>NC_079487.1:40841445-41482581 GCF_020520425.1 Spinacia oleracea | reverse complement strand
TGTTCGAACGAAACAGAGAAAAAGCACGGGAGGGGTGTTTCTTGGTCGAACCCGGGGCGGCGCAGCGGCCTATCGCCGGGGATTGAGGTGGTTATAAAAGGTGGTGCGGTGGCCTGGGGGGGGGTGCAGCAGCGACGAAGAAAGAGGGAGACAGAGGTGTGCGAAACAGAGAGGAAACAGGGGAAGTGGTGGTGGTGACTTGGGGCGGTCGACGCGGTGGCTGGTGGTTCGTGGGTTGGTGATTGGTGACGAACGGAGTGGTGGTTGAAGGTGGTGGGTAGTGGTTCGAACAGGAAGGGAGCAAAGGAACAAAATTTCAGATTTTGTTAATTTGATTTTTGCATTGAAATAATTCTGAAATTGATTCAATTTGTAATTAGGTGGATTTCTAGAAGAATAAAAGTTCTTGGGCTCCAAGGAAATGAATGTAGACTGGAATAAGGGAAGAGAGGAAGGAAAGAATGGCTTCCTTCTTCCATGTACGTGGAAGGCAAGGGAGGAAGAAGCAAATTGAAAATTTTGTCCTTTAGGGGCATTTTAGTAATTTCAAGTAGTTAGGCCAAATTTCTGAATTTTAATTGCTATTTTAGGAAATTACTAAATATATAAATGTTTAATTAAAACAAAGTCTCGTAAAATATATCGTTAACGAAAAATAAATAAATTTTCGTTTATAAATTTATCACTTAAAATAAATCGTAAAAACGTTTAAAATAACGAAATTTTTAAATTATTTCTAATAATTGAAACGAAATTACGTTAATAAAATATTATTAATTTTTAATAAACGAGTTTAAAAGTTTCGGGGTATTACAATCCAAGTCGTAGATGTTGTCGGAAACGGAAACATGGTACGTATCGGAAAATATTATTGGAAATGGAAATATTGCCGGAATCGGAAATATTGCCGGAAACGGAAATATTGTCAGAATCGGAAATATTATCGGAATCGGAAAATAATTCCGGAAACGGAAATATTAAATATTTGTTCGAAACGGAAATTAATTTCGGAATCGGAAATATTAAATATTGGTCGTATCGGAAATGAATTCCGGAACCGGGAATTTAATCGGAAGCGCATCGTACGAATTAGCATCGGACGAGGCTTGCCAGACGAAGGCCCAGCACGAAGCCAGACCCGCGCCCAGCAAGCCAAGCGCCCAACACGAAGGTCACAGCCTCGCCAGGCCCAGCGCAAGGCCAGGCCCAGCAAGGCCGTAGGCGCGCGCGCTGGAGCGTGTGCTCGTGGGCTGCGAGGCAGCGCCCACTCGTATGGGCCGCAAGGCATGCGCGGGTGCGTGCGTCCCTCGTGATCATGCGACACTCGTGTTCGTAACGAATCCTAATCCTATCGGAATTCGTGCAATGATTAAATCCTAATCCTAATAGATTAAATTTATTAATTAGAGTTCAAATAAGATTCTAATTAATAAATCCATGTCCTAGTAGGATTATAATTCCTTTCCATAAACTCTATAAATATAGGCATAGGGTCACATATTTAACAGACGATTATTTGAAGTATTCAAGGTAAGATTTTTAAGCAAAAATCAGCCAAACACTTGCACCCAAATAGCCGAAAATCTAAGGAACCTTAAGGGCGATTCTAGTTGGTCAAGCTTAAGGCGGATCCGGACGTGCTGTGGACTATCTACGGAGGGACGACACTTGGAGTCCTAAAGACTTGTTCTTGTTCGGTTCGGGCGCAGCTAGGGAGGGCACGCTACAAAGTGTATGCATCTGAATTATGCTAAATGATTATGTGTTAATAATATGTTTCTTGGCTTTATGGTTTTTCCGCATGATTTATGTTTATTCATATGTATCATAACCTAACACCTTGCACCATTCTTCTTTTGTAATCTCTTTTGATCTCTTAAGATCTAAGCACCATCTATCCACTTTATACGTTCTCCTTCTCCTATGCTGAATAGGGTTGGTTTCAAGGAGTATTAGTGTAATAGCCCGCTCAAAATACCTGCTTAAAACTAGAATAATAGACTTATGCGGAAGCCCGAAAGGACCGCACGAGCAATTACTTAGAATCGTCCCCTAGGCCCAGGCTCGGGGGTGGAGAAAATACAATGAAGTGTTATTAAAAATTAGATTACAACTTTACAGATATAAGTTGACGTTTTACAAATAAGTCCAAAAGCAAGTCATAAGATCTTCCAAAATACTAACAAACCGAAAATAGTTATTTCCACACATATAAGTCATATTACACCATTAGTTACCAAATATAGCTACAAATTCACTCATCATTCATCTATATTTAAGACATCAGTATTCACCTGCATAGCCACAACCATCTGCCCCACAGGGACATGTTCAAAAAAAGAAAAAGAAATAACACAAATCAACATACGTTGAGTACACAAGGTTTTAATAAAAATAATAATAGGTGATTGAACACAAGTTTTGAAATTTATATCTTATGACATTAACTTTGAGAAGAAAACATAAACACTTTTATTTAGTTTTATTTGGGGAAAGTGAACACAATTAGAGAAGGGTCACCACAACCAATTGTCTCTAAATGGTGGGGGTCGTCACCCTCCTATTTACCATATGCTTGCAAGACTTTTAGGACGCGTCCTAAGGGCACCATGTCCTGATATATATGAGCACCACGCCCTGAACACCATGCTCGATACAAATGTTGTTAGTCACTAATGTACCACGCAACACATACATAGCTACTTTTCCCCAAAAATAGTTATGTAATCAAAATATCCCATCGTATTCATGAACTAACTTTCCTTGGATGTAGCTCACATATTATTCAAAATATATCTTGGAGGAAATTCGACAATGTAAACATACTTAAGGTACCATACTATTTAAGAGGGAAACCAATTTAATTATAGTACATGAAAAGAACTTGCACTCACTTAAGGAATAAATTTTTTTTTTGGTTAACCCATTGTAATATCAGGCAAATATACATATGTAAATAGTTCCTTATATCAAAATAGATTAGGAAATACAAGTAAAAGAAAACTAAACCATCCTCCTTGGTATCCCTACAGTTAAGAAGTCAAGAGTAGACAAATAATAATTTATTTTGAAATTCTATGTCAATTATTTTTATTTTGTCTAAGAAAATAAAATAAAAACCTGGTTGATTTCATTTTCAAATCTTGGAATCAATAGTTTAATTAATAATCAATTTTTAAAAGTTTGTTTTGGGAAACAAAGTTAAAATGTATTAACAAAAAAGTTTTTCAGACATACCTTCTTCATATATAACCCAAATGGTGTATTTCTTGAGCCTATCCTCTAAAAATTTTGAATCCGAACAACTTTTGTGAAATAGCATTTTTGCTAAAAATGCCCAGAAATTGAGTAAATTATATTTTAGTATAACTGGTCCAACAAACAAATGATCCTTTTTCAGTGGTCATAATTATACTGATCACCAAAATTGAGGGCCCAGTGTTTTACTGACCACAAATAATTCCATGTGTGTAATAGCTTGAATTATTTTCTTACTTGGACAGTTTTCTAATATTACGAAAATATTTTCTAAAAATTGCAAAATTATTTACTTTGTTTAATTCCGAAAACTAAATTTTAGGCCCGGGCGATATTTTGCAATGATAACACGGAACCCGTAATTGCTTACTCTTGGGTAGGGCTGAGCAAAATTATCTGAAAATCCGATTATCCGAAAATCCGATCCGTATTTGATCCGATTTTTTGGATATCTGATTCGAAATTAACTTTCGGATCAGATATCCGATCCGAAAAAGCGGATATCGGATAGTAATTCAGATATCAAAATTAGAATTTTCGGATATCCGATATCCGAAAAATTATCCGAAATAAGATGTTTTGGGCGAATAAATATTCTCAAAGCCCATTGTTCTAATATCCACTGCCCATCTACTATTTTCCTCACCTCCCTAGACCTCAGCCGCCCAACTTCACTCCACCCTACCCAAAACCTAACCTGCTAACCACCTTTCTCCTTCATATTCAACAGTTATTCACAAAGTATCAATTTCCAGCATTAACAGGTTACTATCTTTTAAGTTTTATTTTCTTACTTTCCCTTCTCATAATTAATGATTGGCGATCTAAAGATTGATCAAGATAAGATCACATTTTGGGAAAAAAAATGAAATTAAGATTCCAAGCACTAGCAGAGTAGCAACAACATATATAGATCTACGTTTTTTTTGTTATTTGTTGTTGCTGACATCTTGTTGTAAATGAATCGATTTTTTGTGGGTTTCATTTGTTAAGGGTTTTAGTTGTATTACTTGCACATTTTCTCAAGCATCGATTGTAAATTTTGAATTAATCATCAGAATTTTAATGTTGAATTGGTACTCTTTGAAAAGGAAGAAAACTAGTAAAGCATTTCTCAACAGCTTTGTTGGATATCGGATATCCGTCAATATCTGATCCGAAAATTTTCGGATATCGGATATCAAATATCCGAAAATTTCGGATCAGATACGGATATCATATTTTAGGTTTTTCAGATACGGATATCCGATCCGTAATGTGATTTCGGATCGGATATCCGATCCGTGCTCAGCCCTACTCTTGGGCGAAACTAATACCAGTACCCAAAACCCTCGCAAATCAATGTTCAGCGGGAGGCCATGGCCGGAGTCCATTTAGAAGTAAAAATCAGGTATTGCACTCTCCCTCCCTCTCTCATTAATTTTCTTCTCTCAATGTAGTCGAATTCTGATAAAAAAATTGATTGCCGATTTCTGCAATTTATTCTCTTCAATGTGGTTATCAATTTTTGTAAAATTTGATTTATAAATGATCAAATTCTTTGTGAATTGTTGTTGATATTAATCAATTGATTTAACGATTTATTGATTGAGGGAGATTGAATTAATTTCATTATTCCATTTTTCGAATATAAAACTATAATTGAAGTGCTACTACTGAGGGAAACTTTGGGAACCTTAGAAAAGCATTGATTTGAAATTCAACCCTTTGTTCATCAATTTTAGAATTTCACGCAATTGTATCTTTTTTTCCAGCGGAAATTTCTCGATTAAATATTCTTCCATTGACCATAAATTCCAGGAGCGTACCTCTGATGATTAAATATTCTTTGTGAATTGTGTGGAACCTGTTTTCATCATTTGAATTATACATAGCTTTATTTAGATATGAATTTCGGGTGTATTGTGGTTGTAACTGTTTATATAATTTGCATTCTGGTGCTTATATTCATGTTCTATGCTTGGTTGGCTGGTTGCACACTATGTGTCTATGCTTCACAACCTAGATGCAGATCAGAAAAAAGTAAGAATTTACTGTTTAATTGATTAGTCGGACTTTATATCATGTTGCATTTCTGCTTATCACATGTTTGAAAATTAGTATTTGCTACTAGCTAGCTCGTAATACTTTCAAATTATTTCTGATTGAATATGATTGCAAGAAAGTTTCTTTCTGTCATAACTATTTACAAGCCTGTTAGATTACAAGCCTGTGAATTATTAAGTTTGGCCTAGAACACGGCATCCCAAATATTGTTGCAGGCTTGTAAAAAACAGCTTCTGAGGGTATGGCTTGTATGAGCTTGTGCACTTACACTAGCATAAAAGCGAATAGATAACATCAGGTGTGAGGGTATATATTACTAGTACATGATTATTGTTATTTAGTTTCAGTTTCCTATTTAAGTTAAGATATAAGTAAGTTGGCCTAATAAATGGAGATATCAGAAACTAAACCAAAAATTCAGTGTGCATGGATATGAAACTTAAACCAAACTTCGGGTTGTATGAGCTTGTGCACTTGCACTAGTAAGTTGTTGCAACAGTAAATGGAGATATCAGAAATTAAATCAAAACTTCAGCATGTATTGATATGAAACAGCCTAATATGAAGTATATACTTTGCATCATTTGTCACATAACTCATTCCATATTGCTAGCAGCTGTGTTACTTCGACACTCCTCTTTTGGGCTCATACCCGTGTCGACCCGACACGACACTGATCCGGGTATGGAATCCGTACCGGATCCTTGGTCGGTCAGTCAGACATGGCTTGTCAGCCCCTGCTTTAAGAAAATATCCAATCTAGTTTTAATTAACCCTAGATGTGTTAATTAGGAATAAAATTCACTTTGTTTTTTGTTTAAAGCATGGGGCTACTTTAAGAAAACTTTTTCAATTCTTTTTTTCAAAAGAAATTTAATTGTTATTTTCTTTTTCTTTAATTTATTTATTTTTCTAGTAATTTTTTTCCATGTCCCCGTACCCATGTCTAAAATTAGGGCAGGGTCCCCGTGTCTTGAAATTTTAACTTTACCGGGTCCGACACTCGGATCCATACCCGTGTCCGACACCCGTACCCGAGTCCGAGTAACATAGGCTAGCAGCTAGGTCAAATGAGATATTCTTCAAGTTGGCCACTTTTAGGAAAAATAAATGGTATAATAACTAAACAACACATGTTCAACTTGTGATTTGCAAGAGGGCAGCAAGATTAAACTTCTTTTTTGATGTTTTTGCCGGAGTACCAGATGTCACGCTGTTTAACAGGTACCAAGGGTCAGGTTTGTTTCTCACTGAAGTCAAACTCAGTTAGCAGACTACATACACTATCTAGCTAAGCCAGACTCTAAATTTCACTCAACATGCCCCTGTCAGATCACCCATGGATATGGACACGGATAGTGACCCAATCATAGGATATTTTTTTTCATAAAATAGCATAATTTGACCAGTAGGACCTGAACCATATCCCGGTTTGCATTACAAGTTGATTTAGGGTAAGGTCTTAGGTTTCAGAATAATTGGGCTACATGACGTTTCTGGTGATGGAGTTCCCTTTGCTCTGCTTGGAGAAATCGAAGATTAACAGTGACGACTTGACCTGCCCTTGCTTGGTTGATTGGTTGATTGGTTGTTCCTTGCTGAATTGACCTACTCTTGCTTATTTTTGGCTGATATAACCAAGTGTTGTACACTTGTTTTGTCACGTCTCTTTTTATTTGATCACCTAATAACTAAAAAAGACCTAATCATTGTTTTTCTCCATAGGTGGGTTGTGTTTATCTGTGCCGGGTATAATAAGAGCTAATAGTGGACAAAGATGCGTGGTTGGATGTCATAACAGAGTAGATAAGGAGAGACTAAATATCGGAACACAAGTTGTTATTGATATGACTGCTGAATCTTTGTAGTGCAGATCAAGTGATACGCATCAACGCGACAACGCATATCCCTGCATCATCAAGTTCTTGGAGGTACGTGCTTACCAATATGTCATATTCTATATCACAACTCTTTTACTTTAAAAGTAGTGTCTCATGCTCAAGTTCTTGCGGGTCTTGTGCTTCCAGTACTCTATACTAAAGCAGTACGGCTCATTAATGGGGTTTAGCAAATACTTCATAATTTATTGTATTTATTAATAGCTTTACTGTGTTGGTTGATAAGTTTAAGTTCTTTGTGCAAACAGATTCTCATTTTAACGGCAGTAAAGATTCGATTTGGTGCGAGAAGTCACCATGCCTTTTGCAGTTCACATACCCAGAGTTGAAACTTTTGCCTTTAGGTAATTAAAGAGGCAGCAACCTTTGATGGCAACAGAACCGCAGAATCATGTTCAGTTTTACACGAAACAGATATATGGGTGATAACAGTCGACATGCTGTACAAAATAAACAGAGAGGATTAAGGATTCCTCTGTTTAATGAGAACAGTTCTTCATGGGAAACTAGATATTTTGCTCATTTGGGAAACCAGAAAAGTTGATCATGGAACAGTGACATATTTGGAGAAAATAGACTTCCTTCTAAGTAATCTGCTGGAAGCTCACAGTGTTTGGGTCAATGATATAGAGGTAATTGTGCAGCGGACTTAATTTTGCTCTCTTCTCTGCAAAGTCTTGTAAGAGGGACCTAATGTTAGTTAGCATATTCAATGGATTTAAATAAATGTTGTGGTTATCTGACAACTTGTTACGCCACTAGTTGGAAATCGAATTCAACTTGTTACTGAGATGCATCCTACATGACCTTATCTGACTTTAGGACACTGTTCAAAGCTACCTTGAGTTGCTCTTCTGAAGATTTGCAGTTGCTTGTATAGTGGAAAATGTTGGGGTTATCAAGTAATTAATAAGATGAGGTGGTAAAGTTGTAAGTCTTTGATGAATTTCAATTCCCAGTCCAAGAAATCTTGCCATGTTGCTGTACTTTCTGGTTATCGATATCTCATCTTGTTTTTCAGATGTCAGTGTGTCTTGTGACTTGTTTGCAAAAAAATAATAATACTTGTAGCTGTGTATTCCTTTAGTTTTCAACTGCTTGTATTATGTGGAATCCAATAATTTAAAGCTTCTTTATGCTAGTGGTTATAATACCTTTGGTTTTCCCATGGGTAGAAAACAAACACAGTTAAGTAGTTAACATTAAGTGTAATAATCTTTACTTAATAAATTTGTTATAAGATGAAGGAACGCGTTTCCACTAGTGGAATAACTTGATTTCCATTTTCTTTCCTAGTTGAATAGTTTGGTGCTGTTTGCAAGTTCTCAGTAGTTAAAATTTGGTTATTAGGTCATATGACATATGTTAATACACTGAAGCTTACCGACCTCTCATGATGTTCCTGATATGGCAGGCTGGATTCTAGAGAGGGAGGGAAAGCTACTGCAGCAGCTTGATACAGGTTCGACTGATGAATGGATGGAATGACTGCCCATGAGCAACATAATAAGTTTCAAGAATAGCTATTGTGATAATTTACTTCATAAACGGAGCATTTGTAGAGTCATCAAATGTGCCCCCTTCAAATGTATAGGCCCACTTTCAGCGTAATACACGGACTTCTTTCCACTAGTTTATCAAAAAAAAGAAATATTTCGGCTCCAATAGCGCTTGGACTAAATGACCACTAATGTTTATTGGTAGTTGATTGCCCGACCCGATTTGAACTTGAATCCGATATAACCTAGATAAACCATTTTTTAACTCCTCGTTTCAACCAGAATGAGAGGGTTATGGGGATAGAAAATGTATATGATGGGATAATGGGTTTATCTGCCTTGGGTAATGGGGCAATGATGAAATTTTTTGGATTGGACTTGATTGCCTCGCTTATCCTTTATGTAAATATTTTTAATACTAACCTACATATCACAATGCCAAATACTCTAGAACATAGTTTTAAAATTCAAAACTCTCATTAAAAAAAAAAAAAAAAAGATTGAGATTGAGTTTGAGATGAGGATGGGTACCATATCTATCGTAGGTGGCGGAGATTGGGACAAGATCGACATGCATGGACGGTTATGGAGAGATCGATTATCCTCTGTACCCGCCCCGCCTCGTCTCGACTCTTGAAGTCATCTCTCGCTGAATAAAGTAGATTGTGTGGGTGAGTCTTCAGTGCTCGGGTACAAGGGTTGATTGGTTGTCGATTATTAGGTGGATATGAATACCGAAGTAAATGATGGATTTAAATGACTTAATTTTTGATACGGGCGATAAACAGGGGTGGAAATAATTTATATACTATCAAGTTTAATTAGGAGAATATCTATAAACTCTATTGCTAATAATTGTAAACAACTATAGTTTAGGTTTCATTCAAAACTATTTTCCTCGTTCCACAATACATGCAACATTTCTTTTTGCACGTATTCCAACAAAATTCTATTCAAACTATAAACCATGCATCGCACGAGTACTATATTGGTACCATCTGATTTAATCAAGTATAAGTCACAAAACCATCTGATTTAATCAAATATCTCAATTAAGCTTCCAATTACATACCTCTTTCTTCTCAATTAACTTAATTTTTATTTAAAAACTTTAGACAAAATTACACGAATCTATTTATTAATTAATCAATAACAACATCAATTCCAAAATTTTATTTTTTCAGAGACTCAACTATACATTGTAGCTAGTATACGAAGTGTTTAATCTGAAAAATAAACTATATGGATTTTACCTGGATGGAGAAGCATCAAATCGTGGTTCATTATAATATTTTATAAAAATGAATTAAAAGTTGGGTACGAAATGGAAGTAAAAGGATTCTCTTGATAACCTCTAGCCTTTCTTTTCCATAAGTCTGGGAGAGATTATGTTTGAGTGAGAAATTTAGGAGATAAAATAATATGACAACTAATATACTTGTGGCAACCAAATTTGTTTTTTTTTTGGGTTATAAAACAAGATATAATCCAACAATAAAATAACAAAAAATAATTTTGCTGATAAGAGAATAATTTTAACAAGTTCAATTTAGGTTGATTAAATCCAATAATACAATTAATAATTCAATTTTTTCCCACAATTATCATTATTAATCTAATTTTTGGGTACGCATACATACTCCGTATATGGTACCAATAAGGTCTCTTTTGGTACCAACTAGTTGTTGGACCGCGCGCTAACGCGCGTGGTCCCCCAAGATATTAAAATCAATTGCCAAAACTAAATTAGCAAACAAGCAAAACGATTAGGAGAGAAACCCCGGAAAAAGGAACTTAGGGAAAAAAATAACAATTGGAAAGATTACATGATTCATTAATACGTATGTTAATATGTTAGGGTTGGATATATCTACGTAAATAACAATTTCCATCAATTTTGTTGCATTCCCGTGATACATAAATCTAAAACATAGTACTTCCCGTTGGAAACTAAATAATATTAATCATAAGATATACTGCTCCTTCAAAGTTTATGGAGAACTAAGATTTGGCTACCTCTCCTCCAATTCTTTAAAATGGCTGGACTTCATCTCTAATTCTTTCAGTTTAGTGTTTACTTTCTAGCACTGTTTCTCTGTTTCTTCAATCGTAGCTTCAAGCTTCCTTTCTTCTTCTTCAACCTTTAACCATCACGCGGGTAGTATTTAGTTGCAAACCAACACTCAATATTAAAAATAGAGTAAATTTATGTGGTATCCCGGTAGAATGGTTTTCAGCTGTAGAAATTAAGCCACTACATACCAGGAAACACCCAGCAAATCCATCAGCCTTCTCAATCAACTCATCCACAAGAAGACCAGAGACATTGTTATCTTGTCCAAGCAATGAAGACGAGGGGTACATATTGGTCCCTATTCCAAGTCGCCATCCAGTTCCCTTGGCAATGGCAAGGTGATCACTTGTAGGTTGGCAATGGAAATAAGAAAAGAAAAGCAAGATTAAAGAAATATGGGATTGCATTACCTATTATCATATTTACATTGATACCAAGATTAAGGGCTTTACTAATTGTATCAGCACTGTCATGTCTGGGAGGGTCAAATAAGGGCAATAAACCAACAAACTTCCATGGACCTCCTGGACTCTCTTTTGTTCTCTCCGGTACTTCTTACAGAAAGACAATAACAAAAGATGTACTTAGTCATCTCTAACTCACAGAAGAAATATGTGAGAGAGCTTCATGCACTTGAAGCATTGACATAGGGTCGGTCCGCCTGATGCACAAACCTGTGTCGCAACAGCTAGAGATCTGAGCCCACGATCAGCATAACTGTCAATAACAGCACGAACCTTCTTTTTGACAAAGATCGATGATCTGTAAATATATAGTAAAATGATACAAACTATGCAGTCTCATGCCTACAATGATTAGCACAATGGCGAGTTGGCTCTTCCATTTACATGGCTAGTTTTAATTAGTATGTAAACAAATAACATACCTGTTCAGGGGCACCTTTAATCAAAGTAAGCAAACTGCATGTACTTGATCTCCTTGGAAAGTTTCAATAAAAGAGGTTTTTCTAGCAAGTCTTACTTCATTTGATTTGGAGTAACTTCATCAGTAGAATCGCACTTGAACGTTACTCCCTTCTTTTCGTTTCCAGAGCGATTGAAATTCATGCAGACTTAACCTTTAACCTTTACCAAAATAAGTTGAGATAAATATACCCTTCACCTTTTTAGCTAAGCTCATTCCCAGTACATAATTCTCATAACCAACATATAATTAATTATTAGTTGAAATAGGAGAGCCTACGTGGGATTTGAACCCACATCTTTTGTGTATTTGCACAATGCTCTACCATTTGAGCTAGTAGGGTGATTAAAGAAAAAAGACCTGGTAAAAAACAATAGGCATTAGGAACCTCTGACTTGGATATGACAGCGTTAGTATTGTGGCTTATATTCACTACTTATCTGAAATTATGAGGAACAAACTTTGAAGTCCCTTCGGTCGTCATGAAAGAATGATTGACTCACGATAAGAGAGTTCCTAGGAGATGTTTAGGCCACCGATTTTTCAATATATAATAAACATATAAAGGAAATGAATAAAAAAAAGTTATCCAAGCTTCAAAATTTAGCCTACAAATTCAAATCCATTCTTACCTGAAGCTGCCATCACCCATGACACCATCTGATGTCCTTTGTCATACAAGTTCAACCAACTTTACGATCCTTGCATAAGTATCTTTTCAACGTACAAATCATCATTAGTAAAATAAACTTTATCCAAATAAAAACCATTTTCTAATCAGTAGCAGTGAAATCAATTCATTAAAATCAGGTTACTCAGCTATAAACATCCAATACATTTCTCCAAAATAATTGGAATATACTTAAATCAACAACAAAACAGGAATAATAACAGGATACCCATGCACCCAACTCTCAAAATTTGAAATTATGCTCTATATATCGACGCATCCCCATAGATGTGTGCAAGAAATACTATTTCATGCACCAACTACACCTTATTCTCAACCTCGAAAGGCGAAAAAGCTACCCAATTTTCATCTTTTCCTCCACTACTAACAATCAATCACATCTCAGTACCAACCACATTGAATTTGGCTTTTGTCAAATTATGCAGCAACCCCAAAAATTGAGAGCTCCATAAACTAAAAAAAACATCCAGAAAGTGATCTAGCTAGCACCGTAATAGTAACTGAAGTAAACACATTAGTTCATAATTCATTCCCCTTGTAAGGCGTAAGAGAATTCACTGTTTTATTTTAAAAAGTAACTGGATTAAATACATTAGTTCATGTTTCATTCCTTTCGTAAGGCGTAAGGCGATTCAATGTTTCATCGTACAAAAACTTAGAGTAAATACATACCATAGGAAAGTAATTTTAAGAACCAGAAGATCCTTTAACCTGACTGAGATACGGATCAGAAAAGAGAGGAAAGAAATGCATAAATTGAAAAAAACTGTAAGCATCAATGAATTCAAGATACGGATCAGAAAAGAAATGCATAATAGAATATTGTTTTGATACGGAGTCCCCTGTAACTCTGTAAGCCATCTTTCAATTCCTATCTTTTCTCAATTTATATTTATATTTTTAAGGGTTTTGCAGTGTCCAAATTCTTATCTTCTCTCAATTACTGAATTGTCTAGGTCTAGGCATTAACATTTTGATTTTAGGTTTTGATATAGGCTGCACAATTGGGCTTTAATGTTTAATTAATTATTAAAGTTTCTAATTTTAGCCTATATAGTACATTTTTTTCCTTGAATTTAAGTTTGAAGTTACACTGGTTGCGGTTTGTGACAGATAAAATTTCAGAAATGCAGGATTTTTTAAATTTGTCATCTGTAAAAGTCAAGATTAAACCATTGAGGAATTTACTCTTATATGATACTTCAAAAATCAACTGGGAGGAGATAAAATATAGAACCAATAACAGAACAAACAATTAAGTAAATCATCAAGAAAAGAAAATGAACAACTCACCAAAATGATTTAATTTCTCAACATCCAAAACTAAAGCAGGTTGTTTAGCTTCAGCGTAAATCCCAAAAAGCTTTGACACATTAAGCTCCACGGTTTGATAAAAGATCACATCATCTTCAAGCCATGAAGCAATAGAAAGCTCATCATTTTCAGGACCCTGCATATAACAAGTTTACATAACATTAGATAGGAAGGCAAGCAAGGAAAAAAAATATGCAGTGTAAAAACTTAACCTTGACAACAAAAATCTGGGCGAAGACACAAGTTAATGAGTACATATCCAGCCAGGATATTCACAAACTTCAATTGTGAAAGTGAGAAGATCATAGACAAAGACATTACCTGTACGAGCTCGTAAGAATCGTGTTTTCAATAGTCCTTAGTCGTTTTCTGCGCCGTGGTCCAGGGGACGGTGAGCACAAGAGCCTGTCTTGTAAACATATAATGTAGGCACATGATTATAAACAGAAAATATGTCGGGCGTAAGCATGAAACACTCAGTTGTGGACATAATTATGAATACCCTAAAGCCAACAGTATACCCATGTTTATGCAGTTCCGACAACCATGTTCAAACACCAACTAAAAGGAGCAGACCTGCAGGAAGAACAAAAAAGGTGGTATGTAGTTGCAAATTTTGACAAAAACTGTATCTTCATAACATCTATTCAAAAGCTGCTATCTCACTTATTGATCGAAAGGGTTAGCTGCACACTATGCAATATACATACAATCCATGTTTAAGTTAAGTTTCATTTCAAATGGTTTTTGATTTCCAAATAAGAAACAATAAGTTTCTGATTAGGTACCACATGCAACTCGAAAGAAACTGTTGCTGAAATACTGACGAAGTTACAAGAACAACATCACTATTAAGATGACCTTCTAAGTTTACTTGGACTTGAATGTAGCTCTTGACAACCTGTTGCAATGCGGACTAAAGACACCAAAAACTCCCAGAATGACGGCATATAGAAAACATGTGTGGATTATATTCTAAAAACAGTAGGCATAATGTTATGAAAGAGGTACGGGGAAATCTTAGACATTTATCAGATAGTATGCAAATAATTAGGTAATTAATTGACTTGATAAGCTACTATGAACATTCTCAAGAAATGAACCATCAAAGTTCATGCTCTAAAACCAAAGAAAGAAATAAAATAATATTTTAGAATATGATATAATAAGATTAAATTGGTTTATAGACAGTTGGGTTACCTCCCAAAATCAGCAGGAAATAAAAGGAAACGCAAAGGCTGCACTAATGCTATTATGAACATTTTGCACCTTAAAATTCTTTAGAAGCTGATGCATAAGAGTGAAAAGGAGAAACTTGTTAATATGAAGATGAGAACGGGGGGGGGGGGGGGGGGTGGAAGCAGAATAAACCCAACTGATAAACTTATGCAGAATAAACCCAACTAATAAACTTATTCAACTGATAAAATTATGAACCCAACTTACAACAAATTTAATTAGCCTGATTAAAGTGGCCAGTAGCCCGTGTCAGAACTCTCGACCTTGAGAGTGATGATTTTTCCGGTAAGAGTCTTGACGAAGATTTGCATCTGTACAAGATCACAAACAGATCAATAACTGTATAAATCATACTATATTGTCAAGACAAGCAACAATTAAACAAGCTTTTGATCCATTTATACCAGCAAATATTGCTAGTTAAACCACCTTTTAATTAAATCCCCTACATTGGTTTAAATAATGGGATATTCAATCTAACACCCAAATTGCATAAATAAACAATAAAAACGTGCAGATTAAAACCACTACCACCAAATTAACTACCTAAGAAGAAAATAATCAAACACTTTTAACACGATTCTTATCTAAAGAACAAACCCTAAATTGAGGACCGCATTGATGTTGATGAAGATGAACTCGGAGGAATTAGCGTTTTTCGATGAATAAGTCTTGCTGTGTGTGACGAAGTTGGAGAGAGAAGGAGTCTTAGTGTTCCGACAGGAAAAATTGAAAACGATCCAGGAGGTGGATCAGAAGAAAGAAAGGAAAGGAGAAAAGGGATAGCAAATTTTTTTGGAAATATGCAAGGACCAAGAATCGAACCTTGGTTGATTGAGCAAGGCTGATAGAGCTTTCAAAGGGAAGGAAAATAAAAACTTTCCTTATGAATAGTGAATTTCACCTAAATGTGACTCAATACACTATTGTTAAGCATAGTATTTTGAGTTCATGCATTTTAAAGGTTTGGGATATATTGGGGAATTAGATTAGTTTTTTTTGGGTATGTTTTGCTTGATCTGCGCAAAAACGTGGCTATGTAGAAAGGAAGCTATGGAGATGCAAATAAATTATGTCAAAACAGTGTGATAGCAGGTGGTATTAGTGTTGATAAACTCTTCTATATGTGTTAGTAATATAACACTTTGACCATAACATCTATTTGTGTTAGTAAATTATAATGTTTTGTCTCACCATATTTGTTTCCGGTGATCTAAAGTATTGCTCGGTGCTTTCAATCTCGTCATTAAAGTTTTGTATGTTGTTTTTCTAATGTGCACGAATATATTATTCATAATTACTCTATAGAAATTCTCCCTCCGTCTCTAAACGTTCTCCCGGTTCAGAATCTATTTGTGAGATACAAAAAGTCATAACAGGAAAAACATTTAGGGATAGAGGGAATGCTACTTAACTTTTCTACCGACATAAATAGCTTTTTTAATAACATAACATTTCGACCATAAACATCTAATCATAATACTAAATTGTGATGTCGCGGCTCATCGTAAACGTTTCCGGAGATCCAAAGTGTTATTTGGTACTTCCAATTTCATCATTAAAGTTTTAGTTGTTAATTTTTTACGCAAGCGATTAAAATCTTCATAATTCCTCTGCAGAGATGCGAATTTAATTTTTATCATAATTAACTTCTATAATAACATAACATTTTGACCATAACATATCTCAATATGTTAGTAATTTGGATGCCGCGTCACACATATTTGTTTCCGGGGATCCAAGTGCACGATACCCCCAGTGTAGTCACTAATGAATTTACGAATTTGATAGAATTATTTTCAAAATTTCGTCATTAGGTTGATAGGTCAGAATTTTTTTCAAAAAAAATATTGTTTTCGTGAAATTAGTAGATTTTTGTGAATTTTTGTGCATAATTGTTTACTTAATTAATTATGTACTTGGAAGGAGCTTAGTGGTGTGAGGGGGGTCGAAAAGACAAGTGTTTCCAAATCAATGGCTCGAACCACTACCCTCGCGGACGTGGAAATCAATATTAAGTAAACGGAGACTAACTGGGTGGACATAGCCTCTGGCCTATTTACTAGATCATGGAGTCGCCATTCAATTTTTAACAACAATGTGGAAAACTGACAAAATCCCATTATTGTGATACATGACTAACAACCGAAACTCAGGCTCACGTATTTGACCATAAGGCCTTAGGTTCCCTTGTTATCCCTGATGTGGAGATCGCTCAATGTACATCTACAGAGTAGGGATTGAGGGTTCGAGGGACATTTAATAATACCGATTTGTCCAGAGATTATCTTATTAGGCGTGATCAATAACAGATTATGTGAACAATTTATATGGTGATGAAAGCTATTAAATTATAATATAGTTTTGGCTATATTGCGGTTCTCAGGAACACTAAGCACTTGTCCTTGTTGGATTTCCTTTTAATCTTAGAACTTCCCGGAAACTAACTGAGCGCTCCTAGATCTTGATGCGATTCCTCTAGAGTTTTTCCTTAGATTCCCTTAGTTTAGGCTAGAGAATTGGCCATAACTTCGGCTACGGTGGGATAATTCAGGTGTTTAGGCGGACATAGACTCGATAATAAGAGTTAATTCGAGAAAGGCTATTACGGGCTTAGAGGCGTGTTTAAGGTTCAGTTAAAACTCAAGCTTAAAGTTAGTAATTCTTTGGGGTTTGGTACCGATTTCCGGATTTTCTAGGCCTGTATTTATAGTGAAACTGGCCATGTGAAGATAAACGTTTGAAGTGTTTGAATTTCACTGAAACTAAATTGCCAGCGCTAGAAAATTCTAGCACTAACCTGACCAGCACTTGAAAATAGCAGCGCTAGTAAGGATACGCCAGATGTGTTAGAATCCGAGTCAGCAACATCTCATCCTGGAATTTTATCTTTGCCGTGATTGGGTGAGAACCAAACTGCAGTGCCTCAAAAGAGTGGCGCTGGTGGCGCGCACTAGAAACTAGTGGCGCGTGGGTGCCATATGCTAGAATATTCTGGTGCTTGTAAAATCTATCCACGCGTCTTTCTAGATTCTTTCGATTTGCTCAGGAGTTGATCTCTTTTCACGGTTTTGTCTCTTCTACAAGATTGGTTGGAGTGAAACTCTTGTCTTTTATATTCTTCGAGTCCAAGATTAGGTCCTGGATTGATTAATTGTAATGCATTACAATCTCTTTCAATATATATCTTATGCAGTTACTATATTGGGTAATTGTTTAGACTAATATTTACAATAAATAACGATTATTATAAATAGAAATATGGATTCAGGGATCGCTTCAGTTAATCGTAGGATGTCCGTTGCTTGTTCAGGAAAGTGTTGACAAGTAGTATGTGTTTGGTTTAATCATTGAACTTACCGCTTCTGGCCAGGGGTCAAATGTAGGCGTCTACAGTTAGCCCCCTACTTTGATTGAGTCTAGTTAAAACGATGATCAAAGTATTGGTAGACGAAGTGCATCCAGGAATTCGATCTTGAGTGGACTGAATTTGTGCGAGGGTCTCACGAGCCCCGAGTGATAAAATTTGACTTAAGGGTCATCAATTGGAATGTCAACATTCCTCACGAGTCATTGGTAATATGTTGGCTTGAACTTAACCTTCTCACTAAGTCATTGAAGGTGTTCAGGTAGTGGATTTTTTCTTGAAAACTTGGGCTGAAAACTTTTGATAGTGGGAGGATTACCGAACTCCCGATCTTTAAAACTTGAGGTGGAAATTTTCGACTGTAGGAGAATCACCAAACTCCTAATCTTTAAAACTTGGGGTGAAATTTTTTGACAGTAGGAGAATCACCAAATTCCAGATCTTTCAAACTTGGGGTGAAAACTTTTGGCAGTAGAAGAATCACCAAACTCCTAAATTTTGGGGTCCTCATTTTTTAAAGAGAAAATGAACAACTCTACTACCTTATTTTTTTGAGAAAATGGGAAAAACTCGGAACTCTCGTTTGTTAGCAAACATAAACTATAATTTTCATTTTTTGATAAAAGAAATGAAAAACTCACAACTATAAATTCATTTTTTGATAAAATAAATGAAAAAACTCACAACCATAAATTCATTTTTTGATAAAAGAAATGAAAAACTCACAAATATAAATTTTTAGGAATAAATAACCGAATCGTAAAAACGCTTGAAACCGTTACCTGTAAGTGAGTACGGTTATTTCCCGAATCGCTAACGAGAATTTATTTGAAAAAATAATAAAAAAATATATTTGAAATACCTTTACTTCTCCCGCGGGAAGGGATTTTGGCAAATGAGTAACGGTTACTTGTAGTAGGCGAAGGGCGAAGTGGCTCGCTAAATTTATTCGTGGAATCTTCTAGCGCTAGAAAAATCCCGTGCTAGGTGCTGTAGCGCTAGAAAAATCCAGCGATGAGTTGACATGCTCATGATTTTTTCAGTGCTAGCCTTCTTTAAAACATGGGTTTCTGAAAATCAATTCGCCTTTTCTGCTACTTCTTCGTCAGAGTATTTCGAATTCTCTCTCAAGATTCTTGGTCGTTTTTGCTCCAATTTTGCTGTTTCCTTCACCAAACTTGTTCCCAAGTTATCCTACATCACTGATATGTAAGT
This sequence comes from Spinacia oleracea, assembly GCF_020520425.1. Lineage (NCBI taxonomy): Eukaryota > Viridiplantae > Streptophyta > Magnoliopsida > Caryophyllales > Amaranthaceae > Spinacia > Spinacia oleracea. The sequence goes on along the minus strand of NC_079487.1, from coordinate 41,463,056 downwards.
AATTTTAGATTTTGCTTGAGTTTTGGTTCAATTTTGAGTAAAATTTGTATGAAAATTTATGCTTTGATTTGGAGATTTTTTTTATTTTATTTTGGCTGCATTCCTTGCAATTGATGTTTATAATATGTATAAGTGTTCTAGAATGTTAATTTTTGCAAGTATGTTGATTTTTGGTAATTTTGACCTTGCTCAAATTTAGCCCCCAAATTTTCCTACGAATTGATTTAAGGATGCAATGTAGGTGTTCTTGGCTTGTTGCTTACGATATACATAGTCTATGTATTAATTCATGATTTGGAGTTGTTTTGGTCAATTTTGCATGTATGGGTTTACTACCATTTTGAACTTAGTAGCATGTTCATACTTAGGAAACAAAATTGTTTGACTCCACCAAGTAAGACAAACTTGTTGTGAATTTGTGTACTCGAAAATTGGGAATAAGATGTGCTATTCGTTTGGTTAAGGTATGATGCCTCATAATTTTCGTGTTTGGTGAAAATAGTATGTATGATGGATACACTACGACTCCCGAGGACGAGGAGGATAGTTCCGACTTTATGATACTGCCCGGACGGGGGATATGCACCTAATGCGTCCTTTGAGGCGCGAGAGGACCGACACACGGAGTGGTCAGGCGACGCGTGCACCGCAGTGGTCTACTTCTAGGCCGTCTACTTCGCATCCTTCTTCGCGGGCGTCGACCTTTGGCAGGGGAGCGCGAGATCCAAAGGATGAGCCCGCATGACAGGCCCATAGAGTTCAACGTGGAGTACCTGCATTACGACTTGGAGCACGGCGTGGTGTCTTGCTTCTGGACCGGTGTGTCTGACTCGGACATTACGTGAGGATTAATAAACTCGATTAGGATTAATAAGGTCACATAATTGGTAGATTGTTGAGCCTTAATTAGTTGTTGCAAGTATTATGTGATGCATATTTTCTGCTAACTTGCGAAGTGGGCCATTAATTGATAATTGAATGGGTGAATGGTATATTGTAAATATATTGTTTTGCAGGTTGAAGAAAGTGACTAGTATGTCCCAAATAGGATAGCAAAAATGGTATGCGTACCATTAAATTTGAAAGTAAAACATGGTCCAAAGAACAATGGTTTTATTTAAATAAGGCCTCCGTACAATCAATTTGTTGTAATTAGTTCAATTATTGCAAATCCTATTTGGTGAAATGACGCCTCCCAAGGTGAAATTCAAGAACGAGTTTCTAATCCATTTTCAAGACGGAGTTTGAAGTTGAAGCTTCAAGATGAAGTCGGGCAATACTAGATCACAAATTTAATCTTATGCATGCTTTAATATATTTATTGCTTTAAATATGTCTTGATATTATGCATGAGATTGTGGCTTTCTTATGTTGCATGATTAAGGTTTTAGTGTAGGGGAATACATTTAAATACATATTAGCGCAACAGAATAATCCCCAAAGCCAGGAACCATGTATAAAGTACAGATTAACCAAACTTACACTCGTAGCGTGTTTTCCCTAGTTCAACGATTCACGAACAAGAACAAGAACTCCAAATGTCGCTCCTCTACTTGGTTCACCGACACGTTCAGATCCGTCTGGAGATTCGTAACTTAGACATCACTCAAGATATTTTAGCTTTTAGGGAAGAGCAGTTTGAACGGCGACAAAGAGAGAATTATCTTTGATTAGGTTAAAACTGATGTACGAAGAATTAGTTGTGTGTTGTGTTGGAAAAACATTAGGAGAGGTGGAGTGTTATAACCCTAAGGTTATAACATGACCGGCCAAGGCACAAGGCCTCAACCGGCCAGCTACACGCACAAGCCTACGAAGCAGCGCGCACAAGGCAACGCAGCCGTGGGCCTTGGGCCTCGTTGCTTACTTGCTGCCAGCGCTGCTGTCCGTGTAATACCTCGTATTTTTATAATATTTATAAATATATTTTATTATATTTATAAAGCATTTTACGATTAATTAGCATTTAAATAATATTTAAATGTATTTTATTTAACGTATTTCGATTAATTAGAATATTTATTATTTTAATTAATTACGAAACGAATTTAATCCTTGAGTCGGAAATTAAATGGGATGCAAATGATTTTTAAAGGCTTCGGGTTTTAAATAAAAAGTCTAATTCGTTTTATTAAACGAGCCCAATCAAAAGAGTTTAATTTAATTCCTAAGCTAGCCCAATCATTTATTTCCTAAGCCCAACTCAAATCTCCTAAGCCTAGCCCATCAAGGGATTAGGGAGCCTATAAATAGGACTCCCCCATCATTAAATGAAGCCCTTAAATTCATAAAACCCTTTTTGGCTTGCTTGCACCCCACTCCTCTTTCCCTCTCCTCTTTTTTCTCGGCTCGTCCACACGCCCGCACAACCCGTGCTCGTGCCTTCGTGCTGCTGCTACGTCATGCTGCTCGGCCTCACGCCCCAGCGCACGCTGCCCTCGCTCTCTCCTTCGCGCACCAGCGCTGCACTCCCTCTCGCTCTCTCTCGCTCTCTCCTTCGCGCACAACGCCCAGCCTCCCCCGTCCCTCTCGCGCGCCTAGCGTGCTGCTCTGCCCTGCTCCCTCGCTTCCCTCTCTGCTTTCTCGCGCCCCAGCGCGCGCCCCTCTCTCTTGCTCGCGCCCGCTGCTGCTGCCTCGTCCCTTCGTCGCTGCGCGCACCCGCACCCGCACACGAGTTGTGCGTGCGTGTGTGTGTTTGTTCTTGTTCAATCTTTCGCCCAATCACTCTAATTCGTGATTGTTCCGTGCTATAGTCCGGATTGGTATAATTCTCTTCTTCCTTACCTATTCTATTTAAATTCCGTATTTTAAATTATAATATTAATATTGTTTTGAGTAATTAAAATGCTGGGAACCGGTTATGAATACCGTGGTTTGAGGATTTGCGTGTTGTGATTCATTAGGCTTGTTTTAATTATTAAAGGATGAATTTTCAGATTTGTTTATTGAATAAAGAATTGATTTTTATGATAATAAATTAGTCTTATTGGGATTTTCAAGTTAGGGTTTTAACCTAGACCTAATGAGTCAATTGATTAGCATAATTAGGTGATGATTTTAATTATGATAATCAATTATATTTTCAGATTTGAATAAAGGCTTAAAGTGTTGATTTTTATTGATTTTAAAGGCGGAAAAAGTATGTTTTCGTACTAGGGATTGATTTTGCAAATTGAGACGTTTATATTATTGAAAAACGATTGAATTCTAAAGTTTAAATGAGGTTTTAAATTTTATAAAGTTGCTGGAAATTTAATGAACATGGAAATAATTTAAGTTTCATTATTTTGATGATAGGAGGTGATTTCTAGTTGAGTTCTCGTTATTGCAAAGTGGCCCCTACGCTTAGGTATTCAAGGTACGTACAAGTCTAGGGCGAACACACCTTTTGTCAATGACATTACATGATTGTTGATGATGTGAATTATATTATGCGGAATAATGTTTATTTTGGTGAACGAGCATGTGATTTATGATGTTGGATTTATTGGATTAATTGTTGAACAAGCATGTTGAAATTGTTATGAGTATGGATTTCATTGTCAATCATGTTGTTCAATATTTATGCATGTATGGTTTGTTTCACATGCAAGGGATGGATTATTTATTTGTATGCTATTGTACGGGATGTCTAGCATACTTTGAGCCAATTATTCGTACCTCGTTGTACTATTTATCTTACCACATGTGAAGGGTTAACTCACGTAAGCCACCACACATGTAGGGTTCAGTTGGGAATATTATGTATGAAATGAATTAGGATTTGTCGTGCAAGGGCACAACCCTCATGTTAATGTGCATGATGTGGAGTCTCACTTTGGTGAGGAGGAACATGGTAGTAATTTCACAAGTGTCTTGCTTTGTTGATCACAAGTCCTAAAGTATTAAAATAAGATTGTTTTGCTTGTCGTTATTAATTGTATGTGGGTACGTTGTTGAGTCTTGAGTTCACCTTTAATAAAATATTAATAAACGTAAAGTGCAACCAGAACAAGCTTCAAAACTCTTGGAACGTATATACCTTGAGTATGAACAATGGGGGGAGTCTTGCCGGAAAGCTCGTACTCCTACTAATGATACAAGACGTTGTTTCATTTATATTATGCGCAGGAATTCCGTCGGTATGGCCCGACACTCGGTATGGCCCGAATTTATTATTTATTATTTGGTGTATGGTTGGCTCCCATCACCTTTTTCCTTTATGGCACTTTCTTTGGCCCGTTCGAAGCTTATTCTAATTAAATTGTGAGTTAAGAGTTGAGTCAAGAGTCGAGTCTTGTATTCATGATTGATTGTTTATTTTTATATGGCTTTTGCATGATGATTAGTACTTAGTGAGTGATGCATGTTTTAGTTTCATTCACTCTATTCTTGTAAGTACTCAGCTTTTGCTGACTACGTGCTTTGTTTGTTTTGGTCATGGACTTTGCCTTAATGACCCTACGATGATCTATCATTTGCACTTGCATTGATGGGGAGTAGAATAATATAGCTGCAGGTTGGTAGATCGGAATCATGTGGCTTGGGATGATCGAGAGAGTTGCATGTTTTCGTATTTTGAACTATTTAATAATACTTTAATTATGTTTGAAATGTTTGAACTATTTATGTTTTGGGTTTTAGGCCATTAAGGTTCCAAATTGTAGGAGGCCTCGATATTTTATTAATTATGTTTTTAAAAGTTAGTTGACATTAAATTCCGCTGCGTAATTCTGATAAATAGCCTTAACCGTTATCACGGTGGCGGTAATACTTTAGTAATTCCTTTATTTTAAGTTGGAAAATGGTTTTATAAAAGTAAGGAATTATTAGGGTGTTACAAAGTGGTATCAGAGCTTAGTTTCATTCCTTCTTTGTAGTAATCAATACTATAAAGTGGTAATCGGAGACTAATGCGGAACTTTAGAATTTTTAAATATTATTTTCCTAAAGTCAAAACGTATTATTTTGAGTACTCAATATTTTAAAGGTCAAATATCAATTATTTTGGGTCGTTTGAAATGAGTTGAAAAGTTGGGATATTATTTAATTTAATTAAATTTTCTGAAATATTATTTATTTAATTATTTAACTCGAAAATTTCGAACTAAATTCGAATAAATTTCATTACTTTCGGATTTTCTTAAAATATCCTAATTATTTATTTATTTATTTTATTTATTTATTTATTTATTTATTATTATTCGAATATCTTTTTTTTTCGAATTTATATTTTAATTTTTTTCTGATTTCTTTTTTATTTTTAATTATCCGAAATTTATTTATTTATTTATTCAATTAATCAATAATTATTATTAATTTTCGATTTTAATCTAAATAATTTCAACTAAGTTAGGAGTTATTTCTTAATTAATTTCGAAAATTAATATTATTTTCAAGTGAGAAATGGGTAGACTAAGAAGGGCATATTAGCTTAAGTATGCATTTTATGTGATTATGTGGATTATTAATTGCCATGTATATGTTCTAACCATGTTTTATCTTGCTTTATGTGATTAAGTGCATCATATTTCATGTTGAGCATATATTTGTGCATTGAAAATTGTATGGCTCCACGAACTATTTATTGTATCCTTTTGGGGTTGGAATTTCTATGGAAACGCGTTAGTAAGACTTTTGAGTTGTGAAATTTCAGGAATTAAGGATGCTACCTTCTAATTTCACCAGCCTAGGATACTTAGAGAAGATGGATAATGAGACTCCTCGCACGTATGTTCAGAAGATCGTGTTTGCTTGTGATTATTTGGCTTCGACCAAGAATATGCCCCACCTTAGGCACAAAGATATGATGGCTAGTATGGTTATACATTGTTTACCCCATAAGAACCCTTACATAGACCTCAAGAATAAGTTCAGTGACATGCATTTTGGTGATGGTACCCCTAATTGGTACAAATATGGGACTAGTGATGGTAGGTGGAAGTATGATTCTGAGGTTCTTGCTACTATCTTAGAGGTTGCGGAAAATAGCTATGAGGATGGGAAGTATTCTGCGGGTCTAGGTATGGGCTATGGAGGAATAGAAAGTGATGGTGAGGATGGCATGATGCATGATGCATGATGAGCAAGCTAGTGAGGTTGAGGAGGATAGTGATGATGATGTGGTAGAGATTGAAAATCCTAACCCTATAGTTCCTGAACCAACCATTGAGATATCCAGTGGATCTGAAGATGAGCTTGAAGAGAACAATGTGGTTGATAGTGAGCCATAACAGAATGATGAGGCTATGGATGAAGACTCGGATCCGGAAGAAGACTTGGATGATCCTAATGATCGAGACTTTACTTCAGAGCAATACAAGGAAAGAAATGATCGTCGTGATGACGTTAGTCTCTAGAGAAATGTAATCCTTAGTTTTATTTTTCGTTGATTAATAAAGTGGCAAAGCTACTATTTATGGTTTTTAGTTTTATTATAGTTGGAGAATAAATGTTATGGCATTAGTGGATGTAAGACTTATTCATTGGAGTTTTAATAAAAGAATAGAATTTCCTTTTCGCTATCTCTTAAGTTCAATTCTCAATTCTAAGTCTTGTGGGTATCGCAAAGGGATCAATTGTTATTTCTTCAATGAAATTTTATGTGCAAGGTGGTCTAGTAGAAACCATCTAAATTTACTTGCAACGAATAGTGGGGTGAGAAGGCCCAAGAATGGCGCCAACTCTTCCCCTAGGTTGCGCCTAAACGTGTTCTTGTTGTGAGTAGGTTCGTTGTTGAACTAGTGCCTTAGTAACGTCATGTCCAACCAATATTAAAGTTAGCCCTTTTATTTTATTCAGGAGAAGGGATATGGCTAACCAAGAGATTTTTGAAGTGGTTAGACAACTAGCAGAGGTAGTTCGATACCTAGCTCAAACTAGAGCCAACCTAGTGCATGATCCGGCTGGGGAAATGTTTAAGAAAATAGCTCAAAGCAAGCCTCCACTGTATAGCGGAGAGATTGAACCAAGTGTGCTTGAAAACTGGTTGAGAGAGTTTGATAAGCTCATTGTAGCTGTGAATTGCCCCGAAAACCTTAGGGTGAACAGTGCTGTGTACTACCTGAGAGGTGAAGCTGATTTATGGTGGCAACGATGTGAGAATACTCTTAGAGCCACACCTAACTTTGGGTGGGAAGCATTCAAAACTGTACTAAGGAACAAGTTTTACCCACCTTATCTGAAGAAGCAAAAGGCACAGGAGTTCATTGAACTCAAAATGGGGGGTCTATCTGTGACGGAATACTATTCTAAGTTTATAGAGTTGTCTAGGTTTGCACCTGAAGTGGTGGCAACGGAAGAGCTCAGGGCTCAAAGATTTGAGAATGGTTTGACCATGGACTTACAACTGTTGTTGTCTGGAGAGACCTTTACCTCATTACACACCCTGTACGGGAAAGCGGCTCACTTGTATGGGTTACAACAAAGGAATAATGGTAGTGCTGAGAAGAGAAAGGATGGGGGTAGCTCGAATCAAGGGAATAACCATCAGAATCAGGGGAATTTTAAGAAGCACAAAGGAAATGGGAATTTCCAGTTTAGGGCTAACAATGGTGGTAATCGCAACAACCAAGGTGGTGGAAATCAGTCTGGAAGGAATGGAGTACGGACCTACGAATGTAGGCGCTGTAACATGAATCACCCTGGAAAGGATTGTGATGGAAACTTAGTGACTTGTAGATTCTGTCAGAAGTTAGGCCATAGGGAGTATGAATGCTATTCTAAGAATGGAAAGCCTAACCAAGGTAACCACCAAGGCAATAATCGGAACAATCAGAACCGAAATGGGGGAAATGGAGGTGGAAACCAAAGGAACTACCAAGGTGGTAACAATGGCAATAACAATGGCAATAGCAATGGCAATCACCAGAACCATTGAAAGCCTGGAGGAAACCAACAGCAGAATGGGAACCGAAACAACAATGGGAACACCAATGGAGGTGCCTATAACAAAGGAGTTGCCCAAGGAAAGTTGAATGTGATATCTAGGCAAGAAGCGGAAACTTCCTCTGACTTCATAGCGGGTACTTTTTCTATTAATTTCGTTTTAGTTAAAGTTCTATTTGAATCTGGTGCGACTTATTCTTTTATATCAGTAGATGCTTCGGGGAAACTAGGGTTGAAAGAGCCTGAAACAATTGAAGTACCTATAGTCATACCTACTGGTAGTATAGTGAAGTGTACCAAAATCCATATAGATGTGCCTTTGACCATAGCCAAGACCGTGTTCTTATCTAACCTAATCGAGTTTGAGTTAGGAGAGCTAGATGTAATTCTAGGAATGGATTGGTTGGCCAGGTTCAAACCAAAATAGATTGTGAGAAGCAGAAGGTTCACTTGAGGTCTAGCCTAGGCAAAGTAGTGTCATATCGTCGTTTTGGTAAGCCTAAGAACATAGGAATCATCACGGCAATGGAACTCGTGAAGCTAGTCGGTAAAGGGAACCCAACCTTCTTATGTAATGTGAGGAACCTAGAGCATGTGGTCAAGGATCAGCCTGAAGATATTGCAGTAGTCAATGAATTCCTTGATTTATTTCCAAAAGAGATCCCGGGGATGCCTCCCAATCGACCTATTGACTTTACCATAGATTTAGTTCCTGGAACCGCCCCTATTTTAAAAGCACCTTATCGAATGGCTCCAGCAGAAATGAATGAGTTAAAAGGCCAACTAGAGGATCTATTGTAGAAAGGTTACATTAGGCCAAGTGCATCGCCTTGGGGAGCACCAGTGTTGTTTGTGAAGAAAAATGATGGAAGTATGAGGCTCTGTATAGACTACAGGGAGCTCAATATGGTCACGATCAAGAACAAGTATCCATTACCTAGGATAGAAGACCTATTTGACCAACTGAAAGGAGCTGGAATCTTTTCAAAGATCGATTTGCGTTCGGGTTATCATCAATTGAGAATCGCTGATCACGACATACCAAAGACCTCATTCAGGACTAGATACGGACATTATGAGTTCACTGTTATGCCTTTTGGGTTAACCAATGCCCCTGCAATATTTATGGACTTAATGAACCGTGTGTTAGGTTATGATACATATGACAATTCATAAATCATGCGGAAAAAAACCATTAAGCCAAGAATACATATTATTTACACATAATCATATAGCATAATTTAGATGCATACTCTTTGTTGCGTGCCTTCCCTAGCTGCGCCCGAACCGAACAAGAACAAGTCTTTAGGACTCCAAGTGTCGTCCCTCCGTAGATAGTCCACAGTACGTCCGGATCCGCCTTAAGATTGACCAACTAGAATCGCCCTTAAGGTACTATTATTTTCGGCTAAAATGGGCAAGAGTTATGGCTGATTTTTCTGCTTAAAAATCCTAGTTTTGAATACTTGAAAACTTATGTATAAATAATGACCCCTAGGCCCTTATTTATAGAGGTATGGAAAAGGAATTGTAATCCTACTAGGATGTGGATTTGTTAATTAGAACTTTATTAGGACTCTAAATAACAAAGCAATTCTAATAAGATTAGGATTTTAATCTTCGCACGAATCCCAATAGAATTAGGATTTCCGGCATACGCATCGCACAAGCCGTGCACCCGCGCAGGCCTTGCGGCCCACGACAAGCGCACAACCCATGTGCGGTGCTGCGTGCGCGCGCGCGCCCTTGGCTGGGCCTGGCCTTGCGCTGGGCCTGGTCGAGGCGTGCGTTGCGTGCGGCTCGCTGGGCGATGGCCTGGCTTCGTGCTGGGCCTTCGTCTAGCGGGCCTCGTCCGATGCTAATTCGTACGATACGCTTCCGATTAAATTCCCGATTCCGGAATTCATTTCCGATACGAACAACATTTAATATTTCCGATTCCGGAATTAATTTCCGTTTCGAAAAAATATTTAATATTTCCGTTTCCGGAATTATTTTCCGATTCCGATAATATTTCCGTTTCTGACAATATTTCCGTTTCCGGCAATATTTCCGATTCCGGCAATATTTCCATTTCCGATAATATTTTCCGATACGTACCATGTTTCCGTTTCCGGCAACATCTACGACTTGGATAATATTTATATTTCTGATACGATCCATATTTCCGTTTCCGGCAATATCATCGTTTCCGGAGTATTCATTTCTTGCCTGTGACGATCTCAGCTCCCACTGAAACCAAGATCCGTCGATTCCGAATATCCATAGATGGAGTATTTAATGCCATTAAATACTTGATCCGTTTACGTACTATTTGTGTGACCCTACGGGTTCAGTCAAGAGTAAGCTGTGGATTAATATCATTAATTCCACTTGAACTGAAGCGGCCTCTAGCTAGGCATTCAGCTCACTTGATCTCACTGAATTATTAACTTGTTAATTAATACTGAACCGCATTTATTAGACTTAACATAGAATGCATACTTGGACCAAGGGCATTATTTCCTTCAGTCTCCCACTTGTCCTTAGGGACAAGTGTGCATTTCCTAATTCCTTTGTCGCTCGATGCTTGCTCTTGAACATAAGGTAAGAGTTGTCATCCTTATTATGTCTAGAGGTGTTCCTCGGTTTCAGAGTTCAACTGATCAAATAGACAGATAATCATAGCCTATGATTCATCCGAGCACGGCCATGCATTTCACAGTTTCTAGCTCTCCGAGTGGCCTTGTACAACTTTTAAGCATCTCATCCCGATTTATGGGAGGACAATCCCAATCTTGCGATCTTGAGATTAGACTTCGTTTGATAGGTGATTACCTGAGCGTTGCCTTTATAGCCTCCTTTTACGGTGCGACGGTTGGTCAACGTCAAAGCAACCAGTTCTCAAACAAGTAATCTCAAATCACTCAGGTATTGAGGATTTAGTGTCTAATAATTTTAATGAAATTTACTTATGACAGATTTTCATCTCTTACAGTAAAGTTTCATAGGTCTTGTCCGATACTAGTCTTCCCAAAGTAAGTATCTATGCAAATGATTATGACATTGCCATGTCCACATAGTTCAAGAAACAGAACTACTAGTCATCTTGCATTCTAGTCGTCTAACATTTTCTATGCGTCCAATTTTATAGAAAACTCCGACTAGGGACCATTTTCAACCTTTGACATTCAAGTTCACTTGATAGACATTTCTTAGTCACAGGACTGGTCCTGACAGTCTATCTTGAATATATCGTCAAATTTGAAGGGACTCATCATTTAATACTAAACCAAGATTAAATGGAATATGAAAATACATTTCATATATGATAAATGTTCAACCCCAATGTTTTATAACCATGGGCCTCAAACCCATCTTCTAAAACAATTCATGGAATTCAAAGCTATGCTTGATTTCCAGTGCTACAACGTGAGTGTTGCTTCTCACTTGTTGCATAGGTTTAGTTATCATGCTTTGCCAATCTTAATATCCTTTTCATCGAATGTTCTTCGAGATATGATGATAAGATCTTTTCGAGTTTGTTTATTATGTGATCTAGTCTTTCTTACTTCGATGGTGGTTTTACTCATTTTGCAATGAAGAACCATCAAGTTAGCAGACATTTTTCTTGCTTCAAGAGTGGTTCTACGCATTTTTCAATGAAGAACCATCAAGCCAACAGATAGGTGATCTACCCAAGTTCAGTGAAGAACTTTAAACAACCCTGTTTTATTGCTTCTTAGGCAATAATTACTTTTACTTCAACTGTATAGGTTGCTAGTGATGCTTTGTTTGGATTTACCTATCCAGGCAGTTCATAGATATGTGGAAGATTCTCCAACTATATCTTAGAACATAGAAATTATTATTTTAATTTCCCACGCAACAACTCATGGTCTCCAACCCATGTTGCCATTTTCAAAACACGATGCTCTATAGCTCGTCCTTATCAATGGGTAACTCCAAAGGATCTTGCTTGATCCTTTGCCAGTGTTTATGCGTGTAGCATCAATATTTAGCATATCTTTATTTCCTTGAATCAAGAACTATTCCTATGCACCTTTTCAAGTACCATAAGTATTCTTGATCTCAATCTAGTTGATCTTTACTTAGATCAATATAGATTGGTATATGTTCGTCATGCCTAAAGTCATACGATACGTTTTTGGCGATCCTCATATTATATCATACATGATAAATCCTTTTGCAGAATAATTCCCAATTGAATTCTATTCATGTAACTTTAGCTTATCTAGTTTCAGTAGATACTAAATTCAGCTAAATTCTTTGACATATAATGTAGGTTAAGAATCTCATTTAGACTCTTTGATGTTTAACTTAGTAAATGCTTATACATAGTTCAAACATCCTTTACTTAGATTTATTCACATGGGTCGAATATCTCCAATGGAGACTTTCGTGTTTGATTTAGTAAATGCCATTACTTAATCCAAAACAATATCATAAGATCTTTGTATATAGATCTTAATACCCAGTATGTACTAAGTTTCGCCATGGTCCATCATTGATGAATAATCTCAAATCTAAGTCATTAGCATTTGAATGTTATTTTACAATAGAGAGATATGTGTGTGACACACATAGGACCAATTAAGTTTATATGTACTCCCACTAAACTTCTTATATATCTATAAGAATCATGTACATTTTATGAAACTAAAATACTTATTAGCTTCACTAAAATAGAGTTCCAATTCCCAATTGCTTGCTTAAATCTGTACTTAGATTTCATAAGCTAGCTTTATCTTTCAAGCATTTATTTGGATCCACAAATCCTATGACATACCATGTACATAGTTTATTCCAACATTTGATTGAGGAATACGTTTTGTCATTCAATTGCCATATGTACCAATATGCAATCATTGCTTGAATTATAGACTTGAGCATTACGATTATGCATGAGGTTTCAACACAATTCACACCATGAATTTGCTTGTAACCTTTAGCAACTAATCACGCTTTGTGTGTGAACACAATTTTATGTTTGATGGTTTTTATCCTTAAAACAAACTTGCAACCAATAGGTGTGAACCTATTCTTGCAAATCAACAAAATTTCAATTTTGTCATCAAAACATTGAGTATGTTTTATGGCCTTTAACCATTTAAAACATTTGAGTCTATATATGGCCTCTAACCATTTTAGGGAATCTGGGTTTCGTCATAGCTTTCTTACAAGTCACAAACTCATTAATCTACATGATAATAGTTTGACTGCAAGTTGTAGGTTTCTTCACTATTTAATAGAAGAATCTCATAGTTTCATTGACCTGATCTCTATGTTTCTTCACTATCTAATAGAAGAATCTCATAGTTTCAGTGACTTGAATTCTATGCCTACCTGGGTATAGAACATCAAACAATAGAATAACAATAGCCACTTGAAAGTCCTTTGAATATTCTGTTCTCCTTGAAGCACTTGTAAAGTCTTCTAAGAGATGTCTATTCTTTAAAGCCACTTCTAAAGTCCTTAAAGAATAAGTTCGGATTTTCTGAAGCACTTCGAAAAGCCTCCGGAATGTCCGTTTATGTTTGTTGTTCGCCTCGAAGACTTTCGAGGTCTATTTTCTCCCACTTGTCATTTTGGAAACGAATCTCCAAAAGGACATTATTTCGAGCAAACAAACATTATGTTCTCAAAAATTCGTGGTAGAAACAATACCCTTGTGTCTCATTTGAATAAATCACAATGAAACATATATCTATACTTGGGCCTTAGTTTGTCGAATGACAAACACTAAGCTCCCACTGAGTTTTGCAACTCTCTAGATATTTTATGAAAAGTTATTCTGAAATTACTTTTCAAAAGCTTTGACGAATTTGGTTTAGTTTGGTGGTAGTTGAGCATTTTGTTTTAGAAATTATAGGAAAAGTCTTTATGATTCATCATTAATCGAATCAAGTACTAATTGACTTCGATTATCCCAACTAAGATATGCCATATCTTATGGACCTAGATTGTGAACACACAATCATTGATGATCATATTTGGTCTCAAGTAATCATGAACATGATCTAACCTAGATCTTTATGATTTCTTGCCAAGTGGATTTTATACTTCTGAATCTTTGAACTAGCCAAACAGATTCAAATTTATATCACATTTGAGTAAATAAACCTATATTCACTCAAATCCATGTGAAATAATAAAGTCATAAAATCTTTCTTTAGCTTTGAACTCTATTGTTTAGGCGTTCTAACAATAGTTCATATCTTTTGTTACTTTCAACAAGTAAGACTAGTTGTCTTAAATTGATCTAGAAATCAATCAATTTTCAAAAGTCTATCAAAATAGAGCTTTTGAATGTTAACTTGTTGATATGGTCTAAGCAACAGTGCCAAAGATTAGTGGAACTCAAATCAAGGGGTTGATTTGAACCTAGTAAAGTTCTTTAAAGAGTTGTTTGTTTTAATCAAGCATATTGACTCAACCTGTAATTGACCATTTCATTCAAATAAACAAACAAACATTGTTTTTGTTTTTCTTGAATGTGAGTCTTTCTGTGTTTGAAAACAGAAATTTAGGTATGTTGATTATGGAACAAAATAGCCATTAAGTTCCAGCCTTTGAAAGGACTTAAAACAAACTAGATGACCCTACAACTAATGTAGCATTGCCATGCTTCATTTCCCACTTGTAGGTCATTAGTGTATCCTAGCTTCCATTGTTTGAGTTATTACCGAAGTAAGAACCTCAAGCGGTATATGATACCAAGGAAGTTTGATTGCTAGGTCACTTCTCTTTAAACATAAATTTATAGGTAGAAACGGAATCGTAAATTCCTTTCATTTGTTCCTCGTTTTCCTATTTCTTGTACCCTTTCTTATAGTCTTAAGAATTGAATTCTTTAGTGTTGACTTTTATACTTTGTTAGACATGTCCAATGTCACCAACAAGGTTCTTTACCATTTTAATTTATGTTGAACATTTTGTTTCAACTAGATGATCTTACCAGAAGCCTCTAAAGTTCTCTAAGCATCGATCTATTCGAATGTCTAGGGACTAGAGTCATTCGAGAATTAAATGGACAAAGATATTAGGTTGTTAACCATTGGTAAAGCTGAGCGTATTAAACTCAATGCTTTATGATCTCAAAACTACATTGTATTTTGAATTCACAAGAACCAATTGGTTTGCCATTCGATTTTGATATTCGAAAACAACCATAAAAAGTCGCTAAAAGAAACGTACATTTTAAATTGCTACTTTCTCTCATTTCCGTGAATCGTTCTTGGATTCACTACCAATCGAGGAAATTTACTGTTACCTTTCTAAAAGGATTTATTGTAGTGCAAGATATTTAATTATAAACAATAATTAAAACATACATTGAAGCATGCAAAGTCTAAACATTTATCATGAATAATAAATTGAAATTAAAGCAACCATGCAATTCAAACAAGTTATTAGCATTTTATTCGATTTTATTGTTCCGGCAGGTGTGAATAAAATGATTCCAAGATCCTAAAATCATTGAAGAACTAAGCACAGTTTGTCGACTTAATCCTAAAACATCTTAGGTAAGCAAAAGCCTTTTGCTAATAGTCTAGAAACTATTCTTGGTTGATAGGTACGTCTAAGAACTTATTAGGTAAACCTATCGATTTTGCCACGACATAAAAGGACTCCTTACTTATATCGTTGAGTTTCACCAAAACTAACATGTACTCACAATTATTTGTGTACCTTGCCCCTTTAGGACCAATAAGTAACACCTCGCTGAGCGAAAACTATTACTAGATTGATGTAAAGGATATCCAAGCAAGTGTATATTTTGGCATGGCACCTTTTAACTCAATTTTTAAGTTTGGAACTTAAGGCTCTTACTATGTTGGTTAGATTTTAAGTGAACTAAGATCCTTAATCATGCAACATAATCAAGCCACAATCTCATGCATAATTAAGACATATTTAAAGCAATAAATAACTTAAAGCATGCATAAGATAAATGTGATCTAGTATGGCCCGACTTCATCTTGAAGCTTTAACTTCAAAGTCCGTCTCGAAAATCTCCGTGGGAGGCACCATTTTCTTCAAATAGGATAAGCTATAATTAAAACTAATTACAACTATTTGATGGTACGCAGACCATATTTGAATTGAGAAACGACTTTGGTACTTTAGACCAATTACATTCAAATTAATGGTACGCAGACCATATTTTCTATCCTATTTGGGCCATACTAGTCACTTCATAACCTGCAAAACAGTACATATACAATATATACCATTCACCCATTCATTATCATGAATGGCCCACATAGCTGGTTAGTAAAACACATTATGCATCACGTAAACATTTGCAGCAATTAATCAAGGGCACCAATAATCTACCAATTATTCAGTCCTTATTAATTCTAATCAAGTTGTTTTAACCTTAAGGATTTGTAGACCTAATCAAGAGTTTATGACTAAAAGCGCTCCCACTTAAACCAATAAATTCATATGCTTTACTAATTTTAAACATAAAAATGTATTTCCAGTTTAACCGGAAACATACAAATTTAATTAAAATTTAAAGCTCATATAAATTTATAATTGAATCCAAAAAGTTTAATTTAATTTCAGTCGTATTTAAATTAATTCATGATTTTAATTTTAGTAAAATAATTAGAATAAATAAAATTTATTATAATTACAATATTCAAAATTAAAATCCAAGAAAATAATTTAAATTATTAATTTTAAAATTAATTAAAATTACGTAAACTGAAAATTTCAAATTAAACATTCAAAACGATCTAATCGCAACGCAAACACCCTACGCATCGCAAGCCCATGGGCCACACGCACACAGCCATCGCTGGCCATGTGCGCGCAGCCCATGCGCTCGTCGCATAGCTGCTGCATTTTCCCATCGCAAGCCATCGCACAAGTGGTGCTCGCTGCGCGCGCGCCAACGCTCGACGCACGCGAGCCATCGCTCGCTGTGCGCGAGCAATTGCGCGCGATCAGCGCTGGGCGCAGCGCTCGTGGCACGCGAGCTTGCGTTCGCTGCGCGCGAGGCTGCGCGCGCTTGCGCGAGGCAGTGCGCGTTGTGGCGCAGCTCGCTTGCTGCCCACACGCGACTGCCATGCCTTGCCTTCGCCCATGCCCATTCATCCATAGCTCGTGGCCCACGACACAAGGCAGGGCTGCTGCCTTGTGCTCGTGCACCATGCCCCTGCTCATTGCATTCGTGCCGCACGGGCGACGAGCTCCCTTGCTCGTCGTCGCATGCCCGCATTATACAACACCCCTTAAGGGTAAGACGAAGCGTCCATTGCTTTGTGCGTGCAAGTTATATGAACGAATCGCATAAAAATTTAAAATTTATATTTAAAATTAATGACAAATTAATACATAATATTAATTTCATAATTTTAGGGCGAAAAATCGAAAATTTATTATTCAATTGATTTCCGATTATCATGGATTCAAGCCTAGGTCATAAAAATTTAAAATTTATCATAAATTTACAATTTTTATGGTGGTTTTTAATCATAAGTTTCTAATTAAATTATAATTAATTATGAAAATCAAATTAATTCTAAATTATTCTAATTTTCAACAAATTAATCATAATTACAAATTAGATTGCATAATTAACAAGGCTAGGCATTCAAACTTGTTAAACATATACAGTAGGTCAATCAAAAATTCAAGATTTATCAACAAGAATCGCAAATATTTAATTTAATATCTTAAATTTACGAAATTTTGCATTCGAAAAACTAAAACCTTCGAAAAGTCATAGTTAGGCTTCGAATTTGAGAATTCTGGGTTCGGCAGAAAAATAACTTTTTTGTCAAAATTTTAGAATGCCTTTTACATGCGGAATTGACACAAAAATCACTCGATTTGGATGAGTAACGAAGAAACTGCCGAAAAACTGCGTGCGTATAATTAAATAAACGCAATTTGCAATTAATTAACAATTACGAAAATTAATCATCCCTTTTAATTCTTGCAAATTTGTAATATTTAACCATGTTCATGCAATTTAGATTATGAAAATAATAAGAGGCTCGTGATACCACTGTTAGGTTATGATACATATGACAATTCATAAATCATGCGGAAAAAAACCATTAAGCCAGGAATACATATTATTTACACATAATCATATAGCATAATTTAGATGCATACTCTTTGTTGCGTGCCTTCCCTAGCTGCGCCCGAACCGAACAAGAACAAGTCTTTAGGACTCCAAGTGTCGTCCCTCCGTAGATAGTCCACAGTACGTCCGGATCCGCCTTAAGATTGACCAACTAGAATCGCCCTTAAGGTACTATTATTTTCGGCTAAAATGGGCAAGAGTTATGGCTGATTTTTCTGCTTAAAAATCCTAGTTTTGAATACTTGAAAACTTATGTATAAATAATGACCCCTAGGCCCTTATTTATAGAGGTATGGAAAAGGAATTGTAATCCTACTAGGATGTGGATTTGTTAATTAGAACTTTATTAGGACTCTAAATAACAAAGCAATTCTAATAAGATTAGGATTTTAATCTTCGCACGAATCCCAATAGAATTAGGATTTCCGGCATACGCATCGCACAAGCCGTGCACCCGCGCAGACCTTGCGGCCCACGACAAGCGCACAGCCCATGTGCGGTGCTGCGTGCGCGCGCGCGCCCTTGGCTGGGCCTGGTCGAGGCGTGCGTTGCGTGCGGCTCGCTGGGCGATGGCCTGGCTTCGTGCTGGGCCTTCGTCTAGCGGGCCTCGTCCGATGCTAATTCGTACGATACGCTTCCGATTAAATTCCCGATTCCGGAATTCATTTCCGATACGAACAACATTTAATATTTCCGATTCCGGAATTAATTTCCGTTTCGAACAAATATTTAATATTTCCGTTTCCGGAATTATTTTCCGATTCCGATAATATTTCCGTTTCTGACAATATTTCCGTTTCCGGCAATATTTCCGATTCCGGCAATATTTCCATTTCCGATAATATTTTCCGATACGTACCATGTTTCCGTTTCCGGCAACATCTACGACTTGGATAATATTTATATTTCCGATACGATCCATATTTCCGTTTCCGGCAATATCATCGTTTCCGGAGTATTCATTTCTTGCCTGTGACGATCTCAGCTCCCACTGAAACCAAGATCCGTCGATTCCGAATATCCATAGATGGAGTATTTAATGCCATTAAATACTTGATCCGTTTACGTACTATTTGTGTGACCCTACGGGTTCAGTCAAGAGTAAGCTGTGGATTAATATCATTAATTCCACTTGAACTGAAGCGGCCTCTAGCTAGGCATTCAGCTCACTTGATCTCACTGAATTATTAACTTGTTAATTAATACTGAACCGCATTTATTAGACTTAACATAGAATGCATACTTGGACCAAGGGCATTATTTCCTTCACCGTGTATTCCATGCTACTTGGACAAGTTTGTAGTGGTTTTCATAGATGACATCCTAGTGTATTCAAAGAGTGAAGAGGATCACGCGGAACACTTGAGATCTGTGTTGAGTACCTTGAGAGGTAACCAGTTGTATGCCAAGTTCTCAAAGTGTGAGTTTTGGTTGGAAAAAGTTGCATTTTTGGGACATTTTATATCTAAAGAAGGAGTGGCAGTTGACCCTGCTAAGATCAAAGCTGTTAGTGAATGGCCTACACCCAAGAGTGTGACTGACATTCGTAGTTTTCTGGGATTAGCTGGCTACTATAGGCGCTTTGTGCAAGACTTCTCTAGGATAGCCAAGCCCATGACTACCTTGATGAAGAAGGAAGCAAAGTTTGAATGGAGTGACCAGTGTGAGGAAGCATTCCAAGCCTTAAAGACGCGACTGACAACCGCGCCAGCGTTAACCTTACCAGATGAGAGTGGTGCGTATGATGTGTATAGTGATGCCTCTAAGAATGGTTTAGGGTGTGTATTGATGCATAACAGGAAGGTTATTGCGTATGCGTCAAGGCAATTGAAGCCATATGAATCCAATTACCCTACCCATGATTTAGAGCTGGCTGCTATAGTGTTTGCATTGAAGATATGGAGACACTATCTGTATGGTCTGAAGTGTAGGATATTTACCGATCACAAGAGTTTAAAGTACATCTTCACACAGAAGGACTTGAATATGCGCCAACGAAGGTGGTTGGAGTTAATTAAGGACTATGATTTGGATATCCAGTACCATGAGGGAAAAGCCAATGTAGTTGCGGATGCCTTGAGTAGGAAATCAAGTCATAGTGTTAATGCGTTAGTAGTTGCTAACGAGCTGTGTAAGGACATGCAGCGTTTGAACCTTGAAATAGTGAGTGGTGAAGGCCTTGAAGGAATGATGAACGCCTTAACCATCCAGCCGTCAATATTTGATGAGATTAGAGAGAATCAAGCTGGTGATGTAAAGTTGGAGCGAATCAAAGAAAATATTTCGCAAGGTAAGGTGTTAGAGTTCCGAATCCATGATGATGGAAGTTTGAGGTACAAAGGCAGGTGGTGCGTGCCTCAAAAGTGTGGAGAATTGAAAGAGAAATTGATGAAAGAAGGGCATAATACGCCATATTCTGTGCACCCAGGTGGTGACAAGTTGTATAAGGACTTGAAAAAGGTCTATTGGTGGCCAAGATGAAGAACGAAGTGGCTGAATTTGTGGCTAGATGTCTGACTTGTCAGAAGGTTAAAATAGAGCACAGTAGACCTCAAGGAAAGGTCCAACCTTTAGAGATTCCAAGCTGGAAATGGGACTGTATTTCTATGTACTTCGTTACTTGTTTACCTAAGTCAAAGACTGGGAATGATACAATTTGGGTTGTGGTAGATAGGTTGACTAAGTCAGCAGTGTTTATACCCATGAAGGAAACCTGGAAAATGGAACAACTTGCTAAAGCTTACATTAAGAATGTTGTGAGGTTACATGGAGTTCCTAAGGATATCATGTCAGATAGGGATTTAAGATTTCTTTCGAATTTCTGGAAAAGTGTGCAGAAGAGCTTTGGTACGACATTGAAAATGAGTACATCCTTCCACCCAGCCACAGATGGACAAACTGAAAGGACTATCCAAACCCTGGAGGACATGCTTCGGGCATGCGTTATTGATTTCCAAGGAAGTTGGGAAGATAACCTAGATTTGATTGAGTTTTCCTATAACAATAGCTATCATGCTAACATTGGAATGACACCATTTGAGGCTTTGTATGGACGAAAGTGTAGAAGTCCGCTTTGTTGGAACGATATTAGTGAAACCGTAGTGTTGGGACCTCAAATGATAGAAGACACCATGAACCAAATCCGAACCATCCAATCGAAGATTCAAGCGGCGCAAGATCGCCAAAAGAGTTATGCAGACTTGAAACGTAGGGATGAAGAGTTCAATATAGGTGATAAGGTGTTACTCAAAGTGTCACCAATGAAAGGTGTCATGAGATTTGGAAAGAAAGGGAAGTTAAGCCCTAAGTACATAGGCCCATATGAAATCTTAGAAAGAATCGGAAAGGTAGCTTATAGACTAGCCTTGCCTATGGACTTGCATAGAGTGCATAATGTGTTCCACATATCTCAGTTAAGGAAGTATATCCCGGATAAATCGCATGTGTTGCAACCGGAGACCATAGAATTAGACCAAAGTCTAACCTTCGAGGAAAGACCTGTCAAAATCCTTGATAGCAAAGTGCGTAGTACGCGTACTAAAGATGTGAAAATTGTCAAAGTGTTGTGGTCTAATCAAGAATATGAGGAAGCTACTTGGGAAGCGGAGGACGAAATGAGAAAGAAATATCCCGAGTTTTTTCCCGAGGTTAGTTGAGTTACGGGGTCGTAATTCGTGTCTTTTAAGGGGGGTAGAGTGCGGTAGAATTTCGCGCTTTTTACCTTGTTTTCCCCTATTTTATGCTCAATTTAGTGCTTTCTATTGAATTTGCACTTATTATTTTCCTGTGTAATCTTGTAAAGAGTACAACAACTTAAATTTTTTGCAAATGAACGCATTGAAAGTCTCAGAAAGTCTCAAGTTTTGAGTTGAATTTTGATTTCCGAACCCAAGATTCGGGACGAAACTTCTTTTAAGGAGGGTAGACTGTAATACCTCGTATTTTTATAATATTTATAAATATATTTTATTATATTTATAAAGCATTTTACGATTAATTAGCATTTAAATAATATTTAAATGTATTTTATTTAACGTATTTCGATTAATTAGAATATTTATTATTTTAATTAATTACGAAACGAATTTAATTCTTGAGTCGGGAAATGAAATGGGTTGCAAATGATTTTTAAAGGCTTCGGGTTTTAAATAAAAAGTCCAATTCGTTTTATTAAACGAGCCCAATCAAAAGAGTTTAATTTAAGTCCTAAGCTAGCCCAATAATTTATTTCCTAATCCCAACTCAAATCTCCTAAGCCTAGCCCATCAAGGGATTAGGGAGCCTATAAATAGGACTCCCCCATCATTAAATGAAGCCCTTAAATTCATAAAACCCTTTTTGGCTTGCTTGCACCCCACTCCTCTTTCCCTCTCCTCTTTTTGCTCGGCTCGTCCGCACGCCCGCACAGCCCGTGCTCGTGCCTTCGTGCTGCTGCTGCGTCGTGCTGCTCGGCCTCACGCCCCAGCGCGCGCTGCCCTCGCTCTCTCCTTCGCGCACCAGCGCTGCACTCCCTCTCGCTCTCTCTCGCTCTCTCCTTCGCGTACATCGCCCAGCCTCCCTCGTCCCTCTCGCGCGCCTAGCGTGCTGCTCTGCCCTGCTCCCTCGCGCCCCAGCGCGCGCGTCCCTCTCTACTCTCTTGCGCCCCAGCGCGCGCCCCTCTCTCTTGCTCGCACCCGCTGCTGCTGCCTCGTCCCTTCGTCGCTGCGCGCACCCGCACCCGCACACGAGTTGTGCGTGTGTGTGTTCGTTCTTGTTCAATCTTTCGCCCAATCACTCTAATTCGTGATTGTTCCGTGCTATAGGCCGGATTGGTATAATTCTCTTCTTCCTTACCTATTCTATTTAAATTTCGTATTTTAAATTATAATATTAATATTGTTTTGAGTAATTAAAATGCTGGGAACCGGTTATGAATACCGTGGTTTGAGGATTTGCGTGTTGTGATTCATTAGGCTTGTTTTAATTATTAAAGGATGAATTTTCAGATTTGTTTATTAAATAAAGAATTGATTTTTATGATAATAAATTAGTCTTATTGGGTTTTTCAAGTTAGGGTTTTAACCTAGACCTAATGAGTCAATTGATTAGCATAATTAGGTGATGATTTTAATTATGATAATCAATTATATTTTCAGATTTGAATAAAGGCTTAAAGTGTTGATTTTTATTGATTTTAAAGGCGGAAAAAATATGTTTTCGTACTAGGGATTGATTTTGCAAATTGAGACGTTTATATTATTGAAAAACGATTGAATTCTAAAGTTTAAATGAGGTTTTAAATTTTATAAAGTTGCTGGAAATTTAATGAACATGGAAATAATTTAAGTTTCATTATTTTGATGATAGGAGGTGATTTCTAGTTGAGTGCTCGTTATTGCAAAGTGGCCCCTACGCTTAGGTATTCAAGGTACGTACAAGTCTAGGGCGACCACACCTTTTGTCAATGACATTACATGATTGTTGATGATGTGAATTATATTATGCGGAATCATGTTTATTTTGGTGAACGAGCATGTGATTTATGATGTTGGATTTATTGGATTAATTGTTGAACAAGCATGTTGGAATTGTTATGAGTATGGATTTCATTGTCAATCATGTTGTTCAATATTTATGCATGTGTAGACACCTACTTTTGTCCCCATTCCCGAAAGGGAAGGTTCGATGATGAGAACATAAATCTCCACTTGGCAACGCATCTCCTATAAAATAACGAATCTCAATCACCCTTTTCATTTCAGCCAAAACTGCTATTTATAGAAACCTGCTAAGAATAGTAACTGCCGTAAAAGGTAGTTGTTAAAAGTGGCAAAGTCATAAAAGATAGAAACCTGTCAGAAATAGGTGTTTCACTCCAAACATAAATCCTAAAGGAGATAATTTGCATTCCCGGTATATATTTCGAAAATAAGAGTCACGTATGAACTAAATTCCTAACGAACCTAGAGTTCGTAACGGGCCCAGACGCATTCCGTCATAAAGTTAATATGCACTAAAAGACTCGGATAAATCTCCCAAAAAGCTCCGTGTTCTAAGTGCCCAAATCTGACAAGAACTCGGCCCAGATCACATTTTCAACGCCCAGCCCTGGGCGCTGAAATCTTCGGCGCCCAGCCCTGGGCGCTGAAAATGCCTGGGGCCGTTTTATCTCCGGATTCTTTTTGGATTCGTATCTTAAAATCTATCTTCCACACACCCTTTTTCTATAAATACAGCCTCAAAACCGACGTGAAGGGGACACACAATTCCATAACCCGAGTATTGACTCTAGCCTTAAGCCTAGCCTCACGCTGCGAAATTAATCCGGCGTTCTGTCGCAATCGACCCAAAAGTCGAACAGAACGCATCCTGCCCCTTGTAGCTGATGAATTAAGCCTAAATACTGGAACATTGCTTGGAAACCCGAGATTCGTTAAATAAAAGAAGAAATAGCAAAGCCAATTGGTTAGTTTTCTGAGAACCGTAACACACCTCTCAAGGGTGCGTTGTAATGTGTCCCTCATATGATTTAATCGCTTTCATCACCCTTTTATAAAATTGTCAAACTATTAACTTGATTGATCTATCACGCCTAATAAGATAATACTTTGGACAATTGAATTATCATGCTAGGTACCTTAAATCAATCTAAATAAGATAATCACGATCGATTTAGTGTTATGTGTTGCATATTGCTAAAATCAATTCAGAATAGTTTAATAGTTTAACGCATGTCCCTTCAATTATTTATGCTGAGCTAGTAAGGATAACCTGCCTCTGGAGTTATCGATGAGCACTCCTCTCGGTAGTTACAGTCCCCCGAACTCTCAATCTCTGCCCTACGGGTGTACGTTGAGCGATCCCCACACCAGGGATCACAAGGGAACCTATGGCCGTCGTGGTCGAACATAATTGCACTCCCTTTATGTCACGATAACCGGGTTTTGTCAGTTTTTCTCATTGTCGTTAAAAACTGAATGGCGACTCCTATATTACTAGTCGATTGGGTGTAAACTCACAGGAAATCCAATTACACTTGATCTAACAACGTCACGCCCACGAGGGACGAGGTCACACTTTAGCCTCGTGCTTTTTCGACCCCCTCACATGGCGACTCCACTGGGGAACGTTAATGAAATACTCGTGCTCGTAGGTAATCAAAATAGCCGAAGGGTGAAACGATCGTACCCAGCGTTTATTTCCCTATCAAGTTGGGACGACCTGAAAATCAGCATATTAATGTGATCAGACAGAACCGCATAACGAATCTCGGCTCCCTTGGCATGTTTCATCTCGGGAGTTGGGACTAAGGATACCCATCGCCAACCGGGGGGTGCATACGCTTCGAATGTTGTCCACTCGGCACTTTTCGCTAGTAGTACACCCGTCCCAAACCCAATCGCTCGCCCACTAAGGTCCCTCTCATTGGTGCATGCCCCCTTGGCTTACATCGTGATTGGCCTCTTGGGACAAAATTCGTCTGTTGAATGCACTACCTCGACCGGGCATGTGTTGGATCTACGATAGAAGCGGTACCAAGCCGGCGCAAATATTACCCATAGAAGCCTATCATAAACTACGTGACATATTATTTTTGCTTCATGTGGTAATGTTAGTTATGTGTAGCGAATTACGTGATTGTGTTGTGATTGTGTATGACAAATAACGCTAGAAAACCAACGACCCTAAAAATTGCCCAAACATTCATAAACACCAATTGGCCAAAGAGTTATACCTAAATACGTGTCCCGCAATCCCAGGCGATCGCCACAAAAATAAGCGACGCCCAGGACGGCCTGTAACGGATCCCACGACGCTGCATAACGCGCAAAGGACGTTATTGGGCAAGCACGCAAAATTAAGTCGTATGTACGATAAAGGATAGACGAACAGAATACGAGTACCAGTCAGGGATGCATTTTCAGCGCCCCTGGCTGGGCGCCAATCATTTCCACGCCCAGCCTGGGCGCCGAAGTTGCTGCCTGGCCCTTTTGGTCAGGCACAGCAGCCTTGGTGCCCGCGCATAAAATATACGTTGCAATACAAAAAATTCGCAACAAATTTGCTACGAGGACGTATGAAAAAAGGCACTCGATTCTAAGAAACGACTTATAAAATAAACAACTCCTTGCGTCGTCATTAGGCCTCCTATGACGACAATGTTCGGCACTAAACCGAGCATGCTAATTAAAATGACCTTGAATGTCACATGGGCAAAGTATTCAAAAAATGATGTTGAAATAAAGTTTTCAAGGAAAAATAATGTTCGAATAAAAAATAAATAAATCCGAGTCTAGACTAGGCTATGCCAAAGTACAATCTAAATCCCAAGTCTTAGTTGTCTTATACATAGAATCGGTCCTAATGCCTGGTGTCGTTCTGCAAGTTAAAAGGTTAAACCATATTGAGTCTCCCTTCCTAACATTTAAAATAAGTCAATAAGCACCCATATGTAATTGTCATCCCTTGCTAAGAATCTACGGCCTCAATACTCTTTCTCACCAATAAAAAGAATATATTATGTAATTCAAGTATTTGCAAAATGGAAACAGTCACATTCTGAAAATCATTCCTCCATAGTCGCACAACCCCCAAAGTGAACCTAAGGTGTCAATACCATTGGCAAAAGAAATTTAATTGGCCTCAAGGCCTATGATCACATTGGGTCACGACTATCATAGTCCTCTCGAGCCACTCGCTCCTTGAAATACTCCTAAGCCCGGACTAAAAGATTTTCCATGAATGCAACATGACGAACCATGAAAATACCCAAATCGGCATGCCATAAGGCTACCATTGGGGTAAAGCAATACACACTAAGAGGGAAGCCGCACTAATGAATCTAGTCTTGCAAAAATGAAAATTCGATCTCCCCAACTAACTACCTTGCCAACATTAAGCAAAATGGCGCATGACAAACGAACACCCAAGGGTTAAAATCTAAAAGTGTCAACCAACGAAAGTTATGGTCCAATTAGCCTAAGTCTGAGAGTCGCTTGGTCAAGTATTATAGGCTTACGCCACGTCATTATTTTGAGTCTAGGCCACCTCCTTGTATTCATACACGGGTTATAATCAGAAAAATTAATGAAAGTTCGAGTCTAAATCACAACTTCCAATTAGATCCCGGAAACTGGAATCTGAAAAGAAGCAAAAAAAATTATTTTCGATGTAATTCTTTCGTTAAATTTCGATAAAGTAAAAACAACATTTTGAATCTACGCTATTTGCACATTTTAAGAAACGACTAAATACGCTTGCAAAGTAAGACAATTTAAAGGTCCACCCTAGGCCTGCTAAAATTAAAGGTCCACTATAGGCCTACCAAACGAGGCTCACTGAGTCTCGCCTCGTGACTCAAAGACCACAACCATCTACCTTTTAGCCCAAATAAAAAGGGGGAGAAGTCCCAAGCAAAAAAGAAAAAGAGAAAGAGAAAAGGGAAAGCGAAAAGAGCGAGCCATGAAATACTTAGCCCGTACCTCCCAAAGTGCGAAATTTACCCAAGTAAACGGAGGAAAAGAATTGAGTAAACCAATCCAAATCATACCAAAAAAACTACATAAAGTTCTACGATCTTCTACCCTTTCCAATCCTCTTGCTTGATTAATATTTATACAAATTATCCTATCTCATTCAACCCATCTTTCAAGCCGTCTTGAGTCACGAACAAAAAAAAAACAAAGAAAAAATGAAAGGTACATTCTACGCTTAACGTAAAAAAAAAAAATAATAAAAAAGAAACTTTGCAAAGCGCCTTTAAAGTTCGTCTAAAAAAAGAAGCATTTAGCGCATAAAAAAAAATTCGCAAATATTTGGCACAAAACGAAAAGGAGCAGTGCAAAAAGGCAGCCCAGAACACATTTTCAACGCCCAAGCCTGGGCGCCAAAAATAATAACGCCCAACCCTGGGCGCCGTTCTTGCTCATCACTTTTCAACTCCCCATTCCTAAAAGTGTTCGTATATCTTCCTATATACATGCGGAAGAATAACGAACACTTGGGGGTAGAAAATCGTATAAAATACGCAAAATACGCGCGCTCCAAAATTTTCGTACACTTATTTCACCCTATTTCAAACATTACGATTCCACTCGAACGTACTTGTTTAAAATCGGCATTCTAAGAAACCATTTTCTGGCTAAGAACTACGCAAGACCTGATTCCAAATTAAATCTATTTTAGGCGGATACGTAGGCAATCCATGATTTGGTTCAACCAATTTGTAAAAATTTTAAAGCCTATAGAATAACAAGAATAAAAAATAGAGTCCCTTATTGAAATTTAATTACTTGCAATCCAAGTCGAAAGAAAAATTTAAGTCAAAGGAAGAATCCAAGTCATCAAGATGCTAAAATGAGCACACATCAAAAAATAATAAGGGCACGTACCCTTGCCAGAAGGAGCACTCACACTCCTAGGCACTTAGCCAATACTCAAAAGATCGCTTTGCCTCAATTGAACGGGGGCTAGCGCGAGCGTCCATGACCTCTAAAGTACTCGACTTGACCCTCCCTAAAGCAAAGTAACTCACTTAAAGACCTTCTTTCACCACTAGACACAGTCATAATCGCCAATAAGTAGTAAAGGCAGTAAGCTTGCAATAAAAAGGATTGTCCTACGGCATCGCCCCATCATTCCTTCGAACTCAGGGCACCGGTTCATGGTAATTCAAATGCTTGC
This sequence comes from Spinacia oleracea, assembly GCF_020520425.1. Classification (NCBI taxonomy): domain Eukaryota; kingdom Viridiplantae; phylum Streptophyta; class Magnoliopsida; order Caryophyllales; family Amaranthaceae; genus Spinacia; species Spinacia oleracea. The sequence continues at coordinate 41,434,423 of NC_079487.1, read as the reverse complement.
GAATCCACCTTTGAAAATATCAGACATTGACAATAGGACTTGGAACTTAACCAAGGCTCACCCTACTCAGACATATGACACGGGCATCTAAAATCGAAATCTGAAAGCATCATTAACGAGAAGACATAATAGCAACTGGGGGCTAAAAATTGAAATGAAAGAGCTAGGGAAAGAACTAAGTATACCTTGACCTTTTGTGCAGACATACACCAAGTAAATCTAAGTCAATTTGAAAACGGTTTATATTCCCGCAATTCTGGAAAAGATGGCCCTAAAAGCCTAAAGCATGTGTTACACGGGCACAAGTAATATCTTGACGCCTGCACCTTGGCTTCCAGAAAATCCTTAGACAACATTCCGAAAATCGTAACAGTATTTTGATTCACTCATGTAATCCTGTACGAACCCTTCTATAAGTCGACTTACTTAGGACACCACGGATTGTACACAGTAGTACTCGGATTTCAAATAATTTTCAAAGACTTCTTCGAACATAATAAAGTGTCGTTGGTTTAAGCTAAGTATGCGTCATCTCGATGTTGCAAGTGAGTCAAAAAGATTTCTAAATATGATTATGGGTAAAGAAAGGCACCTAGCTTTTGGTCAAGGCACACTTCAACATGTGACTACCTTGACCATAGCAATGTCGCACAATACGACATCTACAAGAGAAGTAGCAAATCACTACTCGAACGTACCTCGCACTAAACGAGTCTGGTTCAAACTATTCATGATCCATGTCACCATGAATGCATAAAAACGTATGCCAAGCATTATAGCACCAAGCCAATCCCGTAGTTACAATTGGGGGCTTGAGAAAAACACTCTAAAAATGCTCGAAATGACGATTTTATCGCCAATTCTCGACGCTAATGCTATACATACATCATAGGGGCACAATCCTAAGGTTTGATCGTGTAAAACGAACCTTAGAATGGCTACAACTCCTCCCAAATTCTAAGCGCTACTTAGAATATATAAAGTCACCCCACTAACACGGGTAACTGAAAATCGCGAGTCACCAAAACTCCGATCAAACTACTGGTCATAAAGCCCGCCCTACAAGCGCCCGTTACACAGTCTACGTCGTTCCAAAGCCAAAGCGAAAGAAAAAAACAAGGATAGAAAAAAGAAAGAAACATCTATGAATCCTCGCATCGAACGAAGTAATAAGCCGTGCATGCCCACGCAGAAGGTGCTACACTTGCTCGAACACCTGAACGAGGCGTGATGAAGTACTCCAATGCAAAAAATAATAATGATATCCCAACACCTGGAGGGATGTTCTAAGACACGCTGTTAGTCCACACAAGCCTACGTCGCACCATAAGTTCAACCATCCCACGGTACAAGTCTGAAAAAAAAAGAGTAAGGCATATTGCACTAATGCGGGCACGACCAAGAGCATGTGTAAAAGAGGCAAAGACTACTTATCGCCTAAATCCAAAATTCAAGCCACACGACTTCTACATTAAGGATTAAAGGTAGCAAAACATTACCTACCACGGAAGGGATAGCTCGCACCTACACGAGCGGAACCCCAAGGCATCTTTCTCAAAAGAACCTACAAAATCGTACGCCAAAAGGAAGCATCCCAACATGCATACTTGGGGGCTCCATGTTAGGGAATACAGTTAAACATAATAACATGTGCGGAACAATCCCCAAAGCCAGGAAACATGTATAAAGCAAAGATTAAGCAAACTTACATTCGAAGCGTGTTTTCCACAATAATCTGTCAACGAACATGAACAAAGAACTCCACTTGTCGTTCCTCTACTTGGTTTTATTGCTTTCATCACCAACATGCTAAATACAGCAAAATACAAAGGTTACATCACGCTTAACGAAGATATTTTTGGACAAACCGGCCTTAGGTTCCTTAAATCAATCTTTAAAGCAAAGTGACCACCGTACAATTAGAAATTCTATTTTGCTCTAAAAATCAAACCCACATAGTCTAATCTAGGGTTTATTTTCGAACTAATGTTGTGCCAACGTACTTGAATATTTCTAAAGCTCGCCGAATAAGCATTTTCGTTCCCGAGCCCGGATCTCACCCATCCGTTTCAAGGATTCAAGGCCTTATCCAAAAATAGAGTCATTTGCGGTCTTTCCAAACAAGACCTTAAATAAAGTTTGGTGGCGACTCCTTCGACGTGCAAAAATTCAAACGGTTCTCTAAACGAGCCGACCAACACCCCCCTTGTAGGAAACGGGATAAAAAACACCCCCTACAATTCTGGCGACTCAACTGCGGAATTTTCTAGTTTCAATTCGAAAATGCGAGCAAATTTCGAGCAACCGGCCACTGATCTGCCGAAGTACTGGATGCCAGCATTGGCGCCAGGCGCAGCCCCTGCGCCCAACGCCACTGCCTGCATCCAGGACAGTGGCTCCCAGTGGCTTGTCGCCCACTTTTGGTCAACTTTTCGTGTTGGGAGTTAGTCTGGTTTTGCATCTGGAAGGACGCTCCCAAGCCTCGTGAACGAGTGCCGAAAAAAGAGCTTTACAAATACAAATTCAAGTACGATTTCAATTTCAATTTCTAGGCATTTCATGCATTTTTTGAAAACCATATTGTGCAAAATGAATTTCTACCCTTGCCCAAACGGATGTGTTTTACATTCGGGCTAGCCCCGGGGGCAACGAAATGGTGGCTCTCCATACGGTTCCCGACCAAAGTGTGTGACCATTTCCGCGCCTACCGAAACTTGGCATTTGCTTGACATTCCCGATGTTAAGTATGGAGGCCGCCTGCCGACACACACTTCCCTTAGGCGGAACGTGAATGTTTGTCGCCGGATCCGTCTCTTAGTCAGGTACCTTTTGACACCCAAAGCCGACCACTTGCATCATACAAAACTTAGACCGACCTTAGGTTGAGAACTTTGCATGTCGCATTCATATTCATGATTAGTGTGACAACGTGCTACTCGTGAATTGTGTGGGCGTCTTTGCATGCGTGAATGGCTAACCTCGAGTTCTAGCTTGCCCAAACCAATTAGCCTCCAACTACGAAACCAAACCCCTAGGAGCATCATTCAAACCTCATGCATCTAAATCGCCGATTTTAGGGTCTTTAGGAGTGTCACTCCATTTGATTCAAAACCCTTAAATACGCCTCATGCACAATTGCCAAATTCAAAGTTCAATCCAACGGCGTCATAATGCCGGATTTTCGAGTCCAAATTCCAATTTTCAACTTCAAAGTTCAATCCAACGGCGTCATTATGCCGGATTTTCGAGTCCGAATTCCAATTGCCAAATTCAAAGTTCAATCCAACGGCGTCATAATGCCGGATTTTCGAGTCCAAATTCCATTTTTCAAATTCAAAGTTCAATCCAACGGCGTCATAATGCCGGATTTTCGAGTCCAAATTCCAAGTTCCAAATTCAAAGTTCAATCCAACGGCGTCATAATGCCGGATTTTCGAGTTCAAATTCCAAGTTTCCAAATTCAAAATTCAATCCAACGGCGTCAAAATGCCGGATTTTCGAGTCCAAAATTCCAATTTTCAAGTTCAAAATGCAATCCAACGACGCCATAATGCCGGATTTCCTACTTCAAAACCTACTTCTTCCAAGTCAAAGTTCAAATCCAACGGCGTCGTAATGCCGGATTTTCCAGTCCAAATTTCGAGTTTCGAGTTCAAGTTCAAATCTTCTAAACCTCAATTTTCAAGTCCAAATCCAACGGCGCCATAATGTCGGATTTTCGAAACTCAAGTTTCGTTTTCTAAGTCAAAGTTCAAATCCAACGGCGTCATAATGTCGGATTTCCTAGTCTTCAAGCTTCAAGTTCAAATTCAAACTTTCTAGTCCAAAACTTCAATTTTCAAATGCAACCCAACGACGCCTTAATGCCGGATTTTCTAGTTCAAATTTCAAGTTTCAAATTTCGAGTTCAAATCCAACGGCGTCATGCCGGATTTCCTATTTCAAACATTCAAGTCTTCAAGCATCGAAGTCAAGTCGCCAATTTCATGTCTCAAAACCTCAAAGCTCAAATGCCAAAGTTCATGACCGGCATAATGCCAACTTTTCAACTCCAACTTTTAAACCTCAAATTCCATGTCAATCTTTCGAATTTCCAGTCCTATGCTCAAAACTTCAAATTCCAAATCCATGCCGTCGTAATGCCGATTTTCCATTCTGTATTTCAAATCTCAAGCTCGAAGTTCAAAAATTCCAAACCTTCAAATCTCTAATCCTACACTCTAAGTCCACGGCCGCATAATGCTGGACTTTCAAGTTCCCAAATTCAATCCACGGCGACGTAATGCCGGATTTTCCAAATACGAAGCTTCATGTTCTACATACAAAATGCGTCCTTTTCCATTTCAAAATTCAAACTTCGAGTCAAATTCAAATTCAAATTCCAACGGGTTGAAACTCCCCAGAAATAATACAAGTTCAAGATTCCATCTACGGGTTGAAACTCCCAAGAAATAATACAAGTTCAAGATTCCATCTACGGGTTGAAAATCCCCTGAAATAATACAAATTCCAATGGGTTGAAATTCCCTTCAAATACTCCAATTCCAATGGGTTGAGATTCCCCTAAAATATTGACGGGTTGAAAATCCCCTAAAATAATTCAAACCCCATTCCTAATATTTCCAACGGGTTGAAAATCCCCTGAAATAATACAAGTTCAAATTCTACGGGTTGAAAATCCCCTGAAATAATACAAGTTCAAATTCCAACGGGTTGAAACTCCCCAGAAATAATACAAATTTCAATTCTCAAGCGGGTTGAAATTCCCTTCAAATATTCCAAGTCCAATGGGTAGAAACTCCCCTAAAAAATTTGACGGGTTAAAATCCCCTTTAAATAATACAAAATCAATTCCCTTTCAATCGGGTTGAAATTCCCTTCAAATACTCCAAGTCCAATGGGTTGAAATCCCCCTAAAATATTGACGGGTTAAAATTCCCTTGAAATAATACAAAAATCAATTTCCTAGTACAAGTCCAATTTCCAAATTCTCGAGCGGGTTGAAATTCCCCTCAAATAAGTCCAATTTCCAATAGGTCGAAATATTCTTTTTCGACATTCCAAGTTCTAGTACAAGAGCCAACTTTCACAAAAGAATGAACGCTCCTCTCAAACATTTCCAACGGGTTGCAAATCCCGAATACAAGTACAAAATCCAAAAACCCGAATCTTCGGAGTGACACTTAGAGTCAAGTCTAGGTCTCATTCATTGCGTGCATATCATATCATGTGTCGGGAAGTCCAAGTTCTAAAATCGTCTGGTATGTTCTAACTAGGAGTCCGAAGATCCTGTGGGTTCGTCGAAGAGGAGAAAGGTTGAAAAGAAATCCATCAGCCCTAGCTTCCCTCATAGCCGGCATCGAACGAGCAGCCAGTTCATCTCTTACAAATCAAACTCCCAGTCCCATTCAAGAAACAATCCAAATGTCTGCCTCCGATCAACTCGCTCAACTCCTAGCGGCTTTCGCCAGCCTCAGTGCCAATGTCGAGAGCATAAGCAACCGATTGGGTGTCGTAGAACAGGGCGCGCCCACTGATGACTTAACCAAGAAGATCGAGAGTCTTGTCAGTAAGGTTACCAATCAAGAGAACTACTTTGACACCTCAATGGAGGACAACCTCAAGGGGAAGGCTAATCTCCCAGACAAATTCTCCGCCAATGACATTCCAAAGTTCAAATCAGCTGACAATCCCAAGTACCATCTCAAGAATTTCAAAGCTACAATGGCCATCAAGGGGGTCGAACTCGAGCTATACCCAGTGGTATTCCCTATGTCTCTGAAACCTGTCTGCCAGAAGTGGTACTATTCACTCAAGGAACATCAAACAAATACATGGGAGGCAGTTGCTCGAGCATTCATGGAGCAATATCAACCCAACATTCAACTTCAAACCACTCTAAGAGAAATGGAAGTACTCAGGCAAGGGCCTCAGGAAGGCTTTACTACTTACCTCAACCGATGGAGGGAAATGGCATCCCAAACGGTAACCCGACCCTCCGAGAGAGAGTCAGTCAAGATTTTCATTGCCGGTCTTCTTCCAAAGTACAATGCTCACATGAAGTACCTGGGCTTAGAAAGCTTCAAGAGAACCTACGACATCGGGGTCGACATAGAGGATGACCTAATGAAAGCACCCGCAGCCCCAGCTCCGCAAACTGAAAAATGGAAGGGGAAGAGACCTGAGGCAACACACAAAGTTCATGAGGTTAACGCCTTAGAGGCTCCTCAGGGTCCAAAGTCAAACAATTTCAAAAGCAATGCTAATCAGCGCAACTATCAAGGCAGGCCCCAAAGAGTCTTCACAAAACTCGGGATGTCTTATAGTGAGGCATTTGATCGGCTGGTCGAAAAACAAGTCATAACACCAATCGGTCCAACACCCGATCCTCCAGTTGACAAAAGATCTAAGAGTTGGGATCCGACAGCTCATTGCAAATACCATCAAGGGAAGGGTCATGACATCGAAGATTTCTACAAGCTCAAGCACTTGATCTAGAATATGGTCGACAACAAGACCTTACCATTACCCCCAGGGGCTAAGCAAACCCCCTATGTACAAGCCATCTCCTATGACTGCGAAGATGAAGAAGAGGAGTTTCCATGCAATCTGATCTCCACAATATGCAAGCCAGGTTACGAGCTTATGGTTCCAAGCTTTTACCATCTACTTCCAAGTGCTCAAAACTGGGTGATCCCCGAACCTAGGGTAACCACCGACATTCAAGAGAACATCTGTCCACTCGCCACCGTGAAGGCGTTAGGGTTCTCCGAGTACGATCTCATGCTGAGTGCCCAACAAAGTGTCAAACTCCAGGGTGTCACATACAAAGTCTTGGGAGTCCTTGAGCTGGTTTTCTCCTTTGACACCTATTACGACAATGCTGAGTCCCTGGTAATCGATGTGCCTACCAACTTTGACCTACTATTCGGAGAGCCTTGGTTCAAGGAAATACTAGATGGCCCTGCCTGCCTCACCCTCAAAAGTTCAAGCTTCCGAGACACCCTCATCAAGCAAAAGACGGCTGTACGCCAGGAAAAGGACGAGTGCATTCAAGAATACTACCACAGATGGGCAATCTTCGCTCGTACAATTCAGCCCGAGCTGCCAGAGGGTAAAATGGTGAGAATGTTCCTCTTAGGGCTCAACACTTCATGCAAAGGCAGCTTCGCCGCATTTCCTTACAGCACATGGAATCAAGTCTGGGACCAAGTCCTGAAAGTCTGTGCATGCAGCCCCGTCTTCGATGATTATGACGATTATGGCGCAGATGTCTGGGAATACCCTGAGAACTATCATTACGATTAGTGTCTTTGTCCAAGTCCAGAGTCTGTCTTTCAATTTCCGAGTCTAGCAATGAGTCTAAGTGTCTAGAACTAGAGTCTTGCTTCAATGAAGAGCCTCTAAAGGCCGAGCTTCAAGTCAAAACAGTCGATGTAATGATTGCTGATTTCAATAACACTTCAATTTCTACTTACTCTTCGAGTCCTAATTCAAAACATAATCCTAATCCAAACAACTTTGCTTTACAAGAAACTGACTTTGAATTTCTAAAATCTATCAAAAATCATGAAAACAGAACGCCCTTAATTGAGGAAACCGAAAAAATCAACCTTTCTAACAACAGTGATTCAAAACTAGTTCAGATTGGTTTAACTCTTTCTCAAGCAGCGCGGGACGATCTTATCAAGCTACTTTCAGAGTACGTAGACGTCTTCGCATGGTCCTATCATGATATTCCAGGGGTTGATCCAAGCATCGGTCAGCATACAATTCCCCTTATTCCAGGTTCAAAACCCATCAAGCAGAAACTCCGTCGCATGAAACCGGATGTTTCCCTCAAAATTCAAGAAGAGGTCTCTAAGCAGCTAGAGGCCGGGTTTAATCGAGAGTCCAAGTTTCCAGATCTTTCAAGGTATTGGGTTCCAAGAAAATGTCCCAGTTCATTCAAGAAAACATTATATGCATATATGGTGTTCCTCACAAGTCCATCAGTGATCAAGGAACCCATTTCCAAGGAGAATGTGAAGACCCATTCGACAAGTACAAGATTCAAAATTCAAGTTCTATAATCTCTGACCGAGCAAGGTTGTGCCAAGCAAGGCATCAATTCCGAAGTACAAAATTCAAGTTCTATAATCTCTAACCGAGCAAGGTTGTGCCAAGCAAGGCATCTACAATTCCAATGTACAAAATTCAAGTTCTATAATCTCTAACCGAGCAAGGTTGTGCCAAGCAAGGCATCTACATTCCAAGATTCAACATTCAAGTTCTATAATCTCTAACCGAGCAAGGTTATGCCAAGCAAGACATCTACAATTCAAAAGTACAAAATTCAAGTTACAAATTCCAAAGGTTTAAGTTCTAGAAACATCTACAAGCTTCAATAGTTCAAATTTCAATACAACAATCCCAACGGACCCATGCTCTGGGAAATTCAACATCATCGCTCTTCATCTTATCGCCCACAAACCAATGGGGCAGTCGAAGCAGCCAACAAGAATGTCAAGACCATCATCATGAAAATGACTACCAATTACAAAGACTGGCCCCAAAAGCTGCATTTCGCATTGTGGGGATATCGAACTTCAATTCGCACTTCAACTGATGCAACTCCGTTCTCATTGGTCTATGGAATGGAAGCAGTACAACCTATCGAGTTGGAGATACCTTCTCTAAGGATAGTCCTCGAAAGCCAAATCCCAGAAGCTGCATGGGTACAAGCAAGATATGACGAGCTAGTCATGCTTGATGAGCGTCGGCTTCAAGCCGCTCACCATGTACAAGTCTATCAACGCCGAGTGGCCAGACATTTCAACAAAAGGGTCAGAACCCGAAACATCAAGGAAGGCGAGCTTGTCCTCAAAGCCCTTCACAAAAGCACCATGGACCCAAGGGGAAAATTCAAACCCAACTGGGCAAGCCCATACATTATCAAGAAGATCCTCTCAGGGGGAGCAGTCGAACTAACAGACATCGACGAAACAGAATTCAGATCTCTTACCAACCTCGATCAACTCAAGAAGTTCTATGTCTAAGTTCCATATTCAAATTCAAGAATCCAAATTCAGGTCTTGTAAGGTAGTCAGAACTACGTCCGGCCTGATTCCCTAACGGGACACGTAGGCAACCTCATCACGAGGCCCGACCACTTTAATAGAAAAAAAAATTTAAAATTTCCTCAATTAAGGGCATCCTAAAAATCAAATCAAAATTCAAAATTCAAAATTGTTGTTGTTGTTATTCCAAATGTGCCAATTCAAAGCAAAGCATGTTCAAGCGGAATGTAACACAATAACTTATTTGGCCCTAAGGCCTTCAAAGCTAATTCAAATACAAAGTCAGGATCAAGTGAAGCAAAGTTCAAAGCCTTTTTACTTCTAAACACATCTTCCAAACACATTACAAACACATTCCAAACACAATTCATTCCAAACACATTTAGCCTACAAAGATCTAGGGTCGGGCGACTATGCTCTCTAGTCTTGGCACCTTGAGTACTATCCCCTGGCTCCTCCCGCAATCAATCATCAATCTTCCCCTTGCCCAAGCGGCGGGAGAAAGAACTTGCAAGCCTTCCAAGACGGGAGGACGAAGAACCTCCTTTGGATTCCGAACGGTCAAGCACCGGATGGGCCATACTCCCGTCACCTTCCTCATAAGCAGTTGATGCAAGACGTCTAGCTCTAGAACCTCGAACTCTAGCTGGTCCTGAGAAAGAAGCGTCCCTCTGGCTTAGGCCTCTCATCCATACAATGTACCCCGCAGACAGAGAAACTTACTCAGGTGGGAACTGGATACTCAAGAATGGTTTGGCAACCCAATACCGCCTCCAAACTTCAAGTCGATTCACATTCAGCACAGCAGGTTTTGGGTTCTCTTCATTAAAGTCCGGGATCTCCTGTTTCAAGCCATATTGTCTCATCACTCGAGCAGGCAAGTAGAAGACCAGTATTGTGAGGCTTGGCACCCTCAAAGCAATATAACCAGGTGCATGTTTCATAGCAGCAATCCCCCACCAAGGAACTACCCACTTTACACAAGATTCTACCCCAGAGAGTGTACACCGCCACTCATCCAATGAAAGTCGGCCATGCAGCATGGGTCGCATAGTGAATCCCTTTCTATTATAGCTCGCCATGTTCTCCGGTGGTGCCACCAACATGAGCCTCTCCATAAGAAAAACCTTGGGGAGTATACAAGAAGCACATTTCAAAATTCAACATTCAAAATTCAAATATAAGTACAAAATTCAACATACAAGAGAGCTCCAGATCCTTACTTGGAGTAACACCGGACTTCCCGATGGCAAAGAAGAGGGGTCCGATTTCAGCATATCAAGGCCCATCAATGTTTCGCCAATCACAAGCGGCATTGGGTCCCAACCATTAGCAAACTGCTCTACAATCTCTATTAGGGAGGCATCACCATTGCCAAACCCTTGCTTCGAAAAGAGAAAGCGAGCGAATATACAAAAACTCAAGGCTCTCAGGCGAAAAACTTTGGGAACATCAAGCCCAGCAAAGTAGGTGACAAAGAGGGACAAATCCACCCCTCTTCCATATACAGCAGCACTCAAAAGTGGGGGCTTCAAGCCCAAATACCTTTCAAAACTCAAGAAAAAGTGTTCTTCAACACTAGGCATGCATGGCTCCAGCATCAAGGGCCACCCCAATATGGCACTAAATTCCTCAGGGAGGGGACATACCTCATTATTTCCAAAACGGAAGACATGATGATTCGGGTCCCACGCCTCCAGAGCAGCAAGAATGAAGTACAAATCCAATTTTACAAACCGGAAAGAGACGAGCACCCCAAGATGCATGCCATCAAGCTCCCTTTTCTCCAATTTGCCTAGCGAACCAAGCCACCGGTTCAAGGCACTTTCAAAGGAAACAGCCATACTTTCTTTTCTTTTCGAGAGGAAGCAGTATGCAATAATAGCAGGGAAGGATTGATGCAAGAAATGATCCAACAAGGTCTCTATTTATACAAGAGTCGGCTTGTACGTCAGCCCACAGGCGCCACGCACCAAGCCCGCGCCAGACGCCGGGAGCCTGCACCAAAGGACGAGGCCACCCGTCCTCTCTTATGACTCCGAGTACACACTCTTTAGTGTTTCGGACAGCAGAGTACAACCTCCATTATTCAAGATTCCAAAGCCTCAAGCCGCGCGATTTCAAGCAGTCCGGATCAACGCTTCAGGCAGATTTCGGGTCAATTTTTTCAAAATTCAAGCATTCTAGTCCTAGATCGGCGTCCTAAGTCAAGTCTGCATATGTATAAGCAAGAGTTGAATATACTTTGACTTGCGCTTTTTCTAACCAAAAAATCTCAGTCAAAGTGGGGGCTTATAGTGGGTATATACACCCGAAAAAATGGGCAAATTTTTTCAAATTTTTTGCAAATTTATCATGCATGCATATAGCTACAAAATTTCAAGGCACACACAACGCATACAATTTCAAAGCCATACAAACCATACAAAAATTCAAGTTTCAATCCATACAAATACAATACAATCCAGCCTATACAAAATCATCCCAGGCAAGCTGGAACACGCTACCATGCAGGGTCAATCTGAGTCATCATCAGCGGTGACGTCAACCACATGCTCCTTGTCCCTGTTACGCCTCCTAAGGGGCTCCAGCTCTGTCCCAGGGTGTAAGGGGGTCGAAAAAGCGCGAGGCTAATGCGTGACCTCGTCCCTCGTGGGTGTGACGTTTCTTTTTGGTCAAATCAAGTGTAATTGGATTTCCTGTGAGTTTACACCCAATTGACTAGTAATATTGAAGTCGCCATTCAGTTTTTAACGACAATGAGAAAAACTGACAAAACCCGGTTATCGTGACATAAAGGGAGTGCAATTATGTTTGACCACGACGGCCGTAGGTTCCCTTGTGATCCCTGGTGTGGGGATCTATCAACATACACCCGCAAGGTAGAGATTGAGGGTTCGGGGGACTGTAACTACCGAGAGGAGTACTCGCTCTTCGATAACTCCAGAGGCAGGATATCCTTACTAGCTCAGCATAAATAATTGAAGGGACATGCGTTAACTATTAAACTAACCTGAGTCGATTTTAACAGTATGCAACATATAATACTAGATCGAGCGCAATTATCTGATTTAGATTGTATTAAGGGACCTAGCATGATAATCCGATTTCCCAAAAATGTTATCTTTATTAGGCGTGATAGAACAATCAGATTCAATTAGTTTAACAGTTCTTAAAAGGGCGAGGAAAGCAATTAAATCATGGAAAAGGGACACATTACGACGCACCCTTGAGAGGTGCGTCACGGTTCTCAGAAAACTAACCACTTTGACTTTGCTATTTCTCCTTTTATTTAACGAATCTCAAATTACGGGAAAAGATACGTTATGTTCGATTTTTGGATCGATTGCGACAGAACGCGTGATCAATTTCGCAGCGTGAGGCTTAGGCTTAGGGGTTTAGAGTCAATACTCAGAATATGAATTGTGTGTGTGTTCCTTTCACGTCGAACTTGGGGCCATATTTATAGAAAAGGGTTCGTGGAAAGATAGAAATGTAGAACTCTAATCCACGAGGAATTAGGAAAGAACACGTCCCAGGTAATTTCAGCGCCCAGGGCTGGGCGCCGAAGATTTCGGCGCCCAGAGCCAGGCGTTGAAAATAGGGTCTGGGCCGTTTCTTTGTCAGATTCGGACTCTTAGAATCCGGAGTGTATGAGACTTAATCGAGTCTTTTAGTGCGTATTAATTTTATGATGGAATGCGTCTGGGCCCGTTACGAACTCTAGGCTCGTTAGGATCTTAATTAATACGTAACTCTTATTTTCGAATCGTATTAGGAATAGGATTCTCTCGCAATTTCTATCTCATTTAGGATTTATGTTGGAGTGCAACACCTAATTCTGACAGGTTTCTATCTTTTATGACTTGCCACTTTTAACAACTACCCATTACAGCAGTTACTACTTTTAGCAGGTTTCCATAAATAGCAGGTTTCGGGTGAAATGAAAAAGGGTGATTGAGATTCGTTATTTTATAGGAGATGCGTTGTCAAGTGGAGATTTATGTTCTCATCATCGAACCTTCCCTTTCGGGAATGGGGACAAAAGTAGGTGTCTACACAGGGGTACTAGGATCCTCCTCCGAGATACGAAGTGTGCCAGTGGAGGGATGAACTCCCTGCTGAGGAGAGGAATACTGATAAGGCGGCGGCATCTACATATACGGGTACGACCCAAACATCTGAGTCTGACGCATCCTCTCCATCTCCGCATAGCAAGCCCATGGACCTGCACCCCAAGGCCGAGGACCACTTCCTCCGAAGTAGTAACCGAAAGGAGGAACAAAGGGCCGTGAATCGCTAGCACCTCCAAATGAATGCCTGGTGGGATCAACATGTACAAAAGGGGAAGCACCCTGCTCAACATCAGAATGCCTCTGATGAGCACCAGCACCGGACCCCTGTCCCAGCTCCAAGCTCGGTCCCTCCTGTCCCAAGGACGTCTCCGCCAGAGGCTCCCTGTCAACAGAGTCTCTACGGTCTCGACGGCGGTCCTATACAAAATAAAATTTCAAGAATCAATTTCCCAGTTGAAATTTCCAGTATACAAGTTTCAAGATCAAGTCAGGTACCTCACTGTTCCGGCCAGAAAGCTTCGGGGTCAGCTTGGCGCACTGCCTCTTCCAAAAATCAAGCAAGAGCATCCAGCGACGCACTCTCACCCGAGGCGCCTGCATACAAAGTTCAAGATCAATCTTCCCATACAAAGTTACAAACAGTTTCAAAAATGCAATAGTACTTACAGCGGCGTAATGCTCAGGTACAGCGTCATATGATTTCCGGTGCGGAGGAGAAGCCCAAGGAATGGTCTCCACCACCTCTTCCCCGTCCGAGTTCTCATAGCGGAGGATCCTATCAGCATGAGGAATGACCTCAGGATCAACCTCCTCCTCCTACATACAATCATACAATCATACAATCATACAATCATACAATCATACAATCATGCAATCAATACAAGAATACAAGATACAAGATTCAAAGCTCACCGGCAGTACGAAGCGTACTGGTGGGGCCAACCTCCTCAGAAAGTCATCATAGCTACCCTTCCAGTGTACAAACTCCCCCCAAGAGCGGCAAACAGCCTCGTCCCTAGCATCCGCATAGAGTCGGGCAAGATCTTCATCCAGAGCCAGCATGGACTCCGGTGGATCCTTGGGGACAAGCCTATCCCAGAATAGTGTTGAAGGGACACTCGCTCCCCCAGATACCACATATGGAGGTACACCCTTGGAAGCAAAACCCGCCGCCCAGGCAGGAAATGGGCACGAGCAGCCGAGACAGGTACATCCGCGTTGGCAAAAGGACGCCATACCACCTGCAAAGCAAACAACTCAGGCAACAGTACAAATACAAATACAAGAAAGCAAAACAGTACAAAAGATTACATCTTCAGCGGATAGAACTCTCCAAGCCCTGCGAGAAGCCGCCAAAGACGCACCCACGCGCACCGCTCCTATCTAAGAGGCAGCATACGGGTAAGCCGCATCTCTAGTACGCTCCGGCGCCAAAGTCGGAAAGCGCTCATAGATCCAAATCTTTCAAGGAACAAGCAAAACATCAGTCATGTTCAAAATACAAGCATACAAGTACAAAGTACAAAGTACAAGGAGTCTTAAATACCTCCAGCACACTCCATAGAGCAGCCATGCTCGGGTCATTCCCCAGTGCAGTCCGGGAGGCCCGCTTCATCTCGTACAAAAGGTGGCTGTATGCCAAGCTGCCCCAGTTATAGCTCAAAACAGCTCCCAAGTCCCGCAAAGCGGACAAGAATTTGATGTGCACCCGACTATTCCTACTCGGGGCCATCACTCTGCTCACCAAGGCTAGGAGGAAAAGCCTAACCCTCTGCTCCGCGGACACATCCCCACCGCAGATAGCCTCCACAATCACCTTCACGGAAGCGTGAGCATCATCATCATACAAGTCAACAACAGGGCCGAGCAAGTCCCATGCAGCGGCCGAGCGCCACGTCAGCTCAAAATCAAAGGTCACATTCCTCTCAGAAAAAGAAAGACCTATAATCATAGCAAATTCAAGAGGGGTGATAGTAATCTCCCCCCATGCCATGTGGACAGTGTTGGTGGTATCCCACTACCGCTCTAACAAAGCTCACAAACGGATTTTAATCCCCGTTCTCCTCGGAGAACCTCCCATGGTGCGCCAGAAATCGGCCAGGCCCATCTGCGACCAAATCCCCATAGCCTCCGCATCAGCACGGAGAGCTTTAAAGGCCCTATGAACCTCCACCAAGGACCAGTAAGTACGGAACGACTTTCCATCGGCCTACAGGTGAACGAGTTAGCTCAAGACCTATACAATTACAAAGTACAAACCCAAAATACAATACAAGACTCACCATGCCAGCGCGAGGCCGCTGAGACAAGTGCCAATCCGGCCGAAACACCAGGTCGGAAGGGATCCAACCAGTACTAGGGAAAGCAGGTGCATCTCGGGGAACCATACCCCCACCTGGCGCATTTATTGCAGCCGCTTCATCATCCGAAGCGTCTTCCTCGGCAACTCGAACCACAAATGATTCAGCGAGTTTCCTCCGAGTGTGACGAGGCATACTAAATCAAGTAGCATACAAAGTGTCAAAATTCTAAACTGGGGGCTATCCTATGCTGGCCTATGCAAAGACAAAAGATTCGAAACAACAATCCCCAGTGGACCTCTAGTTCAAGATACAAATTCCTACACCAACGCCTAGGCTACCCACGCCGAAGCAGGTATTCAAGTTCCTACACCAACGCCTAGGCTACCCACGCCGAAGCAGGTATGCAAGTTCTACATCAACGCCTAGGCTATCCATGCCAAAGAAGATACAAGTTCAAAAAAAAGTCAAAAGTACAAGTTCCAACAGTTCAAGTTCAAGTGGCTATCAAACAGTTTTCTACAAGATTCAAGAAGCTTAAGTATACGAGCATCATTTCAAAGTACGAGAAAATCAAAACTACATGCAATCCTAGAGTTATTTCATAAGCAAAACATGAAAAACTTACATGAACAAGGCAAGAACAAGATCAAGGGAAGAGCTTAATCGACCTTTGAGAGAAAGAGCAAAAGAATTTTAAGTGAATGTGCCTCAAAAGGGCACGGCAAGGGGCACTTATACAGTGCAGCCCCGCGCCAGGCACCGCCCTAGCGCACTGCGCTGCCCCGCTGCATGTGCGGACCTGCATCGCGCGCGGTCTCCCGTGCTGATTGCACGTCCTTTGCTGCTACGGTCTTCCGCACCAAGCATCAAACGTCGCATCGAACGATCCATCGAAAATACAGGTATACACCTGTATCTCCAAGTGCAAAAAGATGAATATTTCAAGAATACAAAGTCCAAAAAATACAACAACTCAGGCGCCCAACTCCCAAAGGACCCATGCTCCGGGAAAGTCAGCCGAAATTTCAAAATTTTAAGGGCCAGTAAAAAGCTCTTATCCCTTGCAAAGCACATCCCCAACGGATTAACTCCGGGTATTCAAATTCAAAAATTCAAGATTAAAAAATTCAAAATTTTGATGCCAAGCTTCGTCCTGAACTGAAGGAGGAAAAATATAAGTACAAACCGGAGTCATCACCAACCGCAACGAGGTAGACTCTATCCTTTTTCTAACGCCTGTTTTATGCAGGTACCGACGTACAAAGAGCGGTCTCGATTGCAGAACATCTTGACCATTCTCCGTCACTTTCGAAATACTTTGACTTGCACTTTCCTAACCGAACGCTCAGTCAAAGTGGGGGAATCTGTAGACACCTAATTTGTGTCTCTCCTTTGGGATGATGACGATATCATTATCCTTGTTAGGTGATTGGAGTAACTCCAGGCGGAAATCCCAATTGCTAAGAATGTTTCCAAATTCAAGATCCAAAATCCAACCCCCGAGACCGTTCCCCTTTCGGTTCTCGGTACAAAATACAACTTTCCAAATCCAATTTCAAAATCCAAGTACAATCTCAACTAGTAGACCATCCCATTGGTTTTACTAGGCCTTTTCCACTCAAAATCATATGAGGCAAGTCAAATTCGGGCGCCGACCCACAAAACCGAGCACGCCAGGCCCCGTCCCGTAAAACCGGAATTCAAAAACCCGAGAAAGGGTTGTTTTTAGACGCTAAACGATGCCTTAACCTTCAAGGAAATACAAAACGCCAAACCTAGTACTATTCGTACAACAGGTACAACGCCACAAGACGAAACAAGGACGATTCCTTGTCCTTGCTTTGGCGGCATTCAAGCCACGTCAACAGCGTACAACGCTGGCGTGTGCTGGTGTTTTGCACCATTCCCTCCTATAAATACCCCTCATTTCCATCGAAAAAAGGGGAGCACAACAATACAACGTCGTAATTTCGACATTACGTCTCAAAATACAACTCAAAACTCCTCAAAAATACATACAAAATTCCTAAAATCCAAAGCAATTGGGAGCTCTTGCCTAAATCTAACTAGGTAAATCCGAATCCCATTCTAATCTACTATGTTGCTTTGATTTCTAAATGATTAGCAAGTTGGTGTTTTTTAATAAATAAAAAAACACCACTTGCAACAATCACACATGTTTTCCAAAAATACAAACTTTTTCAAAATACAAAATACAATTTTCAAAGATTCAAGGATGTCCAAGTTGTTTGAAATCATCTCTTGGGCTAGAATCACCATCAAACATGGGGTAATCAAAGATAAACACCTTCTAACATTTAAAGGTTTAGTCTTTGAGATTCAAAACTCCATTTTCAATATACAAATTCAAGGCTTCAATTTTCAAAGATCTTGCCATGTTTAGGGTTATTCATAGTTATTTCCCTAAACTAGGATCATTTCAAGTTCAAATTTTAATCATTTCAAGTTCAAATTTCAATCATTTCAAGTTCAAACATTTCAATATTCAAGCTTTCAATTTCAATTTTAATATGCAAAATCTAGGATATTTGGGTTGAGCAACCTCTCCCAAGCTGAGATTTTTGGCTTTGAATTCGTGTCGGGCGCACTTATTTTTAAGGAGCCGCTTGGCGTTCGAATCTCATGTGCCCAAGTACAAATTTCAATTATGCACCTTTCAATATTGCAAATTCAATATCGCACCTTTCAATATCGCATTTTCAATATCGCACTTTCAATACCGCAATTTCAATACCGCAATTTCAATTCCGCACTTTCAATTCCGCACCTTTACTTGCCTAGTCCATTTCTAGGCAATGTGGACCTACTCCCTAGTCCTTTTCTAGGGTGTCTTGTATTTACTAATTCCGCACTTTATTTAGTATTGCGATGTTGCTCTATGTGCTTTATTGCTTTCATCACCAACATGCTAAATACAACAAAATACAAAGGTTATATCACGCTTAACGAAGATATTTTTGGACAAACCGGCCTTAGGTTCCTTAAATCAATCTTTAAAGCAAAGTGACCACCGTACAATTAGAAATTCTATTTTGCTCTAAAAATGAAACCCACATAGTCTAATCTAGGGTTTATTTTCGAACTAATGTTGTGCCAACGTACTTGAATATTTCTAAAGCTCGCCGAATAAGCATTTTCGTTCCCGAGCCCAGATCTCACCCATCCGTTTCAAGGATTCAAGGCCTTATCCAAAAATAGAGTCATTTGCGGTCTTTCCAAACAAGACCTTAAATAAAGTTTGGTGGCGACTCCTTCGAGGTGCAAAAATTCAAACGGTTCTCTAAACGAGCCGGCCAACACCCCCCTTGTAGGAAACAGGATAAAAAACACCCCCCACAAAGCCATGCAATCTGAATTAGACTCCATGTCTGAAAACCAAGTTTGGGATTTGGTCGATTACCAGATGGCTACCAAGCCATAGGAAGCAAATGGGTTTTAAAACTAAAAAAGGAGAAGGATGGGAAAGTAGAAGTTTTCAAAGCTAGATTGGTTGCAAAAGGTTACAGGCAAGTCCACGGTGTGGATTACGATGAAACCTCTTCACCAGTTGCAATGCTAAAGTCTATTCGGATAATGTTAGCAACCGCTGCATATTACGATTACGAAATATGGCAAATGGATGTCAAAACCGCTTTCTTAAACGGCGTTTTAACAGAAACTGTGTTTATGACACAACCTGAGTGTTTTGAGGATCCAAAGAATGCTAAAAAGGTATGCAAGCTTAAGAAATCTATTTATGGATTGAAGTAAGCATCGAGGATCTGGAATATACATTTTGATGAAGCAGTCAGTGACTTTGGCTTCGTCAAGAACGCAGACGAATCTTGTGTATACAAGAAGGTCAGTGGGAGAAAAACTGCTTTTCTAGTATTATATGTCGAAGGCATATTACTTATCGGAAATGACATTCCTATGTTGAACTCTAGCAAGATTTGGCTTGGAAAATGTTTTTCGATGAAGGATCTAGGAGAAGCACAGTACATACTGGGCATCAAGATCTACAGAGATAGATCTAAAAGGATGATTGGACTTAATCAAAACACTTATATCAATAAGGCGCTTGAAAGGTTCAAAATGGAAGACTCCAAGCGAGGCTACCTACCCATGTATCATGGAATGACTCTAAGCAAGACTTAGTGCCCCAAAACACTGGATGAGCGTAGACGAATGAGTGGGATTCCATATGCATCATTGATTGGTTCAATAATGTATGCTATGATATGTACACGCCCGGATGTTGCGTACGCACTCAGTGCTACGAGCAAATACCAGTCAGACCTAGGAGAGGCGCATCGGACTGCCGCCAAGAATATTCTGAAGTACCTGAAAAGGCACAAAGAGGATTCCTGGTCTATGGCGGAGATGATGAATTAATTGTTAAAGGATATACGGACGCAAATTTCCAAACCGAGAAAGATGATTTCAGATCACAGTCTGGGTTTGTCTTCTGCCTCAACGGAGGTGTAGTAAGCAGGAAAAGTGCTAAACAGAGCACCATTGCGGATTCTACAACTGAAGCGGAGTACATTGCTGCACATGAAGCAACAAAGGAAGCTATTTGGTTAAGGAAGTTCACAGGTGAACTTGGTGTGGTCCCCTCCATTAAAGGACCAGTAGCTCTATATTTTGACAATAATGGAGCTATTGCACAGGCAAAGGAGCCTAGACACTACTAGAGAGTCAAGCATGTACTTTGTAGATTTCACCTTCTACGAGAGTTCGTTGAAAGAAAAGAAGTTGAGATAAGCAAGATTGGAACTGACGACAATAGCTCAGATCCATTAACTAAAACTCTGCCGTAAGAGAAGCACAACTCGCACACTGCAGCTATCGGAATCAAGCATATTGGAGAATGGCTTTGATGTCCTTAATAAATGTTTTAAAGTTTTAGAGTTTAATACTTTGTAAAATGTTTTGGTTAACCATTCATATAAATGAATAGAATTCATTTTTCCATTTAATTTGTGATTTATTAAATGATGAGTCCTTTCAATTTGACAATATATTCAAGATAGACTATCAGGACCAGTCCTGTGACTAAGAAATGTCTATCAAGTGAAATTGAATGTCAAAAGTTGAAAAATGGTCCCTGGTCGGAAGTTTTCTATAAAGGTGGACGCATAGAAAACACTAGACGACTAGAGTGCAAGATGACTAGTATTTCTGTTTCTCGAACTATGTGGACATGGCAATATCGTAATCATTTGCATATATACTTACTTGAGAACATTAGTATCGGACAGACCTATGAAACTTTACTGTAAGAGATGAAAATCTTTCATAAGTAAATTTCATTACATTATTAGACACTAATCCTCAATACATGAGTGATTTGAGATTACTTGTTTGAGAACTGGTTACTTTGACGTTGTCAAGCGTCGCACCGTAAAAGGAGACTATAACGACAACGCTCAGGTAGTAACCTATCAAACGAAGTCTAACCTCAAGATCACGAGATTGGGATTGTCCTCCCATAAATCGGGATGAGATGCTGAAAGTTGTACAAGGCCACTCGGAGAGCTAGAAACTGAAAAATGCATGGCCGTGCTCAGATAAATCATAGGCTATGATTATCTGTTTATTTGATCAATTGAACTCTGAATCCTAGAAATACCTCTGGACATAATAAGGGTGACTACCAACCTTATGTTCATGAGCAAGCATCAAGCGACAAAGGAATTAGGCAATGCACACTTGTCCCTAAGGACAAGTGGGAGATTGAAGGAAATAATGCCCTTGGTCCAAGTATGCATTCAATGCTAAGTCTAATAAATGCTGTTCAGTATTAATTAATTATACAAGTTAATAATTCAGTGAGATCAAGTGAGCTGTATGCCTAGCTAGAGGCCGCTTCAGTTCAAGTGGAAATTAATAATATTAATTCACAACTTACTCTTGACTGAACCCGTAGGGTCACACAAATAGTACGTGAACGGATCAAGTATTTAAGTGAATTAAATACTCCATTTATGAACATCCGGAAACGACAGATCTAGGTTCCAGTGGGAGCTGAAATTGTCAAAAGGCAAAATACAGAATGCTCCGGAAATGATGATATTACCGGAAACGGAAATATGGATCATGGCGGAAATATAAATATTATCCAAGTCGTAGATGTTGCCGGAAACATGGTACGTATCGGAAAATATTATTGAAAATTGAAATTTTGCCGAAATCGGAAATATTGCCGGAAACGTAAATATTATCGGAATCGGAAATATTGTCGGAATCGGAAATAAATTCCGGAATCGGAAATATTAAATATTTGTTCGAATCGGAAATAAATTCCGGAATCAGAAATATTAAATATTTGTTGGAATCGGAAATGAATTCCGGAATCGGAAAACGAATCGGAAGCGCGACGTACGAAAGATCGATAGACGAGCTTGCAAAACGCAAGGCCCAGCACAAAGCCAGGCCCAGCGCCCAGCAAGCCCGCACGCGCAGAGCAGGCCGAGCAAGGCAGGCCGAGCAGCAGTAGCGCCCAAGTGGGCCCCGTGCATGTTGCCAGCGCCCTTGGTCCTGCGTGCTGCGGGCGGCGCGTGGCTGCGGTTGTGCGAGCTACACGACCATGCATTACCTTGGCCGGTTAGGATTAATTCGTTGTCAAGTAATCGCGTTTTCCTAATTCTACTCAAATTGGATATTTTAGTTAAATCTGAAATACTTAGGTATTTGATTAGACGTAAAATTCTAATAATATAATTTAACTAGAATCTTAGTAGAATCCTAACTCCGTTATTTCCACCCTATAAATATGTGGTTCATGATCACAATTTATAATACAATGCATAAGTATTCACATATATTAAGTTCAAGAGAGAATTTAATATTTGCCTAATATAATAATAAGTTTCTCGAGTGCACATAATACCTTAGAGAATATTCTAATTGGTTGAATCTAAGGCGTACTCGAACGTGCTGTGGACTATCTACGGAGGGGCGACATTTGAAGTCCTAAACTTGTTCTTGTTTGGTTCGGGTGCAGCTAGGGAAGGCACGAATCACATTGTATGTATCGTAATTATGCTAATCACTATGTGGCAATTAATTTGAATTCCTGGCTTTATGGTTTTTCCGCACGAATTGTATTGTTTATATTATTCATAACCTAACATTGACATCCAGTCAATCTATTTCTAGAAAACGAACTACAAATCTATTTGCAATCTAATCTTCATTAGTCATTGGTCGTCCACCTTTCAGTGACCTGGATTAGGGATCCTTTGTGACTTCAATATTCAAGTTCACTTATGTGTGTTTCTTCGTCGAAGAATCCATCTTGACATCCCATTTGAATGTTTTGAATCACCTGGACTTTTCATTTAATACTAAACTAAAATTAAATGAATATGAAATAAAGAATTTTATAAATATGAAATGGTTAAACCAATTATTTTAAACACAGATCTAACAGATGTTCTAAAACAAAACATAGAAAATCAAAGCCATTCTCCAACATGCTTGATTCCCATGGTTGCTACATGTGCGTTGTGCTTCACTTATGGCAACGGTTTAGTCAATGGATCCGCGATGTTGTCGTCAGTTCCAACCTTGCAAATATCCTAAGTGCTTTGGCTTAGTCCAATCATCCTCTTAGATCTATCCCTATAAATCTTGATCCCCAATATGTACTGTGCCTCTCCTAATTCTATCATTGAGAAATACTTTCCAAGCCAAGTTTTTACAGACTCCAGCATAGGAATGTCGTTTCCAATAAGCAGTATGTCATCTACATACAAGACTAGGAATGCAATTTTACTCCCACTGACTTTCTTGTATACACAAGATTCGTCTGGATTCTTGATGAAGCCAAATTCATTGACTGCCTCATCAAATCATATATTCCAACTCCTTGATGCTTTCTTCAATCCATAAATGGATTTCTTAAGCTTGCATACCTTTCCTTGATTCTCTACCAAATCCCAAACTTGATTTTCAGACATGGAGTCTATTTCAGATTTCATGGCCTCTAACCATTTAGTGGAGCTTGGGCTCGCCATAGCTTTCTTGTATGTCATAGGTTCATCATTATCTAATATGAGAACTTCTAAGTTTTCAGTCAAGAGGACGCCTGTCCATCTGTCCGGCTGAACCTTAGTTCTATGTGACCTACGAGGGGCAACAACGTCTTGAGGAACTACTCTCACTGGCTCTTCTAAAGGCCTTGGAGGTTCTTCACCTTGAACTGCTTCTAAAGAGTTCTTGGTTCGTTGTTCTTCTCGAATCTCTTCAAGGTCTATTATTCTCCCACTTGTCAATTTGGAAATGTGTTTTCAGTCCAAAAAGACACCGTCACGAGCAACGAATACCTTGTTCTCTGACTTGTTGTAGAAGTAATACCCCTTAGTTTCTTTTGGATACCTAACGAAGAAACATTTGTCAGATTTTGGTTTGAGATTGTCCAAAATTAATCGCTTGACATATAATTCGCAACCCCAAATCTTTAGAAAAGACAACTTTGGAAGTTTCCCAGTCCATAATTTGTATGGAGTCTTTTCAACAGCTTTTGACGGAGCACGATTCAGTGTGAGTACTGCTGTTTGTAACGCATGTCCCCAAAATTATGAAGGAAGTGCGGCTTGAACCATCATTGACCTGACCATATTGAGTAAGGTCCTGTTTCTCCGTTCCGACACTTTATTCCTTTGAGGTGTCCCCGGAGCAGTCAATTCAGAAAGAATACCGCATTCTTTTAGTTGGTCATCAAACCCGTGGCTAAGATATTCACCTCCTCGATCTGATCTTAGAGCTTTGATTTTCTTGCTACTTCATTTTGAATTCTCGGAATTTCTCAAACGATTCAGACTTGTGTTTCATTAAGTAAATATAGCCATATCTACTAAAATCGTCCGTAAACATTATGAAATAGTTGAAATCACCTCTAGATTTCGTACTCATAGGCCCACATACGTCCTTATGTATTAGCCCTACACTACAAAAAAGAGGTACATATTGAGACGGAACAATTGTGATGGTCTAACAAAGAGTCGCAAGGAAGGCTGGGGCGCGAATATTAATTTGTAAATTGCGACGTTTTAGAGAGCCGCAAAATATTTCGACGTTCTAAAGCGTCGCTATTTACAAAAAAAAAGACACGTGTCTTCCATGTGTTTGTGAGGCAGCAAAGCAACTGAATTTTTGGGCAAAAAATCCCGCCTAACTCTCTCTAATTTTTTCGCAGAATCCCGCCTAACTCTCAACCCACCTCCCACGTTTCTTTCAACCTCCTCCCACCGACATACCTTGTTGCGTTACGAAACTATACACCCTCGTCAGACTTCCGATGAATTCGTCTCTCTCCTCCTCACCTTCAGCACCGGCCATTAACGAATTCCTTGAATTCCGTCTTCAACCTTTACGTTAGCAAAGTCAAATCTCCCAGTATAAGCTATCTCACTCCTCATCCTATAAATTCATGAAAAATCCCAATTATTGAATTCACAATTCGCCCAACAAATTCAAGAAAAATTCGTTGCCTCTGGTTTTTAATTGGAGAAATTCAAGCATCCTCTGGTTTCTTAATTGTTGCTTCATCCTCAGTGTTGCCTGATATACTCGCGAGGTAATTTTTGGTCTGCTTCACGCCTTCACTATTTGATTTTTATCATATAACAATGTTTAGGTTTGATTCACTATTTTAATTTTCGTCATATATTGTTAATTCAAGTTTTTTCATGTCAATTTCTAATGTCATCATATGCCTTTAAGTTTTCCATGTTATATTGCATCCTTAATTCAAGAAAAAAACTAGAATGGGTCTTCTTAGTTTTTGTGTTTTTCTATATACCGCTTACAGAGTGTTTGCTATTTCATTTATTTTAGTTTTCAATTGCATATAGTTGGTTGTTTGGACGATAGTTGGAAAGTGGTGAACGTCTGACTTCTTCTTCCGTGTTGTTACTACTGTAGGTATTGTCTATCTATTTCTAATTTTCTGCAGTATCTTTCTTGAATTACTTTGTACTTTTGTGATTCCGTAGTTTTAAATTTACAACTTTTAGTTGGCCTAGAATCTTTCAAATTTGGATACATGGAAATGCTTTGTATAAAGACACACAGACATTTAGTGAGATTTAGGTGATAATCTCTAACCAAGATATCTGGTACTTAGTATGAAAAATTTGTTGTCAATCTTTAAGACACCTAGATGTACTTGGTTAGTTTAGGTTGTCTTTAGTGAGAAACTTGGTGCATCAAATGTGCATGTTGTGACCTTAGAGAGGCCTTTTCTCTTCTTTGATTTCTTCATTAGTGTTTCTATGATTTAACGAATGACATACTTGATAAAAGTAGTAATAGTTAAAAGTAGTAATAGAAACAGAGGCTAATTAATATGGCACTTCTATATTAGTTCTATATGACAACTTTCCTGATGATTAGTATCCAGATGCCGAAGTGGTTGTCATCTTGTTGATTAATCTGTATATATATTGAGCTTACTAGCTTTAAAACTCAGAGTTGTTATGATTAATCTATATATATGTTCAGCTTACGTAACTTATATGACACCAAGACGGTCTTTTGCGTAAGACCGCCTTTATAAAAGTTTGTATTTTCCTTTGTTAAATCAACCACACTCCAAAATACATTGACAACAAGATGCTAAAGTAAAAGCCACTCTCTGGAAATGGTAGTAGCATGGTAAATTTTATTACATATTTACTGTACTCATAGTTTCCAACAGCTCATCATGTTACTTTAGAAGAGTTATTTTCTTTTTTGTTCTAGTAGGGCCATAGGGGTAAGTTAATATAGCAGTGAAACCAAACAAGCAATCCATACATATGGATATTCCAGTCCATTCTTTCCCTTCTGAAGACGGTGATACAACTTCCAAGCAATTTATAGTACTAGAATGAGATTTTTCAGCTTAATCATTGAGCTACGCCACCATTTAGGCAAACATAACTCGTAGAAAACTAAAAACTAGGGGAAGGCATTGGAGCTAACTGTTCAGTTGCATCCCATAACTCAATCCTCCTTAAAAATGAAAAGAGGTAAGTGTGACAGACTTACCTCGGGGGCCATATAACCAAGTGTTCCTGTCTCTCCAATCATATCACTAGGATTTGACGCCTCAACACGGGCAACATCGAAATCTGCTATTTTCAGAGTCCTAGTTTTATCTAGTAGCATGTTCTCTGTCTTTACATCTCTATGAACAATCTTCTCAGAATGGAGATACCTCAACCTGTTGAAAACACAACATATTAGGTTGGATGAGTTTGCAAAATTATTTGTCACTATAGAACTTATACTAATTGTAGGGGGGTTTTTTGGATCTTTTTCCCCGTTTCCTACAATGGGGGGTTTGGCACGCGGCGGTTCGTTTAGAGAGCCGTTGAATTGTTTTTGCACCTCGAAAGAGTCGCCACCAAACTTATTTTAGGTCCCGTTTGGGAAGACCGCAAAATGACTCTATTTTTGGATAAGGCCTTGAATCCTTGAAACGGATGGGTGAGATCCGGGCTCGGGAACATAAATGCTTATTGGGCGAGCTTTATAAATATTCAAGTACGTTGGCACAACATTGTTTCGAAAATAAGCCCTAAGATTAGACTATGTGGGTTTGAAAATTAGAACAAAATAGAATATCTAATTGTACGGTGGTCATTTTGCTTTAAAGATTGATTTAAGGAACTTAAGGCCGGTTTGTCCAAAAATATCTTCGTTAAGCGTGATGTAACCTTTGTCTTTTGTTGTATTTAGCATGTTGGTGATGAAAGCGATAAAGCACATAAAGCAACATCACAATACTAAATAAAGTGCGGAATTAGTAAATACAAGACCCCCTAGAAAAGGACTAGGGAGTAGGTCCACATTGCCTAGAAATGGACTAGGCAAGTAAAGGTGCGGAATTGAAAGTGCGAAATTGAAATTGCGATATTGAAATTGCGGTATTGAAATTGCGGTATTGAAAGTGCGATATTGAAAGTGCGATATTGAAAGTGCGATATTGAAATTGGGATATTGAAAGTGCGATATTGAAATTGCGATATTGAAAGGTGCATAATTGAAATTTGTACTTGGGCACATGAGATTCGAACGCCAAGAGGCTCCTTAAAATTAAGTGAGCCCGACACGAATTCAAAGCCAAAAATCTCAACTTGGGAGAGGATGCTCAACCCAAATGTCCTAGATTTTGCATATTGAACTTGAAATTGAAAGCTTGAATATTGAAAGGTTTGAACTTGAAAAGATTGAAACTTGAACTTGAAATGATTGAAATTTGAACTTGAAATGATCCTAGTTTAGAGAGGTAGTTATGAACAACCCTAAACATGGTGGGATCTTTGAAATTTGAAAACTTGAACTTGCATATTGAAAAATGGAGTCTTGAATCTCAAAAGACTAAACCTTTAAATGCTAAAAGGTGTCATCTTTCATTACTCCACACTTGAAGGTGATTCTAGTTCAAAGAGATGAATGCAAACAACTTTGAACATCCTTGAATCTTGAAAATTTGTATTTTGTATTTTGAAAAAGCATGTATGATTGTTGCAAGTGGTGTATTTTTATGGCAAAAAACACCAACTTGCTAATTATTTGAAATCAAAATAGCATGATTGATTGAAATGGGATTCGGATTTACCTAGTTAGGCTTAGGCACGAGCTCCCAATTGCTCTTGAATTTTGGAATTTTTGTATGTGTTTTTGAAGAGTTTTGAAGTTTGTATTGTGAGGAGTAATGTCGAAATTACGACGTTGTATGTGTTGTACTCCCCTTTTTTCGATGGAAATGAGGGTTATTTATAGGAGGGAAATGGTGCAAAACGTCAGCACACGCCAGCGCCTGGCACCAGGCCAGCGCTAGGCGCTGCTGACGTGGGCTGAATGCCGCCAAAAAGGACGGAAAGATGTCGTCCTTGATTTGTCTTGTATGGGTGTACCTTCGTACGAATAGTACGATGTTTGGCACGTAGTGTTTTCTTGGAGGTTAAGGCTTGAATTTGCGTCTAAAAACAAACCTTTCTCGGGTTTTTGAATTCCGGTTTTACGGGGCGGGGCCCGGCATGCTCGGTTTTGTGGGTCGGCGCCCGAATTTGACTTGCCTTATATGATTTTGAGTGAAAAAGGCCTAGTAAGACCAATGGGATGGTCTACTAGTTGAGATTGAACTTGGATTTTGAAATTTGATTTTGGAAGTTGTATTTTGTACCGAGTTCCGGGAGGGGAACGGTTTCGGGGATTGGATTTTGGACCTTGTATTTTGGAGGTGTTCTTAGCAATTGGGATTTCCGCCTGGAGTTACTCCAATCGCCTAACAAGGATAATGGTATCATCATCATCCCAAAGGGGAGACACAAATTAGGTGTCTACAGAAGCCCCCACTTTGACTGAGCGTTCGGTTAAGAAAGCGCAAGTCAAAGTATTTCGAAAGGGACGGAGAATGATCAAGATGTTCTGCAATCGAGACCACTCTTTGTACGCCGGTACCTGCATAAAACAGGCGTTAGAAAAAAGGATAGAGTCTACCTCAGTGCGGTTGGTGATGACTCGGATTTGTACTTGTATTTTTCCGCCTTCCGTTCAGGACGGAGCTTGGCATCGAAAATTTGACTTTTTGAATCTTGAATTTTGAACTTTGACACTGGAGTTAATCCGTTGGGATGTGCTTTGCTGGGGATAAGAGCTTTTTACTGGCCCTTAAAATTTTGAATTTCGACTGACTTTCCCGGAGCATGGGTCCGTTGGGAGTTGGGCGCCTGAGTCGTTGTATTTTTGGACTTTGTATTCTTGAAATATTCATCTGTTTGCACTTGGAGCTACAGGTGTATACCCCTATTTTCGATGGATGGTTCGATGCGACGTTTGATGCTTGGTGCGGAAGACCGTAGCAGCAAAGGACGTGCAATCAGCAGGGGAGACCGTGCGCGCTGCAGAACTATATAAGTGCCCCTTGCCGTGCCATTTTGAGGCACATTCACTTGAAATACTTGCTTCTTTTCTCTCAAAAGTCAATTAGCTTCTCCCCTTGGTCTTGTTCTTGCCTTGTCCATGTAAGTTTTTCATGTTTGTTCTTATGAAATAACTCTAGGATTGCATGTAGTTTTGATTTTCTCGTACTTTGAAATCATGCTTGTATCCTTAAGTTTCTTGAATCTTGTAGAAAACTGTTTGATATCCACTTGAAATTGAACTGTTGGAACTTGTACTTTTGAATTTTTGAACTTGTATCTGCTTCGGCACGGATAGCCTAGGCGTTGATGTAGAACTTGAATACCTGCTTCGGCGTGGATAGCCTAGGGGTTGGTGTAGGAATTTGAATACATGCTTCGGCGTGGATAGCCTAGGCGTTGGTGTAGAATTTGAATACCTGCTTCGACGTGGGTAGCCTAGGCGTTGGTGTAGAACTTGTATCTTGAATTAGAGGTCCACTGGGGATTTTGTTTTGCATTTTATTTTGACTTTGTTTAGGCTAGTATAGGATAACCCCCAATTTAGGATTTTGACACTTTGTATGCTGCTTGATTTAGTATGCCTCGTCACACTCGAAGAAAGCTCGCTGAATCATCCGTGGTTCGAGCTGCTGAGGAAGACGCTTCGGATGATGAAGCGGCTGCAATAAATGCGCCAGGTGGGGGTATGGTTCCCCGAGAAGCGCCTGCTTTCCCTAATGCTGGTTGGACCCCTTCCGACCTGGTGTTTCGGCCAGATTGGCACTTGTCTCAGCGGCCTCGCGCTGGCATGGTGAGTCTTGTACTGTGTTTTGGGTTTGTACTTTGTACTTGTATAGGTCTTCAGCTAACTCGTTCACCTGTAGGCCGACGGGAAGCCGTTCCGTACTTACTGGTCCTTGGTGGAGGTTCAAAGGGCCTTTAAAGCTCTCTGTGCTGATGCAGAGGCTACGGAGATTTGGTCGCAGATAGGCTTGGCCGATTCCTGGCGCACCATGGGAGGTTCCTCGAGGAGAACGAGGAATAAAAACCGTTTGTGGGATTTGTTAGAGCTGTGGTGGGATACCACCAACACTTTCCACATGGCATGGGGGGAGATTACTATTACCCCCCCTTGAGTTTGCTATGATCACATGTCTTCCTTTTTCTGAGAGGAATGTGACCTTTAACCCTGAGCTGACGTGGCGCTCGGCCGCTGCCAGGGACTTGCTCGGCCCTGTTGTTGATTTGTCAGAGGAAGACTCTCACGCTTCTGTGACGGTGCTTGTGGATGCTATCTGTGGTGAGGGTGTGTCCGCAGAGCAGAGGGTTAGACTCTTCCTCGTCTTGGTTAGCAGAGTGATTGCCCCGAGTAGGAACAGTCGGATGCATATTAGCTTCTTGCCCGCTCTGAGGGACTTGAGAGCTGTCCCGAGTTATAACTGGGGTGGTTTGGCATATAGCCACCTTTTGTACGAAATGGGGCGGGCCTCCCGGACTGCACTGGGGAGTGACCCGAGCATGGCTGCTCTGTGGAGCGTGCTGGAGGTATTCGAGACTCCTTGTACTTTGTAATTTGCATTTGTATGCTTGTATCTTGAACTTGACTGATGTTTTGTTTGTTCCTTGAAAGATTTGGATCTATGAGCACTTTTCGACTTTGGCGCCGGAGCGTACTAGAGATGCGACTTACCCGTATGCTGCCTCTTGAATAGGAGCGGTGCGCGTTGGATGCTCTTGCTTGATTCTTGGAAGAGGCAGTGCGCCAAGTTGACCCGGAAGCTTTCTGGCCGGAACAGAGAGGTACCTCATTTGATTTTGAAACTTGTATATTGGAAATTCTAACTGGGAAATTGATTCTTGAAGTTGTATCTTGTATAGGAGCGCCGTCGAGACCGTAGGGACTCTGTTGACAGGGAGCCTCAGGCGGAGACGTCCTTGAGACATGAGGGACCAAGCTTTGAGCTGGGACAAAGGTCCGGTGCTGGTGCTCATCAGAGGCATTCTGATGCTGAGTGGGGAGCTTCCCCTTTTGTACATGTTGACCCCACCAGGCATTCATTTGGAGGTGCTAGCGGTTCACGGCCCTTTGTTCCTCCTTCCGGCTACTACTTCGAAGGAAGTGGTCCTCAGCCTTGGGGTGCAGGTCCATGGGCTTGCTACGGGGACATGGAGAGGATGCGTCAGGCTCAGAAGTTTGGGTCGTACCCGTATATGCCAATGCCTTCGCCGTATCAGTATTCCTCTCCTCAGCAGAGAGTTCATCCTACCACTGGCACACTTCGTATCTCGGAGCAGGATCCTAGTACCCCTGGGACGGAGCTAGATCAAGAGAGCTTTAGGAGGCGTAACAGGGACAAGGGGCCTGTGGATGATATCACCGCTGATGATGACTCAGACTGACCCTGCATGGTAGCGAGTTCTAGCTTGCCTGGGTTGATTTTTTGTATAGGCTGGGTTGTATTGTGTTTGTATGGCTCGAAACTTGAATTATTTGTATGGTTTGTATGGTTTTGAACTTGAATTGGTTTGTAAAATTTGAAGATTGACTTTTGTATGTTTGAATGCTTGAAATTGTATGCGTTGTGTGTGCCTTGAAATTTTGTAGTTATATGCATGCATGACAATTTTGCGAAAAAATTTGAAAAAATTTGCCCATTTTTTCGGGTGTATGTATCCACTATAAGCCCCCAATTTGACTGAGGTTTTTTGGTTAGGAAAAGCGCAAGTCAAAGTATATTCAAATCTTGCTTATGCATATGCAGACTCAACTTAGGACGCCGATCTAGGACTAGGATGCTTGAATTTTGAAAAATCGACCCGAAATCTGCCTGAAGCGTTGATCCGGACTGCTTGAAATTGGCGGCTTGCGGCTTTAGAATCTTGAATAATGGAGGTTGTACTCTGCTGTCCGAAATACTAAAGAGTGTGTACTCGGAGTCATAAGAGAGGACGGTGGCCTTGTCCTTAGATGCAGGCCCCTGCGCCTGGCGCAGGCTTGGCGCCTGGCGCCTGTGAGCCGTCGTGCAAGCCGACTTTTGTATAAATAGGGAGCTTGTTGGATCATTTCTTGCATCAATCCTTCCCTGCTATCATTGCATACTGCTTCCTCTCGAAAAGAAAAGAAAATATGGTTGTGTCTTTTGAAAGTGCCTTGAACTCGTGGCTTGGTTCGCTAGGCAAGTTGGAGAAAAGGGAGCTTGATGGCATGCATCTCGGGGTGCTCGTCTCTTTCCGGTTTGTAAAATTGGATTTGCACTTCATTCTTGCTGCTCTGGAGGCTTGGGACCCGAATCATCATGTCTTCCACTTCGGAAATTATGAGGTATGTCCCCTTCCCGAAGAATTTAGTGTCATATTGGGGTGGCCCTTGATGCTGGAGCCATGCATGCCTAGTGTTGAAGAACACTTTTTCTCGAGTTTTGAAAGGTATTTGGGCTTAAAGCCCCCACTTTTGAGTGTTGTTGTATATGGCAGAGGGGTGGATTTGTCCCTCTTTGTCACCTACTTTGCTAGGCTTGATGTTCCCAAAGTTTTCCGCTTGAGAGCCTTGAGTTTTTGTATATTTGCTCGCTTTCTCTTTTCGAAGCAGGGGTTTGACAATGGCGATGCCTTCCTAATTGAGATTGTAGAGCAGTTTGCTAATGGTCGGGACCTAATGCCGCTCGTGATTGGCGAAACAATGATGGGCCTTGATATGCTGAAGTTGGACCCCTCTTCTTTGCCATCGGGAAGTCCGGTGTTACTCCAAGTAAGGATCTGGAGCTTTCTTGTATGTTGAATTTTGGACTCGTATTTGAATTTTGAATGTTGAATATTGACATGTGCTTCTTGTATACTCCCCAAGGTTTGGCTTATGGAGAGGCTCATGTTGGTGGCACCACCGGAGAACATGGCGAGCTATAATAGAAAGGGTTTCAACGTGCGACCCACGGTGTATGGCCGACTTTCATTAGATGAGTGGAGATGCGCACTCTCTGGGATTGAATCTTGTATAATGTGGGTAGTTCCTTGGTGGGGAATTGCTGCTATGAGACATGCCCCTGGTTCTACTGCTTTGAGGGTGCCAAGCCTCACAATGCTAGTCTTCTACTCGCCTACTCGAGTGATGAGACAATAAGGCTTGAAACAGGAGATCCCGGACTGTACTGAAGAGAACCCGAAACCTGTTGCGCTGAATGCAAATCGACTTGAAGTTTGGAGGCGGTATTGGATCGCCAAACCATTCTTGAGTATCCAGTTTCCACCCGAGCCAGTTACTCTGTCTGCGGGGTACATTGTATGGATGAGAGGCCTAAGCCAGAGGGACATTTCTCTCTCCGGAGCAGCTAGAGTCCGAGGTTCTAGAGCTAGACGTCCTGCATCAACTGACTATGAGGAAGGTGACGGGAGTGTGGCCCATCCGGTGCTTGACCGTTCGAATCCCAAGGAGGTTCGTCGTCCTCCCGTCTTGGAAGGCTTGCAAGTTCCTTCTCCCGTCGCTTGGGCAAGGGGAAGATTGATGATTGATTGCGGGAGGAGCCAGGGGATAGTACTCAAGGTGCCAAGACTCGAGAGCATAGTCGCCCGACCCTAGATCTTTGTAGGCTAAATGTGTTTGAAATTGTATTTGAAGGAATTGTGTTTAGAATGTGTTTGGAAAATGTGTTTAGAACATGTGTTTAGGAAGTGAAAAGGCTTTTGAACTTTGCTTCACTTGATCCTGACTTTGTATTTGAATTAGCTTTGAAGGCGTTAGGGCCAAATAAGTTATTGTGTTAAATTCCGCTTAAACATGCTTTGCTTTGCATTGGCACATTTGGAATAAAGACAACAACATTTGAGTTTTGAAATTTGAGTTGATTTGATTTTTAGGATGCCCTTAATTGAGGAAATTTTGAATTTTTTTGTATTAAAGTGGCCGGGCCTCGAAATGAGGTTGCCTACGTGTCCCGTTAGGGAATCAGGCCGGACGTAGTTCTGACTACCTTACAAGACCTGAATTTGGATTCTTGAATTTGAACATGGAAACTTAGGCATAGAACTTCTTGAGTTGATCGAGGTTGGTAAGAGATCTGAATTTTGTTCCGTCGATGTCTGTTAGTTCAACTGCTACCCCGGAGAGGATCTTCTTGACGATGTATGGGCCTGCCCAGTTGGGTTTGAATTTTCCCCTTGGGTCAATGGTGCTTTTGCGAAGGGCTTTTTAGGACAAGCTCGCCTTCCTTGATGTTTCGGGTTCTGACCCTTTTGTTGAAATGTCTGGCCACTCGGCACTAATAGACTTGTATATGGTGAGCGGCTTGAAGCCGTCGCTCATCGAGCATGACTAGCTCGTCATACCTTGCTTTTACCCATGCAGCTTCTGGGATTTTGCTTTCTAGGACTATCCTTAGAGAAGGTATCTCCAGTTCGATAGGATGTACTGCTTCCATTCCATAGACCAATGAGAACGGAGTTGCACCAGTTGAAGTGCGAATTGAAGTTCGATATCCCCACAATACAAAATGCAGCTTTTGGGGCCATTCCTTGTAATTGGTAGTCATTTTCATGATGATGGTCTTGACATTTTTGTTGGCTGCTTCGACTGCCCCATTGGTTTGTGGGCGATAAGGTGAAGAGCGATGATGTTGAATCTTGTATTTGGTGAATAAATCTTCACACTCTCCTTGAAAATGGGTTCCCTGGTCGCCGTTGAACTCGTGAGGAACGCCATATCTGCATTTAATGTTTTCTTGTATGAACTGGGCCACTTGCTTGTAACCCAATACTTTGAATGATCTGGCCTCGACCCATTTGGTGAAATAGTCGATGGCGACCAGTATGAACTCATGACCCCCGGTGCCTGTTGGAGTGACTTTGCCGATGACGTCGATACCCCAGGCTGAAAATGGCCACGGTGATGATTGAGAGTTTAGTAGTGATGGAGGAATGTGCTTCAGATTCGCACACTTTTGGCATGTGGGACACTTCTTGACAAAGAAGTAGCAGTCCCGTTCGAGGGTAGTCCAATAGTATCGTGCCCTGACGATCTTGAGAGCTAGCATTTTCCCATTCATGTGGGTGCCACAGACTCCTGCATGTATGTCGTCCATGACTCTTTGAGCTTCGTGCTTGTCAACACATCGGAGATTAGGACCGTTAAGGGACCTTTTGTATAGAATGCCGCCTACTATGACGAAATTGGCTGATTGTAGTCGTAGAGCCCTTCGATTCTTGCTTGAAAAGTGTGGGGGATACTCCGAACTTTGTAGATACCTTTGGATGTCTGTAAACCAAGGTTCATCTTTGTCTTGCTCGACGTTGTCAATAGCATGGACATATGCTGCTTCTTGACGTGTTTCAATTGTAAGTGGCATTTCAGCCATGCCGCTTGGAATGTTGATCATTGAGGCTAGTTTTGCAAGTGCATCGGCGAATTGATTCTCCTCTCTCGGGAGGTATGTATAGCGGAGCTCTTCTATTTGTTCAGACAGCTGCTCAAGGTAAGACTGGTATGGAGCCAGGCTCTCGCTCCTTACTTTCCAGTTGCCGGAAATTTGATTGATGACTAGGGAGGAATCCCAGTACACTCGAAGTTTCTGGACACCTAGGGCTAAGGCGGCTTCCAGGCCCATGATGCATGCCTCATATTCTGCCGCATTGTTTGTGACGTTGAATTGTAGTTTTGTTGATATAGGAATGTGTGTGCCTTCTGGGGCTACTAGAATTACTCCAACACCACATCCGTTCTGATTGGAGGCACCATCAAAATGCATTGACCAACTGTCATCACTGGTCATCAAGATTTGCTCGTTGGGTAAGTCATAATCTTCCTCTTC
The DNA here is from genome assembly GCF_020520425.1 of Spinacia oleracea. Lineage (NCBI taxonomy): Eukaryota > Viridiplantae > Streptophyta > Magnoliopsida > Caryophyllales > Amaranthaceae > Spinacia > Spinacia oleracea. The sequence continues at coordinate 41,398,284 of NC_079487.1, read as the reverse complement.
TGCCTCGACGGGACAGTCGGCTAGGAAATCTGAGACTGCTGAACCCTTGATAGATTTTTGTGGAATGTATTTGAGGTCGAATTCTGCTAGCATGACCAACTATCTGGACAAACGTACGTCCGTTGAGTGCTGGTTTCTCAAATAGATATTTGAGAGGACCGGCTTTGCTGACCACATGTATTGTATGGGAGAGCATGTAGTGCCGTAGTTTCTTTGTGGCCCAAAACAAGGCGATGCTGAGTTTCTCGAGCTGAGTGTATTTGGTTTTGTACTCGATCAGCTTTTTTCTTATGTAGTATACGGTATTCTCCTTGCCTTCAATTTCTTGAGCAAGCATAGCCCCTACTGCTGAATCTGTTGTTGTGAGGTAGAGCCTGAGGGGAATCCCTGGCATTGCTGGTTTTAGTACTGGTGGGTTGGAAAGGTAGCTTTTGATTGTTTCGAATGCATGCTGACAATCGTCATCCCACACTTTGGGCTCGCTTTTCCGGAGTTTTCGAAATACTGGTTCACAGATCATTGTGAGTCTTGAAATGAACCTGCTGATATATTGTAGTTTGCCGAGAAAACCCCGAATTTCCTTTTCTTTCGTTGGTGGTTGCATCTCGAGAATTGTCTTGATTTTTGAAGAGTCATCCTCTATGCCTCGAGAGCTGATAACATATCCGAGCAACTTGCCTAACGTTACCCCGAATGCGCATTTTTGAGGATTGAGCCTCATGTTGTATTGTCTGAGCCTGTTGAAAAACTTTCGAAGTACTGAGGTATGCTCATGCCGTTCTTTTGGATTTGACAATCATGTCGTCGACATATACCTCAATTTCCCTGTGAATCATATCGCTCATGATGGTTGTTGCTGTTCTTTGATAATTTTCTCCTACGCTCTTTAGTCCGAACGGCATAACTGTATAACAATATGTACCCCACTGAGTGATGAAGGTTATTTTCTCCATGTCTTCCTCTGCCATGGGAATCTGATTGTAGCCTGCGTACCCGTCCATAAAAGAGAGCAAGGCATGATTTGCGGTGTTGTCGACCAGGACGTCGATGTGAGGCAATGGAAAACCGTCTTTAGGGCTGGCCCTGTTAAGATCCCTGTAATCCACACACATTCGTACTTTGCCGTCTTTCTTTGGAACTGGGACGAAATTTGCGATCCATTCTGGATATTTTGCTTCTCGAATAAACCCGGCCTCTAACTGCTTGGAGACATCTTCTTGAATTTTGAGGGAAACATCCGGTTTCATGCGATGGAGCTTCTGCTTGATGGGCTTTAACCCTGGAATAAGGGGAATTGTATGCTGACCGATGCTTGGATCAACCCCTGGCATATAATGATAGGACCAAGCAAAGACGTCTACATACTCTGAAAGTAGCTTGATAAGATCGTCTCGCTCTGATGGAGAAAGAGTTAAACCAATCTGAACTAGTTTTGAATCACTGCTGTTAGAAAGGTTGATTTTTTCTGTTTCCTCAATTATGGGCGTCCTGTTTTCATGATTTTCGATAGCTTTTAGCAATTCAATGTCATTTTCTTGTGAAGCAAAGTTGTGTGGATTAGGATTTGATTTTGAATTAGGACTCGAAGAGTTAGTAGAAATTGAAGTGTTATTGAAATCAACAATCATTACAACGATTGTTTTGACTTGTAGCTCGGCCTTTATAGGCACTTGATTGATGCAAGACTCTAGTTCTAGACACTTAGACTCATTGCTAGGCTCAGATCCAGACTCCTCCTCCGACTCGGACTCGCTCATCACAGATCCTTCACCCACAATAATCTTGAACATTTTTCCATTTGGAGCTGTTATCTTGAGAGACTTTCTCCAGCCATTGACCATCTTCTCACTTGGAGTAATCAGCTTAGATGGGTCGAAGTCTTCGATTTGAGTGATCATTTGAACCATGGTGTCTTCGGAAATGGTAGGGGTCATCTCCTGGCCAAACAATAGACCGAAAGATGATGAATCAAGGCATTCAGGGGAGACCTTGTCTTGTATTGGAGGAGAATCCTCTAGAAAGTGACAGTCTTGAAAGATCTCGAATCCGGGGTAGATAACCCCCTTTGAAGAGTCATAGAATGGTTCTGGGAAGTCGAAGTATAAGTCATCCTCTCCTTCTTTCACGAATTGCCCATTGAGTGTGAGTTGATGAGGAGGTATTTTGAATTGATCTTTTCCAGCTCGACGGGCCTTTAGCTTAGCCTTTTGATGCTTGTCATCGAACTTAGTAGGCTTGTATCCCAGACCGCAACAGTTGGTCTGTCCTTGGGCTTTGAAAGGAGATTCTGTGGGTGGTGGCAGAGTAGTGCCCAAGAAACGCCCACGCTTGATCATCATGCGCTTTGCCATGGGATTCATTCGGGATTCGATGGCCCCAACTTCAGCACTGAATCCCCAGAGGTCTTCGTCCCTGTCATCATGTTCGATTAATATCAGAGCCTTGTCGGCTATCTTGGTCCTTGGATGAGACGCGTGCAGGGTAATGACATTTCCTTGGTCCTCCATTCGGACTTTATGGTGAAGTGAAGATGGCACTGCTTTGAGGTCATGGATCCAAGGTCTTCCCAGTAGGATATTGAAACTTGCTTTGATGTTAAGCACTTGAAAGCTCACTTTCCGCTCGATTGGCCCGGTGCGGAGTAGTAGAGTGAGAGTTCCCATTGCTTCCCGACAAGTGTTGGCATAGGCACGAACACCTTGGGTGGAACTAGAAAAGTCACTAGGGGTGAAACCTAGATTTTCGGTAGTGCGGAGAGGACACACATTGATAGCCGATCCATTGTCCACTAGAGTCATGGGGATGATCTTGTCTTTGTATTCGACAGTCAGATAGAGAGCCTTGTGATGGCCCGCCCCCTCGGGTGGGAGGTCTTCATTAGTAAAGGTGATTCCTTCTTCCAGATTTGTAAGCAACCCGATTAATTCGTCAGGAGTGACTTCTGGGGTGACATTCAGAGCGTTGATAAGAGCAGTGCGGTGCTCCATAGAGGAAGCCATGAGTTGCCAAATCTTAACCTCTGCCTTAGTGCGCTTCAATTTCTTGATTAGAGGGTTCTCCTCGGTGGGTAGAGGGACATCTGCTGCTGGTGCCTCTGTTGGTTGGGTCTTGAATTCGACCAGACCTAGTCATGACTTGAACATTGTTTTCTGCCTTAGGGTCCAAATACCAGGCGGCGCTTACAATTTCTCGTCATTCATCGTCGGAGATGTTTTCAACAGGAGGGTTCTGAAATGTGTCTTCATCATCGCTGGCCTAGATCCCGCAAATGTCTTCTTGAGGTAACCCAGGTTCCGAGTTTTCACTTGGCTGCACAAAGTGTGGTACAGACCCTTGATTATGAAATATTTCATCTACCTCGAATGGGCCCACAACATGGAAAAGACTTTCTTGATTGTCTTCGAGAGCCCTTATGCGAGCCTCAGCTTCCTCGACACGTTCATAGAGCTCTGCTACAGCTACTGCTAGTGAAGTCATCTTGAGTAGGATCTTGAGAAGAGGAATCTGAGCACCTAGTTTGGACATGATTTTGAACTTTAGAACTTGAACTTCCCGACACATGATATGATATGCATGCAATGAATGAGACCTAGACTTGACTCTAAGTGTCACTCCGAAGATTCGGGACTTTGGATTTTGTACTTGTATTCGGGATTTGCAACCCGTTGGAAATGTTTGAGAGGAGCGTTCATTCTTTTGTGAAAGTTGGCTCTTGTACTAGGACTTGGAATGTCGAAAAAGAGTATTTCGATCTATTGGAAATTGGACTTATTTGAAGGGGATTTCAACCCGCTCTAGGATTTGGAAATTTGACTCGTACTAGGAAATTGAATTTTCAAGGGAATTTCGACCCAATAGACTTGGAGTATTTGAAGGGTATTTCAACCGGATTGAAAGGGATTGATTTTGCATTATTTAAAGGGAATCTCAACCCGTCAATATTTTAGGGGAGTTTCAACCCATTGGACTTGGAATATTTGAAGGGAATTTCAAACCAATTGAAATTTGTATTATTTCAGGGGATTTTCAACCCGATTGAACAATTGGACTTGTATTATTTCTGGGGATTTTCAACCCGTTGGAAATATTTGGAATGGGGTTTGTATTATTTAAGGGGATTTTCAACATGTCAATATTTTAGGGGAATTTCAACCCATTCGAATTGGAGTATTTGGAGGGAATTTCAACCCATTGGAATTGGTACTATTTCAGGGGATTTTCAACCCGTAGATGGAATCTTGAGCTTGTATTATTTCTAGGGAGTTTCAACCCGTCGAATTTGAACTTGTATTATTTCAGGGGATTTTTAGCCCGTCGAATTTGAACTTGACTCGAAGTTTTAATTTTGAAATGGAAAGGGATGCATTTTGTATATAGAACATGAAGCTTCGTATTTGAGAAATCCGGCATTATGTCGTCGTGGATTTGAGACATTGAATTTGGGAACTTGAAAGTCCGGCATTATGCCGCCGTGGACTTGGAGTGTAGGATTTGAAATTTGAAGGTTTGGAATTTTTGAACTTCGAGCTTGAGGTTTGAAATGCGGAATGGAAAATCGGAATTATGACGGCATGTATTTGGAATTTGAAATTTTTAGCATAGGACTTGAAATTCGAAAGATTGACATGGAATTTGAGGTTTGAAAATTGGAGTTGAAAAGTTGGCGTTATGCCGGTCATGAACATTGGCATTTGAACTTTGAGGTTTTGAGACTTGGAATTGGCAACATGACTTCGATACTTGAAGACTTGAATGTTTGAAATAGAAAATCCGGCATGACGCCGTTGGATTTGTGGTTTTTGACTTTGAAGTTTGAAGCTTGAAATTTGGACTAGAAAATCCGGCATTAAGGCGCCGTTGGATTGAGTCTTGACTTGGAACTTGAAACTCGAAATTTGGACTAGAAAATCCGGCATTATGACGCCGTTGGGTTGTATTTGAAAGTTGAAGTTTTGGACTAGAAAGCTTGAATTTGAACTTGAAGCTTAAAGACTAGGAAATCCGGCATTATGACGCCGTTGGATTTGGACTTGAAAATTGAGGTTTTGAACTAGAAAATTTGGTTTGAACTTTGAAACTCGGAATTTGGACTAGAAAATTCGGCATTATGACGCCGTTGGATTTGGACTTGACTTGTAAATTTGAGGTTTTGAAAATAGAAAATCCGGCATTATGATGCCGTTGGATTGTATTTTGAACTTGGAACTTGGAATTTTGACTCGAAAGTCCGGCATTATGACGCCGTTGGATTGAATTTTGAACTTGAAAGTTGGAATTCGAAATGGAAAATCTGGCATTATGACGCCGTTGGATTGAATTTTTTAATTTGAAAGTTGGAATTTTGACTCGAAAATCCAGCATTATGACGCCGTTGGATTGAACTTTGACTTTGAAACTTGGAATTTGGACTCGAAAATCCGGCATTATGACGCCGTTGGATTGAATTTTGAGTTTGGAATTTGTACGTGAGGCGTGTTTAAGGGTTTTGAATCAAATGGAGTGACACTCCTAAAGACCATAAAATCGGCGATTTAGATGCATGAGGTTTGAATGATGCTCCTAGGGGTTTGGTTTCCTAGTTGGAGGCTAATTTGTTTTGGCAAGATAGAACTCGAGGTTAGCCATTCACGCGTGCAAAGACGCCCACACAATGCACAAGAAGCACGTTGTCACACTAATCATGAATATGAATGCGACATGCAAAGTTCTCAACCTAAGGTCGGTCTAAGTTTTTGTATGATGCAAGTGGTCGGCTTTGGGTGTCAAAAGGGTATTTGGCTAAGAGACGGATCCGGCGACAAGCTTTCACGTTCCGCCTAAGGGAAGTGTATGTCGGCAGACGGCCTCCATACTTAACATCGGGAATGTCAAGCAAATGCCAATTTTCGGTAGGCGCGGAAATGGTCACACACTTTGGTCGGGAACCGTATGGAAAGTCACCATTTCGTTGCCCCCGGGGCTAGCCCGAATGTAGAACACATCCGTTTGGGCAAAGGTAGAAATTCATTTTGCACAATATGGTTTTCGAAAAATGCATGAAATGCCTAGAAATTGAAATTGAAATCGTACTTGAATTTGTATTTGTAAAGCCCGTTTTTCGGCACTCGTTCACGAGGCTTGGGAGCATCCTTCCAGATGCAAAAACATACTAACTCCCAACACAAAAAGTTGAGCAAAAGTGGGCAACAAGCCACTGTGAGCCACTGTCCTAGATGCAGGCAGTGGCGTTGGGCGCAGGGGCTGCGCCTGGTGCCAATGCTGGCATCCAGTACTTCGGAAGATCAGTGGCTGGTTGCTCGAAATCTGCTCTCATTTTCGAAATTGAAATTAGAAAAATCCCCAGTGGAGTCGCCAAGAATTGTAGGGGGGTTTTTTGGATCTTTTTCCCCGATTCCTACAATGGGGGGTTTGGCACGCGGCGGTTCGTTTAGAGAGCCGTTGAATTGTTTTTGCACCTCGAAGGAGTCGCCACCAAACTTATTTTAGGTCCCGTTTGTGAAGACCGCAAAATGACTCTATTTTTGGATAAGACCTTGAATCCTTGAAACGGATGGGTGAGATCCGGGCTCGGGAACGAAAATGCTTATGCGGCGAGCTTTAGAAATATTCAAGTACGTTGGCACAACATTGTTTCGAAAATAAACCCTAAAATTAGACTATGTGGGTTTGAAAATTAGAACAAAATAGAATTTCTAATTGTACGGTGGTCACTTTGCTTTAAAGATTGATTTAAGGAACCTAAGGCCGGTTTGTCCAAAAATATCTTTGTTAAGCGTGATGTAACCTTTGTATTTTTTTGTATTTAGCATGTTGGTGATGAAAGCGATAAAGCACATAAAGCAACATCACAATACGAAATAAAGTGCGGAATTAGTAAATACAAGACCCCCTAGAAAAGGACTAGGGAGTAGGTCGACATTGCCTAGAAATGGACTAGGGAAGTAAAGGTGCGGAATTGAAAGTGCGAAATTGAAATTGCGATATTGAAATTGCGGTATTGAAAGTGCGATATTGAAAGTGCGATATTGAAAGTGCGATATTGAAATTGCGATATTGAAAGTGCGATATTGAAATTGCGATATTGAAAGGTGCATAATTAAAATTTGTACTTGGGCACATGAGATTCGAACGCCAAGCGGCTCCTTAAAAATAAGTGCGCCCGACACGAATTCAAAGCCAAAAATCTCAACTTGGAAGAGGTTGCTCAACCCAAATGTCCTAGATTTTGCATATTGAACTTGAAATTGAAAGCTTGAATATTGAAAGGTTTGAACTTGAAAAGATTGAAACTTGAACTTGAAATGATTGAAATTTGAACTTGAAATGATCCTAGTTTAGAGAGGTAGTTATGAACAACCCTAAACATGGTGGGATCTTTGAAATTTGAAAACTTGAACTTGTATATTGAAAAATGGAGTCTTGAATCTCAAAAGACTAAACCTTTAAATGCTAAAAGGTGTCATCTTTGATTACTCCACACTTGAAGGTGATTCTAGTTCAAAGAGATGAATGCAAACAACTTTGAACATCCTTGAATCTTGAAAATTTGTATTTTGTATTTTGAAACAGTTTGTATTTTTGAAAAAGCATGTATGATTGTTGCAAGTGGTGTTTTTTTATGGCAAAAAACACCAACTTGCTAATCATTTGAAATCAAAATAGGATGATTAATTGAAATGGGATTCGGATTTACCTAGTTAGGCTTAGGCACGATCTCCCAATTGCTCTTGAATTTTGGAATTTTTGTATGTGTTTTTGAAGAGTTTTGAAGTTTGTATTATGAGGAGTAATGTCGAAATTACGACGTTGTATGTGTTGTGCTCTCCTTTTTTCGATGGAAATGAGGGGTATTTATAGGAGGGAAATGGTGCAAAACGCCAGCACACGCCAGCGCCTGGCGCCAGGCCAGCGCTGGGCGCTGCTGACGTGGGTTGAATGCCGCCAAAAAGGACGGAAAGATGTCGTCCTTGATTTGTCCTGTATGGGTGTACCTTCGTACGAATAGTATAATGTTTGGCACGTAGTTTTTTCTTGGAGGTTAAGGCTTGAATTTGCGTCTAAAAACAAACCTTTCTCGGGTTTTTGAATTCCGGTTTTACGGGGCGGGGCCCGACATGCTCGGTTTTGTGGGTCGGCGCCCGAATTTGACTTGCCTTATATGATTTTGAGTGGAAAAGGCCTAGTAAGACCAATGGGTTGGTCTATTAATTGAGATTGAACTTGGATTTTGAAATTGGATTTTGGAAGTTGTATTTTGTACCGAGTTCCGGGAGGGGAACGGTCTCGGAGATTGGATTTTGGACCTTGGATTTTGGAGGTGTTTTTAGCAATTGGGATTTCCGCCTGGAGTTACTCCAATCGCCTAACAAGGATAATGGTATCGTCATCATCCCAAAGGGGAGACACAAATTAGGTGTTCACATTAATTATTTAGAACCCTTTCACTTAGCATTTTCTACTGTTATCTATGACTTCTTTTGAGGCTACGCTGTTTTCTGTGACTGATTATGTGAAATGTGTGATCGATGGACCGACTGTAAGTAGAAAAGAACTGAACAAATTTTACACAAAACAGAACTGAGATTTACAAAGCAGAACTTAGTATTAGGTGACTGATAAGCTCATTGTTTGTCTGTCATCATTATGTTAAGCTACTACATGCTTTCTATATATCATAACTCTATTATTAGGTAGTGGCAGTGTATCGCAGTGTTAAATATCTTATCTTATCAGCACTTTGCTTTTCTTTATTATAAATTTCTTTGCCTTTCCCTGCTTTAGTTGGCACCAACTATAGGTTTGACTACCAGTTGTATGGAGTAAGGAATAAACCTATGCAGTAAGCACCCTAATCTGAATATCTGCAGTTCAAAACACAGAGATGTGAGAGTAGCTTTGAACTATAGCTTATCTGAGTTAAGGGATAGAACATCCGATTTTGATTTTTGAACTGTCATAGCTGGGATGATAAACTCAGATAACCATTTCTGAGTTTCTATCATCCGGTTATGAACTGTCATAGCTAACCAAATATTATCTTATCAGCACTAGCTTATTGTTTATCTGAGTTTATCATGCCAAGTTGAGAGTAGCTTTGAACTATAGCTTATCATCCGGTATTATTTATCTGAGTTTGCAAAATTATTTGTCACTCTAGAAAGATCAAGCGCCAACTGGTGGACAACCTTAAAAGCTAGCTTCTTCCTTCGATTATAAATAAGACATTTCTTTAGGGCACCTCTAGGAAGATATTCCACAACAACACATCAGATATTACTTGGAAGGCTAATTAGGCCACTTTCTGTTTGTTTTTGTAGTCCTGAGGCCCCCATCTTTGCCCCAATAAACTGCAGCATGCATAAATGGTTTTTATGACTACGAGCTTTGATAATAACATATCAGTTAGTTTCAACATGTATCGAGTTAAAAGTAACAGTAGCAAATTTTTGAGATGGATGGTTTGGCTACACTTTAGGTTTTATTGTTCGAAAGAACGACATTGTATTCTTCTGTTGAATTATTTTGAACTTGCGAGTAAGGGTTTATGGTAAAGAGTCGTTACCTAGCTGTTTTTAGTGCTTCTCTATAGAGATGTTTAGAGTATTTTTGATTACATACCTGAACTTTTTATCTCTATTGATTTTAGAAAATAGATCATGCATTACATGACAATAGATCAGTCCTAGGCTATGTACGACATAGAAAATAGATCAGTCATGCTCTGATCAATCCCGATTGGATCAGTCCTGATCAGATCAGTCTTGATCGGATCATTCCTGATCGGATCATTCCTGATCAAATCAGTCCTGATCAGTCCTTACTGATCCATCCTGACCAGTTCTGATCAGTTCACTTCTTCTCCTAATTTGTGTTGGTGTTGTTTAGGTTTAATTACTTTATCCCACACATAAATAATGTAATTGGAATTGGAAAGCATCCCAATTAATGTTGGTGTTGTTAATATAACTATCGAACCTTAACTATATACATCATGTGTTGCGCATTATTCGGGAAAAAATGGGAAACATTAACAGAAAAAAATTTAGAGGTTATGCAATTGCACCGGATAGGAGTGTTTCACTAAATCAGTTCAAGCTCAATCATGAGATTATCGTTCTATTTGAATAACTCTATTCTTAACAAATTAATAGAATCTAATCCAAAATTGTGATTACTATTCTTATTTCATTATTCAAACAAATACTAGCTAAGAGCTTAAGAAGTGGAGTAATACATACTGATTGCTACGGAGTACAAGTTATAAATAATTGATCGTGGAATTGATGAGTCGTAATAGAAGAGTAATCTATAATGACTAATATTTAGATTAGACAGAACAAGGTAGGATTAATATTATTATAAAACTTTTGAGAGTCTCTTTAATTATGTGTTGTGTTCTGTCAACTTCCTTGAATATGAGATAATATGGCTGCTTAATACGGAGTATGGTGATCACTTTTGAGTAATAAATGGAATAGCTAGCTTTCTATGGACTATGACACTTGCACTCTCAGACAACATAGAAAATAGATCAGTCCTGATCAGATCAGTTCTGAACAGTCCTTATTGTTAGGTTATGATACATATGATATTACATAAATCATGCGGAAACAACCATTAACCCAGGAATACATATTATTTACACATAATCATATAGCATAATTTAGATGCATACTCTTTGTTGCGTGCCTTCCCTAGCTGCGCCCGAACCGAACAAGAACAAGTCTTTAGGACTCCAAGTGTCGTCCCTCCGTATATAGTCCACAGCACGTCCGGATCCGCCTTAAGATTGACCAACTAGAATCGCCCTTAAGGTACTAGAATTTTCGGCACTTTTGAGCAAGATGTGTGATTGAATTTTTCTCTCAAAAACTCACTTTGAATACTTTGAAACTAGTTATAAATCGTGAACCCAGGCCACATATTTATAGGGGTATGGAAAGGGAATTGGAATCCTATTCAGATACAAATTAATTAAACCTAGAATCCTACAAGAACTCTAATTAATTAATTTATCTAATAGAATTAGGAATTTAATCATTAACCGAACTCTGCATGTTTTAGGAATCGTGCATGAACACAAACACTCACGCACACACACACGACAACAACGATGGGCCGCCCATGCGCGTGCGTGCGAGCAGCAGCCCACGCAGCGAGGCCTACGCGAGCTACAAGCCCACGTAGCTCCTGCGCGCGCTGCCTCGGCCTGCTGGGCCTGGCCTTGCGCTGGGCCTGGCGTGGCCTTGGCTGTTCGTGTGGCGCGTTTGGCTTACTGGGCGATAGCCTGGCTTCGTGCTGGGCCCTCGTCCGGCAGGCCTCGACCGATGCTTATTCGTACGATACGCTTCCGATTAAATTTCCGATTCCGGAATTTATTTCCGATACGAACAATATTTAATATTTCCGATTCCGGAATTAATTTCCGTTTCGAACAAATATTTAATATTTCCGTTTCCGGAATTATTTTCCGATTCCGATAATATTTCCGATTCTGACAATATTTCCGTTTCCGGCAATATTTCCGATTCTGGCAATATTTCCATTTCCGATAATATTTTCCGATACGTACCATGTTTCCGTTTCCGGCAACATCTACGACTTGGATAATATTTATATTTCCGATACGATCCATATTTCCGTTTCCGGTAATATCATCGTTTCCGGAGTATTCATTTCTTGCCTGTGACGATCTCAGCTCCCACTGAAACCAAGATCCGTCGATTCCGAATATTCATAGATGGAGTATTTAATGCCATTAAATACTTGATCCGTTTACGTACTATTTGTGTGACCCTACGGGTTCAGTCAAGAGTAAGCTGTGGATTAATATCATTAATTCCACTTGAACTGAAGCGGCCTCTAGCTAGGCATTCAGCTCACTTGATCTCACTGAATTATTAACTTGTTAATTAATACTGAACCGCATTTATTAGACTTATCATAGAATGCATACTTGGACCAAGGGCATTATTTCCTTCAGTCTCCCACTTGTCCTTAGGGACAAGTGTGCATTTCCTAATTCCTTTGTCGCTCGATGCTTGCTCTTGAACATAAGGTAAGAGTTGTCATCCTTATTATGTCCAGAGGTGTTCCTCGGTTTCAGAGTTCAACTGATCAAATAAACAGATAATCATAGCCTATGATTCATCCGAGCACGGCCATGCATTTCACAGTTTCTAGCTCTCCGAGTGGCCTTGTACAACTTTTAAGCATCCCATCCCGATTTATGGGAGGACAATCCCAATCTTGCGATCTTGAGATTAGACTTCGTTTGATAGGTGATTACCTGAGCGTTGCCTTTATAGCCTCCTTTTACGGTGCGACGGTTGGTCAACGTCAAAGCAACCAGTTCTCAAACAAGTAATCTCAAATCACTCAGGTATTGAGGATTTAGTGTCTAATAATTTAATGAAATTTACTTATGACAGATTTTCATCTCTTACAGTAAAGTTTCATAGGTCTTGTCCGATACTAGTCTTCCCAAAGTAAGTATCTATGCAAATGATTATGACATTGCCATGTCCACATAGTTCAAGAAACAGAACTACTAGTCATCTTGCATTCTAATCGTCTAACGTTTTCTATGCGTCCAATTTTATAGAAAACTCCAATTAGGGACCATTTTCAACCTTTGACATTCAAGTTCACTTGATAGACATTTCTTAGTCACAGGACTGGTCCTGACAGTCTATCTTGAATATATCGTCAAATTGAAGGGACTCATCATTTAATAAACCATAAATTAAATGGAAAAATGAATTCTTTTTATTTATTGTGAATGATTAACCAATAATGTTTTACAAAGATTTAAACTCTAAAACTTTAAAACATTAAACAGAGACATCAAAGCCATTCTCCAATATGCCTGATTCCCATAGCTGCAGTGTGCGAGTTGTGCTTCGCTTGCGGCAGAGGTTTAGTTAATGGATCTGATATGTTGTCATCAGTTCCAATCTTGCTTATCTCGACTTCTTTTCTTTCAACGAACTCTCGTAGAAGGTGAAATCTACGAAGTACATGCTTGACTCTCTGGTGGTGTCTAGGCTCTTTTGCCTGTGCAATAGCTCCGTTATTGTCACAATACAGGGCTATTGGTCCTTTAATGGAGGGGACTACACCAAGTTCACCTATGAACTTCCTTAGCCATATAGCTTCCTTTGCTGCTTCATGTGCAGCAATGTACTCCGCTTCAGTTGTAGAATCCGCAATGGTGCTTTGCTTAGCACTTTTCCAGCTTACTGCTCCTCCGTTGAGGCAGAAGACAAACCCAGACTGTGATCTGAAATCATCTTTGTCGGTTTGGAAACTTGCGTCCGTATAGCCTTTAACAATTAATTCATCATCTCCACCATAGACTAGGAAGTCATCTTTGTGCCTTTTCAGGTACTTCAGAATGTTCTTGGCAGCAGTCCAATGCGCCTCTCCTGGGTCTGACTGGTATCTGCTCGTAGCACTGAGTGCGTACGCAACATCCGGGCGTGTACATATTATAGCATACATTATTGAACCAATCAATGATGCATATGGAATCCCATTCATTCGTCTACGCTCATCAAGTGTTTTTGGGCACTGAGTCTTGCTTAGAGTCATTCCATGAGACATGGGTAGGTAGCCTCGCTTGGAGTCCGCCATCTTGAACCTATCAAGCACCTTATTCATATAAGTGCTTTGACTAAGTCCAATCATCCTTTTAGACCTATCTCTGTAAATCTTGATGCCCAATATGTACTGTGCTTCTCCTAGATCCTTCATCGAAAAACATTTCCCAAGCCAAATCTTGACAGAGTTCAACATAGGAATGTCATTTCCGATAAGTAATATGTCGTCGACATATAATACTAGGAAAGCAATTTTGCTCCCATTGACCTTCTTGTATACACAAGATTCGTCTGCGTTCTTGATGAAACCAAAGTCACTGACTGCTTGATCGAAACGTATATTCCAGCTCCTGGATGCCTGCTTCAATCCGTAGATTGACTTCTTTAGCTTGCATACCTTTTTAGCATTCTTTGGATCCTCAAAACCTTCAGGCTGTGTCATAAACACAGTTTCTGTTAAAACGCCGTTTAAGAAAGCAGTTTTGACATCCATCTGCCATATTTCGTAATCGTAATATGCAGCGATTGCTAACGTTATCCGAATAGACTTTAGCATTGCAACTGGTGAAAAGGTTTCATCGTAATCCACACCGTGGACTTGCCTGTAACCTTTTGCAACCAATCTAGCTTTGAAAACTTCAAGTTTCCCATCCTTGTCCTTTTTCAGTTTGAAAACCCATTTGCTTCCAATGGCTTGATAGCCATCTGGCAAATCGACCAAATCCCATACTTGGTTTTCAGACATGGAGTCTAATTCAGATTGCGTGGCTTCTTGCCATTGCTTGGAGCTAGGGCTCGTCATAGCTTGTTTGTAAGTCGCAGGTTCATCACTTTCAAGTAATAGAACGTCATAGCTCTCGTTCGTCAAAATACCTAAGTACCTTTCCGGTTGAGATCTATATCTTTGCGATCTACGCGGGGTAACATTTCTAGATTGACCATGATTCTCATCAGATTCTTCTAAAGATCTCTGAGTTTCATCTTGAATGTCATCTTGAGCATTCTCTAGAGTTTGTTGTTCGACTCGAATTTCTTCGAGGTCTACTTTTCTCCCACTTGTCATTTTGGAAATGTGATCCTTCTCCAAAAAGACACCATCTCGAGCAACAAACACCTTGTTCTCAGATGTATTGTAGAAGTAATACCCCTTTGTTTCCTTTGGATAGCCCACAAGGATACATTTGTCAGATTTTGGATGAAGTTTGTCTGAAATTAATCGTTTGACGTATACTTCACATCCCCAAATCTTAAGAAAAGACACATTTGGAGGCTTTCCAAACCATAATTCGTATGGAGTCTTTTCGACAGCTTTAGACGGAGCTCTATTTATAGTGAGTGCAGCTGTATTTAGTGCATGTCCCCAAAATTCTAATGGAAGTTCGGCCTGACCCATCATTGACCTGACCATGTCTAGCAAGGTTCTGTTCCTTCGTTCCGACACACCATTCCATTGTGGTGTTCCAGGAGGAGTCAATTCTGATAGAATTCCACATTCTTTCAGATGGTCATCAAATTCATAGCTCAGATTTCACCGCCTCTATCAGACCGCAGTGCCTTAATCTTCTTGCCTAATTGATTCTCTACTTCACTCTGAAATTCCTTGAATTTGTCAAAGGATTCAGACTTATGCTTCGTTAGGTAGACATAACCATACCTACTGAAGTCATCAGTGAAAGTGATAAAGTAGCTGAAACCACCTCTAGCATTTGTACTCATTGGTCCACATACATCTGTATGGATTAAACCCAATAGTTCATTTGCTGTTTCTCCAACTTTAGAGAAAGGTTGCTTTGTCATTTTGCCAAGTAAACATGATTCGCATTTACCATAATCCTCTAATTCAAATGGTTCTAGAATTCCTTCCTTTTGAAGTCTTTCTAAGCGTTTCAAGTTTATATGGCCTAATCGACAATGCCACAGATAGGTGAGATCTGAATCATTCTTTTTGGCCTTTTTGGTATTTATGTTATATACTTGTTTGTCGTGATCTAATAAATAAAGTCCATTGACTAATCTAGCAGATCCATAAAACATCTCTTTAAAATAAAACGAACAACTATTGTCTTTTATTAAAAAGGAAAATCCCTTAGCATCTAAGCAAGAAACTGAAATGATGTTTTTAGTAAGACTTGGAACATGGAAACATTCTTCCAGTTCCAAAACTAGCCCGGAGGGCAACGACAAATAGTAAGTTCCTACAGCTAATGCAGCAATCCGTGCTCCATTTCCCACTCGTAGGTCGACTTCACCCTTGCTTAACTTTCTACTTCTTCTTAGTCCCTTTGGATTGGAACATAAGTGTGAGCCACAACTTGTATCTAATACCCAAGAAGTTGAATTAGCAAGTATACAGTCTATAACGAAAATACCTGAAGATGGAACGACTGTTCCGTTCTTCTGATCTTCCTTTAGCTTTGGACATTCTCTTTTGTAATGGCCTATTCCATCACAATAAAGACAGCTTGATGTGGACTTGTCCTGCTTTGATTTAGCATTGCCCTTGGACTTTCCACCTTTCTTGAACGGTCTCTTTCTAGCCTTGAGTAAATCTTTGGCTTCACAGTCCAGTATTATTTCAGCCTTTCTGACAAGGTGAACAAATTCTGCAACTGTTTCTTCTCTTGGTTCACTTAGGTATAGTTGCTTGAAGCGACCAAACCCACTGTGTAGTGAATTGAGCAAGACAGAGACTGTCATCCTTTCGCTTATTGGTGTTCCTAGTAGACTTAGGCGATCAAAGTATGAACACATAAGATCCACATGGAACCTCAGTGGGACGCCTACCCTCTGTTTAGTGCGAAGGAGCTGAACATGTGTTTCTTGGACCTCCATCCTATAACACCTGTTGGGAGAACTAACCTTTAGACCAGACATTGATTCAATCAACTCATGGACGTTCAGGTCCCTGTCCTCCATACTTCCACGACATATATCCCTCAGATTCTTGATGAGCGTAAAAGGTTCATAGGCTACAAACCTTTTAGCCCAATCATCAGGGATATTGTTCAGCATGAGACTCATAACCTTTTTGAGATCCGCATCCCAGGCGTAAAATCTCTCAGGGGTCATGTCTCTGGCATAGTAGCTTGGCATGGGATGTGACAGTACATACTCAAGTCCATTGAGTTTGACTATTTCAACTAGCTTAGCTTCCCATTCAAGAAAATTTGTCAGGTTCAGCTTGACCATAAGCTCAGAACCCATGATGATGTTTTGATTGTTGTTTGCCATATTAAAACTACAATTGAAAAGAATAAACAAATAAATAACCATTCACAGTTTCTCTTAATAAACTTAAATTCTAGCATACATGCATAATTCAATGTTTATTAAGCATTTTATTCAAGTTATGTGTTCCGGCAGGTGTGAATAAAATGATTCCAAGATCCTAAAATCATTGAAGAACTAAGCACAGTTTGTCGACTTAATCCTAGTGTTAGGTTATAATACATATGACAATTCATAAATCATGCGGAAAAACCATAAAGCCAGGAAAACATATTATTTACACATAATCATTTAGCATAGTTTAGATGCATACTCTTTGTTGCGTGCCTTCCCTAGCTGCGCCCGAACCGAACAAGAACAAGTCTTTAGGACTCCAAGTGTCGTCCCTCCGTAGATAGTCCACAGCACGTCCGGATCCGCCTTAAGATTGACCAACTAGAATCGCCCTTAAGGTACTAGAAAATTTCGGCAATTTGAGCAAGATGTGTGTTTGAATTTTCTCTCAAAAACTCACTTTGAATACTTTGAAAACTTGTTATAAATTGTGAGCCCTAGCCTCATATTTATAGGGGTATGGAAAGGGAATCGAAATCCTACTCAGATACAAATTAATTAAACCTAGAATCCTACAAGAACTCTAATTTAATTAATTTATCAAATAGAATTAGGAATTTAATCATTAACCGAACTCTGCATGTTTTAGGAAACGTGCACGAACACAAACACTTGCACACACACGCACGGCAGCCACGATGGGCCCCCATGCGTGCGCGCGAGCAGCAGCCCACCCAGCGCCCGCGCGCGCTGCGCGCTGCGCGTGCTGTGCGCGCTGTGCGCGCTGCGCAGCCTGCTGGGCCTGGCCTTGCGTTGGGCCTGGCGAGGCTGTTTGTGCGGCGCGCTTGGCTTGCTGGGCGATGGCCTGGCTTCGTGCTGGGCCTCGTCCGGCAGGCCTCGTCCGATGCTTATTCGTACGATGCGCTTCCGATTAAATTTTCCGATTCCGGAATTCATTTCCGATACGAACAATATTTAATATTTCCGAATCCGACAATATTTCCGTTTCCGGCAATATTTCCGATTCTGGCAATATTTCCATTTCCGATAATATTTTCCGATACGTACCATGTTTCCGTTTCCGGCAACATCTACGACTTGGATAATATTTATATTTCCGATACGATCCATATTTCCGTTTCCGGCAATATCATCGTTTCCGGAGTATTGATTTCTTGCCTGTGAAGATCTTAGCTCCCACTGAAACCAAGATCCGTTGGTTCCGAATATTTATAGATGGAGTATTTAATGCCATTAAATACTTGATCCGTTTACGTACTATTTGTGTGACCCTACGGGTTCAGTCAAGAGTAAGCTGTGGATTAATATCATTAATTCCACTTGAACTGAAGCGGCCTCTAGCTAGGCATTCAGCTCACTTGATCTCACTAAATTATTAACTTGTTAATTAATACTGAACCGCATTTATTAGACTTAACATAGAATGCATACTTGGACCAAGGGCATTATTTCCTTCAGTCTCTCACTTGTCCTTAGGGACAAGTGTGCATTTCCTAATTCCTTTGTCGCTCGATGCTTGCTCTTGAACATAAGGTAAGAGTTGTCATCCTTATTACGTCCAGAGGTGTTCCTCGGTTTCAGAGTTCAACTGATCAAATAAACAGATAATCATAGCCTATGATTCATCCGAGCACGGCCATGCATTTCACAGTTTCTAGCTCTCCGAGTGGCCTTGTACAACTTTTAAGCATCTTCTCCCGATTTATGGGAGGACAATCCCAATCTTGCGATCTTGAGATTAGACTTCGTTTGATAGGTGATTACCTGAGCGTTGCCTTTATAGCCTCCTTTTACGGTGCGACGGTTGGTCAACGTCAAAGCAACCAGTTCTCAAACAAGTAATCTCAAATCACTCAGGTATTGAGGATTTAGTGTCCAATAATTTAATGAAATTTACTTATGACAGATTTTCATCTCTTACAGTAAAGTTTCATAGGTCTTGTCCGATACTAGTCTTCCCAAAGTAAGTATCAATGCAAATGATTATGACATTTCCATGTCCACACAGTTCAAGAAACAGAACTACTAGTCATCTTGCATTCTAATCGTCTAACGTTTTCTATGCGTCCAATTTTATAGAAAACTCCGATTAGGGACCATTTTCAACCTTTGACATTCAAGTTCACTTGATAGACATTTCTTAGTCACAGGACTGGTCCTGACAGTCTATCTTGAATACATCGTCAAATTGAAGGGACTCATCATTTAATAAACCATAAATTAAATGGAAAAATGAATTCATTTCATTTATTGTGAATGATTAACCAATAATGTTTTACAAAGATTTAAACTCTAAAACTTTAAAACATTAAACAGAGACATCAAAGCCATTCTCCAATATGCTTGATTCCCATAGCTGCAGTGTGCGAGTTGTGCTTCGCCTGCGGCAGAGGTTTAGTTAATGGATCTGATATGTTGTCAACAGTTCCAATTTTTCTTATCTCGACTTCTTTTCTTTCGACGAACTCTCGTAGAAGGTGAAATCTACGAAGTACATGCTTGACTCTCTGGTGGTGTCTAGGCTCTTTTGCCTGTGCAATAGCTCCGTTATTATCACAATACAGGGCTATTGGTCCTTTAATGGAGGGGACTACACCAAGTTCTCCTATGAACTTCCTTAGCCATATAGCTTCCTTTGCTGCTTCATGTGCAGCAATGTACTCCGCTTCAGTTGTAGAATCCGCAATGGTGCTTTGCTTAGCACTTTTCCAGCTTACTGCTCCTCCGTTGAGGCAGAAGACAAACCCAGACTGTGATCTAAAATCATCTTTGTCGGTTTGGAAACTTGCGTCCGTATAGCCTTTAACAATTAATTCATCATCTCCACCATAGACCAGGAAGTCATCTTTGTGCCTTTTCAGGTACTTCAGAATATTATTGGCAGCAGTCCAATGCGCCTCTCCTGGGTCTGACTGGTATCTGCTCGTAGCACTGAGTGCGTACGCAACATCCGGGCGTGTACATATCATAGCATACATTATTGAACCAATCAATGATGCATATGGAATCCCATTCATTCGTCTACGCTCATCAAGTGTTTTTGGGCACTGAGTCTTGCTTAGAGTCATTCCATGAGACATGGGTAGGTAGCCTCGCTTGGAGTCCGCCATCTTGAACCTATCAAGCACCTTTATTGATATAAGTGCTTTGACTAAGTCCAATCACCTTTTAGATCTATCTCTGTAAATCTTGATGCCCAATATGTACTGTGCTTCTCCTAGATCCTTCATCGAAAAACATTTCCCAAGCCAAATCTTGACAGAGTTCAACATAGGAATGTCATTTTCGATAAGCAATATGTCGTCGACATATAATACTAGGAAAGCAATTTTGCTCCCACTGACCTTCTTGTATACACAAGATTCGTCCGCGTTCTTGATGAAACCAAAGTCACTGACTGCTTCATCAAAACGTATATTCCAGCTCCTGGATGCCTGCTTCAATCCGTAGATTGACTTCTTTAGCTTGCATACCTTTTTAGCATTCTTTGGATCCTCAAAACCTTCAGGCTGTGTCATAAACACAGTTTCTGTTAAAACGCCGTTTAAGAAAGCAGTTTTGACATCCATCTGCCATATTTCGTAATCGTAATATGCAGCGATTGCTAACATTATCCGAATAGACTTTAGCATTGCAACTGGTGAAAAAGTTTCATCGTAATCCACACCGTGGACTTGCCTGTAACCTTTTGCGACCAATCTAGCTTTGAAAACTTCAAGTTTCCCATCCTTGTCCTTTTTCAGTTTGAAAACCCATTTGCTTCCAATGGCTTGGTAGCCATCTGGCAAATCGACCAAATCCCATACTTGGTTTTCAGACATGGAGTCTAATTCAGATTGCATGGCTTCTTGCCACTGCTTGGAGCTAGGGCTCGTCATAGCTTGCTTGTAAGTCGCAGGTTCATCACTTTCAAGTAATAGAACGTCATAGCTCTCGTTCGTCAAAATACCTAAGTATCTTTCCGGTTGAGATCTATATCTTTGCGATCTACGCGGGGTAACATTTCTAGATTGACCATGATTCTCACCAGATTCTTCTAAAGATCTCTGAGTTTCATCCTGAATGTCATCTTGAGCATTCTCTAGAGTTTGTTGTTCGACTCGAATTTCTTCGAGGTCTACTTTTCTCCCACTTGTCATTTTGGAAATGTGATCCTTCTCCAAAAAGACACCATCTCGAGCAACAAACACTTTGTTCTCAGATGTATTGTAGAAGTAATACCCCTTTGTTTCCTTTGGATAGCCCACAAGGATACATTTGTCAGATTTTGGATGAAGTTTGTCTGAAATTAATCGTTTGACGTATACTTCACATCCCCAAATCTTAAGAAAAGACACATTTGGAGGCTTTCCAAACCATAATTCGTATGGAGTATTTTCGACAGCTTTAGACGGAGCTCTATTTATAGTGAGTGCAGTTGTATTTAGTGCATGTCCCCAAAATTCTAATGGAAGTTCGGCCTGACCCATCATTGACCTGACCATGTCTAGCAAGGTTCTGTTCCTCCGTTCCGACACACCGTTCCATTGTGGTGTTCCAGGAGGAGTCAATTCTGATAGAATTCCACATTCTTTCAGATGGTCATCAAATTCATAGCTCAGATATTCACCGCCTCTATCAGACCGCAGTGCCTTAATCTTCTTGCCTAATTGATTCTCTACTTCACTCTGAAATTCCTTGAATTCGTGAAAGGATTCAGACTTATGCTTCATTAGGTAGACATAACCATACCTACTGAAGTCATCAGTGAAAGTGATAAAGTAGCTGAAACCACCTCTAGCATTTGTACTCATTGGTCCACATACATCTGTATGGATTAAACCCAATAGTTCATTTGCTCTTTCTCCAACTTTTGAGAAAGGTTGCTTTGTCATTTTGCCAAGTAAACATGATTCGCATTTACCATAATCCTCTAAGTCAAATGGTTCTAGAATTCCTTCTCTTTGAAGTCTTTCTAAGCGTTTCAAGTTTATATGGCCTAATCGACAATGCCACAGATAGGTGAGATCTGAATCATCCTTTTTGGCCTTTTTGGTATTTATGTTATATACTTGTTTGTCGTGATCTAATAAATAAAGTCCATTGACTAATCTAGCAGATCCATAAAACATCTCTTTAAAATAAAACGAACAAGTATTGTCTTTTATTAAAAAGGAAAATCCCTTAGCATCTAAGCAAGAAACTGAAATGATGTTTTTAGTAAGACTTGGAACATGGAAACATTCTTCCAGTTCCAAAACTAGCCCGGAGGGCAACGACAAATAGTAAGTTCCTACGGCTAATGCAGCAATCCGTGCTCCATTTCCCACTCGTAGGTCGACTTCACCCTTGCTTAACTTTCTACTTCTTCTTAGTCCCTGTGGATTGGAACATAAGTGTGAGCCACAACCTGTATCTAATACCCAAGAAGTTGAATTAGCAAGTATACAGTCTATAACTTAAATACCTGAAGATGGAACGACTGTTCCGTTCTTCTGATCTTCCTTTAGCTTCAAGCAATCTCTCTTCCAATGCCCCTTCTTCTTGCAGTAGAAGCATTCGGATTCAGAAGTGGGTTGACTGACCTTCCTCTTTGCAGATTTGGCGCCAGTTTGCTTAGTTGGGCTGGCCTTGTTGCCACCTTTCTTAGCATTCCTCTTCTTTCCAGATTTCTTGAACTTGCCCCCACGCACCATAAGCACATCCTGCTTATCACTTTTGAGCGTCTTTTCAGCGGTCTTCAGCATACCGTGAAGCTCAGTGAGCGTTTTGTCCAGACTATTCATACTGTAGTTCAGTTTGAACTGATCATACCCACTATGAAGAGAATGGAGGATGGTGTCTATAGCCATTTCCTGAGAAAATTGCTGATCCAGCCGACTCATATTCTCAATGAGTCCAATCATTTTGAGAACATGTGGACTTACGGGCTCGCCTTTCTTAAGCTTGGTCTCAAGAATTTCCCTATGAGTCTCGAATCTTTCGACTCGAGCCAGATCTTGGAACATGTTCTTCAACTCACTGATGATTGTGAAAGCATTTGAGTTGATGAACGTTTTCTGCAGATCCGCACTCATGGTGGCGAGCATTAGACATTTCACATCCTTGTTGGCATCAATCCAACGATTGAGGGCTGCCTGAGTGACCCCGTCGCCTGCAGCTTCGGGCATCGCCTCATCTAGGACATACTCCTTTTCTTCCTGCATAAGAACTATTTGCAAGTTCCTTTGCCAGTCAAGGAAGTTTTTCCCGTTCAACTTCTCCTTTTCGAGAATTGATCGAATGTTGAATGAATTGTTGTTTGCCATATTAAAAACTACAATTGAAAAGAATAAACAAATAAATAACCATTCACAGTTTCTCTTAATAAACTTAAATTCTAGCATACATGCATAATTCAATGTTTATTAAGCATTTTATTCAAATTATGTGTTCCGGCAGGTGTGAATAAAATGATTCCAAGATCCTAAAATCATTGAAGAACTAAGCACAGTTTGTCGACTTAATCCTAGAACATCTTAGGTAAGCAAAAGCCTTTTGCTAATAGTCTAGAAACTATTCTTGGTTGATAGGTACGTCTAAGAACTTATTAGGTAAACCTATCGAATTTGCCACGACATAAAAGGACTCCTTACTTATATCGTTGAGTTTCACCAAAACTAACATGTACTCACAATTATTTGTGTACCTTGCCCCTTTAGGACCAATAAGTAACACCTCGCTGAGCGAAAACTATTACTAGATTGATGTAAAGGATATCCAAGCAAGTGTATATTTTGGCATGGCACCTTTTAACTCAATTTTAAGTTTGGAACTTAAGGCTCTTACTATGTTGGTTAGATTTTAAGTGAACTAAAATCCTTAATCATGCAACATAATCAAGCTTTTGATCTCATGCATTTTAAGACATATTTAAAACAATAAATAACTTAAAACATGCATAAGATATTTGTGATCTAGTATGGCCCGACTTCATCTTGGAGCTTTGACTTCAAAGTCCGTCTTGAAAATCTCCGTGGGAGGCACCATTTTCTTCAAATAGGATAAGCTATAACTAATTACAACTATTTGATGGTTCGCAGACCATATTTGAATTGAAAAATAACTTTGGTACTTTAGACCAATTACATTCAAATTAATGGTACGCAGACCATATTTTCTATCCTATTTGGGCCATACTAGTCACTTCATAACCTGCAAAACAGTACATATACAATATATACCATTCACCCATTCATTATCATGAATGGCCCACATAGCTGGTTAGTAAAACACATTATGCATCACGTAAACATTTGCAGCAATTAATCAAGGGCACCAATAATCTACCAATTATTCAGTCCTTATTAATTCTAATCAAGTTGTTTTAACCTTAAGGATTTGTAGACCTAATCAAGAGTTTATGACTAAAAAGCGCTCCCACTTAAACCAATAAATTCATATGCTTTACTAATTTTAAACATAAAAATGTATTTCTAGTGTAACCGGAAACATACAATTTTAATTAAAATTTAAAGCTCATATAAATTTATAATTGAATCCAAAAAGTTTAATTTAATTTCAGTCGTTATTTAAATTAATTCATGATTTTAATTTTAGTAAAATAATTAGAATAAATAACATTTATTATAATTACAATATTCAAAATTAAAATCCAAGAAAATAATTTAAATTATTAATTTTAAAATTAATTAAAATTACGTGAACTGAAATTTTCAAATTAAACATTCAAAACGATCTAATCGTAACGCAAACACCCTATGCATTGCACGCCCATGGGCCGCACGCATACAACCATTGCTGGCCATATGCGCGCAGCCCATGCGCTCGTCGCATAGCTGCTGCTCTACCAATCGCAAGCCATCGCACGCTGTGGTGCTAGCTGCGCGCGCGCCAGCGCTCGTCGCACGCGAGCCATCGCTCGCAGTGCGCGCGCGCCAGCGCTCGTCGCACGCGAGCCATCGCTCGCAGTGCGCGCTCGCCAGCGCTCGATGTGCGCGCGAGCCAGCGCTCGATGTGCGCGCGAGCCAGCGCTTGATGTGCGCGCGAGCCATCGCTCGCTGTGCGCGCGAGCAACGCTGGGCGCAGCGCTCGTGGCACGCGAGCTTGCGCTCGCTGCGCGAGAGGCTGCGCGCTCTTGCGCGAGGCAGTGCGCGTTGTGGCGCAGCTCGCTTGCTGCCCACACGCGACTGCCTTGGCTTGCGTTTCGCCCATGCCCATTTGTTCATAGCTCGTGGCACACGACACAAGGCAGGGCTGCTGCCTTGTGCTCGTGCACTACGCCCTTGCTCATTGCATTCGTGCCGCACGGGCGACGAGCTCCCTTGCTCGTCGTCGCATGCCGGCACTATACAACACCCCTTAAGGGTAACACGAAGCGTCCATTGCTTTGTGCGTGCAAGTTTTATGAACGAATCGCATAAAATTTAAAATTTCTATTTAAAATTAATGACAAAATTAATAAATAATATTAATTTCATAATTTTAGGGCGAAAAATCGAAAATTTATTATTCAATTGATTTCCGATTTACATGGATTCAAGTCTAGGTCATAAAAATTTAAAATTTATCATAAATTTACAATTTTTATGGTGGTTTTTAATCATAGGTTTCTAATTAAATTATAATTAATTATGAAAATCAAATTAATTCTAAATTATTCTAATTTTCAACAAATTAATCATAATTACAAATTAGATTGCATAATTAACAAGGCTAGGCATTCAAACTTGTTAAGCATATACAGTAGGTCAATCAAAAATTCAAGATTTATCAACAAGAATCGCAAATATTTAATTTAACATCTTAAATTTACGAAATTTTGCATTCGAAAAACTAAAACCTTCGAAAAGTCATAGTTAGGCTTCGAATTTGAGAATTCTGGGTTCGGCAGAAAAATAAAAATTTTTGTCAAAATTTTAGAATGCCTTTTACATGCGGAATTGACACAAAAATCACTCGATTTGGATGAGTAACGAAGAAACTGCCGAAAAACTGCGTACGTATAATTAAATAAACGCAATTTGCAATTAATTAACAATTACGAAAATTAATCACCCCTTTTAATTCTTGCAAATTTGTAATATTTAACCATGTTTATGCAAATTAGATTATGAAAATAATAAGGGGCTCGTGATACCACTGTTAGGTTATGATACATATGATATTACATAAATCATGCGGAAACAACCATTAACCCAGGAATACATATTATTTACACATAATCATATAGCATAATTTAGATGCATACTCTTTGTTGCGTGCCTTCCCTAGCTGCGCCCGAACCGAACAAGAACAAGTCTTTAGGACTCCAAGTGTCGTCCCTCCGTAGATAGTCCACAGCACGTCCGGATCCGCCTTAAGATTGACCAACTAGAATCGCCCTTAAGGTACTAGAATTTTCGGCACTTTTGAGCAAGATGTGTGATTGAATTTTTCTCTCAAAAACTCACTTTGAATACTTTGAAACTCGTTATAAATTGTGAACCCAGGCCACATATTTATAGGGGTATGGAAAGGGAATTGGAATCCTATTCAGATACAAATTAATTAAACCTAGAATCCTACAAGAACTCTAATTAATTAATTTATCTAATAGAATTAGGAATTTAATCATTAACCGAACTCTGCATGTTTTAGGAATCGTGCATGAACACAAACACTCACGCACACACACACGGCAGCCACGATGGGCCGCCCATGCGCGTGCGTGCGAGCAGCAGCCCACGCAGCGAGGCCTACGCGAGCTACAAGCCCACGTAGCTCCTGCGCGCGCTGCGCGCGCCGTGCGCGCTGCCTCGGCCTGCTGGGCCTGGCCTTGCGCTGGGCCTGGCGTGGCCTTGGCTGTTCGTGTGGCGCGCTTGGCTTGCTGGGCGATGGCCTGGCTTCGTGCTGGGCCCTCGTCCGGCAGGCCTCGTCCGATGCTTATTCGTACGATATGCTTCCGATTAAATTTCCGATTCCGGAATTTATTTCCGATACGAACAATATTTAATATTTCCGATTCCGGAATTAATTTCCGTTTCGAACAAATATTTAATATTTCCGTTTCCGGAATTATTTTCCGATTCCGATAATATTTCCGATTCTGACAATATTTCCGTTTCCGGCAATATTTCCGATTCTGGCAATATTTCCATTCCCGATAATATTTTCCGATACGTACCATGTTTCCGTTTCCGGCAACATCTACGACTTGGATAATATTTATATTTCCGATACGATCCATATTTCCGTTTCCGGTAATATCATCGTTTCCGGAGTATTCATTTCTTGCCTGTGACGATCTCAGCTCCCACTGAAACCAAGATCCGTCGATTCCGAATATTCATAGATGGAGTATTTAATGCCATTAAATACTTGATCCGTTTACGTACTATTTGTGTGACCCTACGGGTTCAGTCAAGAGTAAGCTGTGGATTAATATCATTAATTCCACTTGAACTGAAGCGGCCTCTAGCTAGGCATTCAGCTCACTTGATCTCACTGAATTATTAACTTGTTAATTAATACTGAACCGCATTTATTAGACTTATCATAGAATGCATACTTGGACCAAGGGCATTATTTCCTTCACTTATTGATCAATCCTGATCAGTCCTGATCAGTTCACTTCTGATCAGTTCACTTCTTCTCCTGTCCCTCTACGTTCACCACTATCTCCTTTCTCTCTCCTCTGGTATTTTTGTCGCCCCACAATAACGACATTCGTAAACTCAACTGCTTGATCCCCTTATCGCGGAGTAGATTGTAGATAATATTTGCTTTTAATTTCCATGTAGAAAAAACTCCCTTCTTTGACCTGCGCTTAGCACATTTCTTCCCTACATTTGTTCATTTTCATGGAGCATTCATGGTCATGAATTGATATGTTTATAGTGTTTTCTGTTTAAGTTGATAACTTCATCTACTATATTTTTTAGATTTTAAATTCCTGATAATGTTGTTGTCCTTATATTTTGACCATAATTTATCAACATCATCAGGTTTCGCCGACCACACTG
This sequence comes from Spinacia oleracea, assembly GCF_020520425.1. NCBI lineage: Eukaryota > Viridiplantae > Streptophyta > Magnoliopsida > Caryophyllales > Amaranthaceae > Spinacia > Spinacia oleracea. Next base: position 41,370,398 of record NC_079487.1, on the reverse strand, counting down.
GTTCAAGGTTTCCTGTGATTCTTTAGCGTTGTTCGTAGGTTCGTGCATCAGTTCGTGCGTTGCTACACCGGTTCAAGGTTTCCTGCGAGTCTTTAGCGTTGTTCGTAGGTTCGTGCATCGGTTCGTGCGTTGCATCTACTCTTTGATACTTGAGGTATGTATACTATAAAGTCCGTTTAAGGTTTTTTTATTGGACAATTGTTATTTCCCTAATTTTGTATGGACAAGGGTGGGCTACAACTCTGCAAGTTAGGTTTGTTAAGTGTTAGAATATAATTTCCGTGGCTTTACATTTCCTCGATGTCTAATATATATACAATGAGCATATACCGACGTTTATTGTGCTATCTTAACTTACGTCAATCATGCAAAAGTTGGATCTTTCTATTGTATTCCTGTTGATTTAATTTCAAATGTTTTGATATAATAGCTTCAAATTTTTAAGTAGGTATTTTTGTAAGCTTTGGCATTTTGTGTTGGTATTGTTTGTCTAATTACATTATCCCCACTGCATAATGTTTCTTAGCTTAATTACATTTAATCCAAGAAATTTTACCATAAATTCTGATTATGTGATGCCACGTTACTTAAGGTACTCTTACTCCTTTTAAAAAATGGATTTATATTGTTGTCTTCGTGTGAAGTTGAAAGTATCACCTTGTGCGCTAAAAGCACATGCTTTATTTTCCTTGCAAATTCATGTGAAGTTGAAAGTATGATCTTGTACGCAAAAAGAAAATATAATATGGAAGTGATAGAGGGTAATAACTTTTAGAAGATGAAGATAGATAACAAATATTAGTCACTAAGGAAGAATGATTAAACAAAAAACCATAAGTTATTGTATGAATTAAGAAGAGTTGTGTACGGAGGTGTTATGTGACTTAAATTAATCTCGTGTGATATATCAAGGTTCTAAGAATGATCATAATATTTTAATAAGTACATATAAAAATTTCCTATTCTACGACCGACGTATATTACTAATTACTCTACTAATTTCGTATAGATATGGATAAAAGTTGGATCGATCTACCCATTGGTCATCGTGAATATGTCGACGGTTGTATGGAATTTATTGAGTTTCCCAAGCAAGATCTAGTCGAAGGAAAAATTAGATGTCCATGTAAGAACTGTAAGGTAGAGAAATGGTTCTCCGTAAATGAAGTGGAGAGGCATATTTTGTTTAATGGATTTTATAAGCCATATAAGGATTGGATTTTTCATGGTAAAGGGGATACGTTTCAGCGTATGTTTGAGAGTGATGGAGGGATTACTAGTGAAGGATCCCTTGATAACTAAAGTGGGTTTGTAGGTCGAGATAATATGGGAGGGCTATTAAGATCAGCATTTAGTGTTAATATGCCTCCCAATTGCCCAAATTTAGAAGCACGAGAGGATGATGAATGGATTGAGGTGCCCGTGGCCTATGACACAGATGTAGAATATGATTATTCTATAATAGAAGAAGATGTGACATATAAGAAGTTGCTTGAAGCTTCTGAGGAGAAATTATACGAGGGGTGTATCAATTTTTCAAAGTTATCTTTTCTGTTACACTTGTTTCACTTGAAGTGTATGAATCACTGGTCCATAGAATCTTTCAATATGTTGTTGAAGCTAATTCTATATGCATTTCCTCAAATACTTGATTTTCCCTCTTCTTATTATTATAGTAAGAAAATGATAAAAGACTTGGGCCTTGGGTATGAAAAGATTGATGCTTGTCCGAATAATTGCATGTTGTATTGGGGTGAATTTTTAAAGAAAGACAAGTGTCATGTTTTTGGTACATCGAGGTGGAAGAAAACTAAGGATAGGGGCAACATTGTAAGTGATCAAGGTACGGATACTTGTAAGAAAGGTGTGCCAGCTAAGGTAATGCGATATTTCCCTCTTATACCGAGACTAAAAAGAATCTACATGTCATTAGAAACAGCAGAAGATATGAGATGGCATGATACAGAGCGATTGGGAGAAGATGATAAGAAGATTTTAAGGCATCCTTCAGATGGCTTAGCATGGAAGGCATTTGATGAGCGTCACAGTGATTTTGCATTAGACCCTCGTTGTGTTCGATTAGGTCTTGCGAGTGATGGTTTTAATCCTTACCGTTTAATGAACACCACTTATAGTACGTGGCTAGTGATGTTGATTCCTTATAATCTTCCACCATGGTTATGTATGAAACCGTCTTCTTTCATTCTGTCCACGCTTATTCCTGGAAAATCAAGTCCCAAAAATGATATTGACGTATATCTGCAACCATTAGTGCATGAATTGAAATTGCTGTGGACAGGGGTTGAAGCTTTTGATGCTTTTGCCAGAGAGAAATTTAATTTGCGTGCGGCTTTGCTTTGGAATATTAATGACTTTCCCGGCTATCTAATGCTCTCTGGTTTGAGCATAAAAGGTTACAAATGCATGTCCTATATGCTTAGATTCCACGCCTTCTAATAGATTTGGGAGCAAGATTTGCTATTGTATCTATAGAAAATGGTTACCTGCAGATCACCCATATCGATGTCAAGGTGACAAGTTTTGTGAGAAGTTTGGAACTAATGAGTGGGTTAAAGCCCCATCTCTTCCTAGCGGCACTGATATATTGAGGCAGCAAGAAAAGGTGAAGCATGTTTACGGAAAGTCAAAGGCACCACCGAAAAAGAGGCAAAGAGGACATGATGATGACGATGATGTCCAAGATGAAAGTGACTTTGGTACCAAGAGAAGCATATTCTTTGATTTGGTGTATTGGGAGCATAATCTTCTAAGGCATATTTTAGATGTGATGCACATTGAGAAAAACGTGTCTGAGAATATTTTGGGAACTCTTCTTAGTATGGATAAGAGTAGAGATAGTAGGAATGATCGAGAAGCCCTTGAAGCATGGAGAATAAACTCTCACCTTTGGCTGAGTACTAATCCTAACGGAGGTGAATGCATGCCTCAGCTCCGGCTTCCTCTTCTATGTCTATGGAGGAGAAGGAGAGGTTCCTAAATGTTTTGCAGAAAATTAAAGTTCCTGATGGATATGGATCCAACCTTTCTAGTTGTGTGAATATGAAGCAAAGGAAGTTGATTAACCTCAAAAGTCATGACAACCATGTTCTAATGCAGGATATCCTTCCCGTTGCCTTAAGGGCCTCTAAAGCTACAAAAGTAATTGACTTGTTGGCTAGATTGTCTTCCTTTTTCAAAAAGTTGTGCTCTACTACTATTGATCCAGATGATTTAGATGGTCTTCAAAATGAAATTATTTTAACTCTTTATGAGTTGGAAAAGGAGTTTCTGCCTTCATTTTTCACAATCATGGTCCATTTGTTGATTCACTTAGTGGAGGAGGTTAAACTTGGTGGACCAGTGCAATACAGATGGATGTATCCCATTGAAAGGTTAATATCTTACACGTCTAAATTATATTCTTTTTATTTAATATTTCACATTTATCATATATTAAGTACAAATGTTTTATTTGAAAGGTACTTGTCCCATTTGAAATCATATAACCAAAACTTTAGAACCAAATCAAAACTTATAAAGTGAGTCGTTTTTATTTGGCAAATGAGCAGACATATAGAAAGTAGTGTTATACATACTCTAATCTTGTAAAGATATGGCAACAACTCCAAAATCCCCATTACAGCAAGATCTTCCATAGGAAACAGAGATCGCAAACCATATTGAGACATCATTGGTCTGGATGAAAGATAAAAGAAAATATCTAAGCTAGAATCAGGATGGGACACATAAGGCAACTTAATTTCTGGAAAAACCTCTCGTAGCACTCTAATGGCAACTGGTTGGGAAGAAATATAGATCACAGATTCACAGTCCATCTTAGAAATGGGAAAGTATTACAAATGCACACATAAACAAAAACACACACACACACTAGCACGTTTTCACTTTAAAGTGACACTAGATATTTCCATGTTTCAACTATTATTCGTAGAAAGAGGAACAAAATCGAGACATTACAAGACTCAAATGGGATGTGGTGTACATACCAAACTCAAGTGAAAGAGTTGGTACTTTCTTACTGGAAATCACTGTTCCAAGAAGAAGTGTGCAACAATAATAGAATCCAATTACTAGCTGACTATTTTCCAAGATTGAGTGCTAAGGAGCTGGAGGTTATTAACAGACCTTTTTCATCGTGTGAAGTTAAAGCGGCTCTCATGAGTATGGAGGCAGGCGAGCACAAGTCCAGATTTCAGCCAGTAGGAAGTGCCTTATTAAACAAAATAGTATATAGAGAAAGTTAACATAAAACAGAATAGAATAGCCAGTAGGAAGTGCCTTATTAAACTTGAGAATGCTAATCACATTCTTATCTCCACATTCTTTTTAAATTTCTCCTTTTTACTTTCTTTTCTAGTTTTAAATAATGCAAATAGACACTTCTCATAAACTAATCTAAGCCTTTGTAGAGTGAGAGGGCACACTGCAAACGGAACTTCCCTCTCGAATTTGAAAGTTTACACTTCATGTAAAAAGACTACAACTGTTTTGTACTTGTAAACAAAATGTATCATGTATCATGCAAACGGAACTTCATCTAGTTGGTTATTTCATAAAGAGTTACCTTTTTTTCAAGAAATACATCTCAATATAGAACTTCTGACTGGTGTCATCAATGAGTAATCTCTCCAGATTTTGAGAGACTGTCAGCAAGCTAAGAGGTATTGGGCATTCAGAATCTGCTGCTACTGCTGAGTCCTGCCGTTGTAGCTGCTGCTACTGCCGAGTCCTGCTGTTGTAGCTGCTGCTACTGCTGAGTCCTGTTGTTGCAGAGTTTTGCAGGTTCGCAGTCAGTCGGGCATACTGTTCTGCTCAGGCTAGCTTGCTGTTGTGCAGTTTCTTTTTCAGCTTGTTGTTGTGCAGTTCTTTTATGCAAGCCTTGTGCTGTTCAGTCTGGTTCTGCTGTGTAGCTTGTTTGGCTGGTGTCTTTTTTTTTTGGTTTTCTAATGGGCAAGCCTGCTAATTAAAGAAAGTCACATTTTAAACGTTTACACAGCAAGTTAACGAACATCAGTTTGGCTGGTGTCTATGTAGAATGTTTTAGTTTTTTTTGTTTTTGTTTGTGCTCCCTTAGCTTTTGTTTCCCTTTTGTGTTGGTTGTTGTTTGGGTTTCTACCTTTGGTAATTAAGTTCACTAATTTACCAAATATATATATATATATATATATATATATATATATATATATATATATATATATATATATATATATATATATATATATATATATATATATATATATTCATTGTTCATGTCTATATTTCTAATAGTCATGCATTTTCCCCTTGATTAATAGTTCGTATTTTTTTGACAAGACCACTAGTAGTTAGGATGAAGCTGGTTAGGATTAATGTTGATTTTTGATTTTATGGAATGTTCATCATGCTTCATATATATTTTACATTAAATTTTCTTTGCAGATTATTGATGATTCAAGTGGTAATGTAGATCAAGAGATGAACAAGTTATCTTGAAGCTAAGCTAGCATAAATATAGGTTTACTTGGTAATTAGTTTGTTCGTAGCTAGGAAGTTTTTTTTATTTAGTTTTGGATTATCTTGTAGAAAAAATGATAATGCTAGTTAGAAGTTATTTTTGTTTTAAAATATCGCTTTTATTTCAGTTTGACTAGACTCTGCGAATTAATTTAATGTATAGATGATTTTTATCACTTTTTCTAAATTAAGTACGTTATCGCTAAGTATATATGAATCATATCATGACGTTTATATATATTGCTTTAAGATAATGTACGTAGTAATTAGTTAATACTTGTATTTGATTATGATTATCTATGGTCGATATATATTTTTGTAGATAATTCATGATTTTAGATTAATTGATATATATGATGCGAATTGTGACGCTCCAAAGTGTCTAAATTATTATGTATATATGAAAAATAATATGATGCAAATTGTGACGCTTAAAAGGGTCTAAATTATTTTGGAGGGAATGAGGAGAACTCGCACGAAAGTAAACATATAATGACTCCAATAAGAGTCTATATATTTCGGGTGTCTAAAGCGTCTCTATATGGTTTATAGTGGCGGAAAAATGTGTCTATATGCGTGCAAATAGTGACGCTTTATACAGTCTAAATATTGCGACTCCCCATAGAGTCCCTATATCCCAATTAGCGACGAAGAAATACATAGATATTTTGCAAATTGTGACGCTCTAAAGCGTTGGTAAATAGCAGCAATGAAAATAGCGACCCTCTCCCAAAGGGTTGCTATGTGAATTAGCGACACTTTAGAGCGTCGCAATTTGTTCCAAAAAGCGTCACAATGTGCCGCGTTTTTTTGTAGTGCTAGTAGTTCGCTTGCTCTTTCTCCCACCTTTCAAAAAGGTCTCTTTGTCATTTTGCCAAGTAAACAAGATTCGCATTGATCAATCTTCTCTAAGTCGAATGATTCAAGAATGCCCTTCCTTTGAAGTCTTTCCATGCGCTTTGTGTTTATATGGCCTAATCGACAATGCCACAGATATGTGAGATCGGAATCACAAGTTTTAGCCTTTTGGTATTTATGTTATAAATTTGTTTGCCTGTATCTAGAACATATAGGCCAATTTCTTGGTGTGCTGAACCATAAAACATTCAATTCAAAGAAAAACAACAACTATTGTCTTTAAATTGAAAACTAAAACCTTTAGAATCCAAACTTGAAACGAAAATAATGTTTACGGTGATACTAGGAACATAGTAACAGTTTTCTAGTTCCAAAACAAAACCACTAGGCAAAGATATAAAATAAGATCCTACGGCTAATGCAGCAATCCATGCTCCATTTCTCACGCGTAGATCCATCTCGTCGTTATCAAGATTTCTACTTCTCCTTAGTCCCTGCGAATTGGAACATAAGTGTGATCCACAACCAGTATCTAACACCCAAGAAGTAGAATTTGCAAGATTACAATGTATAACATACATACCTGAAGGAGAAGCAACGTTTTCGTCCTTCTTTCCTTCCTTTAGTTTGGGGCAATCTCTTTTGTAATGACCAATTTCATTACAATTGAAGCATTGCGATGTAGAAGGAGAAGTGTTCTTCCTCATCTTGCTCTTGGAAGGCGCCAGTTGCCCTCCGGGAGTGGATGAAGATGCAGCCTTGCTTTTCTTCCCCTTGCACACTCTCTTGAATTTAGTGCACTTCACATTCAATGGGTCTTGCTTGAACTTTAGGATTCTCTCGAATTTCTCGTGCCATTCCACAAGTTCACCGAATGTGTTCTCTTTCTGATTAAAGAGATAGTGCATCTTAAACCCCTCATTATCGCTATAAAGAGAATTTAGCACAAGTGCAATAGCTATTGGCTCTTTGATGGAACGACCAAGTCTCTCAATTGTGAAGAATAATCCAGTCATCATATTCACATGAGACCGAATTGGTGTGTTTCTGTCCATCTTAGCCTTGTAAATGCGCTTTTGTGCCTCTAGAAGCTCGACCTCCATGCACGATCTATGTGGGGTAATGAGTTTGAGATTGCTCATTGAATTAGCCAATTCATCAACCCCGTTGCCAACAGTTTGGCCCTTGGGTTGACCCTGTTAGGTTATGAATAATACAATAATATAATTCATGCGGAAAAACTATAAAGCCAGAATCCAAATTAATTGCCACATAGTCAATTAGCATGATTTAGGTTATATACAATGTGATGCGTGCCTTCCCTAGCTGCTCCCGAACCTAACAAGAGCAAGTCTTTAGAGCCTCAAACGTTGCCCCTCCGTAGAAAGTCTACAACACGTTCGGATCCGCCTTAGGTTCAACCAACTAGGATTTTACTTAAGGTTTTATGTATTCGGGTTAGGCTATATTATGTTCTCCCTTGAACACAATGTAAGTAAAGAATATGATTTTTTATGTATTAAATTATGAGGGCCTAGCCTCATATTTAAAGGGTAGGAAATAAGGAATTTGATTCTTACTAGGAAAAGAATTACCAACCCTACTAGGACTGAAATTCTTATCCAATTAGAATTGTAACGTTAAATAAACTCTTAATTAGACCAATTCTAGTAGGACTAGGAAAACTAATACTTAATCCCAAAGTTACTTGGAAACTAAGTAATCGGACTTTTCTTGAAGCCCAAGACGAAGCAACCAACGCAACCACAATGGGCCACGCTGGTGCGCGTGCCTACCTAGGCCCAAGCGCAGCCGCAGCTGGCCAAAGGCCCAGTGCGCCACAGCCTTGCCTTAGCGGGCTGCTGCTTGCTTGGCGGGTTGCTTCGCTGATGTTGCCTTGCTTGCTTCTCGCGACCCACTGCGCTTCTAGGCCCATCGGCTGGGCGCTGGCGCTGGGCTTCTGATAAAGGTATTTTCCGTCGTTGAAAGAATACACCTCAATCAAAACTAACCGGCTATATTAACTATAACGGCAAGCATAGGGATCGTCCCATAGAAACAGAGCTAATTGAGTTTGCTAGTTAAGCTAGGTTAGGACGAAATTTGGTTTGAATTAATGACTAAGAATCTAAGCTATCAAACAAGATTATCCAAATAAGGGGAAGCGTTAGGGAATCAGGGATAGGCTAGGGTAATCGGGGAAGGACAAAGGAATCAAACAACTACGATGCAAGGACTTGATACATAGGGGAAAAGCTACAATTTACGTGCTCGCCACCTCTCGGATAGAACACGCTAAGCCTCTAATTAAGGAAAATCTCTCGCATGATCCTAAAACTAGACAACTCACAATTGAAATCTACTTTTCACATGCACCATAGAGATTCACAATCTCTTGCCAAACCAAAACAATGCACTCCAATCAATCCTATACAACTAGCATTTGCAACTACTAATTCTATAGTCATGGAAATCCTAGTATCAACTCAAGTTTAATCACATCAATAATCAACAATCATCCTTCAATTTCCCCTAATTTAGCCCTAGATTCTCCCTATCCCTAACTAGAATCTACTCACTACTCATGCTTTTAACTAAGAAATTCAAGTATTCAAAGCTACTAGATATGGAATTGAAAGATTGAATGCAAAAATCAAGAAACTAGGAATTCAATTGAGAAATCAAAGGAAAATTAAGCATCAATCAAACTAACATCAAAGCATTAAGAAATCAAAACTTCAAGAAGAATAGCAAAGCATAAAGAAAATTGAATTGAAATTGCAAAAGAATTAAAGAGTTGAAGAGATTTACAACTTGAAGCTTCCTCCAATGGAGTTTCTCTCTCCTCTAAACAAAGCTTGAAAACTAAGAATTTCTCTCTAATATTCTGAAAAGTGTAATTAAGAAGTTCTAAAATTGAATGATAATGAAAATTTAACCAAAAAGCTATTTATAAGTTTCCCCAAATAGAAGCTAAAATTCGAATTATCGCAGCCCGCTTCGACGTTCGGTCGCACAGACCCCCTGTGCGATCGAACAAGAAAAGCTGGTGCGAGCACACTTCAATTTCCATGCGAGCAAACAAAGCGAAGATTGCATTCCTTCGTCATGTTCGACCGCAAAAAAATTTTGTGCGATCGAACAGACCTGACTTACCCAATATTCTCAAAGTCTTCAATGTGGTCGCACAAATAAGTTGTGTGGGCGCACAAAATTCTTGTGCGGGCGAACAAAAAGCCGTGCGATCGAACATAAAAATTGGGGACATTCTGCCTCGAAAATCCATTTTGTGCGATCGTGGTACAGAGCGCGACCGCACAAGGGGCACTTGTGCGATCGAACACAAAGAGTTGTTCGGTCGCACATATCTGCATCTTCTTAGAGTCCACCACTTCTTCGCTGTTCGGGCGCACAAAATCCTTGTTTGGTCTCACATCCTCTGTTTTGCTCCAATCTACTTGGTTTTCCATCATATTCCACAATATTCACCTATAATGCACAAGATGAAGGAAATAATGCCCTTGGTCCAAGTATGCATTCTATGTTAAGTCTAATAAATGCGGTTCAGTATTAATTAACAAGTTAATAATTCAGTGAGATCAAGTGAGCTGAATGCCTAGCTAGAGGCCGCTTCAGTTCAAGTGGAATTAATGATATTAATCCACAGCTTACTCTTGACTGAACCCGTAGGGTCACACAAATAGTACGTAAACGGATCAAGTATTTAAATGGCATTAAATACTCCATCTATGAATATTCGGAACCGACGGATCTTGGTTTCAGTGGGAGCTAAGATCGTCACAGGCAAGAAATGAATACTCCGGAAACGATGATATTGCCGGAAACGGAAATATGGTTCGTATCGGAAATAGATTCCGGAAATGGAAATTTAATCGGAAGCGTATCGTACGAATTAGCATCGGACGAGGCTTGCCGGACGAAGGCCCAGCACGAAGCCGGGGCCAATCGCCCAGCAAGCATGCGCGCCACAAGCCCAGCCAAGGCAGCGCCCAGGCCTACCGCAAGGCAGGCCCAGCGCGCGCCAAGGGCCACGGCTGCGTGGGCCGTGCTACGCGGGCTGCTGCTCGCACGCGCATGGGCAGCCCTTGTGGCTGCCGTGTGTGTGTGAGTTTGTGCTCATGCGTGATTCCTGAATCTACAAGAGTCAGTGTATGATTAAATTTCTATTCCTAATTGGATAAATTAATTAAATAGAATTCATGTAGGATTCTAATTCCAATTAATTCGTATCCTACTAGGATTACGATTCCTTTTCCATAACTCTATAAATAAAGGCCTAGGGGTCATAATTTATACATAAGTTTCAAAGTATTCAAAAGTGAGTTTTTTGAGAAAAAATTAAAACACACATCTTGCTCATAAAGTGCCGAAATTTTCTAGTACCTTATGGGCGATTCTAGTTGGTCAATCTTAAGGCGGATCCGGACGTGCTGTGGACTATCTACGGAGGGACGACACTTGGAGTCCTAAAAGACTTGTTCTTGTTCGGTTCGGGCGCAGCTAGGGAGGGCACGCAACAAAGAGTATGCATCTAAATTATGCTATATGATTATGTGTAAATAATATGTTGTCCTGGGTTAATGGTTGTTTCCGCATGATCTATGTAGTGTCATATGTATCATAACCTAACAGTGGTATCACGAGCCCCTTATTATTTTCATAATCTAAATTGCATGAACATGGTTAAATATTACAAATTTGCAAGAATTAAAAGGGGTGATTAATTTTCGTAATTGTTAATTAATTTCAAATTGCGTTTATTTAATTATATGTACGCAGTTTTTCGGCAGTTTCTTCATTACTCATCCGAATTGAGTGATTTTTGTGTCAATTCCGCATGTAAAAGGCATTCTAAAATTTTGACAAAAATAGTCTTTTTCTGCCGAACCCAGAATTCTCAAATTCGAAGCCTAACTATGACTTTTCGAAGGTTTTAGTTTTTCGAATGCAAAATTTCGTAAATTTAAGATGTTAAATTAAATATTTGCGATTCTTGTTGATAAATCTTGAATTTTTGATTGACCTACTGCATATGTTTAACAAGTTTGAATGCCTAGTCTTGTTAATTATGCAATCTAATTTGTAATTATGATTAATTTGTTGAAAATTAGAATAATTTAGAATTAATTTGATTTTCATAATTAATTGTAATTTAATTAGAAACCTATGATTAAAAACCACCATAAAAATTGTAAATTTACGATAAATTTTAAATTTTTATGACCTAGACTTGAATCCATATCAATCGGAAATCAATTGGATAATAAATTTTCGATTTTTCGCCCTAAAATTATGAAATTAATAATATTTATTAATTTGTCATTAATTTTAAATATAAATTTTAAAATTTTATGCGATTCGTTCAAATAACTTGCACGCACGAAGCAATGGACGCTTCGTGTTACCCTTAAGGGGTGTTGTATAATGCGGGCATGCGACGACGAGCAAGGGAGCTCGTCGCCCGTGCGGCACGAATGCAATGAGCAAGGGCGTAGTGCACGAGCACAAGGCAGCAGCCCTGCCTTGTGTCGTGTGCCACGAGCAATGAACGAATGGGCATGGGCGAAGGGCGAGCCAAGGCAGTCGCGTGTGGGCAGCAAGCGAGCTGCGCCACAACGCGCGCTGCCTCGCACAAGTGCGCGCAGCCTCGCGCGCAGCGAGCGCAAGCTCGCGTGCCACGAGCGCTGCGCCCAGCACTGCTCGCGCGCGCAGCGCGCGATGTCGCTCGCCCAGCGAGCGATGTCGCGCCCCAGCGAGCGATGGCTCGCGCGCACAGCGAGCGAGCCAGCGCGCCCAGCGAGCGATCTCGCGCGCGCGCACTGCGAGCGATAGCTCGCGTGCGATGGGGCGCTGTGCGGAGGCTTGCGATAGGACAGCAGCAGCTATGCGACGAGCGCATGGGCTGCGCGCACATGGCCAGCAATGGCTGTGTGCGTGCGGCCCATGGGCGTGCAACGCGTAGGGTGTTTGCGTTACGATTAGATCGTTTTGAATGTTTAATTTGAAAATTTCAGTTCACGTAATTTTAATTAATTTTAAAATTAATAATTTGAATTATTTTCTTGGATTTTAATTTTGAATATTATAATTATAATAAATGTTATTTATTCTAATTATTTTACTAAAATTAAAATCATGAATTAATTTAAATAGCGACTGAAATTGAATTAAATTTTTGGATTCAATTATAAATTGATATGAGCTTTAAATTTTAATTAAATTTGTATGTTTCCGGTTAGACTAGAAATACATTTTTATGTTTAAAATTAGTAAAGCATATGAATTTATTGGTTTGAGTGGGAGCGCTTTTTAGTCATAAACTCTTGATTAGGTCTACAAATCCTTAAGGTTAAAACAACTCGATTAGAATTAATAAGGACTGAATAATTGGTAGATTATTGGTGCCCTTGATTAATTGCTGCAAATGTTTACGTGATGCATAATGTGTTTTACTAACCAGCTATGTGGGCCATTCATGATAATGAATGGGTGAATGGTATATATTGTATATGTACTGTTTTGCAGGTTATGAAGTGACTAGTATGGCCCAAATAGGATAGAAAATATGGTCTGCGTACCATTAATTTGAATGTAATTGGTCTAAAGAACCAAAGTTATTTTTCAATTCAAATATGGTCTGCGAACCATCAAATAGTTGTAATTAGTTATAGCTTATCCTATTTGAAGAAAATGGTGCCTCCCACGGAGATTTTCAAGACGGACTTTGAAGTCAAAGCTTCAAGATGAAGTCGGGCCATACTAGATCACAAATATCTTATGCATGTTTTAAGTTATTTATTGTTTTAAATATGTCTTAAAATGCATGAGATCATAAGCTTGATTATGTTGCATGATTAAGGATTTTAGTTCACTTAAAATCTAACCAACATAGTAAGAGCCTTAAGTTCCAAACTTAAAAATTGAGTTAAAAGGTGCCATGCCAAAATATACACTTGCTTGGATATCCTTTACATCAATCTAGTAATAGTTTTCGCTCAGCGAGGTGTTACTTATTGGTCCTAAAGGGGCAAGGTACACAAATAATTGTGAGTACATGTTAGTTTTGGTGAAACTCAACGATATAAGTAAGGAGTCCTTTTATGTCGTGGCAAATTCGATAGGTTTACCTAATAAGTTCTTAGACGTACCTATCAACCAAGAATAGTTTCTAGACTATTAGCAAAAGGCTTTTGCTTACCTAAGATGTTCTAGGATTAAGTCGACAAACTGTGCTTAGTTCTTCAATGATTTTAGGATCTTGGAATCATTTTATTCACACCTGCCGGAACACATAACTTGAATAAAATGCTTAATAAACATTGAATTATGCATGTATGCTAGAATTTAAGTTTATTAAGAGAAACTGTGAATGGTTATTTATTTGTTTATTCTTTTCAATTGTAGTTTTTAATATGGCAAACAACAATTCATTCAACATTCGATCAATTCTCGAAAAGGAGAAGTTGAACGGGAAAAACTTCCTTGACTGGCAAAGGAACTTGCAAATAGTTCTTATGCAGGAAGAAAAGGAGTATGTCCTAGATGAGGCGATGCCCGAAGCTCCTGGCGACGGGGTCACTCAGGCTGCCCTCAATCGTTGGATTGATGCCAACAAGGATGTGAAATGTCTAATGCTCGCCACCATGAGTGCGGATCTGCAGAAAACGTTCATCAACTCAGATGCTTTCACAATCATCAGTGAGTTGAAGAACATGTTCCAAGATCTGGCTCGAGTCGAAAGATTCGAGACTCATAGGCAAATTCTTGAGACCAAGCTTAAGAAAGGCGAGCCCGTAAGTCCACATGTTCTCAAAATGATTGGACTCATTGAGAATATGAGTCGGCTGGATCAGCAATTTTCTCAGGAAATGGCTATAGACACCATCCTCCATTCTCTTCATAGCGGGTATGATCAGTTCAAACTGAACTACAGTATGAATAGTCTGGACAAAACGCTCACTGAGCTTCACGGTATGCTGAAGACCGCTGAAAAGACGCTCAAAAGTGATAAGCAGGATGTGCTTATGGTGCGTGGGGGCAAGTTCAAGAAATCTGGAAAGAAGAGGAATGCTAAGAAAGGTGGCAACAAGGCCAGCCCAACTAAGCAAACTGGCGCCAAATCTGCAAAGAGGAAGGTCAGTCAACCCACTTCTGAATCCGAATGCTTCTACTGCAAGAAGAAGGGGCATTGGAAGAGAGATTGCTTGAAGCTAAAGGAAGATCAGAAGAACGGAACAGTCGTTCCATCTTCAGGTATTTTCGTTATAGACTGTATACTTGCTAATTCAACTTCTTGGGTATTAGATACAGGTTGTGGCTCACACTTATGTTCCAATCCACAGGGACTAAGAAGAAGTAGAAAGTTAAGCAAGGGAGAAGTCGACCTACGAGTGGGAAATGGAGCACGGATTGCTGCATTAGCCGTAGGAACTTACTATTTGTCGTTGCCCTCCGGGCTAGTTTTGGAACTGGAAGAATGTTTCCATGTTCCAAGTCTTACTAAAAACATCATTTCAGTTTCTTGCTTAGATGCTAAGGGATTTTCCTTTATAATAAAAGACAATAGTTGTTCGTTTTATTTTAAAGAGATGTTTTATGGATCTGCTAGATTAGTCAATGGACTTTATTTATTAGATCACGACAAACAAGTATATAACATAAATACCAAAAAGGCCAAAAAGGATGATTCAGATCTCACCTATCTGTGGCATTGTCGATTAGGCCATATAAACTTGAAACGCTTAGAAAGACTTCAAAGGGAAGGAATTCTAGAACCATTTGACTTAGAGGATTATGGTAAATGCGAATCATGTTTACTTGGCAAAATGACAAAGCAACCTTTCTCTAAAGTTGGAGAAAGAGCAAATGAACTATTGGGTTTAATCCATACAGATGTATGTGGACCAATGAGTACAAATGCTAGAGGTGGTTTCAGCTACTTTATCACTTTCACTGATGACTTCAGTAGGTATGGTTATGTCTACCTAATGAAGCATAAGTCTGAATCCTTTGACAAATTCAAGGAATTTCAGAGTGAAGTAGAGAATCAATTAGGCAAGAAGATTAAGGCACTGCGGTCTGATAGAGGCGGTGAATATCTGAGCTATGAATTTGATGACCATCTGAAAGAATGTGGAATTCTATCAGAATTGACTCCTCCTGGAACACCACAATGGAACGGTGTGTCAGAACGGAGGAACAGAACCTTGCTAGACATGGTCAGGTCAATGATGGGTCAGGCCGAACTTCCATTAGAATTTTGGGGACATGCACTAAATACAGCTGCACTCACTATAAATAGAGCTCCGTCTAAAGCTGTCGAAAAGACTCCATACGAATTATGGTTTGGAAAGCCTCCAAATGTGTCTTTTCTTAAGATTTGGGGATGTGAAGTATACGTCAAACGATTAATTTCAGACAAACTTCATCCAAAATCTGACAAATGTATCCTTGTGGGCTATCCAAAGGAAACAAAGGGGTATTACTTCTACAATACATCTGAGAACAAAGTGTTTGTTGCTCGAGATGGTGTCTTTTTGGAGAAGGATCACATTTCCAAAATGACAAGTGGGAGAAAAGTAGACCTCGAAGAAATTCGAGTCGAACAACAAACTCTAGAGAATTCTCAAGATGACATTCAGGATGAAACTCAGAGATCTTTAGAAGAATCTGGTGAGAATCATGGTCAATCTAGAAATGTTACCCCGCGTAGATCGCAAAGATATAGA
Source organism: Spinacia oleracea (assembly GCF_020520425.1). NCBI lineage: Eukaryota > Viridiplantae > Streptophyta > Magnoliopsida > Caryophyllales > Amaranthaceae > Spinacia > Spinacia oleracea. Next base: position 41,354,277 of record NC_079487.1, on the reverse strand, counting down.
TCTCAACCGGAAAGGTACTTAGGTATTTTGACGAACGAGAGCTATGACGTTCTATTACTTGAAAGTGATGAACCTGCGACTTACAAGCAAGCTATGACGAGCCCTAGCTCCAAGCAGTGGCAAGAAGCCATGCAATCTGAATTAGACTCCATGTCTGAAAACCAAGTATGGGATTTGGTCGATTTGCCAGATGGCTACCAAGCCATTGGAAGCAAATGGGTTTTCAAACTGAAAAAGGACAAGGATGGGAAACTTGAAGTTTTCAAAGCTAGATTGGTTGCAAAAGGTTACAGGCAAGTCCACGGTGTGGATTACGATGAAACCTTTTCACCAGTTGCAATGCTAAAGTCTATTCGAATAATGTTAGCAATCGCTGCATATTACGATTACGAAATATGGCAGATGGATGTCAAAACTGCTTTCTTAAACGGCGTTTTAACAGAAACTGTGTTTATGACACAGCCTGAAGGTTTTGAGGATCCAAAGAATGCTAAAAAGGTATGCAAGCTAAAGAAGTCAATCTACGGATTGAAGCAGGCATCCAGGAGCTGGAATATACGTTTTGATGAAGCAGTCAGTGACTTTGGTTTCATCAAGAACGCGGACGAATCTTGTGTATACAAGAAGGTCAGTGGGAGCAAAATTGCTTTCCTAGTATTATATGTCGACGACATATTGCTTATCGGAAATGACATTCCTATGTTGAACTCTGTCAAGATTTGGCTTGGGAAATGTTTTTCGATGAAGGATCTAGGAGAAGCACAGTACATATTGGGCATCAAGATTTATAGAGATAGATCTAAAAAGATGATTGGACTTAGTCAAAGCACTTATATCAATAAGGTGCTTGATAGGTTCAAGATGGCGGACTCCAAGCGAGGCTACCTACCCATGTCTCATGGAATGACTCTAAGCAAGACTCAGTGCCCAAAAACACTTGATGAGCGTAGACGAATGAATGGGATTCCATATGCATCATTGATTGGTTCAATAATGTATGCTATGATATGTACACGCCCGGATGTTGCGTACGCACTCAGTGCTACGAGCAGATACCAGTCAGACCCAGGAGAGGCGCATTGGACTGCTGCCAAGAACATTCTGAAGTACCTGAAAAGGCACAAAGATGACTTCCTGGTCTATGGTGGAGATGATGAATTAATTGTTAAAGGCTATACGGACGCAAGTTTCCAAACCGACAAAGATGATTTCAGATCACAGTCTGGGTTTGTCTTCTGCCTCAACGGAGGAGCAGTAAGCTGGAAAAGTGCTAAGCAAAGCACCATTGCGGATTCTACAACTGAAGCGGAGTACATTGCTGCACATGAAGCAGCAAAGGAAGCTATATGGCTAAGGAAGTTCATAGGAGAACTTGGTGTAGTCCCCTCCATTAAAGGACCAATAGCCCTGTATTGTGATAATAACGGAGCTATTGCACAGGCAAAAGAGCCTAGACACCACCAGAGAGTCAAGCATGTACTTCGTAGATTTCACCTTCTACGAGAGTTCGTTGAAAGAAAAGAAGTCGAGATAAGCAAAATTGGAACTGATAACAACATATCAGATCCATTAACTAAACCTCTGCCGCAAGCGAAGCACAACTCGCACACTGCAGCTATGGGAATCAAGCATATTGGAGAATGGCTTTGATGTCTCTGTTTAATGTTTTAAAGTTTTAGAGTTTAAATCTTTGTAAAACATTATTGGTTAATCATTCACAATAAATGAAAGAAATTCATTTTTCCATTTAATTTGTGGTTTATTAAATGATGAGTCCCTTCAACTTGACGATATATTCAAGATAGACTGTCAGGACCAGTCCTGTGACTAAGAAATGTCTATCAAGTGAACTTGAATGTCAAAGGTTGAAAATGGTCCCTAATTGGAGTTTTCTATAAAATTGGACGCATAGAAAACGTTAGACGATTAGAGTGCAAGATGACTAGTAGTTCTGTTTCTTGAACTATGTGGACATGGCAATGTCATAATCATTTGCATAGATACTTACTTTGGGAAGACTAGTATCGGACAAGACCTATGAAACTTTACTGTAAGAGATGAAAGTCTGTCATAAGTAAATTTCATTAAATTATTAGACACTAAATCCTCAATACCTGAGTGATTTGAGATTACTTGTTTGAGAACTGGTTGCTTTGACGTTGACCAACCGTCGCACCGTAAAAGGAGGCTATAAAGGCAACGCTCAGGTAATCACCTATCAAACGAAGTCTAATCTCAAGATCGCAAGATTGGGATTGTCCTCCCATAAATCGGGATGAGATGCTTAAAAGTTGTACAAGGCCACTCGGAGAGCTAGAAACTGTGAAATGCATGGCCGTGCTCGGATGAATCATAGGCTATGATTATCTGTTTATTTGATCAGTTGAACTCTGAAACCGAGGAACACCTCTGGACATAATAAGGATGACAACTCTTACCTTATGTTCAAGAGCAAGCATCGAGCGACAAAGGAATTAGGAAATGCACACTTGTCCCTAAGGACAAGTGGGAGACTGAAGGAAATAATGCCCTTGGTCCAAGTATGCATTCTATGTTAAGTCTAATAAATGCGGTTCAGTATGAATTAACAAGTTAATAATTCAGTGAGATCAAGTGAGCTGAATGCCTAGCTAGAGGCCGCTTCAATTCAAGTGGAATTAATGATATTAATCCACAGCTTACTCTTGACTGAACCCGTAGGGTCACACAAATAGTACGTAAACGGATCAAGTATTTAAATGGCATTAAATACTCCATCTATGAATATTCGGAACCGACGGATCTTGGTTTCAGTGGGAGCTAAGATCGTCACAGGCAAGAAATGAATACTCCGGAAACGATGATATTGCCGGAAACGGAAATATGGTTCGTATCGGAAATAGATTCCGGAAATGGAAATTTAATCGGAAGCGTATCGTACGAATTAGCATCGGACGAGGCTTGCCGGACGAAGGCCCAGCACGAAGCCGGGGCCAATCGCCCAGCAAGCATGCGCGCCACAAGCCCAGCCAAGGCAGCGCCCAGGCCTACCGCAAGGCAGGCCCAGCGCGCGCCAAGGGCCACGGCTGCGTGGGCCGTGCTACGCGGGCTGCTGCTCGCACGCGCATGGGCAGCCCTTGTGGCTGCCGTGTGTGTGTGAGTTTGTGCTCATGCGTGATTCCTGAATCTACAAGAGTCAGTGTATGATTAAATTTCTATTCCTAATTGGATAAATTAATTAAATAGAATTCATGTAGGATTCTAATTCCAATTAATTCGTATCCTACTAGGATTACGATTCCTTTTCCATAACTCTATAAATAAAGGCCTAGGGGTCATAATTTATACATAAGTTTCAAAGTATTCAAAAGTGAGTTTTTTGAGAAAAAATTAAAACACACATCTTGCTCATAAAGTGCCGAAATTTTCTAGTACCTTAAGGGCGATTCTAGTTGGTCAATCTTAAGGCGGATCCGGACGTGCTGTGGACTATCTACGGAGGGACGACACTTGGAGTCCTAAAAGACTTGTTCTTGTTCGGTTCGGGCGCAGCTAGGGAGGGCACGCAACAAAGAGTATGCATCTAAATTATGCTATATGATTATGTGTAAATAATATGTTGTCCTGGGTTAATGGTTGTTTCCGCATGATCTATGTAGTGTCATATGTATCATAACCTAACACAAGATGGAAAGAAACTATAAAAATACTACGAAAAACTATATAAACTACGAAAAATCATAATAAAACTAACACGAAAACCTAGGCTAAGAGCGACATAAATGTCGCTCATCAAACTCCCCCAAGCTAGGCGTTTGCTAGTCTCTAGCAAACTAAGCGCGAAATAGGGAAGAATGAGCAATTATTCAGATTCTAAAAACTACAAAAAATAAGAACTACAAGAATATACAACTGATGAGCGACATTTATTTCGCTCCTAGGATAGGATTTCATGTTAGTTTGTTATGCTTTTTATAGTTTTTATAGCTTTTTGTGTGATTTTTATAAGTTTCTTTCCATCTTGTGCTTTATAGGTGATTATGATGAAAAGTGATGGAAAACAAGTAGAATTGAGCCAAAACAGGGCTTGTGCGATCGAGTTGTTACTTGTGCGCCCGAATAGAGGAGGGATGATGGCATCAAGGAATCTGCAGTTTTGTGCGACCGAACGTTCCTTCTTGTTCGGTCGCACAAAATGGATTTTTGGAGACAGAATGCCCCAAAATTGGTAAACGACCATACAGGTTATGGTGTTCGACCGCACAAGAGTTGTGCGCCCACACAGGTCTTTCTGTTCGACCGAATCAAACTGCAAAGGAGACATGAGCCAAAGAAACACCATTCGACCGAACAGGATTTCTCGTTCGGTCGCACATGACGAAGGCTTTGTTCTTCGCTGCCTTCGCTCGCACAGGATTAAATTTGGTCGAACAAGTTCTCTTTTGTTCGGTCGCACAGAGGGTATGTGCGACCGAATGGCTGCGCGGGCTGCATATTTTCGAATTTCAGCTTCTATTTGGGGAAACTTATAAATAGATTTTTCATTTATTTTATTTGGTGTAGAATTTTAGTTTAACATTTTAGAATCCCAAAATAGATTTTCAGCAATTTCTAGAGAGAGAAACTCTCCTCCATTGAAGCATCAAGTTGTAATTTCTTAAACTCTTCTTCTAATTTCTTGCAATTCAATTCAATTTCTTACTTCTTGCTCTTGTTATGATTGTTGATTGTTCTTAAATTCCTTTAATTCTTGAATTCTTCTTTGCCTTGACTTTAGTTACTTTGATTCTTAATTCTAGTTGATTGTTCAATTGGTTGTTCTACTCTTCTCTTTCTAATCTTTCAATTTCATGCTTGCTAGTCTAGAATTAATGGATTTCTTGATTCTTAGAATGATTAGTGAGTAGAATTAGGTTAGGGAAAGGGGAGAATCTAGGGGCTTAATTAGGGGAAATTGATGATTGATTGATTAATGTGATTAAACATGATTTGGTGATACGATATCCATGCTTAATTGAGTGGTAGTTGCAAATGCTATTCGATTAGATTCAATTGGAAGCATAGGTTAGGTTTGGCAAGAGATTGTGAGCCTATCTTGTGTTAGCAAGTAGTTGTGCGTATTATATGCAAGTTAGTTTAGTCTAAGATTAGGCGAAAGCTCTTCCGTAGACTAGACGCTTAGCGTACCCCATCCGAGAGGTGGCGGGTTCGTCATTTGATGCTATTTGCCTATTTGCCAAGTAGTTGCATGATCGTCATTGCTAGATAGTTTAGTTCATTTCCCCCGATTTCCCTAGCCTATCCCCAACTCCCTAACGTTTCCTTTTCTTGATTCAACTTCGCATAATTGTTAGTTTTAGTTTCTTAGTGATAATTCAAACCAAATTCTTGTTCGAACTAGCTTGACATCTAAACTCGATAACCACTGTTTCTATGGGACGATCCCTATACTTGCCGCTATAGTTCATATAGCCGGTTAGTCTAGCGGTTTATAAATTTTGTTTGTTGAGGTGTTGATCTTTCAACGACGGAAAAACACCCTATCAACAACCTAACTCACTTTCGTAGGAATCACGGTTGCATTTAAGCGTATGCAAAAGCTCTTTAAACCCCACAATCGCTCATGAGGGCGAGTGGGATCTCGCAAGGGTTTCCAAAGAGAACCACCCATAACTCTTCCAAAAACACGATCAAGGCAAGACCTAAAAAAGAAACAAACCAAGAAAAAGGAAAAGAAAAGAAAAGAAAAAGAAAGAAAGGAAAAGAAAGAAAAATAAAACTACAAAATTCAAGAAAAGGGCCTTTATTATGGAACGAGCAAGAAAGAATGCTAATATTTCTAACCAAATAAACGAATACATGCTAACCAATGTCCTAAATCGAGTGAAGGATTCAAGTGCCAAGCAAAGAGAACTAAGGGTTTGCACTTATCAATTCCCCTTCAACCGAGCATACCACGTCAAATCTCTAGATCCCATCCACCCTTAAGAATAGCTTCTCATGACGCCGCGAAGGCGCCGGAAGAAAAGAATTGCAAGGGAGAAGAGAAGGTTACCAGACATCTTAGCATGACAATCCCATTCCATAAATTTGGCCACATCCTCCCTCCACCGACAAAGACTTAACTGAAAAGGGTCAAGATGACTTTTTAGGGTGTATCTTATAGGCTAGGGGTAGGGTGTGGAACAAATTTGGAAATTGGTACTCAAACCTAAAGTGAAGCGCAAAATGAACTTACTCTAGCAAATCGAACCAAAACAAACTCATACCACTTATTTTGGGGTACCCCCATGCTTATTCAACAACAAAACTAAACTAAAACTCTTTTTGAACTTTTCTTGATTTGATTTTCTCTTTTTTTTTGTGTTTCAATTGAAACTTTTCTCATTGCCTTGTTTTTCTCTATTTTTGGCTTTTTCAAAACTTTCCTTTCTCTTTTTGCATATGCATCATTTATTCACTATATACAACATATTTCCCAAACTTTGCCATTCTAACCAATATTAATCATTCCTCATCATTGCATAATCATTCAAAACATCAAGCACAATAACTCAAAGCTTCACTATCACTTATAAGGGTTAAAATAAAACAAAGGCTAATAGTCTTGTAATGAGCTTATAAGAAATAAAGGGGCAAGGCTCAAATGGCTAGGAAGGGGGCAAATGCAAACAAAAATAAATGAGAAAAATAGAAAATAAAGTCCTAAACTAAAAAGAAAAATAGTCACCGAAAGAAATGCCTCTATCGTCCCCTAAAGTAGTTCGGTCGCGGTCTCGGGAAGGAAAAAGTCAAATTTGGGATATGAGAAAGTCAATGCCAAGGATCCATGCCACTCAATATATGCAAACAAGTGTTTGGGCTAAAATGAAAATGATCCTCACAAATGGGAGCAAATACTACCCTCTTCGGTTTCAAGTCACTAGAGAGATCGACACCGTCTTACCACAAACCAAGGGTTCAAGACTCATGCTACCCAAAGTTCTAACCTACTTTCTTAACACCTAAATCCAAGACTCGAACCGAGACATTGAAAACCGTGCACATATACCAATTAGGAATAAAAGCATTCTAACCTACAAGTTCCAATTTTATTATGCCCAAATCAAGAATAATGCCTAAAAGCTAGAAAAACTTGCCTTGACAAAAAGGAAAGGAAAACAAAGAAAAAGGAGAGAAAAAGGAAGAAAAGAAAAGAAATGAAAATAAGGAAACTAAAAGGAAGCAAAAAGAAAACAAAACAAACTAAAATCAAAGAAACTAAGAAAAGAAATCATAAAAGATTTATACAATGCACACAAAATGCATGTTTTCAATGGCATGAAGAATCACAAAGTAACCACACAAATCAAAACTCCCCCCAAGCTTGAATTAGGCAGTGTCCTCAAGGCCCAAAACAAAACATGGAGGGACACAACTACCCATCCAACCAAATGCCCCACAAGAAATATGCCCGTCCCAAAGAATGCATGTGAGTTTGAAAGAGTTTACCGGAGATGCCGTGGGAGCAAGTCCCGCAAAGAACTGAAAAACCAAACAAACTCACCAAAAGATCAACGAGCAGGGCAATGGTGGAAAATGCGAATCCGCACCAAAGAAACATACGAAGAAACAAAACTCTAAAATAGCCAAGAAAATGTTAGTATACAAGGGCCAAATGGCCAAAACAATCAAAAACCATCATAAGCTCATCAAGTATATACAACCACTCAAAGTGGAAAGAAGATCAACAAACACCAACAACAATCATCAACTCCGCAAAGCAAACCCCCACGTCACACTTCTCCCCCCAAGCTAAATACAAGCATACCATCACAATAAAAGATGGGGGAGAAGTGGAGTTAACCCTAAGAGGTGCTTGGGTCTTTCCCTTTACCCTTCGAATCATAAAGCCTCCAATATTCATCCATTTTAAGACGATGAGCACGAGCCTCTTCGTCGGTAAAAGGGGTGAAATTGTAGGTGGGGTCCACATCGGGACCCGAAGCATCGGTATAGGGAGGCCAAGCATATTCGGGCTTAAGGGGGTAGTTTCCATGGGGAGGATCTCCTTGGGGACCATCCCAACCCCCAACATATCCCTTGGGCCACCCGGTGAAGTCTGCGGGCCAATCACTAGGCCGATCAACTGGTGGGGGTGTGGGATACATCGGGTCACCACGATAATCACTCCCACCCATTTTAGTGTAATCATAGGGCGGGTAATAGGGGGGAGTGACACCGGGTTGGGAAGGACTCGTCCATTATGGGTAGGTGGGAGTACGATCATCATTCCAACAAGGGACGGGCCCTTGTTGGGGTGGATGATACGGATAGTTGACATAGGGGGCAAAGTCCCCTTTGTCAACATGATAATCGTACACCCGGCTACCGTAGTAGGACGAGTGAAAGTCGGGATAAGAATCCACCACACGGCTCTCTTGAGGAGCAAGAGAAGCCAAGGTGCGAGCTTGGTCCTCTTGCCCTTGCAAGATGGCCGCAAGGGTAGATTGCATACTATTTAAATCAAACGGAGAGGAAGAAGATGACATACCACCCTCATGAGGGGAAGGACCAGGGGCCGAACTAGGAGACCGAGAAGGAGGAGCACGAGCGTTAGGTTCGGTGGTGGTGGTGGTGGTGGTGGTGGTGGTGGATAAACCGAGATGCGGGACAAGCAAGTATCGGACACGAGGAGTCCAAGAAGTAAGGGTTGGGTTAGGAAGATAACACCATTTAACCATCTTCACAATCCAAAAAAACGATCCTGGTTGACCGTGTATTGAAGCCATTTTGCATTGTACATCGTCCGGATGTTCAAGAACTCCCCACCGGGAACGGGCTCCAAAGCATCAAGATCCTTGGCATAAGGGTTGTTCGGAATACCTCGAACAAGAAGAGTAAGTATGCCCCCTAGGATTATGTCTCCCCGATTCAAGTGGCAATTCCTAACCTCAATGATCAGGGAAATGAGCAATTGGCCAAAATCAAGGACTCCCTTTTTCTCCTTTGTCGCCAACCACAAGCCCCCAAGCTCTGTGCCCGACAAGGCACCGGTAGCACCCTTGGAGAAAAGGGCGTAGATGAGGAGGCGACTCATGTAACGGATGGCCGGATGATGAAAAGAAGAAGATTTGGTCGACGCGAAGAGTAATTTCCCACTCTCTCCGGTGAGTGATCGCCACCAACTATGTTCATCATAATTGTTCACACATTCGGTCAAGGGGTTGGTGATGAGCCCAAATTCCGAATCGATGGAGAAGAGTTCGTTGATCTCGTTGTTGGTCCATGTGTGGCAATTTCCAAAGACTTGAAAGCTCAACTCCATCACATCATCCCCATCCTCATCTTGGCGAATATTCTTCCAAGCTGAGGAAAGGAACTCTAAGGTCACCCTTGCGTATGTTGGTGCATGGAGTTTCACGAACTCTTCCCAACCGACCCCCTTTATCAACTTGTCAACCTCTTCTTCGACCCCCAAAGCACGAACACTCTCTCTATGGAAGAATTTGGTGGGCTTGATGGCCCTCTTAGATAAATTGCGAAGTATTCCAAAGATCGTTGATCTTGGAATTAAATACCATAGGTTTCGACGTCCGGAGGAGCCGGAGCCTTCCTCTTGGATGAAGAGGTGCTAGGATTCTTCTTAGAGCTCTTAGAGGCCATGGTGTGATGAGCTTAAGCGAAGAAAATTCTACACAAAACAAACGAAAAACCAACCAAGATACAAAAAGAAGGAAAAACTAAGTTAGTTCGCAAACTATATCAATCAAACAACTAAACTAGCTAAAACTATACAATCTCAATCAAAATAGCTAAAACCATCACAATCAAACACCAAAACACTACACTAGCTTCTCAACAAGTTCAAGCCAACAAGCATACTCCATACATTGCTCCACAACCAAACAACATCACTTCCACAATTAAGAACAATCAAACTAGCCAAAACTCTACCGAATCATCACAAAATGTCTAGAGTTCATGTAGAATAAGAAATGAAACATGCATAACTCATCTAGACAATTAAATAATATTCACATAATCAAACATGCATCAAGAATCTCCCAAAAACCACAAATTTTAGAAATTTCTAAAATGACATGAACATGGTAAAAGTTAGAATGAAATTGAAGAATTAAGGGAACGAAATCGTCACCACAAGTAAAGGAAGTAGCAAAGATCAATCCCAAGAAGCTCCAAATGCACCAAAGCTGACAATTTGAAAATTTCTTCAAAAACCCTAACTTTTGGGGGGTTGTGCAAAATCTGAAAAATTGGGGATTTAGGGATTTGGATGATGAAGATTTTGTGAATGAGAGTAGGGGAGAGGGAAATTGGTGAGAAGGAATGAGTGAGATTAATGGAGACATGGAGTATGAAGGGAGAAAATAGAGGTTATGGAGTTTGAGAGTGAGAAAAGTCGAGTAGAATGAAAAAGAAAGAAGGGGGGCTCGCGATTTTGTGAAGAAAAAGAATCAGGAACTTCCCCCACTGACCTGTGCGATCGAACAAAAACAGTTGTTCGATCGCACAAAGCTGTGCGACCGAACTGAAATTGTTGTGCGACCGAACACGATTTTTGGATGGATACTGATCTCAAAATCACTTTTGTGCGACCGTGTAACAGTACACGATCGCACAAAGGCACCCCTGTGCGATCGAACAAAAAGTTGTTCGGTCGCACAGAACTTGATTTTCCAAAAATTAAGCAAGCTTTCCCCTTAAAACAAAAATAAAGCTAACAAAGGAAGGTTAATCTAAAAAAACAAACTAAAATTAAATCTAAGAGTTAGACAACCGGGTTGCCTCTCGGGTAGCGTTCGTTTAACCTCATTAGCTTGACGAATCCCCCCAAAACTCATGGGGGGACAAGAGATAGAACCAATTCACGGGTTGCCTCCCGGTAGCGCTCGTTTAATGTCATTAGCTTGACGAACCCCCCCCCCCCCCCATTTTCATGGGGGGTCAAACACAACCAACTCGGGGTCATCACGTGTCATAAATCTCTTCCTTGCCCCTTTGGGCACAAACAACTCACCCAAACCGCAACTCATGGAAAGGGGATCAAGCCAACTCTTCTTGGGCTTAAGTTTGCCCTTCTCGGTCTTCTTGCTCATGGATTTCTTACCATTGATTGCCGGAATGTGCACTCTCACATCATCAAGATCCATCCCGAATATCTCGGGAATGGTTATCACATCATCAAATGAATCACCTAACACCGAGGAGTTCACAAATACCTTCTTCTCCTTGATGCTGTCCCTAGAAAGCTTATCATTGAACTTAGAAACACAAGAGTTGTTAGAAATGTTAGCATAACGATGTTCAATGCATGAAATAATGTCTAACTTCATGCAACTCTTCTTCTTGGAACAACATTCATTATCAATAGGGAGCTTAAAACTAGCCTTGGCATCACCCGCCTTCAAGGTGATAAGACCACCTTGAACATCAATGAGAGCACCCGTTGTGGCCAATAATGGCCTCCCTAAGATAATAGGGGTGTGGGCATCCTCATCGATATCCAAGACAATGAAGTCAACAAGAAAGGTCAACTTCCTTATCACAAGGGGGACATCAGCAACCCTACCCAAGGGGTACATAACTGAACGATCGGCTAATTGCAAAGACATAGGGGTAGGGATGAGATCACCAAGGCTAAGCTTCTCATAAATTTTGTAAGGCAAAATGCTCACGCTTGCCCCCAAATCGCAAAGAGCGTTATCGAATTTCAGTTTTTGAATGCTACAAGGGATCGAGAAACTCCCGGGATCCTTGGGCTTTGGAGGAAACGGGCTCAAAATCAAGGCACTATAATTCTCCGTGAGATGCACGGTATCCTTGGGGCCACAAGTTCTTTTTCCACACAAAATGTCTCTCATGAACCAAGAATAATGTGGCATTTGCTTAAGCTCCTCGGTGAAAGACACATAGAGCTTACTAATAGTGTCTAGAAACTTGGAGAATTGGTCATCCAATTTCTTTCCGACAATTCTTTGAGGATAGGGGAGAGGAGGAGTAGGGAGAGGTAGAAGAGTAGCCTCTATTGGCTTTTCACCATCAATCACGTCACCAACGTGAGACTTCTCTTCAACCACATCACAATCCGTAGACTCATTTACCTTAGATCTTTCTCCCCTAGAGCAAGGAGAATCAACAAGCGTAGCACCATCATCTAAAATCTTCCCACTCCTAGTCATGAACGCATACATTTGCTTAGGAGCTTGACCTTGGGGTGGGAGACTAGTATGCACTTGTTGTTCCTTGATGGTGCTAGTAAATTGTGCTAGTTGGGTTTCAATCATTTTTAAGTGAGTATTGGGATTGCTTGAATCCATCCTAAAACTCAACATTTTTCTTGGCTTGCGCCCCCACGAACGACTCCATAAGGGCCTCAAGTTTAGACTTGAGAGGCGGGAGCGGTGGAGGTGCATTGCCATAACCACTAGCATTTTGTTGGAATTGGTTGCCATAGGTCCTTGGCCCATTCACTAGTAGAAAAATGGTGATTTGCGTCGCCATAATTGCGTCGCTGATGGTAATGTGTGACGCAAAAATACTAATTTAACTATTAAAATATCACCTGCCTCGCTGTTTTACTAACCTCTGACGCAAATGTACCAAATTGGAGGTTTTTTGTCATTTGCGTCACACATTAATTAATCTACGACGCAGTTTACCTCTTATTTTGCGTCACACATCACTAAACTGCGACGCACAGCTAGGATACTCTGCTTAGGTTTACTTCTACCATTATTTCTCACTTACGAATAACCTCTCTGCCTCCCTTCTCTTTCTCTCTGATCTTCCTCTCTCCAGAACTCCATTGTTGAGACATCAACCCCTCTTTATCTCTCCTTCATTTGAAATCTGCTCTAACCATCCTATCCCTATTTGTCTATTTTCTCGGAAAAATCAAGCTCGATATGTGAAACATGGCACAAAGAGGTAAAATCGTAGATTCCGCTGTCACGTCTCGAAGCAGTAAAACTCGGGTTTTCAGTGCGTCGCCATTTCTGCAAATTAGTTCTTCGTCATCAAATCGTATGTTTATTGCAGCAGGTATGGTGCAGATTCGTTTAATGTTAGGGTTTTTGGATGAAAATTCTGGTTTTTTTGGGAGAAAATTCATTATTCTTTACCTGTTGAGTTGTATATTTTAGGGTTTTTGGTTGGGAATTTTATGTTTAATTTGTTGTTTGATTGAATTTAAGGAAATTTAGGACTAGTAATTTGATTTGTGTTAATTAATTTGTCTAAGAGGTTATTCGGATTTCTATGGTTATTAGGCTGCAGACCTGCAGTACTTCTTTTGTGCTTCGCTACTTGTGTGTCCTGCTGGCTGTTGTTTGGAGAATTAGAGATTCATTGCACCAGAAATGACATATTTCTGCAGTAAACTATTCACTGGTTGTGTGTCCTGCTGTTTTTCTTTGTTGAATCTAGTAGGTTATTGAGTAGTGTCTTTCGTTATTCTAGTGTATAAGACATTATGACATACTTATGGGTTACATACTTACATTAGTTAGACAAACCAATTGCAATGATTAATTATTGTGCTGGTATTTTAAAATTTGGGTTTAGATTTTTATCAGATATGTATCTGGGTAAGAGTGACTTGAATTTCTGGTTTCTAAATCATTTTGATACCTGCTGAAGTGTTAGTTAAATTAGCAACTATGTGTTGAGCTTTGTTATGTTGCTTTTGCTTATATTGCATACAGAGCTTTCGGTAGTTCATTGGAGCACAAAATAAAAAATTGAAGCACGCGGAGAACCCGGATGAAAATGGAGTAGAATGTGCATCGGTGAACAGAATGGGCATTGGGACTGTAGGGGAACATAGGGATTCAATGGTCAACGTTGGTTGAGGCTTTTTCTGGAAGATAACGATGAAATGATTTGAGATGCATCTCATCCTACTTTGTGGGTTTTGGGTAGTTTTGAGTATGATGAGAATCTGCATAGATAACATCAGATATTGTACATGTGACCTGGATGTGTCCTGCTCTGTCTCCAACACAGAATGCAAAACTCAGGCTTGGAAGAGAGTCTGGATTTTGTACAATGAAATATGACAGTGGAGTGTACAAATCTTTGAAGAAGCAAAAATCTCAATTGTTGATATCTATACTACATGTTGCTAGAAACATGGGGGAGATGGGTTGGGGGGGGGGGGTAATTGTTTTGGTGCTTTTAAGTTTTCCTTTTGATTCCTTGTCAGAGTTTAAGCACATTATATTCTTTGCAGATAAGAAAGCTGATTATGAAGTGAAGGTAAGTGGGGTTGAAATATCACCTAGTCCAGTCACTGGAGGTCACCCAGCTACCTTCAGCATCTCTACGTCTACTGGTCGGTTAATCTATCACCTTGCTTATTTAGATGTTTTTTCCTTTTCGTTTGAGTTCTGATACTGACTTATGTGCAATACTTGATTTGGATTTTGGTAAATGGGGTTATTGCTCATTTGATTATGTTGAATCTGGCAGGGTTTGAGCCAATCAACAAATTTGGTTGTGATATTTACATCAGTAGTTGAATTATTGTATTTTTAGATTTCTTAGATTCTTTTAATTTTCTTTTCTCCTAAGTCAACTGATTCTTTTTGTTGTTTGTGTATTGTGAGATAACTTTGTGTGAAAAACAATGTGTATGAATGTTTTAAAATAAATGAAATATGGCAAATTTTGTTGAGACGATTTCCTTAATACTTTCCCTTGTGTCGCAGAGTTGTTTTTAGTCCTTGTTTAAAACTTCTTTGATTTATAGAATGCTTTACTTGCAGTCTTAGACAAGGAAAGGCCACCCATTCCTGAGGTTATTTTCTTTTCCGTTATATCCCTTGGCATCTGTGCTTACAATATTTTATTATTACGTTTCTGCATGATGGAGCCTTTGTATCATAACCCTGAGTTGGTCTTAGGGTTTGTCGGTTGATCATTATTACAGATTTTTTCATAGACTGCATCATGTAGCATTCGATAACTGTATTCTACTACCAATCATGTAGAGTAACATTTATAATTGGCCATTACACGTTCTTTTGAACTCTACGTTAATAAGAACAAATATGAATTATTGAACATCTTCCATGTACATTCTAGAATTTTGAGCTTCGTAGTATGACAAGTGTAATGTGCATTAAGGAGTTCATTCGATAGCAATGGCTAGATAATTTAGATGTGGTACTGCTAAATTATTTTTCCTAACTTATTTGTTGCATCTATCCTTGATAAACTTTCTAAATTCCAGAAGGAAAATTGTAGCTATAGACGTACTCTACTATTTTCCAGAAATATGTTGCTTTCAATAATAATAATAATACTCATAGTTTTACCATAGGGCACAATGAAATGGACATGAACACTTCCTGGATATGTAACCATGTCTGATACTAGCAGCTGACTCGTGTTGACATATTGCATATAAAATGCAACAATGTCTTGCTGCTTTATACTTCAGCACCCATGTAACTTGATGATCATTAGATTTTGACTTGCGTTTATGTCAATCCGTTTTTTAGTGTTTCATGCTCACGTTACTAAACTTTTATTGGTTTGGCTGCTGCAAAGAATTTTTGCTCTCCTTTAAAAGGGCCACGGGACAAAAGCCTCTGAGGATAATATTTTACAGGTAAATTACCTTACCTGTATCTTTTTATCAACACTAGAAATGACAACAGAAATAATTGTGGAATGATGTCTTAAAACTGAAATGGCATATATCTTGTTGACAAAATGAATCTTAGTTGTTTATTCATTCATATAACATGATTTATTTCCTGAGCAGGGATGGTGTCAGTGATGGGCAATTCTATCATGTTCTACTGTATGAACTTGATGCCATTAGAAAGGTATGCCATAAACTTGTTGCCGTTAGAAAGTTTATGCTTTTCCAGTGCTTAACTTCTATCTTTTCGTAGGCATGTGCGTCACTGGAACCGGGCTATCAACCCCCGGTTACATTTGTTGTGGTCCAAAAGTGTAATCATACTAGATTATTTCCAAACAATCACAACGACAAGAGAATTACTGACAAGAGTGGGAATATCTTACCCGGTAATTTCTATTCTTTTGATGAGTTCTTCTTTATAATTTCATAGAAAAGGGGTTTTAAGCGTTTTTAACTCTCATCTTTTCTTTCTACTTTGCACTTTTTCTGATGATGTTTGATAACATTGAATTCATGACATTGCAGGCACAGTGGTAGATACTAAAATATGTCACCCAACGGATTTTGATTTCTTTCTATGCAGTCATGCTGGTATTCAGGTGAGTTTTTCAGCGAGTTTTAATAGAGTTATAGATAGCTTACATGTTTTCTTTAGAAATAACAAATAGCACAACCGTTTTCTTCAGGGAACCAGCAGACCTGCTCATTACCATGTTCTCTGGGACGATAACAAATTCTCAGCTGATGAGATACAATCTCTAACGAACAATCTCTATTATACGTAAGCAGACCCCCCAACTAATATTACAATACTAAATAAGCATTACATCACTTGCTACGCCTTGGCCGTGATCTAAATTATTTTTCCTAACTTATTCTAGGTTGGTTTTTTACTCACGATCTGTACACCAAAACCAATTTGACTGACATATTAAATGCACTTTTCTCATCACTTGCTACGCCTTGGCCATGATTGTTGGGACGTTGCTCGATACTACACTAGAAGCAAGGGAAACGCTAGAAGATTCTGGACAGCAACTATTTTTTTTTTATTTTTTTTTTGTTGGGTGTCAAGAGAAACCGTTAGATGAAATACATTGTTGTAGATATTTCAAGCTTTTGTATTTTAAGATTTATGAAGGTACTGCCTTTATGTATTTAGTCTTATTGATTTGATGTGGTTCTATTTAATAGGTTTAATTTTACTATATATATATATATATATATATATATATATATATATATATATAGAATAGTAAAATGGAACCTATTTTTTTTTACAAAATTCAAAGTCATTTGTGTCGCACATTAGCCTAATGTGCGACGCAAATGACTTTTCAGCATGGCGCCAGAAAAGTCATTTGCGTCGCACATAAAGCTAATGTGCCAGGCAAATGACTTTTCAACATGGTGCCTGAAAAGTCACTTGCGTCGCACATTTGCTTAATGTGCGACGCAAATGAGAGTCATTGTCGAGAGCTTTTCTACGCACAATGTGCGACGCAAATGCACTTAAATGTGCGATGCAAATGAGCCTTTTTCCACTAGTGATTGAATCCGGGAGGTGGAAATTGAGAAACACATATTGACCTCCCGGGTTCGACGGATAGCCCCCACTAGAGGCACCCCTATATTTCCCATAAGGATAGTTGTAAGCCCCTCCACCTTGATGGTTAGGATGATAAATACCTTGATTGTATTGGGTTTGATTGCTAAGACCATGAGATTGACCATAGGGTGCTTGGCCTTGATAGCCTTGCGCCCTATAGCCACCTCGGCCTTGACTATCTTACCCACCTCCTTGGCCAAAGCCTTGGTAGGATCCATGCATAGGAGGGCCTCTAGGTGCTTGCCTATTAAAGTTTTGATTCTGGGGGCCATCATATCTAGGCCTCTCATTCATAGAATTGGCATATTCCACATCAAAATCACCTTCATAAGAAGGGCCATAATCCACATAAGACACTTTATGCATTAAAGGACATGCATTAGGGAAATGCCCACTTGACAATTATCACAAAAGGATGTACCTAAAGGCATGGTGTCATAGGAACTCACCTTGCCCTTCCCCTTAGTGAGAAGAGTAGCCGAAGGCGGTGGAATTGTTGATGGCGATGGGGGTTGACTTGGAGTGCTCTCTAGCTTTTCTAATCTGGACCTAAGCTTCTCGATAATCTGTGCTTGCTCCATAGCATAAATTCAACCCTTACCATCATCACTTCTACTTTTGCAATCATAGTTCCAACGTACCAACGTGCCATGCTTGTTCATAATTGGACCACCCGCCCCCGCATCTAGACTTGCCTTGGAGGTTGGGCTCAATCCCAAATAGAAAGTTTGGAGGAGTAACCAGTTAGGAATCCCATGGTGAGGGCATTCCCTTTGGTATTTTTTGAATCGGTCCCAAGCTTCAAAAAGCGACTCATCCCGCTTTTGCTCAAATGATTGAATTTTGTGACGATACTCCGCCGTCTTCCCATGAGAGTAGTGAAGGAAATATGTCCTTCACCCAAGGTGCATTAAGTCTAATACCAAGGTTCAGATTAATTGCGAACAATTAATTCAGTGAGATCAAGTGATTGGAACAGCTAGCTGGAGCAATGCTTCCGATCAGTGAGTTCTAATGGATATTGAACTCACAACTTACTCTTGACTAAACCTACAAGGTCACACCAATGACACGTAACAGTTCACCGGATTAAATGAATCGGAAATTCATTTAATAGCTTTTCGGGATTTAAGTTGGAAACGTATTATACGATACGACCTTGCATCGGAATCGTATATCGTATCGCGAATATTCGTAAGCTAGGCGAAACGAATAAATCGTATCGTACGACGGTGATTCGTCGTATACGAAACGATAAATAATATATCGGAAATATATTAAACGCGGATACGAGGAGCGGCCCACGAGCCAAGTGCACGAAGCACTCAAGGCCCATGGGCGCGCGCGCTAGGCAAGCAAGCAAGGCGACACAACAGCGCTGGCCCATGGCCGAGCAACTGTGTGCGCACGCGGGCCAAGACCACGACACAGCAGCAGCAGCGCGGCCCACGGCCCAACTCGCTGTGCGTGTCCGTGTGATGCTGCGCGGGCTTGCTAGCCGGCCTTGCCTTATGGC
Source organism: Spinacia oleracea (assembly GCF_020520425.1). NCBI lineage: Eukaryota > Viridiplantae > Streptophyta > Magnoliopsida > Caryophyllales > Amaranthaceae > Spinacia > Spinacia oleracea. Next base: position 41,335,518 of record NC_079487.1, on the reverse strand, counting down.
TTGGTCGGTTAGTAAGGTTATGTAAATAACCTTATGACCTAATTTCCAACTTACTACAATCACAATTCAGATTACACACAACCCTAGGAGAAAACAGAGAACCCTAATTCTCTCTGTGCCTCCATAGTGTGTTCATCCCAAAAGCAAATATCTTGATCAATTGTCTAAGCTATGATTATCAAGACGGATCTGATCGTGCCGGTGAACCAAGTAGAGGAACAACAATTGGAGTTCTTTGTTCGTGTCCGTTGACGGATTATTGTGGAAAACACGCTTCGAATGTAAGTATGCTTAATCTGTGCTTTATACATGTTTCCTGGCTTTGGGGATTGTTCCGCACATGTTATTATGTTTAACTGTATTCCCCTACAGTGGTATCATGAGCCTTATGTATTCAAAGCATGAATTAGCATGATTATTATTGTTTTTGCATTGTCGAAATTTTTGGAATTTTTGTTGATTTTTCGCAATTTTTTCGAATTGTGGGATTAATTGCGAAATTGGCAATTCCGAAATCAAAAATATTCGCTTTTTCGATTTTTAAAACCCTAATCTGATGGAAAACGATTTTCTAAGATCAACCCATGAGAATAGAATTGCGAAAACAGGCCTCGAAGCATCAGTTTTTGGGCGTTTTTGTTAATTGTTTATTAAAAATTAAATGTGTCGGACAGTAATTCAATTAAAAGGTCGACCTAAACTACTCGGAATTGCTTGACATTTTGACACAATGTTTCTGGGTACATTCTTCATTTATGGTAAAAATTTCAGATTTTTCCGATAAGTATAAACCCTAATTTGCCTTTCCCCATTTCGTAAAATTTACAACCCTAATTGAATTTTAATTACTTTTGGATTAATAATTCGGTTAATTGGGGAAGGGGATATAATTTCATGGGTCAGTGGCTAATTTTAAAAATTATTGGAGTAAAATTTTGAATGGTTTCGTTAATTTTAATCGCACTTAAACCAAATTATTAATAATCTGAAATTTAATTGTTTATGAACGATATAAAGTTTCGGATTTTATTAATTAAAAGTTCAAACTTTAAAGTTGATTCGATCGTTCTTAAAAGTTTGAATATTGTTAGCCCTTGATTTATTATTTTTACGAAATTGGATTGTCGTTAAAGTTTATTAAATCGTTAAAAATCGTTGTTTTTCAAAAATTAAATCGTAACCTTTTTGAAAAATAAAATTAATGCAAGTTCGTGAATTAAATTTAATTTTAATTAAGTTGGTCCGTTTTACGAACCAAAAACACGAACATGGGCATGATGGAAGTCTGGCTCGTCGAGCCATACGAGGCCATTGTGCTCGCCGAGCATGCGACACGGGCAGCAGCGCAAGGCTGCGTGCCTCGTGCGCGCTAGGCAAGGCAGGGGCAGGCGAGTGCCTGCGGGGCTGCGACGAAGCGAAGCGCGAGGCTTGCGACGTCGAGCACCCACGATACACAACACACACGCAACGCAGGGGCAGCATTGCTGCGGGTACGCGATGCGCATGCGCGAGGCATGGCGCGCGAGCGATGGCATGCAGTGCGATGGGCTGGGGCGCGCAGGCAATGCTCGTGTGCTCTTGGGCCTCTCGCACGACGGGCTGGGCGCAAGCCTAGGCCGTTTAATTGAACTTTTTTTTGGAATCGTTTAATTAGTTGGGCTTCGTATATTTGCATTAATTTGGGCTAACAGGATATTTAATTTAATATTTTATTTGCTTGGGCCGGGCCGCGAGTTTTAATTTAATATTTCATAATTAATTATCCAGAATAATTATTGGTTTGAGTGGGAGCCACTAAATGAAATTAAAATGAAATAATTATTTTAATTGTTTCGTAGGTCGCATTATTTTAATTAAATTCAATTTTAATTAGAATAAAGTCTAAGGATTAATAATTTGGAAATTGATTAATCTTTTAGGACGCGTTTATGTGAACGTGAATTTTAATTAATTCACGTAAATACTTGCATATTAACATGGGCCATTCGTTTTAGCATGCGAATGGGTGAATGCGTAGAATATATATTTTATGCAATGCAGGTACTCCAATTGACTAGTATGGCCAAATTTAGGATAGTTAAATACGGTCTGCGCACCATTCTATCTTTGAATGTAAAGTTTTAAATATGGTCTGCGTACCATGGAAATTTTGATGTAATTTATTATTTTCAAGTATTTGTAAGTTTAGAACTTTAAGTTAGCATTTGAACGAAGATTCAAGACGATGCCAAGCTAACAAGGAGGTGATGAAGATTGGATGCTTCAAGACAAGAAGTTTTGGGCCATACTAGATCACCAATTATTTATGCAATTTAATATATATATTATGCGTGAATGTATGAATGTATGTATGCTTTGCATGAACAGGTTGTTTCCTATGAATCGATTAGTTTTAAGTTCACTAAATAATCGAACCAACATAGAAACAACTAGGTCCAAGTAATATTGAGTTTTAAAATTGCCTTCCAAATCAACACTTACAAAAATCTAGGGATCTAAGATAGTAGGTTTACGCTAAAGCGAGGTGCTATTTTAGTTGACTTAGATGGTAAGACGTCCTAAAGGAGCACGTTTATTGTGGTTACAACTCAAACAACAATGGCATTAAGTTGTGGCAATGGGATAAATTATGGCATTAATTTATTAACCAAGAGTAATTTGGAGATTACTAGCAATAGGTTTTGCTTACCTAAAATCTTAAAATACTTAAGACATGCTAAAGCTGCTTAAGGATTTAGGACTTTTGGGGTCTTGGAATCGTTTCATTCATTTCGGACCATAATTTTTGCTTTTTGCATGAATGAAATGTTTTAATAGCTTTAATGATTGCATGTTTTTGCTTTTATTTCAAAGTTATTGAATTGTATGAATGGTTATTTATTGCAAATTATTTTCGATTGTAGTAATAAAAAATGGCCGCAAACAATAACACTTTCAACCTGCGTTCAATTCTCTACAAAGAGAAGTTGAATGGAAACAATTTCCTCGACTGGAAAAGGAACTTACAAATAGTTCTTATGCATGAGGAAAAAGAATATGTCCTTGAGGAAGAGTTACCGGAAGAGGCTGGGCCGGAAGTAACTCAAGCTGCCCTTAATCGTTGGATTCAGGCCAACAGGGATGTCAAATGTGTGATGCTTGCATCTATGAGTCCTGAACTTCAGAAAACGTTAATTAACTCGGATGCTTACCAAATCATCTCGGAGTTGAAGAACATGTTTCAGGACCAAGCCAGAATTGAAAGATTCGAGACTCAGAGGTTGATCCTCGAGACTAAGCTCAAGAAAGGAGAACCAGTGAGCCACATGTTCTTAAAATGATTGGACTCTTTGAGAACATGAGAGCTCTAGATTCTGACGTCTCAAATGAAATGGCTATTGACATCATTCTCCATTCGCTTCATTATGACTATGATAAGTTCAAGTTGAATTACAACATGAATAGCATGGAGAAGTCTCTTACTGAGCTTCACGGTATGCTGAAAACCGCTGAAAAGACGCTCAAACAAGAAAATAAGCATGATATGCTTATGGTGCGTAAGGGCAAGAACTTCAAGAAATCAGGCAAGAACAAGGGCAAGAAGGGTAAGGGCAAGGCTTCGCCCTCATCCAAGTCCAATGGCGCCGGTTCTGGTAAACAGAAAAGGGCGACTCGTTCTCCTGCCGACTCTGAATGCTTCTACTGCAAGAAGAAGGGGCATTGGAAGAGGGATTGCTTGAAGAAGAAGGAAGATGAGAAGAACGAGAACGTTGCTTCTACTTCAGGTATGTATGTTATACATTGTAATCTAGCTAATTCTACTTCTTGGGTATTAGATACTGGTTGTGGCTCACACTTATGTTCCAATCCACAAGGACTAAGGAGAAGTAGAAAGCTTGATAAAGGAGAGATGGATCTACGCGTGGGAAATGGAGCACGGATTGCTGCATTAGCCTTAGGATCTTATTTTATTTCTTTGCCTAGTGGGTTTGTTTTGGAACTATAAAACTGTTACTATGTTCCTAGTATGACCAGAAACATCATTTCCGTTTCAAGTTTGGATTCTAAAGGTTTTGGTTTTCAATTTAAAGACAATAGTTGTTCTTTTGCTTTGAATGGAATGTTTTATGGTTCAGCACAACAAGAAAACGGTCTTTACGTGCTAGATACGAGCAAACACATTTATAACATAAATACCATAAAGGCTAAAACTGGTGATTCGAATCTCACATTTCTGTGGCATTGTCGATTAGGCCATATAAACATAAAGCGCATGGAATTACTTCAACGGAAAGGAATTCTAGAATCATTCGACTTAGAGAAGATTGATCAATGCGAATCTTGTTTACTTGGCAAAATGACAAAGCAACCTTTCTCAAAGGTGGGAGAAAGAGCAAGCGAACTACTAGGGCTAATACATACAGACGTATGTGGGCCTATGAGTACAAAAGCTAGAGGTGAGTTCAGCTATTTCATAACGTTTACTGTAATCCCCCGTAAATTTAAATTTTATTAATATATATTAACGTACATTATTTATATTTAAATAGAATTTATGAATTTTAAGTAATAAATATATAATTCACGTATATTTATTTTATTTTAAGTACCTTCTAAATATTTAACGATTTTAGAACTTTATTATATATTTAATGTATATTTAATTTTATTTAAATATATTCTAAATATTTTAACGGTTTGTGCAATAAAGAATAATTTTAGAATTTTAAGTTAAAAAGAATTTGAATTACGAAAATCGATTGAATTTAGAAAACGATCATATTTCGGTTTTGGATTCGAATCCTAAAATTAAACTCCTAACTCTAGCCCAATTGGTGAAGCCCAAAGTAATAAAACCCAAACTACCTACTCCCTTTTCTAATCCAACTTCACGTGGAAAAGCAAACCTCAAACCCCTGCTACTTCAAGCTTCACGTAAAAAAAAAACCCCAAAACCTCCTCCTTCACGTTCGTTTGCTCCTCCTTGCGCAGCCACCACCTCACCACCGTCGGACGCCGCCTCCGTCGCTGGTAACCTCCTTCTTCTTCGTCGTCCTTCTCCTTCCTCTCCTTCTCTGTTTCTTCTTCATCCCCGTTTTTCTCCCCTCCTCAAGCTTCTGTTTTTCTTGCACAGCCGCCGCGGCCCAGCCGCGACCACCAAGCCAGCGCCGTCGGCCACCTTCGCGTCGCAAGCCGCCACCAGAACTCCTGCTGTTCTTCCTTCCCGTTCCCTCCTTCCTCCTCCACGCAAGCACATCATTGCTCTTGTTTCTGTTTGTTGCGGAAGCCACCACCACCGCACGCACCACCAGGCCTGACAACCTCCGCGAGCCGCCGCTGCCGCGCCGTCGTGTCTCTGACCGCCGACCGCCCACCCTCTCATCCTCACTTTTGGTTATTTCTTAAACCCTAAGTTATTTAAATCTTTTAATTAAGTTTACTAATTTGAAATTATGTTTCTTGAAATTAAATTATTAATCTTTATTGTTAAATTATAATTTTCAGATTTGGTGTTGATGTTACTAATTAATTATTTTCAGTTTTTGGTTGATTAATTTATAAGTTAGGGTTTTTAATTAGTTTAGTGATTTAATTCATGATTATTGAATGTAAATTATAAGTTATTATAAGTATATTATATTTTCATATTATATATTATGTTTAAATAATAAATTCAATTTTCAGATTATGCGATTGCATTGAAATAATGATTTTTAGTTATTAAGGCATGAATTTTTAAGGTTTTAATAGTTTTAAAATCATGGTATAATGTTGATGAGTTATTAAGGTTATTGTTTTTTATGATTTTAAGCATATTAATTATGGTTTGGCGAAGTTTTAAACTATTTTATATTGCTGGAATTTTAAAAAGGGATGCTTTATTGGGGTTTATGATAATTGGTGATCATTAGTGTAGTAATCACTATTCTAGGAAGTTAATTAATTAAGTTTCGATATTGGGGAATGTTCTAAATATGTTTAGGATGTGTTTAGAGTACGTTAATGTTGCTGTAAATTATTAGGAATTGATTTGGGTACGTTTCTTGATTATTTTAGGCGGAGAATTCTTTGTGGGTGACTTTTGAATTCGTTAAAGTGGCCTATCAGTTTGTTTACACAAGGTACGTACATACCTGTGTGCTTGGATGTGTGTTGTATTGAGAATATGATGACTATATTTATGAACTTGTTTATGTTGGAATTTCATGTTCAATGTCGTTGAATTAATGCGTTGAACATAGAACTTTATTTATAAGAATTGAATCATGTTAGCATGGAATATTGATGCAAGCATGTTGGTTTTGGGGAACTTTATATTATTTAATATTGGTTTAGATCTTTATTGATCGTTGTTCCTCTTTAGATTTTCACTACTTTATAAGGGCCGAGGACCTTGTTTGGTAGTTGAACCTTATACCTAATAAAGGTTTTTAAATATGGATAAAGGAAGGATTAAAATAGTTTGGATTGGCTCTTGGTTGAACGTTGTGATCACTTGTTTAATTCAAAGATAAAAGAAGTTGTGTTTACTTGTTGAATATAATATTTATGTTTGATGAGTCATAACCAAGTATTAAAAGTTAAGTCATGCAAAGTGAAACTGAGTAGCAATAGCTTTAGACTGTGCACGTCTAAAGTGACGGACAATCATGAGTTGGGGTCATGGGTCGCCTATGGCTTTTTCTGGGGCCGGATTGATCACCGGTTCTATTTTATTCAAAAGTCCCTCGATATCGCAGGTCATTGGGGTTTACGGAGTCGCGCCCGTACCTCGTCTTCCTTGGTGAAGAAGAAGAAGTTTTTAGTAGACAACTCAGTCCATTGACTATTTCAATTAAAATAATACTCTTGTTATAAAAGTGTAGTCCAGTCTAGCTTAGTCTAGTCAAGTGTGGTATTCAAATTAATATGTGTCGTTTGCCCTTACTTATGTTTCATCAGCATCATGTTATGATTGTTCGTTTAATAGAATCATGTTAGGATTATTATTGATTTAGTATGTAGTACTCTGCTGATTACGTGCTTTTGCTTGTGCATGTTGATCATGGCTATGCCTTATTGATCCTGTGATGACCCAATCTTTGGTGAGCAGTCTCTAAGGATCAATAAGCATTGTCCATCTACAGGTTTGAAGATGATGCATCATTGGGATCGGGATTAGAGAGCTTGTATTTAGTTTTGTTTTGCTAAGTGACTTGGTTGGTTAATTTGGATTTTAAACTTGTCGTATTATTTATATTTCCTTATTTTCGTTGGATGATTTTTGGGATTAAACCTGTAATCGGTTATTTACAAACCTAAAGTTAGTTTTATGTTTTCCGCTGCAAAATTCTGAATAAGCCGTTACGTTTTCACACGGGCGATAATGCCTTGATAATTCACTACGTTTTATATTAAAATGTTGTTTTAGAAAAGAGAGAATTGTCGGGGTGTTACAAAGTGGTATCTAGAAGCTAAGGTTTTACTTTAATAAATTTTAGGCGCCTAACTATCTGATTATTTAAAATCAATTTCTTAAAATTCGAGCTTCTACGGATTATAGTGTTCAAAAATTGGTACTTTTTTTGGGGGGCCGATTTCCTTTTATCCTGTTTGAAAGTATATAATATTTCTTATTTAAGTTCGAAATCAAATTATTATTAAAGTTAAAGTGATACTTTCGACATTTCTATTTTTCTTATTATTTATTATTCAAAAAACAAAAAACAAAAAAAAAAAAAAAATGAGTACATTTTTTTTTAGTTGTTTCAAGAGTTAGAATTCGTTATTAGAAAATATAAATCTTTTTCGAATTAATAACTTTATTTTCTAATTTATTCGCTACGCATTTCCTTAATTTATTTTACTTTATTTATTTTATATTTTTATTTATGTTATTATCCTATGTTATAATTTTATTATATTATCGTCCTTTTATTTTGTTATTTAAATTATTCCAATGCTCTAGTTTATGAGAGATGGGTAGTATAAGAAGGGCATATAAGATAGAATTATATGTGCATTAGTAGCTAGCTAAGGAAAGCATAAGAAATTGATTGTTATGTACGTGCGTGTGCTAATTGTTTAAGCGTTACATTTACATGTGCATAAAGAATTGTTTGATTCCACCAAACTTATTGCGTTATTGAACTTTGTTTATGATTTGGTTGGAAAATCGTTAGTGAGACATGGAATTGTTTATTTCAGGAATAAAATGTTTCTTTCCAAGTATACCAACATAGGATCCTTCGAGAAACTTGATATAGAAACCCCTGATATTTACGTGAAGAAAATCATGTTTGGATGTGAATATTATGCTAAAGTTCAAGGGCAATCTATCTTAATGAGAAAGGATATCATAGCAGCCACTATCATTAATTGCTTACCTAACAAATTTCCATACCTAGAACTCAAGGAAAAATTTAAAGACATGCATTCTGATAATGGAACTTCAAACTTGACTAAGTATGGGACTTGGGATGGTAGATGGAAATATGATTCAGAAATTCTGACCACCATTATTGAGGCGGCAGAAAGTGGGTTTAGAGACGGTAAAATCGTAGGGAGTCATGTTGGAGATGCAGTTACAGAAGAACCTATGGGAGTAAGTGTAAATAATGACCTAGAGGAAAATGATGTAGCTGTGGAGAATGAGAATGTAGGTGTTGAGGGAGAGAATCCTAACCTAGTGGCCCATGAGCCAACCATTGAAATTTCTAGTGATTCAGATGCAGAGCTCAAAAGTGAACAGGCGGCAAATGAGCCTAATCAAGATGAAGATATGGAAGAAGATGAAGACCCTGAGAAAGAATTTGATGATCTTGAGATCTAAATTTCACTACGCAAGTTTCAGGAGCAATGAATAGGCAAGAGGCCACAAATATTTTGAAGTCATAAATAGTTAATTAGCTCTTTTATGTTTTAAAGAATAAGTAGCAAGCAAAGCTACAACTGTTTAAGGTTTAAGTTTATTGAAGTTTGAAATGTTCTTTATTATTTTCAAGGATGTAATAAACCTCTATGGAGTTAGCAATAAAAGTTAAAGTTTTCAAGGAATTGTTCTTTATTCTATTTTGAGGATTCCATAATACTCCAACCTCTAGGTAGTACGTCATGTATTAATTGTTTGCATACTCAATGTGAATTGTGGATCAATTTAATTCCCACAATAATATTAAATGATTTGAGTACATAAAGAAAGTGAGGGCCAATCTAGACCCTCATGACCAATATGATTCAAAATGCTATGCCTTATGTGCAGTGTGTGAATGTCTTTCGTGAATTATTGAGTATGATTACTTTTCAATAATCATTGCATCTTGTACAATCGTTGCACCTTCATAAACGATTTTCGTGCCTTCGTAAATGATGTGTATTAATGTGAACATTGTTGGTTGAGGCGATCTTTATGGTCAATTCAAGTATTAAATTGTATGGGATAATGTATAAGTGGTGTTTCAAACCTAAAAGAGAGTATACTAATTGCAGGTCGCGTTCTAGAATGGCCAACAACAATGATCTAGCTGCTGCGATTCGCCTCTTGGCGGAAAAGCTAACCCAGGAGAGAACTGAGCGCCCCGATTCTGCAGGGGAAATGTTTGAAAGACTTTCTAAGGTCAAGCCACCGTATTTCAAGGGACAAGCAGACCCTACCTTCCTGGAAAACTGGATTAGGGAATTTGAGAAACTATTTGAGGCTGTGAGTTGCCCTGGGAGTATGAGAGTAAGTCAAGTTGTCCTATATCTAAAAGATGAAGCCGATTTGTGGTGGAAAGAAAATGGAAATAGACTAAGTGCTGTTGAGGGATTCAATTGGGATTCATTCATAGTTGCCTTGAGGGGGAAGTTTTATCCTCCTTTTATGAGAAAGCAGAAAGCGCAGGAGTTTATCAACCTTAGGATGGGGAATATGACTATTGCTGAATACTATAGCAAGTTTATAGCTTTATCGAGGTTTGCACCTGAGGGGGTAGCTACTGAGGAGCTAAAGGCTCAAAGGTTTGAGCAAGGGCTGACTGATGAAATTCAACTGGGATTAGGTGGAGAAACTTTTACTTCCTTAGACATAGTGTATGGGAGAGCTGCTCATATTTATGGGCTACAGTCTAGAAGGGACAAGAAAACTGTGGTAATTGGGGAAAAGAGAAAAGATTTTAATGCTGGGGGTAACCAAGAAAACTTTAAAAGGAATAGAAACGGAAATGGGAATGGAAATGGAAACTTCCATAAAGGAAACAATCAGGGGCACCACAACAACTCGAACTCATCTGAGAGAGTGCATCATTGCAAGATGTGCAGTAACAATCACCCTGGTAAGAACTGCAAAGGAGAATTAGTGACCTGCAACTATTGTCAAAATATGGGACATAGGGAGTATGAGTGCTTCACTAAACACAGAAAGGAACAAAATGGTAATGAAGGTGGAAACCAAGTGAGGTTTAACCAGTCTGGAGGTCAAAATTCAAAGCCTGGAGGGGCACAAAACAATCAAGAGAACTATAATAAGCCTGCAAATGATAACAACAACCCGAATAAGGCTCCAGGAAAGTTGTACATGATGAATCGGAATGAGGATGAACGATCTGCCGATATAGATTCTGGTACTTTTCTATTAACTCCGCGCAAGTTAAGCATTATTTAATTCGTAGTGACTTGTTCTTTTGTTTCGTCATCTGTTGTGAAAAGTCTAAAGTTTGTAGTTTTAATGAAATAGGAATTTTGAGAATAGAATTCGTCGAAAGAGAATTTTGGTTAGCTATTCCCTAAGGTGAGTTACGAGGGCGTAACTCGTTTTCTTTAAGGGGGTAGAATGCGATAGAAATTCGCGCTTTTTACCTATTTTATGGCATTTTTATGCATTTGTATGCTTATTTTAGCAAATTTTACAAGTTTAGGCAAGACAAATAGACTCTCCGCATAAGAAAAGGTGTTCATGAGTAACACAAACAGCTTTGAGTTGGCACATAGGTGGCACAAGTACTTCTCTAGTAAGAATAAGTTAAAAGCTTTTGGGGAAAATGTGGGAAATTTCGTGTCAAGTTTCGGGACGAAACTTCTTTTAAGAGGGGTAGATTGTAATCCCCCGTAAATTTATAAATTTTATTAATATATATTAACGTACATTATTTATATTTAAATAGAATTTATGAATTTTAAGTAATAAATATATAATTAACGTATATTTATTTTATTTTAAGTACGTTCTAAATATTTAACGATTTTAGAACTTTATTATATATTTAATGTATATTTAATTTTATTTAAATATATTCTAAATATTTTAACGGTTTGTGCAATAAAGAATAATTTTAGAATTTTAAGTTAAAAAGAATTTGAATTACGAAAATCGATTGAATTTAGAAAACGATCATATTTCGGTTTTGGATTCGAATCCTAAAATTAAACTCCTAACTCTAGCCCAATTGGTGAAGCCCAAAGTAATAAAACCCAAACTACCTACTCCCTTTTCTAATCCAACTTCACGTGGAAAAGCAAACCTCAAACCCCTGCTACTTCAAGCTTCACGTAAAAAAAAAAAAACCCCAAAACCTCCTCCTTCACGTTCGTTTGCTCCTCCTTGCGCAGCCACCACCTCACCACCGTCGGACGCCGCCTCCGTCGCTGGTAACCTCCTTCTTCTTCGTCGTCCTTCTCCTTCCTCTCCTTCTCTGTTTCTTCTTCATCCCCGTTTTTCTCCCCTCCTCAAGCTTCTGTTTTTCTTGCACAGCCGCCGCGGCCCAGCCGCGACCACCAAGCCAGCGCCGTCGGCCACCTTCGCGTCGCAAGCCGCCACCAGAACTCCTGCTGTTCTTCCTTCCCGTTCCCTCCTTCCTCCTCCACGCAAGCACATCATTGCTCTTGTTTCTGTTTGTTGCGGAAGCCACCACCACCGCACGCACCACCAGGCCTGACAACCTCCGCGAGCCGCCGCTGCCGCGCCGTCGTGTCTCTGACCGCCGACCGCCCACCCTCTTATCCTCACTTTTGGTTATTTCTTAAACCCTAAGTTATTTAAATCTTTTAATTAAGTTTACTCATTTGAAATTATGTTTCTTGAAATTAAATTATTAATCTTTATAGTTAAATTATAATTTTCAGATTTGGTGTTGATGTTACTAATTAATTATTTTCAGTTTTTGGTTGATTAATTTATAAGTTAGGGTTTTTAATTAGTTTAGTGATTTAATTCATGATTATTGAATGTAAATTATAAGTTATTATAAGTATATTATATTTTCATATCATATATTATGTTTAAATAATAAATTCAATTTTCAGATTATGCGATTGCATTGAAATAATGATTTTTAGTTATTAAGGCATGAATTTTTAAGGTTTTAATAGTTTTAAAATCATGGTATAATGTTGATGAGTTATTAAGGTTATTGTTTTTTATGATTTTAAGCATATTAATTATGGTTTGGCGAAGTTTTAAACTATTTTATATTGCTGGAATTTTAAAAAGGGATGCTTTATTGGGGTTTATGATAATTGGTGATCATTAGTGTAGTAATCACTATTCTATGAAGTTAATTAATTAAGTTTCGATATTGGGGAATGTTCTAAATATGTTTAGGATGTGTTTAGAGTACGTTAATGTTGCTGTAAATTATTAGGAATTGATTTGGGTACGTTTCTTGATTATTTTAGGCGGAGAATTCTTTGTGGGTGACTTTTGAATTCGTTAAAGTGGCCTATCAGTTTGTTTACACAAGGTACGTACATACCTGTGTGCTTGGATGTGTGTTGTATTGAGAATATGATGACTATATTTATGAACTTGTTTATGTTGGAATTTCATGTTCAATGTCGTTGAATTAATGCGTTGAGCATAGAACTTTATTTATAAGAATTGAATCATGTTAGCATGGAATATTGATGCAAGCATGTTGGTTTTGGGGAACTTTATATTATTTAATATTGGTTTAGATCTTTATTGATCGTTGTTCCTCTTTAGATTTTCACTACTTTATAAGGGCCGAGGACCTTGTTTGGTAGTTGAACCTTATACCTAATAAAGGTTTTTAAATATGGATAAAGGAAGGATTAAAATAGTTTGGATTGGCTCTTGGTTGAACGTTGTGATCACTTGTTTAATTCAAAGATAAAAGAAGTTGTGTTTACTTGTTGAATATAATATTTATGTTTGATGAGTCATAACCAAGTATTAAAAGTTAAGTCATGCAAAGTGAAACTGAGTAGCAATAGCTTTAGACTGTGCACGTCTAAAGTGACGGACAATCAGGAGTTGGGGTCATGGGTCGCCTATGGCTTTTTCTGGGGCCGGATTGATCACCGGTTCTATTTTATTCAAAAGTCCCTCGATATCGCAGGTCATTGGGGTTTACGGAGTCGCGCCCGTACCTCGTCTTCCTTAGTGAAGAAGAAGAAGTTTTTAGTAGACAACTCAGTCCATTGACTATTTCAATTAAAATAATACTCTTGTTATAAAAGTCTAGTCCAGTCTAGCTTAGTCTAGTCAAGTGTGGTATTCAAATTAATATGTGTCGTTTGCCCTTACTTATGTTTCATCAGCATCATGTTATGATTGTTCGTTTAATAGAATCATGTTAGGATTATTATTGATTTAGTATGTAGTACTCAGCTTTGCTGATTACGTGCTTTTGCTTGTGCATGTTGATCATGGCTATGCCTTATTGATCCTGTGATGACCCAATCTTTGGTGAGCAGTCTCTAAGGATCAATAAGCATTGTCCATCTGCAGGTTTGAAGATGATGCATCATTGGGATCGGGATTAGAGAGCTTGTATTTAGTTTTGTTTTGCTAAGTGACTTGGTTGGTTAATTTGGATTTTAAACTTGTCGTATTATTTATATTTCCTTATTTTCGTTGGATGATTTTTGGGATTAAACCTGTAATCGGTTATTTACAAACCTAAAGTTAGTTTTATGTTTTCCGCTGCAAAATTTTGAATAAGCCGTTACGTTTTCACACGGGCGATAATGCCTTGATAATTCTCTACGTTTTATATTAAAATGTTGTTTTAGAAAAGAGAGAATTGTCGGGGTGTTACATTTACGGACGACTTCAGTAGATATGGCTATATTTACTCAATGAAGCACAAGTCTGAATCGTTTAAGAAATTCCGAGAATTTCAAAATGAAGTAGAGAATCAACATGGCAAGAAAATCAAAGCTCTAAGATCGGATCGAGGAGGTGAATATCTTAGCCACGAGTTTGATGACCATCTAAAAGAATGTGGTATTCTTTCTGAATTGACTGCTCCGGGGACACCTCAATGGAATGGAGTGTCGGAACGGAGAAACAGGACCTTACTCGATATGGTCAGGTCAATGATGGGCCAGGCCGAACTTCCTTTACAGTTCTGGGGACATGCGTTGCAAACTGCAGCACTCACACTAAATCGTGCTCTGTCAAAAGCTGTTGAAAAGACTCCATACGAATTATGAACTGGGAAACTTCCAAAGTTGTCTTTTCTAAAGATTTGGGGTTGCGAAGCATATGTCAAGCGATTAATTTCGGACAAGCTACAACCTAAATCTGACAAATGTTTCTTCGTTGGGTATCCAAAGGAAACTATGTGGTATTACTTCTACAACAAGTCAGACAACAAGGTATTCGTTGCTCGTGACAGTGTCTTTTTGGAAAGAAATCATATTTCCAAATTGACAAGTGGGAGAATAATAGACCTCGAAGAGATTCGAGACGAACAACGAACTCAGAACTCTTTAGAAGCAGTTCAAGTTGATGAACCTCCAAAGTCTTTAGAAGAGCCAGTGGGAGTAGTTCCTCAAAACGTTGTTGCCCCTCGTAGGTCAAATAGAACTATTTTTCAGCCGGACAGATGGACATGCGTCCTCTTGATTGAAAACTTAGACGTTCTCATATTGGATAGTGATGAACCTTTGACTTACAAGAAAGCTATGACGAGCTCAAGCTCCATTAAATGGTTAGAGGCCATGCAATCTGAAATAGACTCCATGTCTGAAAATCAAGTCTGGGATTTGGTTGATTTGCCGGATGGGTTCACACCTATCGGATGCAAATGGGTCTTCAAATTGAAGAAAGACAAAGATGGAATTGTATACATATACAAGGCTAGATTGGTAGCAAAAGGTTACAGGCAAGTTCACGGCGTTGACTACGATAAAACCTTTTCTCCAGTGGCGATGCTTAAGTCAATTCGGATAATCCTTGCGATTGCTGCTTTTCATGACTATGAAATATGGCAAATGGATGTCAAAACTGCCTTCTTGAACGGTGGTCTTGAAGAGACTGTGTTCATGACACAGCCGGAGGGTTTTGTCGATCAAAAGAACCAAGGAAAGGTATGCAAGCTTAAGAAGTCCATCTACGGACTAAAGCAGGCATCAAGGAGTTGGAATAAACGATTTGATGAAGCAGTAAATAAGTTTGGCTTCATCAAGAATCAGGACGAATCTTGTGTATACAAGAAGGTCAGTGGGAGTAAAATTGCATTCCTAGTCTTGTATGTTGACGACATACTGCTTATTGGAAACAACATTCCTATGTTGGAGTCTGTAAAGACTTGGCTCGGGAAGTGTTTCTCAATGAAGGACTTAGGAGAGGCACAGTACATATTGGGCATCAAGATCTATAGGGACAGATCTAAGAGGATGATTGGACTAAGTCAAAGCACTTACATTGACAAAGTTCTAGCTAGGTTCAATATGATGGAAGCCAAGAGAGGCCATCTACCCATGTCATATGGCGTATATCTAAGCAAGAATCAGTGTCCCAAGACATCTGATGAGCGTAGAAAGATGAGTGGAATTCCATACGCTTCGGCTATTGGATCCATCATGTATGCTATGATTTGTACAAGGCCGGATGTTTCGTTCGCACTCAGTGCAACGAGCAGGTACCAGTCAGAACCAGTTGAGGCGCATTGGACTGCTGCCAAGAACATCCTAAAGTACCTAAAAAGGACTAAGGATCAGTTTCTGGTTTATGGTGGTACAGATGAGTTGATTGTTAAGGGCTATACGGACGCAAGCTTTCAAACCGACAGAGATGATTTCAGATAATAGTCTGGGTTTGTGTTCTGCCTCAACGGCGGAGCAGTAAGCTGGAAAAGTGCTAAGCAAAGCACTATTGCGGATTCTACAACTAAAGCCGAGTACATTGCTGCCTCAGAAGCAGCAAAGGAAGCTGTTTGGATTCGGAAGTTCATCGAAGAACTTGGTGTTGTCCCCTCCATTAAAGGACCAGTGGCTTTGTATTGTGATAATAGCGGAGCCATTGCCCAGGCAAAGGAGCCTAGGAGCCACCAGAAATCCAAGCACGTACTGCGGCGATTTCATATACTTCGAGAGATCGTTGAAAGAAAGGAAATCGAGATTTTCATGGTTGGAACTGACGACAACGTCGCGGATCCATTGACTAAACCGTTGCCACAAGTGAAACACAACGCACATGTAGCAACCATGGGAATCAAGCATGTTGGAGAATGGCTTTGATTTTCTAAGTATTGTTTTAGAACATCTGTTAGATCTATGTTTAAAACAATTGGTTTAACCATTTCATATTTATGAAATTTATTATTTCATATTCATTTAATTGTGGTTTAGAATTAAATGATAAGTCCATGTGATTCAAATCATTCAAATGGGATGTCAAGATGGATTCTTTGGCAAAGAAACACCCATAAGTGAACTTGAATATTGAAGTCACAAAGGATCCCTAATCCAGGTCATTGAAAGGTGGACGACCAATGACTAATGAAGATTAGATTGCAAGTAGATTACATAGTTCTGTTTCTTGAACTAGAGTGACTGGATGTCAGAATCTTTTGCATAGATACTTATTGGATCTTGTATCGGATTGACCATGAGAACGCTTTAAGAAATTCAAGTCATGTCATAGGTAGTTCTCATTAATGGTGATTAGAAACCGTTCCTCAGAACATGAGCGATTATGTCTGCTCGTTTGAGAATTAGTTCGCTTTGATACTAGCTAAACGTCGCACCGTAAAAGGAGGCTATGAAAGCAGTTATTGGGCGTACTATGAATCAAAGTGAGTGTTCATAGATTGAAAGAATGGATTGTCCTCCTATCTTTGATAGGATATGGTGTTGTTGTGTAACAAGGCCTCTCGGAGAGTTATATACTGTAAAATGCATGGCCGTGCTCAGAATTGTTAGGCTTAACCTTCTGCAAAAGTTTGACAATTGAACTCTGTAATCCGAGAAACACTTCTGGACCTAATAAGGATGGCTTGGATCTTACCTTATTTCAGTAAGTAACACTAAGCGACAAAGGAATGTGGATGCACACTTGTCTGAATGACAAGTGGGAGATTGAAGGAAATATGTCCTTCACCCAAGGTGCATTAAGTCTAATACCAAGGTTCAGATTAATTGCGAACAATTAATTCAGTGAGATCAAGTGATCGGAACAGCTAGCTGGAGAAATGCTTCCGATCAGTGAGTTCTAATGGATATTGAACTCATAACTTACTCTTGACTGAACCTACAAGGTCACACCAATGACACGTAACAGATCACCGGATTAAATGAATCGAAAATTCATTTAATAGCTTTTCGGGATTTAAGTTGGAAATGTATTATACGATACGACCTTGCATCGGAATCGTATATCGTATCGCGAATATTCGTAAGCTAGGCGAAACGAATAAATCGTATCGTACAACGGTGATTCATCGTATACGAAACGATAAATAATATATCGGAAATATATTAAACGCGGATACGAGGAGCGGCCCACGAGCCGAGTGCACGAAGCACTCAAGGCCCATGGGCGCGCGCGCTAGGCAAGCAAGCAAGGCGACACAACAGCGCTGGCCCATGGCCGAGCAACTGTGTGCGCGCGCGGGCCAAGACCACGACACAGCAGCAGCATTGCGGCCCACGGCCAGCTCGCTGTGCGTGTCCGTGTGATGCTGCGCGGGCTTGCTAGCCGGCCTTGCCTTATGGCTTGGTCGGTTAGTAAGGTTATGTAAATAACCTTATGACCTAATTTCCAACTTACTACAATCACAATTCAGATTACACACAACCCTAGGAGAAAACAGAGAACCCTAATTCTCTCTGTGCCTCCATAGTGTGTTCATCCCAAAAGCAAATATCTTGATCAATTGTCTAAGCTACGATTATCAAGACGGATCTGATCGTGTCGGTGAACCAAGTAGAGGAACGACAATTGGAGTTCTTTGTTCGTGTTCGTTGACGGATTATTGTGGAAAACACGCTTCGAATGTAGGTATGCTTAATCTGCGCTTTATACATGTTTCCTGGCTTTGGGGATTGTTCCGCACATGTTATTATGTTTAACTGTATTCCCCTACAAGTAGAACTTGCTCAAAAATGCGCTTGTCACTTCATTCCAAGTTCGAAGTGAGTTTGGCTTGACCTCCTTGTCAAGCCAATCGCTAGCACGTCCTAAAAGAGAGAAGCGGAATAGCGTCAACCTCACATAATCCTAAGTCACTCCATTGTGTTTGATTGTATCACAATAGTGTTCGAATTGTTTCAAGTGCTCATGCGGTGATTCACTACTCTTTCCGCAAAATGGATGACTTAGCACCAAATTGATCAAAGCGGGCTTGATCTCATAGTTGTTTGCATTGGTGGTGGGCGCTTGAATCCCACAAGTAGCCTCAAAGGCTCCCGGTATCCCTAAGTTCTTGACCGGAAGAGCCATTGTCTCAATGGTATGATCACTTGCCTCTTGTTCCGTAGCTTCACTCAAAGTTTCGAATCTATTGTAGCTTGATGAACGGGTTCGGATACGCCTCAATCTTCGAAAATTCCTCTCTAACTCTACGTCTACAGGATAGAGAGACCTATGAAGGGTTCAACCCCTATCTTGCATACAAAACTCAAACAAACCGTGAGAAATGCAAAGGAAATATAAAGCAAGAAATGAAATGTTTTTGTATTTTCTATGGTTAAACTAGACTCAACAAAACTCAACAAAAAAAAACTGTTCCCCCGAAACGCCGCCATTTTGATAAAGGTATTTTCCGTCGTTGAAAGAATACACCTCAGTCAAACAAAATTTGTAAAACACCTAACTAACCGGCTATATTGACTATAGCGGCAAGCATAGGGATCGTCCCATAGAAACGGAGCTAATTGAGTTTGCTAGTTAAGCTAGTTTAGGACGGAATTTGGTTTGAATTAATGACTAAGAATCTAAGGTATCAAACAAGATTATCCAAATAAGGGGAAGCGCTAGGGAATCGGGGATAGGCTAGGGTAATCGGGGAAGGACAAAGGAATCACACAACTACGATGCAAGGACTTGGTACATAAGGGAAAAGCTACAATTGACGTGCTCGCCACCTCTCGGATAGAACACGCTAAGCCTCTAATTAAGGAAAAGCTCTCGCATGATCCTAAAACTAGACAACTCGCAATTGAAATCTAATTTTCACATGCACCATAGAGATTCACAATCTCTTGCCAAACCAAAACAATGTACTCCAATCAATCCTATACAACTAGCATTTGCAACTACTAATTCTATAGTCATGGAAATCCTAGTATCAATCAAGTTTAATCACATCAATGATCAACAATCATCCTTCAATTTCCCCCAATTTAGCCCTAGATTCTCCCTATCCCTGACTAGAATCTACTCACTACTCATGCTTTTAACTAAGAAATTCAAGTATTCAAAGCTACTAGACATGGAATTAAAAGATTGAGTGCAAGAATCAAGAAACTAGGAATTCAATTGAGAAATCAAAGGAAAATTAAGCATCAATCAAACTAACATCAAAGCATTAAGAAATAAAAACTTTAAGAAGATTAGCAAAGCACAAAGAAAATTGAATTGAAATTGCAAAAGAATTAAAGAGTTGAAGAGATTTACAACTTCAAGCTTCCTCCAATGGAGTTTCTCTCTCCTCTAAACAAAGCTTGAAAACTAAGAAATTCTCTCTAATATTCTGAAAAGTGTAATTAAGAAGTTCTAAAATGAATGATAATGAAAATTAAACGAAAAAGCTATTTATAAGTTTCCCCAAATAGAAGCTAAAATTCGAATTATCGCAGCCCGCGTCGACGTTCGGTCGCACAGACCCCCTGTGCCATCGAACAGGAAAAGCTGGTGCGAGCACACTTCTATTTCCATGTGAGCAAACAAAGCAAAGACTGCATTCCTTCGTCATGTTTGACCGCACAAAAATTCTGTGCTATCGAACAGACCTGACTTAGCCAATATTCTCAAAGTATTCAATGTGGTCGCACAGATAAGTTGTGTGGGTGCACAAATTCTTGTGCGGGCGAACAAAAAGCCGTGCGATCGAACGTAAAAATTGCGGACATTCTGCCTAGAAAATCCATTTTGTTCGATCGTGGTACAGAGCACGACCGCACAAGGGGCACTTGTGCGATCGAACACAAAGAGTTGTTCGGTCGCACATATCTGCATCTTCTTAGAGTCCACCACTTCTTCACTGTTCGGGCGCACAAAATCCTTGTTCGGTCGCACATCCTCTGTTTTGCTCCAATCTACTTGATTTTCCATCATAATCCACAATATTCACCTATAATGCACAAGATGGAAAGAAACTATAAAAATACCACGAAAAACTATATAAACTACGAAAAATCATAATAAAACTAACACAAAAAACTAGGCTAAGAGCGACATAAATGTCTCTCATCAGCTTCGTGCTCAGGGCTATGCGCTCGGCCTTTTTCTTGTCGAGCAATGGGCCGGCTTGATCGCGGCTTGTCGCTCGTCGAGCTTTCGATTCGTTTTCCGATTCCGAAATCCATTTCCGTTTCGAACAAATATTTACGTTTCCGTTAATATTTCTGATTCCTGAAATAATTTCCTTTTCTGACAATAGTTCGGATTCCGGCAATTTTTCTGTTTCCGGCAATATTTCTGATTCCGGTAATATTTCCGTTTCCGGCAATATTTTCAATTCCGGAAATATTTCTATTTCCGATAATATTTTCCGGTACGAACCATGTTTCCGTTTTCGGCAACATCTACGACTTGGATAATATTTATGTTTCCGTCATGAATCATATTTCCGTTTCCGGCAATATCTTCATTTCCAGAGTATTTCTTTACTTTTCCTTTTGACGATTTCAGCTCCCACTGGAACCGAGATCCGTCATTTCCGAATGATCATAAATGGAGTACTTAATGAATAATATATTCACTTAAATACTTGATCCGTTCACGTACCAATTGTGTGACCCTATGGGTTCAGTCAAGAGTTAGTTGTGGATTAAAATTATTAATTCCATTTGAACTGAAGCGGCCTCTAGCTAGGCATTCAGTTCACTTGATCTCCCTGAATTATTAACTTGTTAATTAACACTGAACCGCATTTATTAGACTTAGCATTAAATGCATTAAATGCAAACTTGGACCAAGGGCATTATTTCCTTCACTCTCCCACTTGTCCTTAGGGACAAGTGTGCATTTCTTAATTCCTTTGTCGCTTAATGCCTGCTCATGAACATAAGGTAAGAGTAGTCATCCTTATTATGTCCAGAGGTATTTCTCAGTTTCATAGTTCAACTGATCAAATAAATGTTAGGTTATGATACATATGACAATTCATAAATCATGCGGAAAAACCATTTAGCCAGGAATACATATTATTTACACATAATCATATAGCATAGTTTAGATGCATACTCTTTATTGCGTGCCTTCCCTAGCTGCGCCAGAACCGAACAAGAACAAGTCTTTAGGACTCCAAGTGTCGTCCCTCCGTAGATAGTCCACAGCACGTCCGGATCCGCCTTAAGATTGACCAACTAGAATCGCCCTTAAGGTACTAAAGAATTTCGGCACTTATAGTCAAGAAATGTGTCTGAATTTTCTCTCAAAAACTCACTTTGAATACTTGAATAATCTCTGAAAATATGTGACCCTAGGCACTTATTTATAGAGTTATGGAAAGGGTTTTGGAATCCTATTAGGATACTAATTTATTTAATTATAACCCTACTAGGACTCTAATTAAATAATCATTATCTAATAGTTTTAGGATTTAATCACACTTTGAATCCTGATTGCTTCAGGATTCCCGCACAAGCAATGCACGAGCACCGTACACCCGCGCAAGCCTTGCGGCCCACGCTAGGCGCACAGCGCTCGGCCCACTGCTGTGCTCCGCACGCGCGCCCAAGGCCTTAGCTGGGCCTGGCCTTGCGCTGGGCCTGGTCGAGGCTTGGCGTGCGCTGGTGTGCGTTTGGCTTGCTGGGCGACGGCCTGGCTTCGTGCTGGGCCTTCGTCTAGCGGGCCTCGTCCGATGCTAATTCGTACGATACGCTTCCGATTAAATTCCCGATTCCGGAATTCATTTCCGATACGAACAATATTTAATATTTCCGATTCCGGAATCAATTTCTGTTTCGAACAAATATTTAATATTTCCGTTTCCGGAATTATTTTCCGATTCCGATAATATTTCCGATTCTGACAATATTTCCGTTTCCGGCAATATTTCCGATTCTGGCAATATTTCCATTTCCGATAATATTTTCCGATACGTACCATGTTTCCGTTTCCGGCAACATCTACGACTTGGATAATATTTATATTTCCGATACGATCCATATTTCCGTTTCCGGCAATATCATCGTTTCCGGAGTATTCATTTCTTGCCTGTGACGATCTCAGCTCCCACTGAAACAAAGATCCGTCGATTCCGAATATCCATAGATGGAGTATCTAATGCCATTAAATACTTGATCCGTTTACGTACTATTTGTGTGACCCTACGGGTTCAGTGAAGAGTAAGCTGTGGATTAATATCATTAATTCCACTTGAACTGAAGCGGCCTCTAGCTAGGCATTCAGCTCACTTGATCTCACTGAATTATTAACTTGTTAATTAATACTGAACCGCATTTATTAGACTTAACATAGAATGCGTACTTGGACCAAGGGCATTATTTCCTTCAGTCTCCCACTTGTCCTTAGGGACAAGTGTGCATTTCCTAATTCCTTTGTCGCTCGATGCTTGCTCTTGAACATAAGGTAAGAGTTGTCATCCTTATTATGTCCAGAGGTGTTTCTCGGTTTCAAAGTTCAACTGATCAAATAAACAGATAATCATAGCCTATGATTCATCCGAGCACGGCCATGCATTTCACAGTTTCTAGCTCTCCGAGTGGCCTTGTACAACTTTTAAGCATCTCATCCCGATTTATGGGAGGACAATCCCAATCTTGCGATCTTGAGATTAGACTTCGTTTGATAGGTGATTACCTGAGCGTTGCCTTTATAGCCTCCTTTTACGGTGCGACGGTTGGTCAACGTCAAAGCAACCAGTTCTCAAACAAGTAATCTCAAATCACTCAGGTATTGAGGATTTAGTGTCTAATAATTTTAATGAAATTTACTTATGACAGATTTTCATCTCTTACAGTAAAGTTTCATAGGTCTTGTCCGATACTAGTCTTCCCAAAGTAAGTATCTACGCAAATGATTATGACATTTCCATGTCCACATAGTTCAAGAAACAGAACTACTAGTCATCTTGCATTCTAATCGTCTAATGTTTTCTATGCGTCCAATTTTATAGAAAACTCCCACTAGGGACCATTTTCAACCTTTGACATTCAAGTTCACTTGATAGACATTTCTTAGTCACAGGACTGGTCCTGACAGTCTATCTTGAATATATCGTCAAATTGAAGGGACTCATCATTTAATAAACCACAAATTAAATGGAAAAATAAATTCTTTTCATTTATTGTGAATGATTAACCAATAATGTTTTACAAAGATTTAAACTCTAAAACTTTAAAACATTAAACAGAGACATCAAAGCCATTCTCCAATATGCTTGATTCCCATAGCTGCAGTGTGCGAGTTGTGCTTCGCCTGCGGCAGAGGTTTAGTCAATGGATCTGATATGTTGTCATCAGTTCCAATTTTGCTTATCTAGACTTCTTTTCTTTCAACGAACTCTCGTAGAAGGTGAAATCTACGAAGTACATGCTTGACTCTCTAGTGGTGTCTAGGCTCCTTTGCCTGTGCAATAGCTCCGTTATTGTCAAAATACAGGGCTATTGGTCCTTTAATGGAGGGGACTACACCAAGTTCTCCTATGAACTTCCTTAGCCATATAGCTTCCTTTGCTGCTTCATGTGCAGCAATGTACTCCGCTTCAGTTGTAGAATCCGCAATGGTGCTTTGCTTAGCACTTTTCCAGCTTACTGCTCCTCCGTTGAGGCAGAAGACAAACCCAGACTGTGATCTGAAATCATCTTTGTCGGTTTGGAAACTTGCGTCCGTATAGCCTTTAACAATTAATTCATCATCTCCACCATAGACCAGGAAGTCATCTTTGTGCCTTTTCAGGTACTTCAGAATGTTCTTGGCAGCAGTCCAATGGGCCTCTCCTGGGTCTGACTGGTATCTGCTCGTAGCACTGAGTGCGTACGCAACATCCGGGCGTGTACATATCATAGCATACATTATTGAACCAATCAATGATGCATATGGAATCCCATTCATTCGTCTACGCTCATCAAGTGTTTTTGGGCACTGAGTCTTGCTTAGAGTCATTCCATGAGACATGGGTAGGTAGCCTCGCTTGGAGTCCGCCATCTTGAACCTATCAAGCACCTTATTGATATAAGTGCTTTGACTAAGTCCAATCATCCTTTTAGATCTATCTCTGTAAATCTTGATGCCCAATATGTACTGTGCTTCTCCTAGATCTTTCATCGAAAAACATTTCCCAAGCCAAATCTTGACAGAGTTCAACATAGGAATGTCATTTCCGATGAGTAATATGTCGTCGACATATAATACTAGGAAAGCAATTTTGCTCCCACTGACCTTCTTGTATACACAAGATTCGTCCGCGTTCTTGATGAAACCAAAGTCACTGACTGCTTCATCAAAACGTATATTCCAGCTCCTGGATGCCTGCTTCAATCCGTAGATTGACTTCTTTAGCTTGCATACCTTTTTAGCATTATTTGGATCATCAAAACCTTCAGGCTGTGTCATAAACACAGTTTCTGTTAAAACGCCGTTTAAGAAAGCAGTTTTGACATCCATCTGCCATATTTCGTAATCGTAATATGCAGCGATTGCTAACATTATCCGAATAGACTTTAGCATTGCAACTGGTGAAAAGGTTTCATCGTAATCCACACCGTGGACTTGCCTGTAACCTTTTGCAACCAATCTAGCTTTGAAAACTTCAAGTTTCCCATCCTTGTCCTTTTTCAGTTTGAAAACCCATTTGCTTCCAATGGCTTGGTAGCCATCTGGCAAATCGACCAAATCCCATACTTGGTTTTCAGACATGGAGTCTAATTCAGATTGCATGGCTTCTTGCCATTGCTTGGAGCTAGGGCTCGTCATAGCTTGTTTGTAAGTCGCAGGTTCATCACTTTCAAGTAATAGAACGTCATAGCTCTCGTTCGTCAAAATACCTAAGTACCTTTCCGGTTGAGATCTATATCTTTGCGATCTATGCGGGGTAACATTTCTAGATTGACCATGATTCTCACCAGATTCTTCTAAAGATCTCTGAGTTTCATCCTGAATGTCATCTTGAGCATTCTCTAGAGTTTGTTGTTCGACTCGAATTTCTTCGAGGTCTACTTTTCTCCCACTTGTCATTTTGGAAATGTGATCTTTCTCCAAAAAGACACCATCTCCAGCAACAAACACCTTGTTCTCAGATGTATTGTAGAAGTAATACCCCTTTGTTTCCTTTGGATAGCCCACAAGGATACATTTGTCAGATTTTGGATGAAGTTTGTCTGAAATTAATCGTTTGACGTATACTTCACATCCCCAAATCTTAAGAAAAGACACATTTGGAGGCTTTCCAAACCATAATTCGTATGGAGTCTTTTCGACAGCTTTAGACGGAGCTCTATTTATAGTGAGTGCAGCTGTATTTAGTGCATGTCCCCAAAATTCTAATCGAAGTTCGGCCTGACCCATCATTGACCTGACCATGTCTAGCAAGGTTCTGTTCCTCCGTTCCGACACACCGTTCCATTATGGTGTTCCTGGAGGAGTCAATTCTGATAGAATTCCACATTCTTTCAGATGGTCATCAAATTCATAGCTCAGATATTCACCGCCTCTATCAGACCGCAGTGCCTTAATCTTCTTGCCTAATTGATTCTCTACTTCACTCTGAAATTCCTTGAATTTGTCAAAGGATTCAGACTTATGCTTCATTAGGTAGACATAACCATACCTACTGAACTCATCAGTGAAAGTGATAAAGTAGCTTAAACCACCTCTAGCATTTGTACTCATTGGTCCACATACATCTGTATGGATTAAACCCAATCGTTCATTTGCTCTTTCTCCAACTTTAGAGAAAGGTTGCTTTGTCATTTTGCCAAGTAAACATGATTCGCATTTACCATAATCCTCTAAGTCAAATGGTTCTAGAATTCCTTCCTTTTGAAGTCTTTCTAAGCGTTTCAAGTTTATATGGCCTAATCGACAATGCCACAGATAGGTGAGATCTGAATCATCCTTTTTGGCCTTTTTGGTATTTATGTTATATACTTGTTTGTCGTGATCTAATAAATAAAGTCCATTGACTAATCTAGCAGATCCATAAAACATCTCTTTAAAATAAAACGAACAACTATTGTCTTTTATTAAAAAAGAAAATCCCTTAGCATCTAAGCAAGAAACTGAAATGATGTTTTTAGTAAGACTTGGAACATGGAAACATTCTTCCAGTTCCAAAACTAGCCCGGAGGGCAACGACAAATAGTAAGTTCCTACAGCTAATGCAGCAATCCGTGCTCCATTTCCCACTCGTAGGTCGACTTCACCCTTGCTTAACTTTCTACTTCTTCTTAGTCCCTGTGGATTGGAACATAAGTGTGAGCCACAACCTGTATCTAATACCCAAGAAGTTGAATTAGCAAGTATACAGTCTATAACGAAAATACCTGAAGATGGAACGACTGTTCCGTTCTTCTGATCTTCCTTTAGCTTCAAGCAATCTCTCTTCCAATGCCCCTTCTTCTTGCAGTAGAAGCATTCGGATTCAGAAGTGGGTTGACTGACCTTCCTCTTTACAGATTTGGCGCCAGTTTGCTTAGTTGGGCTGGCCTTGTCGCCACCTTTCTTAGCATTCCTCTTCTTTCCAGATTTCTTGAACTTGCCCCCACGCATCATAAGCACATCCTGCTTATCACTTTTGAGCGTCTTTTCAGCGGTCTTCGGCATACCGTGAAGCTCAGTGAGCGTTTTGTCCAGACTATTCATACTGTAGTTCAGTTTGAACTGATCATACCCGCTATGAAGAGAATGGAGGATGGTGTCTATAGCCATTTCCTGAGAAAATTGCTGATCCAGCCGACTCATATTCTCAATGAGTCCAATCATTTTGAGAACATGTGGACTTACGGGCTCGCCTTTCTTAAGCTTGGTCTCAAGAATTTGCCTATGAGTCTCGAATCTTTCGACTCGAGCCAGATCTTGGAACATGTTCTTCAACTCACTGATGATTGTGAAAGCATCTGAGTTGATGAACGTTTTCTGCAGATCCGCACTCATGGTGGCGAGCATTAGACATTTCACATCCTTGTTGGCATCAATCCAACGATTGAGGGCTGCCTGAGTGACCCCGTCGCCTGCGGCTTCGGGCATCGCCTCATCTAGGACATACTCCTTTTCTTCCTGCATAAGAACTATTTGCAAGTTCCTTTGCCAGTCAAGGAAGTTTTTCCCGTTCAACTTCTCCTTTTCGAGAATTGATCGAATTTTGAATGAATTGTTGTTTGCCATATTAAAAACTACAATTGAAAAGAATAAACAAATAAATAACCATTCACAGTTTCTCTTAATAAACTTAAATTCTAGCATACATGCATAATTCAATGTTTATTAAGCATTTTATTCAAGTTATGTGTTCCGGCAGGTGTGAATAAAATGATTCCAAGATCCTAAAATCATTGAAGAACTAAGCACAGTTTGTCGACTTAATCCTAAAACATCTTAGGTAAGCAAAAGCCTTTTGCTAATAGTCTAGAAACTATTCTTGGTTGATAGGTACGTCTAAGAACTTATTAGGTAAACCTATCGATTTTGCCACGACATAAAAGGACTCCTTACTTATATCGTTGAGTTTCACCAAAACTAACATGTACTCACAATTATTTGTGTACCTTGCCCCTTTAGGACCAATAAGTAACACCTCGCTGAGCGAAAACTATTACTAGATTGATGTAAAGGATATCCAAGCAAGTGTATATTTTGGCATGGCACCTTTTAACTCAATTTTTTAAGTTTGGAACTTAAGGCTCTTACTATGTTGGTTAGATTTTAAGTGAACTAAAATCCTTAATCATGCAACATAATCAAGCCACAATCTCATGCATAATTAAGACATATTTAAAGCAATAAATAACTTAAAGCATGCATAAGATAAATGTGATCTAGTATGGCCCGACTTCATCTTGAAGCTTTAACTTCAAAGTCCGTCTTGAAAATCTCCGTGGGAGGCACCATTTTCTTCAAATAGGATAAGCTATAATTAAAACTAATTACAACTATTTGATGGTACGCAGACCATATTTGAATTGAAAAACGACTTTGGTACTTTAGACCAATTACATTCAAATTAATGGTACGCAGACCATATTTTCTATCCTATTTGGGCCATACTAGTCACTTCATAACCTGCAGAACAGTACATATACAATATATACCATTCACCCATTCATTATCATGAATGGCCCACATAGCTGGTTAGTAAAACACATTATGCATCACGTAAACATTTGCAGCAATTAATCAAGGGCACCAATAATCTACCAATTATTCAGTCCTTATTAATTCTAATCAAGTTATTTTAACCTTAAGGATTCGTAGACCTAATCAAGAGTTTATGACTAAAAGCGCTCCCACTTAAACCAATAAATTCATATGCTTTACTAATTTTAAACATAAAAATGTATTTCAAGTCTAACCGGAAACATACAAATTTAATTAAAATTTAAAGCCCATATAAATTTATAATTGAATCCAAAAATTTTAATTTGATTTCAGTCGAATTTTAAATTAATTCATGATTTTAATTTTAGTAAAATAATTAGAATAAATAAAATTTATTATAATTACAATATTCAAAATTAAAGTCCAAGAAAATAATTTAAATTATTAATTTTAAAATTAATTAAAATTACGTGAACTGAAAATTTCAAATTAAACATTCAAAACGATCTAATCGCAACGCAAACACCCTACGCATCGCACGCCCATGGGCCACACGCACACAACCATCGCTGGCCATGTGCGCGCAGCCCATGCGCTCGTCGCATAGCTGCTGCATCTTCCATCGCAAGCCATCGCACAAGAGGTGCGCGCTGCGCGCGCGCCAGCGCTCGATGCACGCGAGCCATCGCTCGCTGTGCGCGCTCGCCAGCGCTCGCTGCGCGCTTCAGCGCTCGATGCACGCGAGCCATCGCTCGCTGTGCGCGAGCAATTGCTTGCTGCGCGCGATCAGCGCTGGGCGCAGCGCTCGTGGCACGCGAGCTTGCGCTCGCTGCGCGCGAGGCTGCGCGTGCTTGCGCGAGGCAGTGCGCGTTGTGGCGCAGCTCGCTTGCTGCCCACACGCGACTGCCATGCCTTGCCTTCGCCCATGCCCATTCATCCATAGCTCGTGGCCCACGACACAAGGCAGGGCTGCTGCCTTGTGCTCGTGCACCATGCCCCTGCTCATTGCATTCGTGCCGCACGGGCGACGAGCTCCCTTGCTCGTCGTCGCATGCCCGCACTATACAACACCCCTTAAGGGTAACACGAAGCGTCCATTGCTTTGTGCGTGCAAGTTATATGAACGAAACGCATAAAAATTTAAAATTTATATTTAAAATTAATGACAAATTAATAAATAATATTAATTTCATAATTTTAGGGCGAAAAATCGAAAATTTATTATTCAATTGATTTCCGATTGTTATGGATTCAAGCCTAGGTCATAAAAATTTAAAATTTAACATAAATTTACAATTTTTATGGTGGTTTTTAATCATAGGTATCTAATTAAATTATAATTAATCATGAAAATCAAATTAATTCTAAATTATTCTAATTTTCAACAAATTAATCATAATTACAAATTAGATTGCATAATTAACAAGGCTAGGCATTCAAACTTGTTAAACATATACAGTAGGTCAATCAAAAATTCAAGATTTATCAACAAGAATCGCAAATATTTAATTTAACATCTTAAATTTACGAAATTTTGCATTCGAAAAACTAAAACCTTCGAAAAGTCATAGTTAGGCTTCGAATTTGAGAATTCTGGGTTCGGCAGAAAAATATTCTTTTTGTCAAAATTTTAGAATGTCTTTTACATGCGGAATTGACACAAAAATCACTCGATTTTGATGAGTAACGAAGAAACTGCCGAAAAACTGCGTACGTATAATTAAATAGACGCAATTTGCAATTAATTAACAATTACGAAAATTAATCACCCCTTTTAATTCTTGCAAATTAGTAATATTTAACCATGTTCATGCAATTTAGATTATGAAAATAATAAGAGGCTCGTGATACCACTGTTAGGTTATGATACATATGACAATTCATAAATCATGCGGAAAAATCATTTAGCCAGGAATACATATTATGTACACATAATCATATAGCATAGTTTAGATGCATACTCTTTGTTGCGTGCCTTCCCTAGCTGCGCCCGAACCGAACAAGAACAAGTCTTTAGGACTCCAAGTGTCGTCCCTCCGTAGATAGTCCACAGCACGTCCGGATCCGCCTTAAGATTGACCAACTAGAATCGCCCTTAAGGTACTAAAGAATTTCGGCACTTATAGTCAAGAAATGTGTCTGAATTTTCTCTCAAAAACTCACTTTGAATACTTGAATAATCTCTGAAAATATGTGACCCTAGGCACTTATTTATAGAGTTATGGAAAGGGTTTTGGAATCCTATTAGGATACTAATTTATTTAATTATAACCCTACTAGGACTCTAATTAAATAATCATTATCTAATAGTTTTAGGATTTAATCACACTTTGAATCCTGATTGCTTCAGGATTCCCGCACAAGCAATGCACGAGCACCGTACACCCGCGCAAGCCTTGCGGCCCACGCTAGGCGCACAGCGCTCGGCCCACTGCTGTGCTCCGCACGCGCGCCCAAGGCCTTGGCTGGGCCTGGCCTTGCGCTGGGCCTGGCCTTGCGCTGGGCCTGGTCGAGGCTTGGCGTACGCTGGTGTGCGTTTGGCTTGCTGGGCGACGGCCTGGCTTCGTGCTGGGCCTTCGTCTAGCGGGCCTCGTCCGATGCTAATTCGTACGATACGCTTCCGATTAAATTCCCGATTCCGGAATTCATTTCCGATACGAACAATATTTAATATTTCTGATTCCGGAATCAATTTCCGTTTCGAACAAATATTTAATATTTCCGTTTCCGGAATTATTTTCCGATTCCGATAATATTTCCGATTCTGACAATATTTCCGTTTCCGGCAATATTTCCGATTCTGGCAATATTTCCATTTCCGATAATATTTTCCGATACGTACCATGTTTCCGTTTCCGGCAACATCTACGACTTGGATAATATTTATATTTCCGATACGATCCATATTTCCGTTTCCGGCAATATCATCGTTTCCGGAGTATTCATTTCTTGCCTGTGACGATCTCAGCTCCCACTGAAACCAAGATCCGTCGATTCCGAATATCCATAGATGGAGTATCTAATGCCATTAAATACTTGATCCGTTTACGTACTATTTGTGTGACCCTACGGGTTCAGTCAAGAGTAAGCTGTGGATTAATATCATTAATTCCACTTGAACTGAAGCGGCCTCTAGCTAGGCATTCAGCTCACTTGATCTCACTGAATTATTAACTTGTTAATTAATACTGAACCGCATTTATTAGACTTAACATAGAATGCATACTTGGACCAAGGGCATTATTTCCTTCAATAAACAGATAATCATAGCCTATGATTCATCTGAGCATGGCCATTCATTTTCTTTTTTCAGTTTCTAGCTCTCCAAGTGGCCTTGTACATCTTTCAGCATCTCATCCCGATTTATGGGAGGACAATCTCAATCTTGTGATCTTGAGGTTAGACTTCGCTTGATGGTGATTACCTGAGCTTATCCAATTTTAGTAGATACTGAATCTAGCTAAATTCTAAGACATATAATATAGGTGAAGAATCTCATTAGATTCTTTGATGTTTAACTTAGTAAATGCTTATACAGAGTTCAAACATTCATTACTTAGATTTATTCACATGGGTCGAATATCTCCAATGGAGTCTTTCATGTTTGATTTAGTAAATGCCATTACTTAATCCAAAACAATATTCTAAGATCTTTTGGGTATAGATCTTAATACCCAGTATATACTAAGTTTCGCCTTGGTCCATCATTGATGAATAATTTCAAATCTAATTCATTAGCATTTGAATGTTATTTCACAATAGAGAGATATATGTGTGATACAAATAGGACCAATTAACTTTTACGTACTCCCACTAAACTTCTTATACACCTATAAGAATCGTCTACATTTTATGAAACTAAAATACTTATTAGCTTCACTAAAATACAGCTCCAATTCCTAGTTGCTTGCTGAAATACATACTTAGATTTCATAAGCTAGCATTCATTTCAAGCATTATTTGGATCCACAAATCCTATGACATGTCATGTACATAGTTTATTCCAACATTTGATTGAGGAATACGTTTTGTCATCCAATTGCTATATGTACCAATATGCAATCATTGCTTGAATTATAGACTTGAGCATTATGATTATGCATGAGGTTTCAACACAATCCACGTCGTGATTTGCTTGTAACCTTTAGCAACTAATCTCTCTTTGTGTGAAGACACAATTTCACGTTTGATGGTTTTTTATCCTTAAAACCAACTTGGAACCAATAGGTGTGAAACTATTCATAAAAATCAACAACATGTCAATTTTGTCATCAAAACATTGATTCTGTTTTATGGCCTTTAACCATTTAAAACATTGAGTTTATACATGGCCTCTAACCATTTTAGGGAATCTGGGTTTCGTCATAGCTTTCTTACAAGTCACAAACTCATTAATCTTCGTGATAATAGTTTATCTGCAAGTTGTAGGTTTCTTCACTATCTAATAGAAAAATCGCATAGCTTCAGTGACCTGAACTCTATGCCTATATGGGTATAGAACATCAAACAATAGAATATTAATAGCCACTTGAAAGTCCTTTGAATATTCTATTCTCTTTGAAGCACTTGTAAAGTCTTCTAAGAGATGTCTATTCTTTAAAGCCATTTCTAAAATCCTTAAAGAATAAGTGTTCGGATTTTCTGAAGAACTTCATAAAGCTTCCGGAATCTCCGTTTTATGTTTGTTGTTCCCCACCAAAATGACACTATTTCGAGCAAACAAACATTATGTTCTCCAAAATTCGCGGTAGAAATATTACCCTTCTGTCTCATTTGAATAAATCACAATGAAACATATATCTATACTTGGGCCTTAGTTTGTTAAATAACAAACACTAAGCTCCTATATATATATATATATATATATATATATATATATATATATATATATATATATATATATATATATATATATATATATATATATATATATATATATATATATTTCCTGCTTTCAATTCTCTTACAAAAATATCATGATTTCCGTAATTGTTTGAAGAACCCAACATTCTCTTTCCTAATTTAGAAAACACCAAATTCAGATGCTTAAAAATTACGGAGTAGATGTTTAATAGTAGAGCTAACTAATGGATGCGGATCGTGGGATTACATTGGGGGGATTCTTATTCTTTTTTTTTTGTAGAATTAATTTTATTTTGTTGTAGCTTCCTTTTAATATTATTTAAAGTTAACAAAATCGATGGTTAGGTTAGTTTCATATGTTGTATGGTTGAGATTCAATTAGGTATAGTGGATAACATTTTAATGTAGCTATTGTTGGAACTTTACCCATATACAAGCAATATAATTTTTTTACCAATAAAAATAGTAAATACCGATACCATGATTCTATTAATTAAGGAAAGTTAATGGGACAAGGGAGAGAGAGAGAGAGTAGAAGATGATTATGGAAGAAGTGGGATATATATCTAAAGAGTTGCTAAATTTAACGACAAATTAATAATTCATATTAATTTCACTAAATTTAGGCGAAAAATCGAAAATTTATTATTCAAATTAATTTCCAATTACATATTTTCATAGGGATTAAATCTAAGTCATAAAATTTTAAAATATTTCAATTTTAACAAATTTTATGGTGGTTTTTAATCATAGGATCCTAATTAATTTATCAATTAATTATGAAAATCAAAACAAATTCTTAATTATTTGAAATTCAACAAATTCATTATAATTATAAATTAGGTTGTATAATTAACAAAATTAGACCTTAAAATTGTTAAACATATATAGTAGGTCAATCATAGATTCAAAATTTACATACAAGATTCGCAAATATTTAATTTAACTTCATAAAAATTACAAATTTTGTATTCGAAAAACTAAAACCTCCGAAAAGTCATAGTTAGGCTTCGAATTTAGGAATTCTGGATTCGGCATCAAATCTTTGATCCATGTCAAAAATTTAAAACGTTGTTTACATGCGAAATCCACTATAAAAAAATAAGATTTCGACCATTATTGACAAAACTGCCGAAAAATCCTGCGAACATGTAATCAAATAATCGCACGAATTTGCAATCAATTACATCCACGAAATTAGTCACCCCTTTAATTCATTGCAAATTTATAAAATTTGATCCATGTTAACTATAATTGATTATGGAATTAATTAGAGGCTCGTGATACCACTGTTAGGTTATGAATAATACAATAATATAATTCATGCGGAAAAACCATAAAGCCAGAATCCAAATTAATTGCCACATAGTAAATAAGCATAACTTATGTTACATACAATGTGATGCGTGCCTTCCCTAGATTCTCCCGAACCGAACAAGAACAAGTCTTTAGAGCCCCAAACGTCGCCCCTCCGTAGAAAGTCCACAACACGTTCGAATCCGCCTTAGGTTCAACCAACTAGGATTTTACTTAACGTTTTATGTATTCGGGTTAGGCTATATTATGTTCTCCCTTGAACACAATGTAAGTAAAGAATATGATTTTCTATGTATTAAATTATGAGGGCCTAGCCTCATATTTATAGGGTAGGAAATAAGGAATTTGATTCTTTAGGAAAATAATTACCAACCCTACTAGAATTGAAATTCTTATCCAATTAGAATTGTAACATTAATTAAACTCTTAATTATACCAATTCTAGTAGGACTAGGAAACTAATACTTAATCCCAAAGTTACTTGGCAACTAAGTAATCGGACTTTTCTTGGAGCCCAAGACGAAGCAACCAACGCAACCACAATGGGCCACGCTGGTGCGTGTGCCTACCTAGGCCCAACCGCAGTCATAGTTGGCCAAAGGCCCAGTGCACTGCAGCCTTTCCTAGGCGGGCTGCTGCTTGCTTGGCGGGCTGCTGCTTGCTTGTTGCTCGCGGTCCACTGCGCTTCTAGGCCCATCGGCTGGGCTCTGGCGTTGGGCTTCGTGCTCAGTGCTATACGCTCGGCCTTTTGCTTGTCGAGCAATGGGCCGGCTCGCTCGCGGGTTGTCGCTCATCGAGCTTCCGATTCGTTTTCCGATTCCGAAATCCATTTCCGTTTCGAACAAATATTTACGTTTCCGTTAATATTTCCGATTCCGGAAACAATTTCCTTTTCCGACAATTCCGGTAATATTTCCGATTCTGACAATATTTCTATTTCCTATAATATTTTCCGATATGAACCATGTTTCCGTTTCCGGCAACATCTACGACTTGGATAATATTTATATTTCCGTCATGAACCATATTTTCATTTCCGACAATATCTTCATTTCCGGAGTATTTCTTTACTTTGCCTTTTTACGATTTCAGGTCCCACTGGAACCGAGATCCGTCATTTCCGAATGATCATAAATGGATTACTTGATTCAATTCGTTCACATACTATTTATGTGACCCTACGGGTTCAGTCAAGAGTAAGTTGTGGATTAATATTATTAATTCCAATTGAACTGAAGCGACCTCTAGCCAGGCATTCAGTTCACTTAATCTCAGTGAATTATTAACTTGTTAATTAATACTGAACCGCTTTATTACACTTAGCATTAAATGTAAACTTGGACCAAGGGCTTTATATCCTTCAGATACCTCACACGACATCTATCCCTTAGTTGACTCAGGAGTGCATGAGGCTCATAGGTAATGAACCTCCCTCTCCAATTTTCGGGAATAGATTTTAGGATAAACTCCGAGACAAGGTACTTGTGAAGTGCCCAATTTATGTACCTTTCTGGAGTCATACCCCGCACGTAATATCTAGGAAAAGGTTGTTCGATGACATAGCGCATGTCGTTAACATTTAAAACTTCGATAAGTTTCCTTTCCCATTCAAGAAATGTATTCAAGTTTAACTCGACATCTAGTATATATGATGCTTTGATTGTTGTTTTAGACATTCTACATTTGAAAAGAATTCGCAATAAATAACCATTCATAATCTTTAATAACTTTGAAATAAATTCCTCCATGCAATCATTAAAGATATTAAACATTTCATTCATGCAAAAGATAAAACATGGTCCAAAATGAATGAAACGATTCCAAGACCCTAAAAGTCCTAAATCCTTAAGCAGCTTTGGCATGTCTTAAGTCTTTTAAGTTTCTAGGTAAGCAAAACCTATTGCTAGTAATCTCCAAATTACTCTTGGTTAATAAATTAATTCCATAATTTATTCCTTTGCCACAACATATGCCATTGTTGTTTTAAGTTGAAACCACAATCAACGTGTTCCTTTGGGATACCTTACCACCTAAGTTAACTAATATAGCACCTCGCTTTGGTGGAAACCTGCTACCTTGGATCCTTAGATTTTTGTAAGTGCTTGATTTGGAAGGCAATTTTAAACTCAATATTACTTTGGACCTAGTTATTTCTATGTTGGTTCGATTATTTAGTGAACTAAATATAATTGAGCATACAAACAACATTCATGCATAATATACATTCATTCACAATATATATAGTGCATAAATTAATTTTGGTGAACTAGTATGACCCAAAACTTTTTCTTGAAGCATCCAATCTTCTTCACCTCGTTAGCTTGGCATCGTCTTTGAACTTCATTCAATAAGCTAACTTAAAGTTCTAAACTTCCTAGAAATACTTGAAATAATTAAACTATTACATCAAAATTTCAATGGTACACGCAGACCATATTTAAAACTTTATATTCAAAGATAAAACGGTACGCATACCGTATTTAACTATCCTAGATTGGCCATACTAGTCACCTTGAATACCTGCAATACATAAAATATATTCTATGCATTCATCCATTCGTGTCCTAAAACGAATGGCCCAAAGAAATATGCAAGTATTTACATGATTTATTTAAAAATCACGTTCACATAAAACACGTCCTAAAAGATTAATCAATTCCGAATTATTAATCCTTAGAATAATTCTAATAAAAAATTAATTTAATTAAAATAATGGTGCCCTACGAAAATAATTAAAAATTAATTATTTCATTTAATTTCATTAAATGGCTCCCACTTAAACCAATATTTTAATTTGGATAATTTAATTAAACTCACGGCCCGGCCCAAGTTAAATAAAATAAATAAATAAAAAATCCACTGTTAGCCATTTTATGCAAAAATTAAATTTAAAGCCCAAATGAAACAAAATAGCCAATTTGTGCAACACGGGCTGGGCGCAAGCCTAGCCCAACATCGCCTAGTGCATTGCATGCCAT
Organism: Spinacia oleracea; assembly: GCF_020520425.1. Lineage (NCBI taxonomy): Eukaryota > Viridiplantae > Streptophyta > Magnoliopsida > Caryophyllales > Amaranthaceae > Spinacia > Spinacia oleracea. The sequence continues at coordinate 41,297,733 of NC_079487.1, read as the reverse complement.
ACGAGGCCTCGAGTAGCATCGCCCCTGCCTCGCAAAGCACATCGCACAACCCGCATCTATGCTGATGTTGCTGCTGCTTTGCTCGTCGCTGCTCGCAAGCCAAGGCCAGCGCTGCTGCCTTGCTTCCTCGCTGCTTCGCCGCTAAGGCAAGGGACAGCTGCTGCCTTGCTCGCTGATGTGGCCAGCGCGCGCTGGCACGCCCAGCTCGCTTGTTAGCTACCTCACGTTGTTGCGCCAAGCTACGAGGGGGCAGCGCGCATGGGCTATGCCCAGCCACACGCACCGCACACCCATGTTCCGCACCTTTGGCTCGTTCCATACGAGTAAATTAACCAAAAAAATTAATTTTTAATTTTACGGAACTTTATTTGCATGACGTTATTTTTCTTTGAAATTAACAAAATTAATCGTTTGATTTTCGAAAAATAACAAAGTGGGTGATTTAATTAATTTTCCAACAATCCAATTTTGAGAAATTTATTAAATCTTGGCTAAAAACATTCAAATTTAACAAACGATCAATATCAGCAAAAATTTGAATATATAAGATAATCCAATCCAAAATTTTAAATCGTTCTAAACATTTAAATATCAGATTTTTATCAATTTGGTTTAAGTGATGATTAAAATTAACGAATCTAATCAAAATTTTAATCTAATGATTTTTGAAAACTACCGCTGAATATGAAATTATATTCCCATTCCCAATTAAACAAATCTCTGGATCTAAATTATTTTTAAAAATCAATTTACGATCTAAAAATCACCAATTTAGGGAAAAATAAAATTAGGGTTTATACTTAACATTTATGGCAGAAAATTTAACCATAATTTTAAAATATAAACAAGAATAGTAGGGACAAATTTCAATTAATTCCGAGTAGTTTAGGTCGAGCAATTAATTGAAAAACTTTCCAAAATTGTATATTTAATTCATTGATTAACAAAAACGCCCAAAAACTCAAACTTCGAGGCCTGTTTTTGCGATTTTGTTCACATGAGTCGATCTTAAAATGCCGTTTCAATAATATTAGGGTCAGAAAAATCAAATGTCCGGCAATTTTCCAATTCGGAACATATTCTACGATCTATCCAAAAATCCAGAAATATTTCGTAAATTCATGAAAAAATTCAGAAAAATTCGACAACATCAAAAACATATTAACATGCCAAAAATTACTTTAAAATACATTTTGCTCTGATACCACTGTAGGGGAATACAGTTAAATACATATTAATGCAGCGGAATAATCCCCAAAGCCAAGAACCATGTATAAAGTACAGATTAAGCAAACTTACATTCGTAGCGTGTTTTTCCTAGTTCAACGAATCACGAACAAGAATAAGAACTCCAAATGTAATTCCTCTACTTGGTTCACCGACACGTTTAGATTTGTCTTGAGATTCGTAGCTTAGATGTCACTCAAGACATTTTAGCTTTTATGGAAAAACAGTTTGAACGGAGGCAAAGACAGAATTAGGGTTTCTCTTTGATTAGGTTAAAATTGATGTACGTAGAATTAGTTGTGTGTTGTGTTGGAAAAACATTAGGAGAGGTGGAGTGTTATAACCCTAAGGTTATAACATGACCGGCCAATGCACAAGGCCTCAACCGGCCAGCTAGACGCACAAGCCCACGAAGCAGCACGCACAAGGCAACGCAGCCGTGGGCCTTGGGCCTCGCTGCTTGCTTGGTGCCAGCGATGGTGTCCGCGCGCGCCCAACCGCAGCCTTGCGGGCTTTTCTCTCGTTGCTGGCTCGTTGGGCCTTGCGCGCTTGGCTCGATGAGTCGTCAGCCTCATCTTGCTTGTATCCGCGACAAATGCCTTACGGCTATTGTTTATCGTATAGTACTTGACGAATCACCTGTTAGGTTATGACAAATATAAACATATATTTCATGCGGAAAAACCATAAAGCCGGGAATCCAAATTAATTTCCACATAACAATTAGCATAATTTAGGATGCATACATTCGAAGCGTGCCTTCCGTAGCTGCTCCCGAACCGAACAAGAACAAGTTTAGGACTCCAAGTGTAGTCCCTCCGTAGATAGTCCACAGCACGTTCTGATCCGCCTTAGATTCAATTAACTAGAATTTAGCCTAAGGTATTATGTTATTCGTTTATAATTTTGTGGAAAATTATTAACCTTTATTTTTTAACTTAAAACTATATTAATACTTGAATTGATGTATTATAAATTGTGATTGCCATCACCTATTTATAGAGTAGGATTATCGGAACTAGAAACCTACTAGGATTCAACTTATTTAATTCTATTAGAATTTGATTCAAATTAAATCTATTAGTTTTAGTGTTTTGCATAACAACTAATTCTAGTAGTTTCAGGAAAATAGTATAATCGGATAAATCCTAAACGCTTAAGGATTCGTAACATGCACGAACACACCAACACGCAGGAACAGCCCACGAGGGGGCATGCCCGCGCGCGCGGTGGATTGGCTCGGTCCAGCAGCTGGTACGCAGCCCGCGAAGGGCGCGCGAGCTTGCTGGCCTTGCCGCATGCTGGGCCTGGCCTTGCTTCGTTGATTGGTTGGGCCTTGCTTGCCTTGGCGCGCTGCTAGCTCGCCTGCTGTGAGCGGGCTTCGCTAGGCGCGGGCTTAGCTTCGTGTTGGGCCTAGCGTCTAGCAATCTCGTCCGATGTTTATTTCGTACGTCGCGCTTCCGATTAATTTTCCGATTCCGGAATTCATTTCCGATTCGAACAATATTTAATATTTCCGATTCCGGAATTTATTTCCGTTTCTAACAAATATTTAATATGTCCGATTCCGGAATTTATTTCCGATTCAGATAATATTTCCGATTCCGAGAATATTTCCGATTCCGGCAATATTTCCGATTCCGGCAATATTTCCATTTCCGATAATATTCTCCGATACGTACCATGTTTCCGTTTCCGACAACATCTACGACTTGGATAATTTTTATATTTCCGTTTCCAGCAATATCATCGTTTCCGGAGTATTCATAATTTGCCTTTGACGATTTCAGCTCCCACTGGAACCGAGATCCGTCGATTCCGAATATCCATAAATGGAGTATTTAATTCCTTTAAATACTTGATCCGTTCACGTACTATTTGTGTGACCTTACTGAAGGAAATAATGCCCTTGGTCCAAGTATGCATTTAATGATAAATCTAATAAATGCGGTTCAGTATTAATTGACAAGTTAATAATTACGTGAGATCAAGTGAGCTGAATGCCTAGCTAGAGGCCGCTTCAGTTCAAGTGGAATTAATGATATTAATCCACAGCTTACTCTTGACTGAACCCGTAGGGTCACACAAATAGTACGTAAACGGATCAAGTATTTAATGGCATTAAATACTCCATCTATGAATATTCGGAATCGCCGGATCTTGGTTTCAGTGGGAGCTGAGATCGTCAAAGGCAAGAAATGAATACTCCGGAAACGGAAATATGGATCGTATCAGAAATATAAATATTATCCAAGTCGTAGATGTTGCCGGAAACGGAAACATGGTACGTATCGGAAAATATTATCGGAAATGGAAATATTGCCGGAATCGGAAATATTGCCGGAAACGGAAATATTGTTAGAATCGGAAATATTATCGGAATCGGAAAATAATTCCGGAAACGGAAATATTAAATATTTGTTCGAAACGGAAATTAATTCCGGAATCGGAAATGTTAAATATTGTTCGTATCGGAAATGAATTCCTGAATCGAGAATTTAATCAGAAAGCGTATCGTACGAATTAGCATCGGACGAGGCTTGCTAGACGAAGGCCCACGCCCAGCAAGCCACACGCATCCAACACGCCAAGTGCTCGACCAGGCCCAGCGCAAGGCCAGGCCCAGCCAAGCCTTGGCGCGCGACAAGCTCAGCGATGGGCTGCGAGCATTGGGCCTCAGCGATGTGCGCTCGGCGTGGGACGCAAGGCCTGCGTACGTGCGTGCGGTGCTTGGGCGCTGCTCGTGTGCGTGACGAATCCTAATGCTATCGGAATTCGTGCATTGATTAAATCCTAATCCTAAAATATTAAATTTATTATTTAGAGATCTAATAGGATTCTAATTAATAAATTAGTATTCTAACAGGATTCGAATTCCTTTTCCATAGTCCTATAAATATATGCCTAGGGTCATAATTTTAGGCACGAGTTTTCAATAAGTATTCATACAACAAAACAGAGATTTTTCAGCAGAAAAATCAGTCACATTCTTGCCCATGAATAGCCGAAATTTATAGTACCTTAAGGGCGATTCTAGTTGGTCAATATTAAGGCGGATCCGGACGTGCTGTGGACTATCTACGAAGGGATGACGATTGGAGTCCTAAAGACTTGTTCTTGTTCGGTTCGGGCGTAGTTAGGGAGGGCACGCTACAAAGTGTATGCACCTAAATTATGCTAAATGATTATGTGTAAATAATATGTTTCCTGGCATTAAGGTTTTCCGCATGATTTATATTTTGTCATATGTATCATAACCTAACAGTGGTATCACGAGCCTCTTATTTTTCATAATCTAAATTGCATAACATTGTTAAATTTTACAAATTTGCAAAGAATTAAAAGGGGTGATTAATTTTCGTAATTGTTAATTAATTGCAAATTGCGTTTATTTAATTATATGTACGCAGTTTTTCGGCATTTTATTCGTATACTCATCCAAATCGAGTGATTTTTGTGTCAATTCCGCATGTAAAAGGCATTCTAAAATTTTGACAAAAAGAATATTTTTCGGCCGAATCCAGAATTCCCAAATTCGAAGCCTAACTATGACTTTTCGGAGGTTTTAGTTTTTCGAACGCAAAAGTTTGTAAATTTAAGATATTAAATTGAATATTTGCGATTCTTGTTGATAAATCTTGAGTTTTTGATTGACCTACAGTATATGTTTAACAATTTTCAATGCCTAGACTTGTTAATTATACAACCTAATTTGTAATTATGATTAATTTGTTGAAATTCGAATAATTTAAAATTTATTTGATTTTCATAATTAATTAATAATTTAATTAGGTATCCATGATTAAAAACCACCATAAAAATTGTTAATTTATGATAAATTTTAAATTTTTATGACCTAGATTTGAATCCATGTTAATCGGAAATTAATTGATTAATAAATTTTCGATTTTTCGACCTAAAATTATGAAATTAATATGATTTATTAATTTTTCATAGATTTTAAATTAAAATTTTTAATTTTTTTATAAAATTCGCTCATAAACGTTGCACGCACAAAGCAAAGGACGCTACGTGTTACCCTTAAGGGGTGTTGTATAGTGCGGGCACGCGACGACGAGCAAGGGAGCTCGTCGCACGTGCCGTACGAATGCAGCGAGCAACCAAGGCATGGCGCGCGCACGAGGCAAGGGAGCCTGGGCATGTGTGCTGTGTGCTATGGGCGAAGGGCGATGGGCGTGGCACATGACGAGGCGCGCGATGTAGACACCTACTTTTGTCCCCATTCCCGAAAGGGAAAGGTTTGATGAAAGCGTAAATCTCCACTTGACAACGCATTTCCTATAAAATAAACGAATCTCAATTCCCCTTTTCATTTCACCCGAAACCTGCTATTTATGGAAACCTGCTAAAAATAGTAACTGCCGTAAAGGGTAGCTTCTAAAAGTGCCAAGTCATAAAAGATAGAAACCTGTCAGAATTCGGTGTTGCACTCCAACATAAATCCTAAATGAGATAGAAAACTGCAAGAATCCTATTCCTAATATGATTCGGAAATAAGAGTTACGTATTAATTAAAATCCTAACGAGCCTAGAGTTCGTAACGGGCCCAGACGCATTCCGTCATGAAATTGATACGCACTAAAAGACTCGATTAAGTCTCAAACACTACGGATTTCAGGAATCCGAATCTGACTAAGAAAACAGCCCAGACCCTATTTTCAACGCCTCGCTCTGGGCGCCGAAATCTTCGGCGCCCAGGCCTGGGCGCTGAAAATACCTGGGTACGTGTTTTTTCCTAATTCTTTGTGGATTAAAACTCTGCAATTCTATCTTTCCACGAACTCTTCCCTATAAATACAGCCCCAAATTCGACGTGAAAACAACACAACACACAATTCATATTCTGAGTATTGACTTCAACCCTTAGCGTAAGCCTCACGCTGCGAAATTGTTCACGCGTTCTGTCGCAATCGATCCATAAATCGAACAGAACGTATCCTGCCCCATAATTTGAGATTCGTTAAATAAAAAGGAGAAATAGCAAAGTCAAAGTGGTTAGTTTTCTGAGAACCGTGACGCACCTCTGAAGGGTGCGTCGTAATGTGTCCCTTTTCGATGATTTAATTGCTTTCCTCGCCATTTTTATGAACTGTTAAACTAACTAAATCTGATTGTTCTATCACGCCTAACAAATACAATATTTTTAGGAAATTGGATTATCATGCTAGGTTCCTTAATGCAATCTAAATCAGATAATCGCGATCGATCTAGTATTATATGTTGCATATTGCTAAAATCAACTCAGATTAGTTTAATAGTTAACGCATGTCCCTTCAATTATTTATGCTGAGCTAGTAAGGATATCCTGCCTCTGGAGTTATCGACGAGCGAAGTACTCCTCTCGGTATTTACAGTCCCCCGAACCCTCAATCTCTACCTTGCGGGTGTATGTTGAGAGATCCCCACACCAGGGATCACAAGGGAACCTATGGCCGTCGTGGTCAAACATAATTGCACTCCCTTTATGTCACGATAACCGGGTTTTGTCAGTTTTTCTCATTGTCGTTAAAAACTGAATGGCGACTCCTATATTACTAGTCAATTGGGTGTATACTCACAGGAAATCCAATTACACTTGATTGAATAAAAAGAATCGTCACACCCACGAGGGACGAGGTCACGCATTAGCCTCGTGCTTTTTCGACCCCCTCACAGTGGCGACTCCACTGGGGATAGTGAAGGAAATACTCGTGCTTGTAGGTAATCAAAATAGCCGAAGGGTGAAACGATCCTACCCCGCGTTTATTTCCCCATCAAGTTGGGACGACCTGAAAACCAGCATATTAATGTGAACGGGCAGAACCGCATAACGAATCTCGGCTCCCTCGGGAGTTGGGACTAAGGATACCTTTTTTCGCCAATAGGGGGGTGCATACGCCGCGCATGTTATCCACTCGGTACTTGTGCAGGTAGTACACCTATCCCGAACCCAATGGCTACAACCTCTCCCAAATTCTAAGCGCTACTTATAATATAAAAAGTCACCCCACTAACAAGGGTAACTGAAAATCGCGAGTCACCAAAACTCCGATCAAACCACTGCACATAACGCTCGCCCTATAAAGCGCCCGTTACACAGTCTACATCGTTCCAAAGCAAAAGAGAAAGAAAAAAATACTGTCAAAGTTCTGCCCAGAAATCATTTTCAACGCCCAGAGCTGGGCGCCGATATCTTTAACGCCCCAGCCTGGGCGCTAAATGTCTCTGCTTGCTAAATCTTGCCCTGATATAAAAACAAGAAAGAAACATCTATGAATCCTCGCATCGAACGAAGTAATAAGCCGTGCACGCCCACGCAGAAGGTGCTACACTTGTTCGAGCACCTGAACGATTCAGCGCGATAAAGTACTCCAATACAAAAAATAATAATGATATCCCAACACCTGGAGGAATGCTCTAAGACACGCTGTTAGGCCACACAAGCCTACGTCGCACCATAAATTCAGCTATCCCATGGTACAAGTCTAAAAAATAGAGTAAGGCATATTGCGCTAATGCGGGCACGACCAAAGAGCATGTGTAAAAGAGGCAAAGACTACTTATCGCCCAAATTCAAAATGCAAGCCACACGACTTTGAAGGAAATAATGCCCTTGGTCCAAATATGCATTCTATGTTAAGTCTAATAAATGCGGTTCAGTATTAATTAACAAGTTAATAATTCAGTGAGATCAAGTGAGCTGAATGCCTAGCTAGAGGCCGCTTCAGTTCAAGTGGAATTAATGATATTAATCCACAGCTTACTCTTGACTGAACCCGTAGGGTCACACAAATAGTACGTAAACGGATCAAGTATTTAATGGCATTAGATACTCCATCTATGGATATTCGGAATCGACGGATCTTGGTTTCAGTGGGAGCTGAGATCGTCACAGGCAAGAAATGAATACTCCGGAAACGATGATATTGCCGGAAACGGAAATATGGATCGTATCGGAAATATAAATATTATCCAAGTCGTAGATGTTGCCGGAAACGGAAACATGGTACGTATCGGAAAATATTATCGGAAATGGAAATATTGCCAGAATCGGAAATATTGCCGGAAACGGAAATATTGTCAGAATCGGAAATATTATCGGAATCGAAAAATAATTCCGGAAACGGAAATATTAAATATTTGTTCGAAACGGAAATTGATTCCGGAATCGGAAATATTAAATATTGTTCGTATCGGAAATGAATTCCGGAACCGGGAATTTAATCGGAAGCGTATCGTACGAATTAGCATCGGACGAGGCCTGCCGGACGAAGGCCCAGCACGAAGTCGGGCCATCGCCCAGCAAGCCAAACGCACGCCCAGCCAAGGCAGCGCCCAGGCCCACCGCAAGGCAGGCCCAGCGCGCGCCTAAGGCCATGGGCCTCGCTGCGTGGGCTGCTGCTCGCACGCACGCATGGGCGGCCCTCGTGGCTGCCGTGTGTGTGTGTGAGTTTGTGTTCATGCAGGATTCCTAAAACTATTAGAATTAGTATATGATTAAATTCCTATTCCTAAAAGGATAAATTAATTAATTAGAGTTCTTGTAGGATTCTAAGTTTAATTAATTCGTATCCTACTAGGATTCCAATTCCCTTTCCATAACTCTATAAATACGTGCCTAGGGTCACATATTTTCTCAGATTAATTCAAGTATTCAAAGTGAGTTTTAAGAGAAAAATTCAGCCACATTCCTTGCTCAATAGTGCCGAAAATTCTAGTACCTTAAGGGCGATTCTAGTTGGTCAATCTTAAGGCGGATCCGGACGTGCTGTGGACTATCTACGGAGGGACGACACTTGGAGTCCTAAAGACTTGTTCTTGTTCGGTTCGGGCGCAGCTAGGGAAGGCACGCAACAAAGAGTATGCATCTAAATTATGCTATATGATTATGTGTAAATAATATGTATTCCTGGCTAAATGGTTGTTTCCGCATGATTTATGAATTGTCATATGTATCATAACCTAACAGTGGTATCACGAGCCTCTTATTATTTTCATAATCTAAATTGCATGAACATGGTTAAATATTACAAATTTGCAAGAATTAAAAGGGGTGATTAATTTTCGTAATTGTTAATTAATTGCAAATTGCGTTTATTTAATTATACGTACGCAGTTTTTCGGCAGTTTCTTCGTTACTCATCCAAATCGAGTGATTTTTGTGTCAATTCCGCATGTAAAAGGCATTCTAAAATTTTGACAAAAACTGTATTTTTCTGCCGAACCCAGAATTCTCAAATTCGAAGCCTAACTATGACTTTTCGAAGGTTTTAGTTTTTCGAATGCAAAATTTCGTAAATTTAAGATGTTAAATTAAATATTTGCGATTCTTGTTGATAAATCTTGAATTTTTTATTGACCTACTGTATATGTTTAACAAGTTTGAATGCCTAGCCTTGTTAATTATGCAATCTAATTTGTAATTATGATTAATTTGTTGAAAATTAGAATAATTTAGAATTAATTTGATTTTCATAATTAATTATAATTTAATTAGAAACCTATGATTAAAAACCACCATAAAAATTGTAAATTTATGATAAATTTTAAATTTTTATGACCTAGGCTTGAATCCATAATAATCGGAAATTAATTGAATAATAAATTTTCGATTTTTCGCCCTAAAATTATGAAATTAATATTATTTATTAATTTGTCATTAATTTTAAATATAAATTTTAAATTTTTTATGCGATTCGTTCATATAACTTGCACGCACAAAGCAATGGACGCTTCGTGTTACCCTTAAGGGGTGTTGTATAGTGCGGGCATGCGACGACGAGCAAGGGAGCTCGTCGCCCGTGCGGCACGAATGCAATGAGCAAGGGCATGGTGCACGAGCACAAGGCAGCAGCCCTGCCTTGTGTCGTGGGCCACGAGCTATGAACAAATGGGCATGGGCGAAAGGCAAGCCAAGGCAGTCGCGTGTGGGCAGCAAGCGAGCTGCGCCACGACGCGCACTACCTCGCGCAAGCGCGCGCAGCGAGCGCAAGCTCGCGTGCCACGAGCGCTGCGCCCAGCGATTGATCGCGCGCAATTGCTTGCGCGCACAGCGAGCGATGGCTCGCGCGCACAGCGAGCGATGGCTCGCGCGCACAACGAGCAATGGCTCGCGCGCACAGCGAGCGATGTCGCGCGCACAACGAGCAATGGCTCGCGCGCACAGCGAGCGATGTCGCGCGCACAGCGAGCGATGGAGCGCGCGCAGCGTGCGCTGGCGAGCGCGCACAGCGAGCGATGGCGCGCGCGCAGCAAGCACCACAGCGTGCGATGGCTTGCGATGGAGATGCAGCAGCTATGCGACGAGCACATGGGCTGCGCGCACATGGCCAGCGATGGTTGTGTGCGTACGGCCCATGGGCGTGCGATGCGTAGGGTGTTTGCGTTGCGATTAGATCGTTTTGAATGTTTAATTTGAAAATTTTCAGTTTACGTAATTTTAATTTTAAAATTAATAATTTAAATTATTTTCTTGGATTTTAATTTTGAATATTGTAATTATAATAAATTTTATTTATTCTAATTATTTTACTAAAATTAAAATCATGAATTAATTTAAATACGACTGAAATTAAATTAAACTTTTGGATTCAATTATAAATTTATATGAGCTTTAAATTTTAATTAAATATGTATGTTTCCGGTTAGACTAGAAATACATTTTTATGTTTAAAATTAGTAAAGCATATGAATTTATTGGTTTAAGTGGGAGCCCTTTTAGTCATAAACTCTTGATTAGGTCTACGAATCCTTAAGGTTAAAACAACTTGATTAGAATTAATAAGGACTGAATAATTGGTAGATTATTGGTTCCCTTGATTAATTGCTGCAAATGTTTACGTGATGCATAATGTGTTTTACTAACCAGCTATGTGGGCCATTCATGATAATGAATGGGTGAATGGTATATATTGTATATGTAATGTTTTGCAGGTTATGAAGTGACTAGTATGGCCCAAATAGGATAGAAAATATGGTCTGCGTACCATTAATTTGAATGTAATTGGTCTAAAGTACCAAAGTTATTTTTCAATTCAAATATGGTCTGCGTACCATCAAATAGTTGTAATTAGTTACAGCTTATCCTATTTGAAGAAAATGGTGCCTCCCACAGAGATTTTCAAGACGGACTTTGAAGTCAAAGCTTCAAGATGAAGTCGGGCCATACTAGATCACATTTATCTTATGCATGTTTTAAGTTATTTATTGCTTTTAAATATGTCTTAAAATGCATGAGATCAAAAGCTTGATTATGTTGCATGATTAAGGATTTTAGTTCACTTAAAATCTAACCAACATAGTAAGAGCCTTAAGTTCCAAACTTAAAAATTGAGTTAAAAGGTGCCATGCCAAAATATACACTTGCTTGGATATCCTTTACATCAATCTAGTAATAGTTTTCGCTCAGCGAGGTGTTACTTATTGGTCCTAAAGGGGCAAGGTACACAAATAATTGTGAGTACATGTTAGTTTTGGGGAAACTCAACGATATAAGTAAGGAGTCCTTTTATGTCGTGGCAAAATCGATAGGTTTACCTAATAAGTTCTTAGACGTACCTATCAACCAAGAATAGTTTCTAGACTATTAGCAAAAGGCTTTTGCTTACCTAAGATGTTTTAGAATTAAGTCGACAAACTGTGATTAATTCTTCAATGATTTTAGGATCTTGGAATCATTTTATTCACACCTGCCGGAACAATAAATTCGAATAAAATGCTAATAACTTGTTGAAATTGCATGATTGCTTTAATTTTCAAGTTATTACTCATGATAAATGTTTAGACTTAGCATGCTTCAATGTATGTTTTAATTATTGTTTATAATTAAATATCTTGCACTGCAGTAAATCCTTTTAGAAAGGTAACAGTAAATTTCCTCGATTGGTAGTGAATCCAAGAACGATTCACGGAAATGAGAGAAAGTGAGCAATTTAAAATGTACGTTTCTTATAGCGACTTTTATGGTTGTTTTCGAACATCAAAGTCGAATGGCAAACCAATTGGTGCTTGTGAATTCAAAATACACTGTAGTTTTGAAATCATAAAACATTGAGTTTAAACGCTCAGCCTTACCAATGGTTAACAACCTAATATCTTTGTCCATTTAATTCTCGAATGAGTCTAGTCCCTAGACATTTGAATAGATCGATGCTTAGAGAACTTTAGAAGCTTCTGGTAAGATCATCTAGTTGAAACAAAATATTCAACATAAATTAAATGGTAAGAACCTTGTTGGGGTGACATTGGACATGTCTAACAAAGTATAAAAGTCAACACTAAAGAATTCAATTCTTAAGACTATAAGAAAGGGTACAAGAAATAGGAAAACGAGGAACAAATGAAAGGAATTTACGATTCCGTTTCTACCTATAAGTTTATGTTTAAAGAGAAGTGACCTAACAATCAAACTTCCTTGGTATCATATACCGCTTGAGGTTCTTACTTCGGTAATAACTCAAACAATGGAAGCTAGGATACACTAATGACCTACAAGTGGGAAATGAAGCATGGCAATGCTACATTAGTTGTAGGGTCATCTAGTTTGTTTTAAGTCCTTTCAAAGGCTGGAACTAAATGGCTATTTTGTTCCATAATCAGCATACCTAAATTTCTGCTTCAAACACAGAAAGACTCACATTCAGAAGAACAAAAACAATGCTTGTTTGTTTGTTTATTTTAATGAAATGGTCATTTACGGAATGAGTCAATATGCTTGATTAAAACAAACAACTCTTTAAAGAACTTTACTAGGTTCAAATCAACCCCTTGATTTGAGTTCCACTAATCTTTGGCATTGTTGCTTAGACCATATCAACAAGTTAACATTCAAAAGCTCTATTTTAATGGACTTTTGAAAGTTGGTTGATTTCTAGATCAACTTAAGACAAGCTAGTCTTACTTGTTGAAAGTAACAAAAGATATGAACTATTGTTAGAACGCCTAGACAATAGAGTTCAAAGCTAAAGAAAGATTTTATGACTTTATTATTTCACATGGATTTGAGTGAATATAGGTTTATTTACTCAAATGTGATATAAGTTGAATCTGTTTGGCTAGTTCAAATATTCGAAGTATAAAATCCACTTGGCAAGAAATCATAAAGATCTAGGTTAGATCATGTTGATGATTACTTGAGACCAAATATGATCATCAATGATTGTGTGTTGTAATTTCACAATCTAGCTCCATAAGATATGGCATATCTAAGTTGAAATGATCGAAGTCGATTAGTACTTGATTCGATCAATGATGGATCGTAAAGACTTTTCCTTTTATTTCTAAAACAAAATGCTCAACTACCACCAAACTAAACTAAATTCGTCAAAGCTATAGAAAAGAAATTTCAGAATATCTTTTCGATAATATATATCTAGAGAGTTGCTAAACTCAGTGGGAGCTTAGTGTTTGTTATTCAACAAACTAAGGCCCAAGTATAGATATATGTTTCATTGTGATTTATTCAAATGAGACACAAGGGTATTGTTTCTACCACGAATTTTTGAGAACATAATGTTTGTTTGCTCGAAATGATGTCCTTTTGGAGATTCGTTTCCAAAATGACAAGTGGGAGAAAATAGACCTCGAAAGTCTTCGAGGCAAACAACAAACATAAACGGACATTCCGGAGGCTTTTCGAAGTGCTTCAGAAAAACCGAACTTATTCTTTAAGGACTTTAGAAGTGGCTTTAAAGAATAGACATCTCTTAGAAGACTTTACAAGTGCTTCAAAGAGAATAGAATATTCAAAGGACTCTCAAAGTGCCTGTTGATATTCTATTGTTTGATGTTCTATACCCAAGTAGGCATAGAGTTCAAGTCACTGGAACTATGAGATTCTTCTATTAGAAACATAGAGTTCTGGTCAATGAAACTATGAGATTCTTCTATTAGATAGTGAAGAAACCTACAACTTGCAGTCAAACTATTATCATGTAGATTAATGAGTTTGTGACTTGTAAGAAAGCTATGACGAAACCCAGATTCCCTAAAATGGTTAGAGGCCATATATAGACTCAAATGTTTTAAATGGTTAGAGGCCATAAAACATACTCAATGTTTTGATGACAAAATTAAAATTTTGTTGATTTGCAAGAATAGTTTCACACCTATTGGTTGCAAGTTTGTTTTAAGGATAAAAACCATCAAACATGGAATTGTGTTCACACACAAAGCTAGATTAGTTGCTAAAGGTTACAAGCAAATTCATGGTATGGATTGTGTTGAAACCTCATGCAAAATCGTAATGCTTAAGTCTATAATTCAAGCAATGATTGCATATTGGTACATATGGCAATTGGATGACAAAACGTATTCCTCAATCAAATGTTGGAATATAATATGTACATGGTATGTCATAGAATTTGTGGATCCAAATAAATGCTTAAAAAGGAAAGCTAGCTTATAAAATCTAAGTACAGATATAAGCAAGCAATTGGGAATTGGAACTGTATTTTAAGTGAAGCTAATAAGCATTTTAGTTTCATAAAATATACATGATTCTTATAGATATATAAGAAGTTTAGTGGGAGTACATAAAAACTTAATTGGTCCTATGTGTATCACACACATATCTCTCTATTGTAAAATAACATTCAAATGCTAATGACTTAGATTTGAGATTATTCATCAATGATGGACCATGGCGAAACTTAGTACTTACTGGGTATTAAGATCTATTTACAAAGATCTTATGATATTGTTTTGGATTAAGTAATGGCATTTACTAAATCAAACACGAAAGTCTCCATTGGAGATATTCAACCCATATGAATAAATCTAAGTAAAGGATGTTTTAACTATGTATAAGCATTTACTAAGTTAAACATCAAAGAGTCTAAATGAGATTCTTAACCTATATTATATGTCAAAGAATTTAGCTGAATTTAGTATCTACTGAAACTAGATAAGCTAAAGTTACATGAATAGAATTCAATTGAGAAATATTCTGCAAAAGAACTTATCATGTATGATATAATATGAGGATCGCCAAAAATGTATCGTATGACTTTAGGCATGACGAACATATACCAATCTCTATTGATCTAAGTGAAGATCAACTAGATTGAGATCAAGAAAAACTTATGGTACTTAAAAAGGTACATAGGAATAGTTCTTGATTCAAGGAAATAAAGATATGCTAAATATTGATGCTACACGCATAAACACTGGCAAAGGATCAAGCAAGATTCCCTTGGAGTTAACCATTGATAAGGACGAGCTATAGAGCATCGTGTTTTGAAATGGCAACATGGGTTGGAGACCATGAGTTGTTGCGTGGGAAATTCAAATATTAATTTCTATGTTCTAAGATACAGCTGGAAAGTCTTCCACATGTCTATGAACTGCTTGGATAAGTAAATCCAAACAAAGCATCACTAGCAACCTAAACAGTTGAAGTAAAGGTAATTATTGCCTAAGAAGCAATAAAACAGGGTTGTTTAAAGTTCTTCACTGAACTTGGGTAGATCACCTATCTGCTGGCTTGATGGTTCTTCATTGAAAAATGCGTAGAACCACTCTTGAAGCAAGAAAAACGTCTGTTAACTTGATGGTTCTTCATTGCAAAATGAGTAAAACTACCATCGAAGTAAGAAAGACTATATCACATAATAAACAAACTCGAAAAGATCTTATCATCATATCTCAAAGAACATTCGATGAAAAGGATGTTAAGATTGGCAAAGCATGATAACTAAACCTATGCAACAAGTAAGAAGCAACACTCACGTTGTAGCACTGGAAATCAAGCATAGCTTTGAATTCCATGAAATGTTTTAAAGATGGGTTAGAGGCCCATGGTTGTAAAACATTGGGGTTGAACATTTATCATATATGAAATGTATTTTCATATTCCATTTAAATCTTGGTTTAGTATTAAATGATGAGTCCCTTCAAATTTGACGAAATATTCAAGATAGACTGTCAGGACCAGTCCTGTGACTAAGAAATGTCTATCAAGTGAACTTGAATGTCAAAGGTTGAAAATGGTCCCTAGTCGGAGTTTTCTATAAAATTGGACGAATAGAAAACGTTAGACGACTAGAATGCAAGATGACTAGTAGTTCTGTTTCTTGAACTATGTGGACATGGCAATGTCATAATCATTTGCATAGATACTTACTTTGGGAAGACTAGTATCGGACAAGACCTATGAAATTTTACTGTAAGAGATGAAAATCTGTCATAAGTAAATTTCATTAAAATTATTAGACACTAAATCCTCAATACCTGAGTGATTTGAGATTACTTGTTTGAGAACTGGTTGCTTTGACGTTGACCAACCGTCGCACCGTAAAAGGAGGCTATAAAGGCAACGCTCAGGTAATCACCTATCAAACGAAGTCTAATCTCAAGATCGCAAGATTGGAATTGTCCTCCCATAAATCGGGATGAGATGCTTAAAAGTTGTACAAGGCCACTCGGAGAGCTAGAAACTATGAAATGCATGGCCGTGCTCAGATGAATCATAGGCTATGATTATCTGTTTATTTGATCAGTTGAACTCTGAAACCGAGGAACACCTCTAGACATAATAAGGATGACAACTCTTACCTTATGTTCAAGAGCAAGCATCGAGCGACAAAGGAATTAGGAAATGCACACTTGTCCCTAAGGATAAGTGGGAGACTGAAGGAAATAATTCCCTTGGTCCAAGTATGCATTCTATGTTAAGTCTAATAAATGCGGTTCAGTATTAATTAACAAGTTAATAATTCAGTGAGATCAAGTGAGCTGAATGCCTAGCTAGAGGCCGCTTCAGTTCAAGTGGAATTAATGATATTAATCCACAGCTTACTCTTGACTGAACCCGTAGGGTCACACAAATAGTACGTAAACGGATCAAGTATTTAATGGCATTAGATACTCCATCTATGGATATTCGGAATCGACGGATCTTGGTTTCAGTGGGAGCTGAGATCGTCACAGGCAAGAAATGAATACTCCGGAAACGATGATATTGCCGGAAACGGAAATATGGATCGTATCGGAAATATAAATATTATCCAAGTCGTAGATGTTGCCGGAAACGGAAACATGGTACGTATCGGAAAATATTATCGGAAATGGAAATATTGCCAGAATCGGAAATATTGCCGGAAACGGAAATATTGTCAGAATCGGAAATATTAACGGAATCAGAAAATAATTCCGGAAACGGAAATATTAAATATTTGTTCGAAACGGAAATTGATTCCGGAATCGGAAATATTAAATATTGTTCGTATCGGAAATGAATTCCGGAACCGGGAATTTAATCGGAAGCGTATCGTACGAATTAGCATCGGACGAGGCCTGCCGGACGAAGGCCCAGCACGAAGTCGGGCCATCGCCCAGCAAGCCAAACGCACGCCCAGCCAAGGCAGCGCCCAGGCCCACCGCAAGGCAAGCCCAGCGCGCGCCTAAGGCCATGGGCCTCGCTGCGTGGGCTGCTGCTCGCACGCACGCATGGGCGGCCCTCGTGGCTGCCGTGTGTGTGTGTGAGTTTGTGTTCATGCACGATTCCTAAAACTATTAGAATTAGTATATGATTAAATTCCTATTCCTAAAAGGATAAATTAATTAATTAGAGTTCTTGTAGGATTCTAAGTTTAATTAATTCGTATCCTACTAGGATTCCAATTCCCTTTCCATAACTCTATAAATACGTGCCTAGGGTCACATATTTTCTGAGATTAATTCAAGTATTCAAAGTGAGTTTTAAGAGAAAAATTCAGCCACATTCCTTGCTCAATAGTGCCGAAAATTCTAGTACCTTAAGGGCGATTCTAGTTGGTCAATCTTAAGGCGGATCCGGACGTGCTGTGGACTATCTACGGAGGGACGACACTTGGAGTCCTAAAGACTTGTTCTTGTTCGGTTCGGGCGCAGCTAGGGAAGGCACGCAACAAAGAGTATGCATCTAAATTATGCTATATGATTATGTGTAAATAATATGTATTCCTGGCTAAATGGTTGTTTCCGCATGATTTATGAATTGTCATATGTATCATAACCTAACAGACTTCTACATTAAGGATTAAAAGTAGCAAAACATTACCTACCACGGAAGGTGTGAGGGGGTCGAAAAAGCGCGAGGCTAATGCGTGACCTCGTCCCTCGTGGGTGTGACGATTCTTTTTATTCAATCAAGTGTAATTGGATTTCCTGTGAGTATACACCCAATTGACTAGTAATATAGGAGTCGCCATTCAGTTTTTAACGACAATGAGAAAAACTGACAAAACCCGGTTATCGTGACATAAAGGGAGTGCAATTATGTTTGACCACGACGGCCGTAGGTTCCCTTATGATCCCTGGTGTGGGGATCTCTCAATATACACCCGCAAGGTAGAGATTGAGGGTACGGAGGACTGTAACTACCGAGAGGAGTACTTCGCTCGTCGATAACTCCAGAGGCAGGATATCCTTACTAGCTCAGCATAAATAATTGAAGGGACATGCATTAACTATTAAACTAATCTGAGTTGATTTTAGCGATATGCAACATATAATACTAGATCGTTCGCGATTATCTGATTTACATAGCATTAAGGGACCTAGCATGATAATCCAATTTCCCAAGAATATTATATTTGTTAGGCGTGATAGAACAATCAGATTAGGTTAGCTTAACAGTTCATAAAAAGGGCGAGGAAAGCAATTAAATCATCGAAAAGGGATACATTACGACGCACCCTTGAGAGGTGCGTCACGGTTCTCAGAAAACTAACCACTTTGACTTTGCTATTTCTCCTTTTTATTTAACGAATCTCAATTATGGGACAGGATACGTTCTGTTCGATTTATGGATCGATTGCGACAGAACGCGTGAACAGTTTCGCAGCGAGAGGCTTAGGCTAAGGGTTGGAGTCAATACTCTGAATATAATTGTGTTTTGTTGTGTGTTCTTTCACGTCGAATTTAGGGGGCTATTTATAGGGAAGAGTTCGTGGAAAGATAGAATTGCAGAGTTCTAATCCACAAAGAATTAGGAAAAAACACGTACCCAGGTATTTTCAGCGCCCAGGCCTGGGCGCCGAAGATTTCGGCGCCCAAAGCCAGGCGTTGAAAATAGGGTATGGGCTGTTTTCTTTAGTCAGATTCGGATTCCTGAAATCCGTAGAGTTTGAGATGAATTTGAGTCTTTTAGCGCGTATCAATTTTATGACGGAATGCGTCTGGGCCCGTTACGAACTCTAGGCTCGTTAGGATTTTAATTAATATGTAACTCTTATTTCCGAATCCTATTAGGAATAGGATTCTCGCGGTTTTCTATCTCATTTAGGATTTATGTTGGAATGCAACACCTAATTCTGACAGGTTTCTATCTTTTTATCCTTACTACTTTTAGCAACTACCCTTTACGGCAGTTACTATTTTTAGCATGTTTCCATAAATAGCAGGTTTCTATAAATAGCAGGTTTTGGGTGAAATGAAAAGGGGAATCGAGATTCGTTTATTTTATAGGAGATGCGTTGTCAAGTGGAGATTTACGCTTTCATCATCGAACCTTTCCCTTGCGGGAACGGGGACAAAAGTAGGTGTCTACAGAAGGGATAGCTCGCACCTACACGAGCATCTTCCTCAAAAGAACCTACAAAAATCGTACGCCAAAAGGAAGCATCCCAATGTGCATACTTGGGGGCTCCAAGCTACGAAACAACCATAGCAAAATAAAAAAAAAATCTCGAAGCAAATGTTCGAACAATCGAAAGGGCACGATGTTTGAGCCCACTTCATGAATGGGCCTGACCCCTATCAAGCTTCTAAGCAAACTATTCAAAATCAGTCATTGTTCAAAAAAAAATGATTCAAGCAAACTGATTAATGAACCGCACACGACGGCCATTTTATGAACGCTTGTTCGCACATACATATCATCATTCTAAGTATCGAACATTCACGAACGCGTTCAAAAGAAAAAAAATATATACAAGAGCGATCAAAATCTTACGCTTCAAGGTATGTTCCTCGGGCCAAATAGACTCGCCCAACTATTGCAATAACTGTACGCCTTAAGAGCAACAGTTCCTTAAAATGATCGCCCCAAAGCGACAAGCACCGTAGTCCACCAATCGGCTACGGCTTCTCAAGAAAATCATCACGAAAAAACAAAAGAAAAGAGAATACATAGAACTTCCAAGTAAAATAAGCGAATGAACAAGAGGCCAACTGTGTCATCAAAAGACCAGCCCAAACAACACTTTCAACGCCCCACCTGGGCGTGAATTATTTCAACGCCCAGGCCTGGGCGCCGAAAATGAACCCAGGCTCAAAAAAGGCCCTAATTTCTATTAGGCCCTGCCGCATCCATTCGAAAATTGCCAATTTCCTTACTGAAAGTTGCACCTCACGACTTTGTCAAGAGTAGCACACCACTACAAAGATCGCTCGCACTTACGAGCACGATCCCAAACACAATCCAGGACATTACAAAATGTATATCCCCAAAGAACCTCTTTGACAAGAACTGACCGCCAAGCACGAGTACTTGGTGGCTCGAAAGAAAAAAATATATCTCAAAAAAAGGGGGTATGCAAAGTTAAAACAATATTCCCAGACTACGCTGTACAAAGTCTCGTGTTTGGATAATCTCAAAAGAAAAAGAACCGGTCTACGACATCAAGACAAAGGTCGTTGTTGATACTTATACATGGTCCCCCAATCGAGGACCCAGGTAGTGGCGAAATTGAGCCGTAAAGACTAGCTCAAAACCACGAAAGAAGATGACCACAAAACAATAGTCCGTCTAAGCACGTTGTCAACCCACATTCAGGTTACAACTAAATTCGAGCATCCCTCGAAAGAATTCGCTCCTGCGAGAATGAATAAGAAAAGAAATTCTCAAAGAAATCACAAGAACAAATGAAATAGGGACTTGCCCAACTCAATCGGGCAAGATCGCGACACAAACCACGCGAGTTCCAAATAGAAAAAACGAATTCAGGGACGTCCACCCTCAGCGGACAGGACTCGCTCACCTTCAGCGGGCGGGGTCTGCGTCACTAGCCGCGCAGGTCCTCAGTTTTCGAAAAATAGAATCTTCAAAAAAACAAAATGAAACAGGCTCGCCATCTTCAGCCGGCAGGGTCTACGTCACAAACCACGTAGGTCCTTATTTTCAAAATAGCACAAACAAATTTCAAAACAGATTCGTCCACTTCTATCGGACGGGGTGTCCACCCTTAGCGGACAGGTTCGCCATCTTTAGCCGGCGGGGTCTACGTCACAAACAGCGTAGGTCCTTATTTTCAAATTTCAAAAACAGATTCGTCCACTTCTATCAGACAGGGTGTCCACCCTTAGCGGACAGGCTCGCCATCTTTAGCCGGCGGGGTCTACGTCACAAACCGCCTAGGTCCTTATTTTCAAATTTCAAAAACAGATTCGTCCACTTCTATCGGACGGGGTGTCCACCCTTAGCGGACAGGCTCGCCATCTTTAGCCGGCGGGGTCTGCGCCACTAACCGCGCAGGTCCTTAGTCGCTGCAGCGATAACTTTTTCTGGTTTTCCCTTTTCCAAAAATTAAAAGGATTGGTTTTCCGTTTTTTCCAAAAAAAGAGCGATGTGCTGGATTTTCCTTCGTTTTACGTCCCATAAAAACAAGGGGGTTTTCTCGTTTAGCTAGCCCTGAAAATGAGAATCTTTAAAAATATTTTTACCTCGTGGTTGGGCTTGGCCAGGCCCAATTACACTTTATAGCTTTGATTTCGAAAACATCTGTAGCTACTCCTAATGACAAAGTGAGGGAGTTTCTACGCCTCTTTAGATACTTCCAATGACAAAGTGAAGGAGTATTCTATACTATCCGTTGACAAATTCCAATGACACGTGAGGGATATGTCGACATTTCAAGTGATGACCCTTAAGTCAAATGTTATCACTCGGGGGCTCGTGAGACCCTCGCAAAACAGGTCACATACACCATGGCTTGTGTGACGCACTCCGTCTAATACTTTGACCATCGTCTTACTCCAAGACTCAGTCAAAGTGGGGGCTAACTGTAGACACCTACTTTTGTCCCCATTCCCGAAAGGGAAAGGTTCGATGATGAAAGCGTAAATCTCCACTTGACAACGCATCTCCTATAAAATAAACGAATCTCAATTCCCCTTTTCATTTCACCCGAAACCTGCTATTTATGGAAACCTGCTAAAAATAGTAACTGCCGTAAAGGGTAGCTTCTAAAAGTGGCAAGTCATAAAAGATAGAAACCTGTCAGAATTAGGTGTTGCACTCCAACATAAATCCTAAATGAGATAGAAAACTGCAAGAATCCTATTCCTAATATGATTCGGAAATAAGAGTTACGTATTAATTAAAATCCTAACGAGCCTAGAGTTCGTAACGGGCCCAGACGTATTCCGTCATGAAATTGATACGCACTAAAAGACTCGATTAAGTCTCAAACACTACGGATTTCAGGAATCCGAATCTGACTAAGAAAACAGCCAAGACCCTATTTTCAACGCCTGGCTCTGGGCGCCGAAATCTTCGGCGCCCAGGCCTGGGCGCTGAAAATACCTGGGTACGTGTTTTTTCCTAATTCTTTGTGGATTAAAACTCTGCAATTCTATCTTTCCACGAACTCTTCCCTATAAATACAGCCCCAAATTCGACGTGAGAACAACACAACACACAATTCATATTCTGAGTATTGACTCCAACCCTTAGCCTAAGCCTCACGCTGCGAAATTATTCACGCGTTCTGTCGCAATCGATCCATAAATCGAACAGAACGTATCCTGTCCCATAATTTGAGATTCGTTAAATAAAAAGGAGAAATAGCAAAGTCAAAGTGGTTAGTTTTCTGAGAACCGTGACGCACCTCTCAAGGGTGCGTCGTAATGTATCCCTTTTCGATGATTTAATTGCTTTCCTCGCCCTTTTTATGAACTGTTAAGCTAACCTAATCTGATTGTTCTATCACGCCTAACAAATATAATATTCTTGGGAAATTGGATTATCATGCTAGGTCCCTTAATGCTATGTAAATCAGATAATCGCGATGGATCACGTATTATATGTTGCATATTGCTAAAATCAACTCAGATTAGTTTAATAGTTAACGCATGTCCCTTCAATTATTTATGCTGAGCTAGTAAGGATATCCTGCCTCTGGAGTTATCGACGAGCGAAGTACTCCTCTCGGTAGTTACAGTCCCCCGAACCCTCAATCTCTACCTTGCGGGTGTATGTTGAGAGATCCCCACACCAGGGATCACAAGGGAACCTACGGTCGTCGTGGTCAAACATAATTGCACTTCCTTTATGTCACGATAACCGGGTTTTGTCAGTTTTTCTCATTGTCGTTAAAAACTGAATGACGACTCCTATATTACTAGTCAATTGGGTGTATACTCACAGGAAATCCAATTACACTTGATTGAATAAAAGAATCGTCACACCCACGAGGGACGAGGTCACGCATTAGCCTCGTTCTTTTTCGACCCCCTCACACGCGCGAGAGGGCGAGAGCTGGATCGCCCAGCGATCGCAAGCCTGCGCACCAACGAGCGTTGCCTCGCCACGAGGGCTTTCTTGCGCCTAGCGAGCGAGGACTCCTTCGGTAGCTGCTGCGATGCATGCGGGCGAGCAGGCTGCGCGCAAGCGTTGCTTGGCTTGCTGCGTTTGCGCGTGGCTGCTGCTGCGATGTGCCATGGGCGTGCTATCGGTCGTGCACTCCATGGGGCTTGGGCGCATGTCCAAGTGCTCGTCGTGTTACGATTGAGTCGTTTTGAATTTTAATTTGAAATTTTCAGTTCGGAAATAATTTTAATTAATTTTAAAATTAATAATTTAAATTGTTTTCTTGGATTTTAATTTTGAATATTATAATTATTGCAAATATTTATGTGATGCATACAATGTGTTTTACTAACCAGCTATGTGGGCCATTCATGATAATGAATGGGTGAATGGTATATATTGTATATGTACTGTTTTGCAGGTTATGAAGTGACTAGTATGGCCCAAATAGGATAGAAAATATGGTCTGCGTACCATTAATTTGAATGTAATTGGTCGAATGCACCAAAGTTTGTTTTTCAATTCAAATATGGTCTGCGTACCATCAAATAGTTGTAATTAGTTTAATTATAGTTGATCCTATTTGAAGAAAATGGCGCCTCCCAAGGTGAAATTCAAGACGAAGTTTCCAACCCATTTTCAAGACGGACTTTGAAGTAGAAGCTTCAAGATGAAGTCGGGCCATACTAGATCACATTTATCTTATGCATGCTTTAAGTTATTTATTGCTTTAAATATGTCTTAATTATGCATGAGATTATGGCTTGATTATGTTGCATGATTAAGGATTTTAGTTCACTTAAAATCTAACCAACATAGTAAGAGCCTTAAGTTCCAAACTTCAAAAATTGAGTTAAAAGGTGCCATGCCAAAATAACACTTACTTGGATAACCTTTACATCAATCTAGTAATAGTTTTACTCTCAGCAAGGTGTTACTTATTGATCCTAAAGGGGTAAGGTACACAAATAATTTTGAGTACATGTTAGTTTTGGTGAAACTCAACGATATAAGTAAGGAGTCCTTTTATGTCGTGGCAAATTCGATAGGTTTACCTAATAAGTTCTTAGACGTACCTATCAACCAAGAGTAGTTTCTAGACTATTAGCAAAAGGCTTTTGCTTACCTAAAATATTTTAGAATTGAGTCAAAATACATAATGTGCTTAATTCTTCAATGATTTAAGGATCTTGGAATCATTTTATTCACACCTGCCGGAACAATAAATTCGAATAAAATGCTAATGACTTGTTTAAATTGCATGAATGCTTTAATTTTCAAGTTATTACTCATGATAAATGTTTAGACTTTGCATGCTTCAATGTATGTTTTAATTATTTTTTATAATTAAATATCTTGCACTACAGTAAACCCTTTTAGTAAGGTAACAGTAAATTTCCTCGATTGATAGTGAATCCAAAACGATTCACGGAAATGAGAGAAAATGAGCAATTTAAAATGTACGTTTCTTTTAGCGACTTTTATGGTTGTTTTCGAGTATCAAAGTCGAATGGCGAACCGATTGGTGCTTGTGAATTCAAAATACAATGTAGTTTTGAGATCATAAAGCATTGAGTTTAAACGCTCAGCTTTACCAATGGTTAACAACCTAAAATCTTTTTCCATTTAATTCTCGAATGAGTCTAGTCCCTAGACATTCGAATAGATCGATGCTTAGAGAACTTTAGAAAATTCTGGTAAGATCATCTAGTTGAAACAAAATATTCAACATAAATGGTAAGAACTTTGTTGGAGTGACATTGGACATGTCTAAACAAAGTATAAAAGTCAACACTAGAGAATTCAATTCTTAAGGCTATAAGAAAGGGTACAAGAAATAGGAAAACAAAGGAACAGATGAAAGGAATTTACAATTCCGTTTCTACCTATAAGTTTATGTTTAAAGAAAAGTGACCTAGCAATCAAAATTCCTTGGTATCATATACCGCTTGAGGTTCTTACTTCGGTAATGACTCAAACAATGGAAGCTTGGATACACTAATGGCCTACAAGTGGGAAATGAAGCATGGCAATGCTACATTAGTTGTAGGGTCATCTGGTTTGTTTTAAGTCCTTTCAAGGCTGGAACTTAATGGCTATTTTGTTCCATAATCAGCATACCTAAATTTCTGCTTCAAACACAGAAAGACTCACATTCAAGAAAAACAAAAACAATGTTTGTTTGTTTATTTGAATGAAATGGTCATTTAGGGGTTGAGTCAATATGCTTGATTAAAACAAACAACTCTTTAACAATAAGAACTTTACTAGGTTCAAATCAATCTCCTGATTTGAGTTCCACAAATCTTTGGCATTGTTACTTAGACCATATCAACAAGTTAACATTCAAAAGCTCTATTTTAATGGACTTTTGAAAGTTGGTTGATTTCTAGATCAATTTAAGACAAGCAAGTCTTACTTGTTGAAAGTAACAAAAGATATGAACTATTGTTAGAACACCTAGAAAATAGAGTTCAAAGCTAAAGAAAGATTTTATGACTTTATTATTTCACATAGATTTGAGTGAATATAGGTTTATTTACTCAAAGTGATATAAGTTTGAATCTGTTTGGCTAGTTCAAAGATTCATAAGTATAAAATCCACTTGGCAAGAAATCATAAAGATCTAGGTTAGATCATGTTGATGATTACTTGAGATCAAAAATGATCATCAATGACTGTGCGTTGTAATTTCACGATCTAGCTCCATAAGATATGGCATATCTAAGTTGGAATGATCGAAGTCAATTAATACTTGATTCGATCAAATGATGAATCATAAAGAATTTTCCTATAATTTCTAAACAAAATGCTCAACTACCACCAAACTAAACCAAATTCGTCAAAGCTATTGGAAAGTTATTTCAGAATATCTTTTCATAATATATCTAAAGAGTTCCTAAAATCGGTGGGAGCTTAGTGTTTGTTATTCAACAAACTAAGGCACAAGTATAGATATATGTTTCATTGTGATTTATTCAAATGAGACACAAGGGTATTTTTCTACCACGAATTTTTGACAACATAATGTTTGTTTGCTCGAAATAATGTCTTTTTGGAGATTCGTTTCCAAAATGACAAGTGGGAGAAAATAGACCTCGAAAGTCTTCGAGGCGAACAACAAACATAAACGGACATTCAGGAGGCTTTTCGAAGTTTTTTAGAAAATCCGAACACGTATTCTTTAAGGACTTTAGAAGTGGCTTTAAAGAATAGACCTCTCTTAGAAGACTTTACAAGTGCTTCAAGGAGAACAGAATATTCAAAGGACTTTCAAGTGGCTGTTGATATTCTATTGTTTGATAGATGTTCTATACCCAAGGAGGCATAGAGTTCATGTCACTGAAACTATGAGATTCTTCTATTAGATAGTGAAGAAACATGGAGTTCAGGTCACCGAAGCTATGCGATTCTTCTATTAGATAGTGAAGAAACCTACAACTTGCAGTCAAACTATTATCATATAGATTAATGAGTTTGTGACCTGTAAGAAAGCTATAACGAAACCCAGATTCCCTAAAATGGTTAGAGGCCATATATAGACTCAAATGTTTTAAATGGTTGGAGGCCATAAAACATACTCAGTGTTTTGATGACAAAATTGAAATTTTGTTGATTTGCAAGAATAGTTTCACACCTATTGGTTGCAAGTTTGTTTTAAGGATAAAAACCATCAAACATGAAATTCTGTTCACACACAAAGCTAGATTAGTTGCTAAAGGTTACAAGAAAATTCACGGTGTGGATTGTGTTGAAACCTCATGCATAATCGTAATGCTTAAGTCTATAATTCAAGTAATGATTGCATATTGGTACATATGGAAATTGGATGACAAAACGTATTCCTCAATCAAATGTTGGAAGAAAAATATGTACATAGCATGTCATAGGATTTGTGGATCCAAATAATGCTTGAAATGAATGCTAGCTTATGAAATCTAAGTACAGATTTAAGCAAGCAATTGGGAATTGGAATTGTATTTTAGTGAAGCTAATAAGTATTTTAGTTTCATAAAATGTACATGATTCTAATAGATATATAAGAAGTTTAGTGGGAGTACATAAAACTTAATTGGTCCTATGTGTATCACACACATATCTATCTATTGTGAAATAACATTCAAATGCTAATAAGTTAGGTTTGAAATTATTCATCAATGATGGACCAAGGCGAAACTTAGTACATAATGGGTATTAAGATCTATTTACAAAGATCTTATGATATTGTTTTGGATAAAGGAATGGCGTTTACTAAATCAAACATGAAAGACTCCATTGGAGATATTCGATCCATATGAATAAATCTAAGTAATGAATTTTTGAACTATGTATAAGCATTTACTAAGTTAAACATCAAAGGATCTAAGTGAGATTCTTAACCTATATTATATGTCAAAGAATTTAGCTAGATTTAGTATCTACTGAAACTAGAATGAGCTAAAGTTACATGAATAGAATTCAATTGGGAATTATTCTGCAAAAGAATTTATCATGTATGATATAATATAAGGATCGCCAAAAACGTATCGTTTGACTTTAGGCATGACGAACATATACCAATCTCTATTGATCTAAGTGAAGATCAACTAGATTGAGATCAAGAATACTTATGGTACTTGAAAAGGTACATAGGAATAGTTCTTGATTCAAGGAAATAAAGATATGCTAAATATTGATGCTACACGCATAAACACTGGTAAAGGATCAAGCAAGATCCCTTTGGAGTTAACCATTGGCAAGGACGAGCTATAGAGCATTGTTTTTTGAAATGGCAACATGGATTGAAGACCATGAGTTGTTGCGTGGAAAATTAAATATTAATTTCTATGTTCTAAGATACAGCTGGAAAGTCTTCCACATATCTATGAACTGCTTGGATAAGCAAATCCAAACAAAGCATCACTAGCAACCTAAACAGTTGAAGTAAAAGTAATTATTGCCTAAGAAGCAATAAAACAGGGTTGTTTATGTTAAAGAGTTCTTCACTGAACTTGGGTGGATCACATGTCTGTTGGCTTGATGGTTCTTCATTACAGAATGCGTAGAACCACTATTGTAGCAAGAAAGACTAGATCACAAAATAAACATACTCAAAAGATCTTATCATGTATCTCGAAGAACATTCGATGAAAAGGATATTAAGATTGGTAAAGCATGATAACTAAACCTATGCAACAAGTGAGAAGCAACACTCACATTGTAGCACTGGAAATCAAGCATAGCTTTGAATTCCATGAACTGTTTTAAAGATGGGTTTGAGGCCCATGGTTGTAAAACATTAGGGTTGAACATTTATCATATATGAAATGTATTTTCATATTCCATTTAAATCTTGGTTTAGTATTAAATGATGAGTCCCTTCAAATTTGACGAAATATTCAAGATAGACTGTCAGGACCAGTCCTGTGACTAAGAAATGTCTATCAAGTGAACTTGAATGTCAAAGGTTGAAAATGGTCCCTAGTCGGAGTTTTTCTATAAAATTGGACGAATAGAAAACGTTAGACGACTAGAATGCAAGATGACTAGTAGTTCTGTTTCTTGAACTATGTGGACATGGCAATGTCATAATCATTTGCATAGATACTTACTTTGGGAAGACTAGTATCGGACAAGACCTATGAAATTTTACTGTAAGAGATGAAAATCTGTCATAAGTAAATTTCATTAAAATTATTAGACACTAAATCCTCAATACCTGAGTGATTTGAGATTACTTGTTTGAGAACTGGTTGCTTTGACGTTGACCAACCGTCGCACCGTAAAAGGAGGCTATAAAGGCAACGCTCAGGTAATCACCTATCAAACGAAGTCTAATCTCAAGATCGCAAGATTGGGATTGTCCTCCCATAAATCGGGATGAGATGCTTAAAAGTTGTACAAGGCCACTCGGAGAGCTAGAAACTGTGAAATGCATGGCCGTGCTCGGATGAATCATAGGCTATGATTATCTGTTTATTTGATCAGTTGAACTCTGAAACCGAGGAACACCTCTGGACATAATAAGGATGACAACTCTTACCTTATGTTCAAGAGCAAGCATCGAGCGACAAAGGAATTAGGAAATGCACACTTGTCCCTAAGGACAAGTGGGAGACTGAAGGAACTAATGCCCTTGATCCAAGTATGCATTCTATGTTAAGTCTAATAAATGCGGTTCAGTATTAATTAACAAGTTAATAATTCAGTGAGATCAAGTGAGCTGAATGCCTAGCTAGAGGCCGCTTCAGCTCAAGTGGAATTAATGATATTAATCCACAGCTTACTCTTGACTGAACCCGTAGGGTCACACAAATAGTACGTAAACGGATCAAGTATTTAATGGCATTAAGTACTCCATCTATGAATATTCGAAATCGACGGATCTTGTTTTCAGTGGGAGCTGAGATCATCAAAGGCAAGAAATGAATACTCCGGAAACGATGATATTGCCGGAAACGGAAATATGGATCGTATCGGAAATATAAATATTATCCAAGTCGTAGATGTTGCCGGAAACGGAAACATGGTACGTATCGGAAAATATTATCGGAAATGGAAATATTACCGGAATCGGAAATATTTCCGGAAACGGAAATATTGTCAGATCGGAAATATTATTGGAATCGGAAAATAATTCCGGAAACGGAAATATTAAATATTTGTTCGAAACGGAAATTAATTCCGGAATCGGAAATGTTAAATATTGTTCGTATCGGAAATGAATTCCGGAATCAGGAATTTAATCGGAAAGCGTATCATACGAATTACCATCGGACGAGGCTTGCTAGACGAAGGCCCAGCACGAAGCTAGGCCGACGCCCAGCAAGCCACACGCATCCAACACGCCAAGTGCTCGACCAGGCCCATCGCAAGGCCAGGCCCAACCAAGTCTTGGCGCGCGACAAGCTCAGCGATGGGCTGCGAGCATGGGCCTCAGCGCTGTGCGCTCGGCGTGGGCCGCAAGGCCTGCGTGCTTGCGTGCGGTGCTTGTGCGCTGCTCGTGTGCGTGACGAATGCTAATGCTATCGGAATTCGTGCATTGATTAAATCGTAATCCTAAAAGATTAAATTTATTATTTAGAGATCTAATAGGGTTCTAATTAATAAATTAGTATTCTAACAGGATTCGAATTCCTTTTCCATAGTCCTATAAATATATGCCTAGGGTCATAATTTTAGGCACGGGTTTTCAATAAGTATTTATACAATAAAACAGAGATTTTTGAGCAGAAAAACCAGTCACATTCTTGCCGATAAATAGCCGAAATTTATAGTACCTTAAGGGCGATTCTAGTTGGTCAATCTTAAGGCGGATCCGGACGTGCTGTGGACTATCTACGGAGGGACGACGATTGGAGTCCTAAAGACCTGTTCTTGTTCGGTTCGGGCACAGCTAGGGAGGGCACGATACAAAGTGTATGCACCTAAATTATGCTAAATGATTATGTGTAAATAATATGTTTCCTGGCATTAAGGTTTTCCGCATGATTTATGTTTTGTCATATGTATCATAACCTAACACCTACGGGTTCAGTCAAGAGTAAGCTGTGGATTAATATTATTAATTCCACTTGAACTGAAGCGGCCTCTAGCTAGGCATACATTTCACTTGATCTCACTGAATTATTAACTTGTATAATTAATACTGAACCGCATTTATTAGACTTAGCATTGAATGCATACTTGGACCAAGGGCATTATTTCCTTCAGTCTCCCACTTGTCCTTAGGGACAAGTGTGCATTTCCTAATTCCTTTGTCACTTGATGCTTGATCTTGAACATAAGGTTAGAGTTGTCATCCTTATTATGTCCAGAGGTGTTTCTCGGTTTCAGAGTTCAACTGATCAAATAAACAGATAATCACAGCCTATGATTCATGTGAGCACGGCCATGCTTTTTACATTTTCTAGCTCTCCGAGTGGCCTTGTACAACTTTTAGCATCTCATCTCGATTTATGGGAGTACAATCTCAATCTTGCGATCTTGAGATTAGACTTCGTTTGATAGGTGATTACGCGAGCGTTGCCTTTATAGCCTCCTTTTACGGTGCGACGGTTGACAACGTAAAAGTAACCAGTTCTCAAACAAGTAATCTCAAATCACTCAGGTATTGAGGATTAGTGTCTAATAATTTTAATGAAATTTACTTATGACAGATTTTCATCTCTTACAGTAAAGTTTCATATGTCTGTCCAATACTAGTCTTCCCAAAGTAAGTATCTATGCAAATGATTGCGACATTGCCATGTCCACATAGTTCAAGAAACAGAACTAATAGTCATCTTGCATTCTAGTCGTCTAGCGTTTTCCATGCGTCCATCTTTATAGAAAACTCCGACCGGGGACCATTTTCAACTAGCTTTTGACATTCAAGTTCACTTGATAGACATCTCTTAGTCACACGACTAGTCCTGACAGTCTATCTTGAATATATCGTCAATTTGAAGGGATTCATCATTTAATAAACCACAAATTAAATGGAAAAATGAATTCTATTCATTTCTATGAATGGTTAACCAATAATGTTTTATAAAGTATTAAACTCTAAAACTTTAAAACATTAAATAAGGACATCAAAGCCATTCTCCAACATGCTTGATTCCCATAGCTGCAGTGTGCGAGTTGTGCTTCGCCTGCGGTAGAGGTTTAGTTAATGGATCTGAGATGTTGTCGTCAGTTCCAATCTTACTTATCTCGACTTCTTTTCTTTCAACGAACTCTCGTAGAAGGTGAAATATACGAAGTACATGCTTGACTCTCTAGTGGTGTCTAGGCTCCTTTGCCTGTGCAATAGCTCCGTTATTATCACAATATAGAGTTATTGGTCCTTTAATGGAGGGGACTACACCAAGTTCACCTATGAACTTCCTTAGCCAAATAGCTTCCTTTGCTGCTTCATGTGCAGCAATGTACTCCGCTTCAGTTGTAGAATCCGCAATGGTGCTTTGCTTAGCACTTTTCCAGCTTACTGCACCTCCGTTGAGGCAGAAGACAAACCCAGACTTTGATCTGAAATCATCTTTGTCGGTTTAGAAACTTGCATCCGTATAGCCTTTAACAATTAATTCATAATCTCTACCATAGACCAGGAAATCATCTTTGTGCCTTTTCAGGTACTTCAGAATATTCTTGGCAGCAGTCCAATGTGCCTCTCCTGGGTCTGACTGGTATCTGCTCGTAGCACTGAGTGCGTATGCAACATCCGGGCGTGTACATATCATAGCATACATTATTGAACCAATCAATGATGCATATGGAATCCCACTCTTTCGTCTACGCTCATCCAGTGTTTTTGGGCACTGAGTCTTGCTTAGAGTCATTCCATGAGACATGGGTAGGTAGCATCGCTTGGAGTCTGCCATATTGAACCTTTCAAGCACCTTATTGATATAAGTGCTTTGACTGAGTCCAATCATCTTCTTAGATCTATCTCTGTAAATCTTGATGCCCTGTATGTACTGTGCTTCTCCTAGATCCTTCATCGAAAAACATTTCCCAAGCCAAATCTTGACAGAGTTCAACATAGGAATGTCATTTCCGATAAGTAATATGTCGTCGACATATAATACTAGAAAAGAAATTTTGCTTCCACTGACCTTCTTGTATACACAAGATTTGTCTGCGTTCTTGATGAAACCAAAGTCACTGAATGCTTCATCAAAACGTATATTCCAGCTCCTTGATGCTTGCTTCAATCCATAGATTGATTTCTTAAGCTTGCATACCTTTTTAGCATTCTTTGGATCCTCAAAACCCTCAGGCTGTGTCATAAACACAGTTTCTGTTTAAACGCCGTTTAAGAAAGCGGTTTTGACATCCATCTGCCATATTTCGTAATCGTAATAAGCAGCGATTGCTAACATTATCCGAATAGACTTTGGCATTGCAACTGGTGAAAAGGTTTCATCGTAATCCACACCGTGGACTTGCCTGTAACCTTTTGCAACCAATATAGCTTTGAAAACTTCTAGTTTTCCATCCTTGTCCTTTTTCAGTTTGAAAACCCATTTGCTTCCTATGGCTTGGTATCCATCTGGCAAATCGACCAAATCCCAAACTTGGTTTTCAGACATGGAATCTAATTCAGATTGCATGGCTTCTTGCCATTGCTTGGAGCTAGGGCTCGTCATAGCTTGTTTGTAAGTCGCAGGTTCATCACTTTCAAGTAATAGAACTTCATAGCTCTCGTTCGTCAAAATACCTAAGTACCTTTCCGGTTGAGATCTATATCTCTGCGATCTACGCGGGGTTACATTTCTAGATGGTCCTTGATTCTCACCAGATACTTCTAAAGATCTCTAAGTTTCATCCTGAATGTCATCTTGAGCATTCTCTAGAGTTTGTTGTTCAACTCGAATTTCTTCGAGGTCTACTTTTCTCCCACTTGTCATTTTGGAAATGTGATCCTTTTCCAAAAAGATACCATCTCGAGCAACAAACACCTCGTTCTCAGATGTATTGTAGAAGTAATACCCCTTTGTCTCCTTTGGATAGTCCATAGGGATACATTTGTCAGATTTTGGTTGAAGTTTGTCTGAAATTAATCGTTTGACGTATACTTCACAACCCAAATCTTAAGAAAAGGCACTTTTGGAGGCTTTCCAAACCATAACTCATATGGAGTCTTTTCGACAGCTTTAGACGGAACTCTATTTATAGTGAGTACAGCTGTGTTTAGTGCATATCCCCAAAATTCTATTGGAAGTTCGGCCTGACCCATCATTGATCTAACCATGTCTAGCAAGGTTCTATTCCTCCTTTCCGACACACCGTTCCATTGAGGTGTTCCGGGAGGAGTCAATTCTGATAGAATTCCACATTCTTTTAGATGGTCATCAAATTCATAGCTCAGATATTCACCGCCTCTATCAGACCGCAGTGCCTTAATCTTCTTGCCTAATTGATTCTCTGCTTCACTCTCAAATTCCTTGAATTTGTCAAAGGACTCAGAGTTATGCTTCATTAGGTAGACATAACCATATCTACTGAAGTCATCAGTGAAAGTGATAACGTAGCTGAAACCACCTCTAGCATTTGTACTCATTGGTCCACATACATCTGTATGGATTAAACCCAATAGTTCAGTTGCTCTTTCTCCAACTTTAGAGAAAGGTTGCTTTGTCATTTTGCCAAGTAAACATGACTCGCACTTACCATAATCCTCCAAGTCAAATGGTTCTAGAATTCCTTCCTTTTGAAGTCTTTCTATGCACTTTATGTTTATATGGCCTAATTGACAATGCCACAGATAGGTGAGATCTGAATCATGCTTTTTGGCCTTTTTGGTATTTATGTTATAAACTTGTTTGTCGTGATCTAATAAACAAAGTCCATTGACTAATCTAGCAGATCCATAAAACATCTCTTTAAATTAAAACGAGCAACTATTGTCTTTTATTAAAAAGGAAAATCCCTTAGCATCTAAGCAAGAAACAGAAATGATGTTTTTAGTAAGACTTGGAACATGGAAACATTCTTCCAGTTCCAAAACTAGCCCAGAGGGTAACGACAAATAATAAGTTCCTACAGCTAATGCAGCAATCCGTGCTCCATTTCCCACTCGTAGGTCGACTTCACCCTTGCTTAACCTTCTACTTCTTCTTAGTCCCTGCGAATTGGAACATAAGTGTGAGCCACAACCTGTGTCTAATACCCAAGAAGTTGAATTAGCAAGTATACAGTCTATAACGAAAATACTTGAAGCTAGAATGATTGTTCCGTTCTTCTGATCTTCCTTAAGCTTCAAGCAATCTCTCTTCCAATGCCCCTTATTCTTGCAGTAGAAGCATTCAGATTCAGAAGTGGGTTGGCTCACCTTCTTCTTTTCAGACTTGGTGCCGCCAGATTTCTTAGTCGGGTTGGCCTTCTTGCCACCTTTCTTAGCATTCCTCTTCTTGCCAGATTTCTTGAACTTGCCCCCACGCACTATAAGAACATCTTGCTTATCACTTTTGAGTGTCTTTTCAGCGGTCTTCAGCATACCGTGAAGCTCAGTAAGCATTTTGTCCAGACTATTCATACTGTAATTCAGCTTGAACTGATCATACCCGCTATGAAGAGAATGGAGGATGGTGTCTATATCCATTTCCTGAGAAAATTGTTGATCCAGCCGACTCATATTCTCAATGAGTCCAATCATTTTGAGAACATGTGGACTTACGGGCTCGCCTTTCTTAAGCTTGGTCTCAAGAATTTGCTTATGAGTTTCGAATCTTTCGACTCGAGCCAGATCTTGGAACATGTTCCACTACTACAGAAATAGCTTTTCATAGCGTTTCTTTAATAGCGCTTTTGCCTCTTTCGCTATCAAAAGATTAAAAAATAACATATTATAGCGCTTATTAGAAAAACGCTATCATATTTGAACATATCATGGCGGTTTAGTAGGGTACACTGTCATATGATGACATTTTCTTATAGGGCTTCCAAATAAAACGCTATTGAAAACGTAATTAAAAAACAACAAAAAAAAGCTAAAACTAAGAACCGCTAAATCATTTTATTTCCCACATTTCTTTACTCTGCGAAAACCAAAACCTCAAACCTAAGACTCTCCATGGACGGCGAAACCTACCATAATCCTCTACGCGGCGACGATTTACGGTGGTGGAGATTTAGGTGGCAGCGTTTTCTTTTCCCGGTGGTGCTTTTCCGACGGAATTTCGAATTTCAAGGTAATCTCCCTTTCTTTTGCGAAATTCTGTAAATTTATGGTGGGTTGTTCTTATTTTGCGTTTGAAGTGTGGGATTATTGTTAATTTATTTTATTGAATTGGTTTTGTGGGGAGGGGGTTTGGATTCAGTTAGGGTTGGTTAATCATGGGTTTTGTGTATTATTCCTCTGAATTGGTAGATGTAACTCATGTAAGTAGCCATATTTAGTTTCGATTTGGGTTCTGATTCTTTATTTTGATAATGGGTTGATTCATTTTTTGATTTCATGATTGCACTGGAGTACTACGTTTTTGCTGATTTTGTAGTCGTTTTAATTGGCAAATCCGGAATTCTTATCAAAATTATTATTTTCTAATCAAGATTGTTAAGTTGACAAAGTCTTGGTAAGATGATTGCGAAACTTCAACTCCGTACTTAAGAGATGCCTATATGTCAACCGAAAAGGATTGAGAGGCAATGAGAGCATGTGTTGTTGTTGCCATAAACAAGGCAAATAGTGAAACAAATGGGTACTCATTTAATTTTTTTTGGTGCAAATGAGGGGTATGACCCCGACAAAAACTAAATTAAGCAACAAAACGTGGTGTAGTAACACCAATGACATCCTCGCGAAGGAGGCTAACAATGTCCCCTATTGGGCTATGATAAAATAAAAGACGTTCTTCTTGGCTAACACCAATATTAGCTAATTTATCAGCCACTCTATTTCCTTCCCTATAACAGTGGATTACCCGAACTTCCCACAAAATCGAACTGATTATTTCTCTTCAATGATTGATGATATGGTAGCACTCCCCGCCTTGATACTCACTTCTTTTAAGAACATGTACACACGCTTCATTATCAACTTGAATCACTAGCTTCTTACATCCCATCTCCATAGCCATATCAATACCAATGGATAATGCCATAAATTCTGCTTTGAAGGCTGAGCAAATTCCGAAGTTTGCTATAAAGGCTAGGTGGAACGTACCATTGGTATCCCTTATAACACCACCTCCACCAGCAGGCCCTGGAGTTCCTTTTGATGCTCCGTCTGTGTTCAAAGCAACCCAATCCTCTGCTGGGGCGTTCCATTAATAAATATCTCCCTTCTTATTCTCCCTTCTCATTTAATAGTTGATAGTTGATGCATTAATTATTTAATTTGGACAATTAGAAGTAATTAAGTTGTCATCAAAGTAAAACAAGTTGCCGAACAGAAAACATCGAACAATCCCACGTGCTTTTTTTCACTTTCAGCAATAAGGACCATTTTTTTTAATTTACCTAGTCGAGCATACTGCAGTGAGCAGCAGCATACTGCAGTCAGCAGCAGCATACTGCACTTAGCAGCAACATACTACAGTCAGCAGCAGCAACATACTGCAATCAGCAGCAGTATACAATCAGCTGACTCGTTCTACCTTTTCTGGTTCTTATACTCTCTAATTCAGTTTAAGTGCTTTCATTTGAACAACTAACGTGATAAAGTTTCATTTATAGGAGATAGTTTGAACAACTAACGTTACAAAGTTTTATTTAAGAAAAAAGCATGTTTAGTTAGCTTAAGCGCCTAATTCTGGGATAGTGAAACCCTTAAGCTATAAACATGGTTTTTGGAATTTTGGAATAATGGGATTGTATTTCCAGAACTATAATAATGGAAGAAAATGTAATAGCTCTCAACTAGAAATTCAATTGGTGAGGTCGTGGCCGAGACAACAGTTTTGATAATTGGAGTGTTGTTAGCTAAGGCTTTTAGAGCTCCAAGGATTGTGGTGGCTGATGTAGATGAAAATCGTCTCTCAGTTGCCAAGCAAAGAGTCTTGGTGCTTATGCTGTTATCCAAGTTTCCACCAATAAGGAGGATGCTGCTTGATCTTTTGGTTATGGAATGAAAGAGATTTTTGCGTAGATGGTGGAGTGCTTCCTTTCCTGTACGTGTTTTCTCTCCCTTATTTTATCTTTGTTTATGCCAAACAAATTTCAATTTTAATGAATTTTGAATGATTTTTCACATGAGGTCTTTAATTCTTTATTAATATCTGATTTTGTATCTAGGTAATTAGAGAATAAAAATCTATACTAAATTGGAGGTGGGTTAATTTATGAGGTGTTTATTTCACTAAGTTTTGTTAGTAACTTAGTACACAATGATGTTGTTTTATTTAGTTTATTTTCTGTGTATTAGAAAATGGTAGATTCTTAACAGGATTATTCTTGATGATGGGTATTGGAATACATCAGCTTAAGAGATGTAAGTTCGACAAATGTGACTTGTGCCAACCGAGTTGCGAAAAACTAAACCAGGCAAGTTGACTTGTGAAAAAAATATGTGTGTTTGCTAGACTATTTAATATCATCAACATGCTTATAATTTGGTATACGACAGGGGAGAACCAGAAACCTTTGCCAAAGGACAATAGGGAGAAGACTATAGAATGGTTAGACAAATTAAGACATTTTCTCTTCCAACTTCTAAAGGTCTTCTAGAAGTCAATCTGTCAATGCGAGAGCCGAGAGGACTGTTCTGTATATTAAATCATATTTTCACATATTTGCACATAGCTCTGTCACCTAGACTGTCCCCAAGTTTCATAAACAAATCAAATGTTACTTTTTCATTAAATAAACGGATATTTCATGAAATGCCCCCGAGTTTTGCCATAATTCACCAAACGCCCATCAAGTTTCAATAATTCATAAAATACCCCTCACAATT
This sequence comes from Spinacia oleracea, assembly GCF_020520425.1. NCBI lineage: Eukaryota > Viridiplantae > Streptophyta > Magnoliopsida > Caryophyllales > Amaranthaceae > Spinacia > Spinacia oleracea. Next base: position 41,258,635 of record NC_079487.1, on the reverse strand, counting down.
CGTACAAATACCCAACATACCCTTACTAATAACGGACTGTTAGTCTGCCGTTAGCCAAGTTTCCAATTCACCCAAATGCCCCTATTCTGAAACTTATTTCACCAAATGCCCCTATTGTGAAACTTATTTCCACCAAATGCCCCAAACTTAAATATAGCTATTTTGATGTTTCAGCGACTAGTTTTTGTGTTTGAAAGGTAGCTGTTGGTCACGGTTGACTATAAAAGCCCCTTTGCTGAATGGTTCTTGTAAGTTAGATGTTATTTTGATTTGCATTGCTAATTTCATAAGATTTTTGTCATGAGTTTTCTTTCAAAATCATCATCCACACCCAATGAGTCCACATATATTAGAGTACCTACCAAATTTTGTTATTGTGGTAAGAAATTTGTCATTCGAAGCTCTGATATAACACTCAATCCACAAAGGTTGTACTACAAGTGTGATCCTTGAAACAATCTGAGATGGTACAAGGGAGTAGTTGAGCAAGAAAACAAGGGGCAACAACACGAAGGACAATGCGGGGGAAGCTTAGACGAAGGAGAAAGTATTGAAAACAGGCGAAACAGTAAGATGCAAGAAGAATTGAAGCAAATGAAGAAGAAGCTAAAACAACAACAAAAAGTAGTCAAAGTTGTAATACAAATGGGGATATTGATGTTTGTAATTTTACTGTTTGTAATCATGAAGTAAACACAAATAATGAGAAACAAATTCACATTTCATAAATAATTGGTGTTGCATAATCTGCACAAATTACCAAACTGGGAAACATTCCTGTTTTTAGCTTCACTTACAAAACATCTTTGCACCAACTACTTTTAATGTTATATATTTTCTACTCAATGAATATGTGCAAGATCAAAACAGATGTGCAAAAAACTACCCCAAAAGGCATTAGCAGCTATCCAGAAGAGCTTGTGGAACACCACTTCAACCTCTATTCCTACCACAATAACAAAATTTGTTAGGTACCCTAATATATGTGGACTCATTGGGTGTGGAAGATGATTTTGAAAGAAAACTCATGACACAAATCTTATGAAATTAGCAAAGTAAAGTAAAATAACATCTAAAATACAAGAACCATTCAGCAAAGGGGTTTTTTTAGCCAACCATGACCAAGAATCACTTTTCAAACACAAAAACTAGCCGTCGGAACATCATAATAGCTATATTTAAATTTGGGGCATTTGGTGAAATAAGTTTCATAATAGGGGCATTTGGTGAAATAAGTTTTAGAATAGGGGCATTTGGGTGAATTGGAAACTTGGCTAACGGCGGACTAACGGCCCGTTATTAGTAAGGGTATGTTTGGTATTTGTACGAATTGTGAGGGGTATTTTATGAATTATTGAAACTTGATGGGCGTTTGGTGAATTATGGCAAAACTCGAGGGCATTTCATGAAATTTCCGTTAAATAAATTAAAAAAATTCATTGAACCATGTGCATATGTCAATTTCATTTCTTTTCTTAATAAGTTATTCGCTAAGTTTAGACAAGGATGGCTGATCAAATTACCATTCACTGTATCTTTCTCCTTCTTACTAAGTTTCCAACATATTTTTTTGGTCAGTTTAGAGTTTTAGACATGGTCAAGCTGACTCCTGAATCACTTGACCATTCCTACCAGAAAAAAGGAAGGCTGCAAACACTGATCAACACTGATCAACACCTGAAACCCCTGCAAGAAGATCCAGATCACTGTCAGCTAGAAATTTTCTGACAAAAGTAGCAGCCACCTACAGTTATTACTTAGTTCTTATCATTATTATAAGATTTTGAAGGTTTTTTTTATGGGAGAACAAGCAATCCTCGTTCTTATACTCATTCTGACTTCGAGGATAGCTAGCTCTCGTTCTCGTACCCCAGGTCGTGTGGACTCTTGACTAAGGTATGCTTTAATTAATGGTGTACGCATTCTTGTGAGTCATTTAGCAAGGGTACTATTACAGTACCTGCTTAATTGATTGGTTGTTTCTCAATTAGGATTATGTCTTAACTACTAGAAAGCTCATTTGAGATCAAGGCAACATCCTTGCTTCTCATTCTTTGACCTTTACTTCTTCCGCACTATTTCATGTACTTAAGGAGCTTCTAATTTAACAACTAACGTGACAAAGTTTCATTTTATAGGAGAATGTTGAAGATTTGAGGTTGGATCACATTGGGGACACAACTACAAAACATAATATTTCTATTCTTCTCAAGGTAAATAGATTGAAATTAATATTTCTTATTTTCAAAAACAACCTGCCACATGCTTGTGATTAGGACGAGTTTGTTTTCAAGAACGTATTGGGCAAAATGAAAACTACTATTATATTAGCCAGATACAAGGGAATTTCAAGGGATTTCTTGTGTTAGGTCCCTTACTTTATTAGACTGTGGGTCCCTTCTGTTTAATACCCTTGATGTCAATGTTGTGCCAATTTTTCATAATTTAGCTTATCTTAGCTTGCTTGTAACCGAAATAGGCGCATGGATTGGAACTTCCTGGTACCTAGTTTCTTGTTGGCTGCACTCAAGAAGATGAAATTATCAAATATGTCTGGCACTGACTTTAACCTTAATGTGGCATTGCTAAAAAAACATTCTAAGTGATGCAACTGTTCTGGAAGAGCGTTGCGTTTCTTTCCATGACGATGAATCTGACCAGGAACTAAACTCACTAAGCACCGAATACATGTTCTGTAAGATTGATTCCATGTAAGCACTGATTACATGTTCTGTAAGATCAGGAACTAAACTCACTATGCATTGAATCTGATCAGGAACTAATCTCACAAGCACTGAATCTGATCAGGAACTAAACTCACTAAGCACTGAATAATTGTTATGTAAGCACTGAATGCATTTTATGTACGGACTAAACTCACTAAGCACTGAGTACATGTTCTGTAAGCTAAAAATGTTCAAAGTGATGCTTCCAACAAGTTCATTGAGTTGTCAGATTGAGTTTTTTGGTAATATGATTTGTGATTCAAGTAATGATTATAGAAATGGGGTTTTACATGCCAAATTATGTATTGATATTGTATGACAGAAATCTGAAAATGATGATTCAATTCACTAAGAATTGAAGAATTTGAAGCAATGAATCCTAATCCTAATCACTAATCTAAGCCCTAAACTAATTCTAGAGAGAGAATTATAAGCTAAGCCTAAAATCTGAAAATTAGAAATGAATTACGTAAAAACTAACTATGCTCGACAATGCTGCGATTTTAGTTTATATAGAAGCAGCCGCAGCACCATTCTATCGCACAAGAGGACTTGTGTGGGCGCACAGATTCTGTGCGGTCGAACAAGACCCATCATTCGCTCGCACAACAATTTTAAGCCATTCTGTCCAGCCACTCGACCCCACATGCTGCTGTACTTGACCGCACAGGAAGCATTCGATCGCACAGCTGAAGCTTCGATCGCACAGACTGTAGGAGCTGCGTGTTGCTATGGCTGCTTCTGTTCTGCTGCGTGCTGTGCCATGGCTCTTGCTCGTATTGTTGGGGCTGTGCACAGCTGCTATTAGGATAGTGTCATGGAGCTAATGTGAGTGCAAGGGGCATGAACTTGGCTGCAACGATGGCTTAAAGGAGCAGCAGCCTCGTGCATTGATGTGAGTATTGTTGTGAGTGTGGCTGCAAGGTTGCTGCTCGTGTACAGCAGCTATGGCTGTTGTTGCTATGGCCTGTTGTTGCACAAAGACTCTATGTCGCTGCACAAAGATGCCACGTCGTTGCACAATGCAAAGTATCGTATAGCACACAAGAAAATCGTCAAGCATGTTATTAAAAATCAAAAACATTATTATTAATTCGTTTATCGTTTTTGCAAATCGTGAAGCATATAACTTTTCGACAAGCATAATGACACAATATTAACACGTTAATACTCAAAACGAACCTTACGCAACGAGAATGCGCGCAAAAGGCATATTTAGAGCAAAAACGACTAAAATATGCGCAAGACGAGAAAATGTAACGATTAATGCAAAAATGCGATAAACGAACTAAAAATGATAAAACTAAGCGAAAATAATAATAAAATGCTAATAAAATAAACTAAAATCATAAGCTAAGAGCGACATAAATGTCGCTCATCAAACTCCCCCAAGCTAACCCTTTGCTTGTCCTCAAGCAAAGCTAGAATGAGAAACGGGGAGGAGAATGAGCTTAATTATTCAAAATCAAAATTTCGAAAATAAGAACTACAAGAATGCACACTAACTCACTTTCGTAGGAATCACTGTTGCATTTAAGCGCATGCAACAAGCTCTTTGAACCCCACAATCGCTCATGAGGGCGAGTGGGATCTCGCAAGGGTTTCCAAAGAGAAGCACCCATAACTCTTCCAAAAATTTGAATCAAGGCAAGAACTAAAAAAATGAAAAAGAAACAAGAAAAAGAAAGAAAAGAATAGAAAAAGAAAAGAAAGAAAGAAAGGAAAAGAAAGAAAGAAAGGAAAGAAAAATGAAAAATGAAACTACAAAACTCAAGACAAGGGCCTTTATTATGGAACGAGCACAAAAGAGTGCTAATATTACTAACTAAATAGACGAATGCACGCTAACCAATGTCCTAAATCGAGTGAAAGATTCAAGAGTCAAGCAAAGCGAACTAAGGGCAAGCACTAATCAATTCCCCTTCAACCGAGCATACCACATCAAATCTCTAGATCCTATCCACCCTTGAGAATAGCGTCTCGAGACGCCGCGAAGGCGCCGGAAAACAAGATTAGGCTACCCGACATCTTAGCATGACAATCCCATTCCATAAACTTGACCAAATCTTCCCTCCACCGACAATGACTCAACTCAAAAGGGTCAAGAGGACTTTTTAGGGTGAAACGTAGGCTAAGGGTAAGGTGTGGAACGAATTTGGGATTTGGTGCTCATACCTAAAGTGAAGCGCAATGAATGAACTCAACTCAAGCAAATTGAACCAAAAACAAACTCATACCACCTATTTGGGGTACCCCCAAGCTTATTCAACAACAACACTAAACTAAAACTCTTTTTTAAACTTTTCTTGATTTGATTTTCTCTTTTTTTGTGTTTCAATTGAAACTTTTCTCATGCCTTATTTTTCTCTATTTTTGGCTTTTTCAAAACTTTTGCTTTTGCTTATTTATTCATTATATACAACATACTTCCCAAACTTTTCCATTCATACCAATAACAATCATTCCTCATGCTTGCATTTTCATTCAAAACCAACAAACATTATAACACAAAGCTTCACTATCACTTCTAAGGGTGAAAATAAAACAAAGGCTATTAGGCTTGTAATGTGCTCATAAGAAATGAAGGGGCAAGGCTCAAATGGCTACCAAGGGGGCAAATGCAAACAAAAACATATGAGAAAAATAGAAAATAAAGTCCTAAACTAAAAAGAAAAATAGTCACCGAAAGAAATGCCTCTATCGTCCCTTAAAGTAGATCGGTCGCGGTCTCGGGAACGAAATAGTCAAACTCGGGAGATAAGAAAGTCAATGCTAAGGATCCATGCCACTCAATATATGTATATGTGTTTGGGCTAATTTGAACATGAACCTCACATGGGAGAAAATACCACTCTCTTCGGTTTCAAGTCACTAGAGAGATCGACACCATCTTACCACAAGCCAAGGGTTCAAGACGCATGCTACCCAAAGTTCAACCAACTTTCTTAACACCTAAATCCTAGATTCGGCCCAAGACATTGAAAATCATGCAAACATCTACCAATTAGGAATAAAAGCATTCTAGTCTACAAGTTCCAATTTTATTTGCCCAAATCAAGAATAATGCCTAAAAATCTAGAAAAGCTTGCCTTGACAAAGATCGAAAAGGAAAAAGAAAGAAAAGAAATGAAAAAGGAAACCAAGGAAAAGAAAAGAAAAAAAAAAGAAAAAGAAAAGAAAGAAAATATTCACAAAATCAATGAAACTAATCAAGAAATATGCACAAAATCCAAAATATTCACAAAATCAAGCAATCCATCATACGGAGATCAAAGTAGCAACAATAGAATCTCCCTCCAAGCTCGAAATAGGTCATGTCCTCAAGGCCTAAAACGAAACTCGGAGGGGCACATCTACCTATCCAACCAATGCCCCGCAATAAAGATGCCCAACCCAAAGAATGCATGTGAGTTAGAAGGATATTACCGGTGATGACGTGGGGGAAAGTCCCGCAAAGAACCGTAATAACGAACGAACTCACCAAGAAGAATAGCCGGACATGGCAAAGATGGATGCAAAGATTTCCACATCAAGAAAGCTTGAGGCAAACAAAAACTTCAAAAATCAAGAAAAAAATAGTATACATGGGCCAAATGGCCAACACCCATGGGTTGCCTCCCGAGAAAGTCTCTTTTTACGTCATTAGCTTGACGCCTCTTACCTCTAGTAAATACCCCGACAACGATCGCAATAGTTTTTCATATGCAATGGCAAACATATCCAATAGTAACAAGTAGGCAAGAGTCAAATGAGATGCAAGCACAAAGTAGAATGCAACTCTATGCCTACAAGGTGCAGGGAGCCAAAAATAAGAAAAATCAAAATGAAAAATAAAAGAAATACTCCCTTCTTCATGCTCCTTTGAGTAAGGAGAATCATTAGGATCAATAGAGGAAGAAGAATCCTCAAGTGGGGGGAGTCTTGACAAAAAGGGAAAAGAAATGGGAAATGAAGGATAAATGTTGAGTTTCTTCTTTCGGAAAGGGGAATGAGGGAAGGGAGTGGGAACAAAAGATTCACAAACAACTTCACTCATATCACATAAAGCACAAGAAATCTCAACATAATATCCTTAATTCACTTTAAAATCTTTTTGGTTGGCACATTCACTATTTTCCTCAATTTGAATCGATTTAAGCACTTCAAGGCAAAATGGAGCAAATAGATTTTCATCACCATCATCGAGGCATTCACTCAAAGAGGAACGAGTAGGAACAAACTCTCCAATACTCAACTCCTCAATGTCATGCATCATAGGTGGCAATGTAGCCTCAAACTCATCTCTTCTCCATGAAACTTCCTTAATAGATTCTTGCATTAGGTTAGAAAGTCCCAAAAAGCCTTTTACAACTCGTTGGGACATATCCTCAAATAAATTCAAACTAGAATCTATTCTTTGCTCTTCTTGAAATTCAAGATACTTCATGAAATGTAGCATCTCACGCAATGGTTGGGTAGATTCATCTTTCAAAGACCTTAAGAATTTATCATGGAAATAGAGAAGATCATCAAGTGAAATCGATTCGTCATCTTGAGAAACAAAAGAATTTGCCATTTTTTCGGTTTTCAAAGAAAAAGAAAATGAAAAATGAACTAGACTAGCGAACTAGAATGAAGAATCAAACAATGATGCCATTCCCCGGCAACGGCGCCATTTTGATAGGTGTATTTTCCGTCGTTGAAAAGAAAACCACCTAATCAAACAAAATTTATAAAACACCTAACTAACCGGCTATATTGACTATAGCGGCAAGTATAGGGATCGTCCCATAGGAATGGATATGCTTAACTTATCAATCTATGCGTTCACAAGCTAGTTCGGATGGAAAATGATTTGGTTTTGAATTAATCTAATGAAAACTAGAAGAACAAACAGATAAAGGAATTCTAGAGGAATCGGGAATCGGCTATGGAAATTGAATCAAAGAAATATAAAGGTCCAAACAATAATGAATATGCAACGACATAGCAAATAGGGGAATGAAAACTAATGACGAACCCGCCACCTCTCGGATAGGGAACGCTAAGCGTCTAACCCACGGAAGAGCTTTCGCCTAATCCTAGTTTAAACTAACTAGCATATAATAGGAACTATCATTCACTTGCACAAATTAGGCTCACAATGTCTTGCCAAACCTAATCATACATTCCAATCTAATCCAATCGAATAGCATTCGCGACTACTACTCAACTAGTCATGGAAATCCTATCACTAAATCACATTTAATCACAACATCAATCATGAATTTCCCCAAAACTTCTCCAAATTTAATCCCAAAGCTTCATCCCTAACCTCTAGACTAAACTACTCAATTAGCATGATTAACATCAACATTAAACTAATATTAATCCTAATCATGAATCTAATTGCAACAATGAAGCTAATTGAAACAATAAAATTCATAAAATTCAAACCACAAAAATTGGGGAAAAATCAAGCAAATTCAAAATATCAAACTAATTCTAGAATTCAAGCATAAAATCTAAGCAAGAACGAAATTAACAAAGCAATTAAAGAATTGAAGAACAAAATCAAAAGAGGAATTAGAATTATACCTTGAAATGAAGAAATTGCATCAAACTTTGAAGAACAAAATGAAGAACAAAACTCAAAGCAAAGAGAAAAAAAAGAAATTTGAAAATGATGATTGAATTCACTAAGAATTGAAGAATTTGAAGCAATGAATCCTAATCCTAATCACTAATCTAAGCCCTAAACTAATTCTAGAGAGAGAATTATAAGCTAAGCCTAAAATCTGAAAATTAGAAATGAATTACGTAAAAACTAACTATGCTCGACAATGCTGCAATTTTAGTTTATATAGAAGCAGCCCGCAGTCCCATTCTGTCGCACAAGAGGACTTGTGTGGGCGCACAGATTCTGTGCGGTCGAACAAGACCCATCATTCGGTCGCACAACAATTTTAAGCCATTCTGTCCAGCCACTCGACCGCAAAGGCTGCTGCACTCGACCGCACAGGAAGCATTCGATCGCACAGCAGAAGCTTCGATCGCACACACTGCAGAAGCTGCGTGTTGTTATGGCTGCTTCTGTTCTGCTGCGTGTTGTGCCATGGCTCTTGCTCGTATTGTTGGGGCTGTGCACAGCTGCTATTAGGATAGTGTCATGGAGCTAATGTGAGCGCAAGGGGCATGAACTTGGCTGCAACGATGGCTTAAAGGAGCAGCAGCCTCGTGCATTGATGTGAGTATTGTTGTGAGTGTGGCTGCAACGATGGCTTAAAGGAGCAGCAACCTCGTGCATTGATGTGAGTATTGTTGTGAGTGTGGCTGCAAGGTTGCTGCTCGTGTACAGTAGCTATGGTTGTTGTTGCTATGGCCTGTTGTTGCACAAAGACTCTACGTCGCTGCACAAAGATGCCACGTCGCTGCACAATGCAAAGTATCGTATAGCACACAAGAAAATCGTCAAGCATGTTATTAAAAATCAAAAAAATTATTATTAATTCGTTTATCGTTTTTGCAAATCGTGAAGCATATAACTTGTCGACAAGCATAATGACACAATATTAACACGTTAATACTCAAAACGAACCTTCCACAACGAGAATGCGCGCAAAAGGCATATGTAGAGCAAAAACGACTAAAATATGCGCAAGACGAGAAAATGTAACGATTAATGCAAAAATGCGATAAACGAACTAAAAACGATAAAACTAAGCGAAAATAATAATAAAATGCTAATAAAATGAACTAAAATCCTAAGCTAAGAGCGACATAAATGTCGCTCATCACCAAGTTATGACAAAGAGCAGATTGACAAAGTAAGAACTGAATGGGTGCGCCATGTTGTTCAAGAATTGTATAATCTCTAGGTTATATTGAAGGAACCAACAAACATAAGACTATTGATTAATGTATTTTATGTAGTTAATATTTAGAACTTTAGTTTAGATCTATGTAATCAGTTTTATTAGGGTGACAATTGCAAAAATTATTTTAATTGAGGTTTGAAAATTAATTTTCAACTATTTACTATTCTTCAATATATGGTGTTATTTGTGGCAAAAAATTTAATTTTTTTCAGGTATATTATAAATATAAAAAAAATACCCTTTGATAGTGTAGACACCTACTTTTGTCCCCATTCCAGAAAGGGAAAGGTTCGATGATGAAAGCATAAATCTCCACTTGACAACGCATCTCCTATAAAATAAACGAATCTCAATTCCCCTTTTCATTTCACCCGAAACCTGATATTTATAGAAAACTGCTATTTATGGAAACCTGCTAAAAATAGTAACTGTCGTAAAAGGTAGCTTCTAAAAGTGGCAAATCATAAAGGATAGAAACCTGTCAGAATTAGGTGTTGCATTCCAACATAAATCCTAAATGAGATAGAAAACTGCGAGAATCCTATTCCTAATATGATTCGGAAATAAGAGTTACGTATTAATTAAAATCCTAACGAGCCTAGAGTTCGTAACGGGCCCAGACGCATTCCGTCATGAAATTGATACGCACTAAAAGACTCGATTAAGTCTCAAACACTACGGATTTCAGGAATCCGAATCTGACTAAGAAAACAGCCCAGACCCTATTTTCAACGCCTGGCTCTGGGCGCCGAAATCTTCGGCGCCCAGGCCTGGGCGCTAAAAATACCTGGGTACGTGTTATTTCCTAATTCTTTGTGGATTAGAACTCTGCAATTCTATCTTTACACGAACTCTTCCCTATAAATACATCCCCAAATTCGACGTGAAAAGGACACACAACATACAATTCATATTCTGAGTATTGACTCCAACCCTTAGCCTAAGCCTCACGCTGCGAAATTGTTCACGCGTTCTGCCGCAATCGATCCATAAATCGAACAGAACGTATCCTGTCCCATAATTGAGATTCGTTAAATAAAAAGGAGAAATAGCAAAGTCAATGTGGTTAGTTTTCTGAGAACCGTGACGCACCTCTCAAGGGTGCGTCGTAATGTGTCCCTTTTCGATGATTTAATTGCTTTCCTCGCCCTTTTTATGAACTGTTAAACTAACTAAATCTGATTGTTCTATCACGCCTAACAAATATAATATTTTTGGGAAATTGGATTATCATGCTAGGTCCCTTAATGCAATCTAAATCAGATAATCGCGATCGAACTAGTATTATATGTTGCATATTGCTAAAATCAACTCAGATTAGTTTAATAGTTAACGCATGTCCCTTCAATTATTTATGCTGAGCTATTAAGGATATCCTGCATCTGGAGTTATCGACGAGCGAAGTACTCCTCTCGGTAGTTACAGTCCCCCGAACCCTCAATCTCTACCTTGCGGGTGTATGTTGAGAGATCCCCACACCAGGGATCACAAGGGAACCTACGGCCGTCGTGGTCAAACATAATTGCACTCCCTTTATGTCACGATAACCGGGATTGTTGTTAAAAACTGAATGGCGACTCCTATACTACTAGTCAATTGGGTGTAAACTCACAGGAAATCCAATTACACTTGATTGAATAAAAAGAATCGTCACACCCACGAGGGACGAGGTCACACATTAGCCTCGTGCTTTTTCGACCCCCTCACAGTGGCGACTCCACTGGGGATAGTGAAGGAAATACTCGTGCTTGTAGGTAATCAAAATAGCCTAAGGGTGAAACGATCCTACCCCGCGTTTATTTCCCCATCAAGTTGGGACGACCTGAAAATCAGCATATTAATGTGAACGGGCAGAACCGCATAACGAATCTCGGCTCCCTCGGGAGTTGGGACTAAGGATACCTTTTTCCGCCAATAGGGGGGTGCATACGCCGCGCATGTTGCCCACTCGGTACTTGTGCAGGTAGTACACCTATCCCGAACCCAATCGCTCGCTCATTAGGTCCCTCTCGCCTGCATGCCCCCTTGGCTTGCACTTGCGGGTTGGCCTCTTGGGCGAAATTCGTCTGTTGAAGACACTACCTCGACCGGGGCATGTGTTGGATCTACGATAGAAGCGATACCAAGCCAGGCGCAAATAAACTACCCATAGAAGCCTATCATAAACTACGTGACATACTTAATTTTCAAATCCATGTTTGTAATGTAGTTATGTGTAGCGAAATATGTGATTGTGTGTGACAAACTATCCTAGAAAACCAACGACCTTAAAAATTGCCCAAACATTCATAGACTAATTTGCCAAAGATTTATACCAAAACACGTGTTCCGCAAACCCGAATGATCGCCACAAAAATAAGCGACGCTCGGGATGGCCTGTAACGAATCCCACAAATGCCGTTACGCGTAAAGGACGTTATTAGGCAAGCACGCAAATCGAAGTCGCATAAACAGAGGACAGAAAACGAGAACCAGCCAGGGACGCATTTTCAACGCCCCTGGCTGGGCGCCAGAATTTCTCACGCCCCTCGCTGGGTGCTGAAGTTGCTGCTTGGCCTTCTGGTCAGGCGCAGCAGCCTCGGTGCCCGCGCGAAAGGAAAATACGTAACGCAAAAAAATGTTCATAAAAAGAATTGCTACGAGGGCGTAAGAAAAGCACTCGATTTCAAAAGCGACTCGTGAAAAAATTAATAACTCTCTGTGTCGTTGTTAGGCCTCCTACGACGACAATGCTCGGCACCAAAACCGAACATGCTAATAACTATGAATGTCACACAGGCAAGTGTTTCGAAAATCCAAAGAATGACCAAAATAAAAAAAAAACCAAAAAGTGTACCGACAAAAGAAAGAGTGAAAAACCAATTTAGAGAGTCGAAGTCTAGACTAAGTAATGCTTGAAACTTTGGGAACCTAAACTTTAGCTTATCTTATGCCTAGGACTGGTCCTGCCACTTGGTGCCGATCAGGGAATCAACGGTTAGTGCATCTCGAAGATACATCGCCAACATCAGGTTTAGTGACTCTAAGCTCCGTCCGTCATCCCTCATTTCAAGGATCTCCGCTTCCCCAACCTCGATTCGCACCTTCAAACATGTCCATCGAAGATTTGCAAGAGCAGATGGCTCAAATGACCCGACTCATGGGCCAACTGAAAATGGAAAATGAAGCTTTAGCGGCTGCGCAAGCCAAAAATGACATCGATAACGAGAAGAGGATTGAAAAATGGTCCTACAGCAAACCATGGGGAGCAAATACTTCTCCCTCGATCCTGAACCTTTTCCTGGAAAACTACCAGAAAAGTTCAGTTCATCTGACTTACCAAAGTTCAAGGCCACGGACAACCCCCGTGATCATCTACTGAGCTTTGTGAATGCCATGAACTTGAAAGGCGTGGACAAGTCCATGTATTTACCTGCCTATCCTTTGTCCTTGGAACCTGTGCCGCTCAAATGGTACTATCACCAGGACCCTAAGATCTTCCCCACTTGGGAAGACTTTGTCAATGTCTTCATCAAGCAATACTCGTCGAACCTGGATTTCCAAGTCACCATGCGCGAGCTGGAAGTTCTCTTCCAAAAGAAAAATGAGGGTTTCATGACCTACTTTGCTAGATGGAGAGACCAGGTGGCCCAGCTAATCAATAGGCCTCCCGAAACAGAATTGGTCCAAAAATTCATTGACAACCTGGACCCGGCTTACAGACAACACCTTAGGTACCTGGGACTTGACACTTTCAAAAGAGTTTATGATGTGGGAATAAAGATCGAGGACGACCTCGCCAAAACCATACAAAGCAAACCCACATATAAAAACAACACCTATAATCGGGGTAACACATCCCAAGCCCAAGAAGTCCATGATGTAGAAGAGACTCCCGCCCGAAGAAGCCCTGGAAGATGGGTCCGAGACCGAAAGTTTGCCCCACTTGGGTCGACTTTGGTACAAGCCTTTGAAAGACTAACCAATCAAGGAAAGTTGAGACCTATAGGCCCCACCCGTGACCCTCCTGTCAAAAGCAAATATTGGGTCGAAGGTACTTACTGCAAATTCCATCAAGGAAATGGGCATGACACTGAAAACTGCTGGAATCTAAAACATACGATCCAGGACATGATAGAGGATGAAGTGATACCTCTCCCTAACGTTGGAAAACCCAACAACAACAAGAGCCCACTCGGCTCTTGTCACATCTCTCTCGACCAACCAGAGAATTTCGACCCCACGGTGTATATTACACCTCAAGGTGCACCACTCGCTGTGGTCCCTATGGATCGAATCGAGAGAGAAGTGTGCGGTGTGTGGAATGATGATGCTGAAGATATTTACCTATCTCAAGTGTCGGGCCAGGACCTCTTCACTGAAACTTGGCCCGGGTATGCTCTCATTAACACCACCCCTCAGGAGCCCGAGGTCGACAACCTCACCCGATCCGGAAGAATATACCAACCGGATATTCACCCACCTCCTATGGACGACATCCCGGTTAGGCAAACTCCTGAGAATGGATGGCACGCCACCGTCGCAGAAGTCATTGAAAATCCTCTCCTGAAACAACTAAAAAGAACCAAGGCCGAGATTACCATCTGGGATCTCATGTGTACTTCAAAGGAACATCGCGAAAAGCTTATTCGCTCACTTGACCTCATCTCAGTACCTACAGATATCACACCTGACTCATTGGTTAGCCATGTCAGGAGAGATGCCGGAGAAAAGGCCATAGTTTTCACTGATAAAGACTTACCCAAAGAGGGGGGTGCTCACAATAAAGCCCTTTACCTAGTGGTTGGATGCAAAGGACAAAACATCCCCCTAGCGCTCGTAGATAATGGTTCGGCGGTTAATGTCTGCCCATTGCGAACCGCCCATTGCTTGGGGCTAGGAAACGATGACTTCCAAACCTCCACGCAAGGGGTACGAGCTTATGATAACTCCCGAAGGCCTGTATTGGGAAAAATCTGTTAGGTTATGATTCATATGACAGTTCATAAATCATGCGGAAAAACCATAAAGCCAGGAAACATATTATTTACACATAATCATTTAGCATAGTTTAGATGCATACTCTTTGTTGCGTGCCTTCCCTAGCTGCGCCCGAACCGAACAAGAACAAGTCTTTAGGACTCCAAGTGTCGTCCCTCCGTAGATAGTCCACAGCACGTCCGGATCCGCCTTAAGATTGACCAACTAGAATCGCCCTTAAGGTTCTAATATTTTCGGTTAGGTAGGCAAGAATATTGGCTGATTTTTCTGCTTAAAAATCTTAGTTTTGAATACTTAAAACTTGTGTATAAATAATGACCCCTAGGCCTTTATTTATAGAGTTATGGAAAAGGAATCGTAATCCTAGTAGGATACGAATTAATTGAAATTAGAATCCTACATGAATTCTATTTAATTAATTTATCCAATTAGGAATAGGAATTTAATCATACACTAACTCTTGTAGATTTAGGAATCACGCATGAGCACAAACTCACACACACACGGCAGCCACAAGGGCTGCCCATGCGCGTGCGAGCAGCAGCCCACGCAGCGCGGCCCACGCATCCGTGGCCTTGGCGCGCGCTGGGCCTGCCATGCGGTAGGCCTGGGCGCTGCCTTGGCTGGGCTTGTGGCGCGCGTGCTTGCTGGGCGATGGCCCGGCTTCGTGCTGGGCCTTCGTCCGGCAGGCCTCGTCCGATGCTAATTCGTACGATACGCTTCCGATTAAATTTCCAGTTCCGGAATTTATTTCCGATACGAACAATATTTAATATTTCCGATTCCGGAATTAATTTCCGTTTCGAACAAATATTTAATATTTCCGTTTCCGGAATTATTTTCCGATTCCGGTAATATTTCCGATTCTGACAATATTTCCGTTTCCGGCAATATTTCCGATTCTGGTAATATTTCCATTTCCAATAATATTTTCCGATACGTACCATGTTTCCGTTTCCGGAAACATCTACGACTTGGATAATATTCATATTTCCGATACGATCCATATTTCCGTTTCCGGCAATATCATCGTTTCCGGAGTATTCATTTCTTGCCTGTGACGATCTTAGCTCCCACTGAAACCAAGATCCGTCGGTTCCGAATATTCATAGATGGAGTATTTAATGCCATTAAATACTTGATCCGTTTACGTACTATTTGTGTGACCCTACGGGTTCAGTCAAGAGTAAGCTGTGGATTAATATCATTAATTCCACTTGAACTGAAGCGGCCTCTAGCTAGGCATTCAGCTCACTTGATCTCACTGAATTATTAACTTGTTAATTAATACTGAACCGCATTTATTAGACTTAACATAGAATGCATACTTGGACCAAGGGCATTATTTCCTTCAGTCTCCCACTTGTCCTTAGGGACAAGTGTGCATTTCCTAATTCCTTTGTCGCTCGATGCTTGCTCTTGAACATAAGGTAAGAGTTGTCATCCTTATTATGTCCAGAGGCGTTCCTCGGTTTCAGAGTTCAACTGATCAAATAAACAGATAATCATAGCCTATGATTCATCCGAGCACGGCCATGCATTTCACAGTTTCTAGCTCTCCGAGTGGCCTTGTACAACTTTTAAGCATCTCATCCCGATTTATGGGAGGACAATCCCAATCTTGCGATCTTGAGATTAGACTTCGTTTGATAGGTGATTACCTGAGCGTTGCCTTTATAGCCTCCTTTTACGGTGCGACGGTTGGTCAACGTCAAAGCAACCAGTTCTCAAACAAGTAATCTCAAATCACTCAGGTATTGAGGATTTAGTGTCTAATAATTTAATGAAATTTACTTATGACAGACTTTCATCTCTTACAGTAAAGTTTCATAGGTCTTGTCCGATACTAGTCTTCCCAAAGTAAGTATCTATGCAAATGATTATGACATTGCCATGTCCACATAGTTCAAGAAACAGAACTACTAGTCATCTTGCATTCTAATCGTCTAACGTTTTCTATGCGTCCAATTTTATAGAAAACTCCGATTAGGGACCATTTTCAACCTTTGACATTCAAGTTCACTTGATAGACATTTCTTAGTCACAGGACTGGTCCTGACAGTCTATCTTGAATATATCGTCAAGTTGAAGGGACTCATCATTTAATAAACCACAAATTAAATGGAAAAATGAATTCCTTTCATTTATTGTGAATGATTAACCAATAATGTTTTACAAAGATTTAAACTCTAAAACTTTAAAACATTAAACAGAGACATCAAAGCCATTCTCCAATATGCTTGATTCCCATAGCTGCAGTGTGCGAGTTGTGCTTCGCTTGCGGCAGAGGTTTAGTTAATGGATCTGATATGTTGTCATCAGTTCCAATTTTGCTTATCTCGACTTCTTTTCTTTCAACGAACTCTCGTAGAAGGTGAAATCTACGAAGTACATGCTTGACTCTCTGGTGGTGTCTAGGCTCTTTTGCCTGTGCAATAGCTCCGTTATTATCACAATACAGGGCTATTGGTCCTTTAATGGAGGGGACTACACCTAGTTCTCCTATGAACTTCCTTAGCCATATAGCTTCCTTTGCTGCTTCATGTGCAGCAATGTACTCCGCTTCAGTTGTAGAATCCGCAATGGTGCTTTGCTTAGCACTTTTCCAGCTTACTGCTCCTCCGTTGAGGCAGAAGACAAACCCAGACTGTGATCTGAAATCATCTTTGTCGGTTTGGAAACTTGCGTCCGTATAGCCTTTAACAATTAATTCATCATCTCCACCATAGACCAGGAAGTCATCTTTGTGCCTTTTCAGGTACTTCAGAATGTTCTTGGCAGCAGTCCAATGCGCCTCTCCTGGGTCTGACTGGTATCTGCTCGTAGCACTGAGTGCGTACGCAACATCCGGGCGTGTACATATCATAGCATACATTATTGAACCAATCAATGATGCATATGGAATCCCATTCATTCGTCTACGCTCATCAAGTGTTTTTGGGCACTGAGTCTTGCTTAGAGTCATTCCATGAGACATGGGTAGGTAGCCTCGCTTGGAGTCCGCCATCTTGAACCTATCAAGCACCTTATTGATATAAGTGCTTTGACTAAGTCCAATCATCTTTTTAGATCTATCTCTGTAAATCTTGATGCCCAATATGTACTGTGCTTCTCCTAGATCCTTCATCGAAAAACATTTCCCAAGCCAAATCTTGACAGAGTTCAACATAGGAATGTCATTTCCGATAAGCAATATGTCGTCGACATATAATACTAGGAAAGCAATTTTGCTCCCACTGACCTTCTTGTATACACAAGATTCGTCCGCGTTCTTGATGAAACCAAAGTCACTGACTGCTTCATCAAAACGTATATTCCAGCTCCTGGATGCCTGCTTCAATCCGTAGATTGACTTCTTTAACTTGCATACCTTTTTAGCATTCTTTGGATCCTCAAAACCTTCAGGCTGTGTCATAAACACAGTTTCTGTCAAAACGCCGTTTAAGAAAGCAGTTTTGACATCCATCTGCCATATTTCGTAATCGTAATATGCAGCGATTGCTAACATTATTCGAATAGACTTTAGCATTGCAACTGGTGAAAAGGTTTCATCGTAATCCACACCGTGGACTTGCCTGTAACCTTTTGCAACCAATCTAGCTTTGAAAACTTCAAGTTTCCATCCTTGTCCTTTTTCAGTTTGAAAACCCATTTGCTTCCAATGGCTTGGTAGCCATCTGGCAAATCGACCAAATCCCATACTTGGTTTTCAGACATGGAGTCTAATTCAGATTGCATGGCTTCTTGCCATTGCTTGGAGCTAGGGCTCGTCATAGCTTGCTTGTAAGTCGCAGGTTCATCACTTTCAAGTAATAGAACGTCATAGCTCTCGTTCGTCAAAATACCCAAGTACCTTTCCGGTTGAGATCTATATCTTTGCGATCTACGCGGGGTAACATTTCTAGATTGACCATGATTCTCACCAGATTCTTCTAAAGATCTCTGAGTTTCATCTTGAATGTCATCTTGAGCATTCTCTAGAGTTTGTTGTTCGACTCGAATTTCTTCGAGGTCTACTTTTCTCCCACTTGTCATTTTGGAAATGTGATCCTTCTCCAAAAAGACACCATCTCGAGCAACAAACACTTTGTTCTCAGATGTATTGTAGAAGTAATACCCCTTTGTTTCCTTTGGATAGCCCACAAGGATACATTTGTCAGATTTTGGATGAAGTTTGTCTGAAATTAATCGTTTGACGTATACTTCACATCCCCAAATCTTAAGAAAAGACACATTTGGAGGCTTTCCAAACCATAATTCGTATGGAGTCTTTTCGACAGCTTTAGACGGAGCTCTATTTATAGTGAGTGCAGCTGTATTTAGTGCATGTCCCCAAAATTCTAATGGAAGTTCGGCCTGACCCATCATTGACCTGACCATGTCTAGCAAGGTTCTGTTCCTCCGTTCTGACACACCGTTCCATTGTGGTGTTCCAGGAGGGGTCAATTCTGATAGAATTCCACATTCTTTCAGATGGTCATCAAATTCATAGCTCAGATATTCACCGCCTCTATCAGACCGCAGTGCCTTGATCTTCTTGCCTAATTGATTCTCTACTTCACTCTGAAATTCCTTGAATTTGTCAAAGGATTCAGACTTATGCTTCATTAGGTAGACATAACCATACCTACTGAAGTCATCAGTGAAAGTGATAAAGTAGCTGAAACCACCTCTAGCATTTGTACTCATTGGTCCACATACATCTGTATGGATTAAACCCAATAGTTCATTTGCTCTTTCTCCAACTTTAGAGAAAGGTTGCTTTGTCATTTTGCCAAGTAAACATGATTCGCATTTACCATAATCCTCTAAGTTAAATGGTTCTAGAATTCCTTCCCTTTGAAGTCTTTCTAAGCGTTTCAAGTTTATATGGCCTAATCGACAATGCCACAGATAGGTGAGATCTGAATCATTCTTTTTGGCCTTTTTGGTATTTATGTTATATACTTGTTTGTCGTGATCTAATAAATAAAGTCCATTGACTAATCTAGCAGATCCATAAAACATCTCTTTAAAATAAAACGAACAACTATTGTCTTTTATTATAAAGGAAAATCCCTTAGCATCTAAGCAAGAAACTGAAATGATGTTTTTAGTAAGACTTGGAACATGGAAACATTCTTCCAGTTCCAAAACTAGCCCGGAGGGCAACGACAAATAGTAAGTTCCTACAGCTAATGCAGCAATCCGTGCTCCATTTCCCACTCGTAGGTCGACTTCACCCTTGCTTAACTTTCTACTTCTTCTTAGTCCCTGTGGATTGGAACATAAGTGTGAGCCACAACCTGTATCTAATACCCAAGAAGTTGAATTAGCAAGTATACAGTCTATAACGAAAATACCTGAAGATGGAACGACTGTTCCGTTCTTCTGATCTTCCTTTAGCTTCAAGCAATCTCTCTTCCAATGCCCCTTCTTCTTGCAGTAGAAGCATTCGGATTCAGAAGTGGGTTGACTGACCTTCCTCTTTGCAGATTTGGCGCCAGTTTGCTTAGTTGGGCTGGCCTTGTTGCCACCTTTCTTAGCATTCCTCTTCTTTCCAGATTTCTTGAACTTGCCCCCACGCACCATAAGCACATCCTGCTTATTACTTTTGAGCGTCTTTTCAGCGGTCTTCAGCATACCGTGAAGCTTAGTGAGCGTTTTGTCCAGACTATTCATACTGTAGTTCAGTTTGAACTGATCATACCCGCTATGAAGAGAATGGAGGATGGTGTCTATAGCCATTTCCTGAGAAAATTGCTGATCCAGCCGACTCATATTCTCAATGAGTCCAATCATTTTGAGAACATGTGGACTTACGGGCTCGCCTTTCTTAAGCTTGGTCTCAAGAATTTGCCTATGAGTCTCGAATCTTTCGACTCGAGCCAGATCTTGGAACATGTTCTTCAACTCACTGATGATTGTGAAAGCATCTGAGTTGATGAACGTTTTCTGCAGATCCGCACTCATGGTGGCGAGCATTAGACATTTCACATCTTTGTTGGCATCAATCCAACGATTGAGGGATGCCTGAGTGACCCCGTCGCCTGCAGCTTCGGGCATCGCCTCATCTAGGACATACTCCTTTTCTTCCTGCATAAGAACTATTTGCAAGTTCCTTTGCCAGTCAAGGAAGTTTTTCCCGTTCAACTTCTCCTTTTCGAGAATTGATCGAATGTTGAATGAATTGTTGTTTGCCATATTAAAAACTACAATTGAAAAGAATAAACAAATAAATAACCATTCACAGTTTCTCTTAATAAACTTAAATTCTAGCATACATGCATAATTCAATGTTTATTAAGCATTTTATTCAAGTTATGTGATCCGGCAGGTGTGAATAAAATGATTCCAAGATCCTAAAATCATTGAAGAACTAAGCACAGTTTGTCGACTTAATCCTAGAACATCTTAGGTAAGCAAAAGCCTTTTGCTAATAGTCTAGAAACTATTCTTGGTTGATAGGTACGTCTAAGAACTTATTAGGAAAACCTATCGAATTTGCCACGACATAAAAGGACTCCTTACTTATATCGTTGAGTTTCACCAAAACTAACATGTACTCACAATTATTTGTGTACCTTGCCCCTTTAGGACCAATAAGTAACACCTCGCTGAGCGAAAACTATTACTAGATTGATGTAAAGGATATCCAAGCAAGTGTATATTTTGGCATGGCACCTTTTAACTCAATTTTTAAGTTTGGAACTTAAGGCTCTTACTATGTTGGTTAGATTTTAAGTGAACTAAAATCCTTAATCATGCAACATAATCAAGCTTTTGATCTCATGCATTTTAAGACATATTTAAAACAATAAATAACTTAAAACATGCATAAGATATTTGTGATCTAGTATGGCCCGACTTCATCTTGAAGCTTTGACTTCAAAGTCCGTCTTGAAAATCTCCGTGGGAGGCACCATTTTCTTCAAATAGGATAAGCTATAACTAATTACAACTATTTGATGGTTCGCAGACCATATTTGAATTGAAAAATAACTTTGGTACTTTAGACCAATTACATTCAAATTAATGGTACGCAGACCATATTTTCTATCCTATTTGGGCCATACTAGTCACTTCATAACCTGCAAAACAGTACATATACAATATATACCATTCACCCATTCATTATCATGAATGGCCCACATAGCTGGTTAGTAAAACACATTATGCATCACGTAAATATTTGCAGCAATTAATCAAGGGCACCAATAATCTACCAATTATTCAGTCCTTATTAATTCTAATCAAGTTGTTTTAACCTTAAGGATTTGTAGACCTAATCAAGAGTTTATGACTAAAAAGCGCTCCCACTTAAACCAATAAATTCATATGCTTTACCAATTTTAAACATAAAAATGTATTTCTAGTCTAACCGGAAACATACAAATTTAATTAAAATTTAAAGCTCATATCAATTTATAATTGAATCCTAAAATTTAATTTAATTTCAGTCGTATTTAAATTAACTCATGATTTTAATTTTAGTAAAATAATTAGAATAAATAACATTTATTATAATTATAATATTCAAAATTAAAATCCAAGAAAATAATTCAAATTATTAATTTTAAAATTAATTAAAATTACGTGAACTGAAATTTTCAAATTAAACATTCAAAACGATCTAATCGTAACGCAAACACCCTACGCGTTGCACGCCCATGGGCCGTACGCACACAGCCATTGCTGGCCATGTGCGCGCAGCCCATGCGCTCGTCGCATAGCTGCTGCTTCCCTATCGCAAGCCTCCGCACGCATTGGTGCTCGCTGCGCGCGCCAGCGCTCATCGCACGCGAGCTATCGCTCGCAGTGCGCGCGCGCGACATCGCTCGCTGGGCGCGCGACATCGCTCGCTGGGCGCGCGAGCCATCGCTCGCTGGGCGCGCGACATCGCTCGCTGGGCGCGCGACATCGCTCGCTGGGCGCGCGACATCGCTCGCTGTGCGCGCGAGCCATCGCTCGCTGGGGCGCGACATCGCTCGCTGGGCGGGCGACATCGCGCGCTGTGCGCGCGAGTAATGCTGGGCGCAGCGCTCGTGGCACGCGAGCTTGCGCTCGCTGCGCGCGAGGCTGCGCGCTCTTGTGCGAGGCAGCGCGCGTTGTGGCGCAGCTCGCTTGCTGCCCACACGCGACTGCCTTGGCTCGCTCTTCGCCCATGCCCATTCGTTCATAGCTCGTGGCACACGACACAAGGCAGGGCTGCTGCCTTGTGCTCGTGCACTACGCCCTTGCTCATTGCATTCGTGCCGCACGGGCGACGAGCTCCCTTGCTCGTCGTCGCATGCCCGCATTATACAACACCCCTTAAGGGTAACACGAAGCGTCCATTGCTTCGTGCGTGCAAGTTATATGAACGAATCGCATAAAATTTAAAATTTATATTTAAAATTAATGACAAATTAATAAATAATATTAATTTCATAATTTTAGGGCGAAAAAATCGAAAATTTATTATCCAATTGATTTCCGATTGATATGGATTCAAGTTTAGGTCATAAAAATTTAAAATTTATCGTAAATTTACAATTTTTATGGTGGTTTTTAATCATAGGTTTCTAATTAAATTATAATTAATTATGAAAATCAAATTAATTCTAAATTATTCTAATTTTCAACAAATTAATCATAATTAATAATTAGATTGCATAATTAACAAGACTAGGCATTCAAACTTGTTAAACATATGCAGTAGGTCAATCAAAAATTCAAGATTTATCAACAAGAATCGCAAATATTTAATTTAACATCTTAAATTTACGAAATTTTGCATTCGAAAAACTAAAACCTTCGAAAAGTCATAGTTATGCTTCGAATTTGAGAATTCTGGGTTCGGCAGAAAAAAACTATTTTTGTCAAAATTTTTAGAATGCCTTTTACATGCGGAATTGACACAAAAATCACTCAATTCGGATGAGTAACGAAGAAACTGCCGAAAAACTGCGTACGTATAATTAAATAAACGCAATTTGCAATTAATTAACAATTACGAAAATTAATCACCCCTTTTAATTCTTGCAAATTTGTAATATTTAACCATGTTCATGCAATTTAGATTATGAAAATAATAAGGGGCTCGTGATACCACTGTTAGGTTATGATTCATATGACAGTTCATAAATCATGCGGAAAAACCATAAAGCCAGGAAACATATTATTTACACATAATCATTTAGCATAGTTTAGATGCATACTCTTTGTTGCGTGCCTTCCCTAGCTGCGCCCGAACCGAACAAGAACAAGTCTTTAGGACTCCAAGTGTCGTCCCTCCGTAGATAGTCCACAGCACGTCCGGATCCGCCTTAAGATTGACCAACTAGAATCGCCCTTAAGGTTCTAATATTTTCGGTTAGGTAGGCAAGAATATTGGCTGATTTTTCTGCTTAAAAATCTTAGTTTTGAATACTTAAAACTTGTGTATAAATAATGACCCCTAGGCCTTTATTTATAGAGTTATGGAAAAGGAATCGTAATCCTAGTAGGATACGAATTAATTGAAATTAGAATCCTACATGAATTCTATTTAATTAATTTATCCAATTAGGAATAGGAATTTAATCATACACTAACTCTTGTAGATTTAGGAATCACGCATGAGCACAAACTCACACACACACGGCAGCCACAAGGGCTGCCCATGCGCGTGCGAGCAGCAGCCCACGCAGCGCGGCCCACGCATCCGTGGCCTTGGCGCGCGCTGGGCCTGCCATGCGGTAGGCCTGGGCGCTGCCTTGGCTGGGCTTGTGGCGCGCGTGCTTGCTGGGCGATGGCCCGGCTTCGTGCTGGGCCTTCGTCCGGCAGGCCTCGTCCGATGCTAATTCGTACGATACGCTTCCGATTAAATTTCCAGTTCCGGAATTTATTTCCGATACGAACAATATTTAATATTTCCGATTCCGGAATTAATTTCCGTTTCGAACAAATATTTAATATTTCCGTTTCCGGAATTATTTTCCGATTCCGGTAATATTTCCGATTCTGACAATATTTCCGTTTCCGGCAATATTTCCGATTCTG
The DNA here is from genome assembly GCF_020520425.1 of Spinacia oleracea. Taxonomy (NCBI): domain Eukaryota; kingdom Viridiplantae; phylum Streptophyta; class Magnoliopsida; order Caryophyllales; family Amaranthaceae; genus Spinacia; species Spinacia oleracea. Next base: position 41,234,091 of record NC_079487.1, on the reverse strand, counting down.
GTAATATTTCCATTTCCAATAATATTTTCCGATACGTACCATGTTTCCGTTTCCGGCAACATCTACGACTTGGATAATATTCATATTTCCGATACGATCCATATTTCCGTTTCCGGCAATATCATCGTTTCCGGAGTATTCATTTCTTGCCTGTGACGATCTTAGCTCCCACTGAAACCAAGATCCGTCGGTTCCGAATATTCATAGATGGAGTATTTAATGCCATTAAATACTTGATCCGTTTACGTACTATTTGTGTGACCCTACGGGTTCAGTCAAGAGTAAGCTGTGGATTAATATCATTAATTCCACTTGAACTGAAGCGGCCTCTAGCTAGGCATTCAGCTCACTTGATCTCACTGAATTATTAACTTGTTAATTAATACTGAACCGCATTTATTAGACTTAACATAGAATGCATACTTGGACCAAGGGCATTATTTCCTTCAAAATCAACCTTACCATACAAACCGGGCCTGTGGCACGCACCACGGAGTTTCAAATAATCGACATCAAGCCCACTTTCAACCTCCTCTTGGGGCGACCTTGGCTCCATGACTTAGGAGGTGTGGCTTCTACCTTGCACCAAATGGTTAAACTTAACCATAACGGGGTAATACTAGAAACCCGCGCCCCTCCTCTCGACGTCAGTTGTACTATGGTTGGAACGGCCGAAACTGCAGACGACCTTTATGGGTTTCAAATGGAAGAAGCAATCCAGTTCATCGAAGATTATGATCCAGCATTCCTAGACCCGCATGCATCCCGAGTCATCCCTAGAATGCTGTTAGCTCAAGGTTATTTCCTAGGAACCCCATTGGGCATAAGGAAGAAGGAATACACATTCCATCCTTTTCCCGACAAATCTACTCCCTTTGGCTTAGGCTATGAACCAACGGAGGAAGATATTGCTGACTGCCTGTCTAGGCTACGCCTTAACAAAGCCAAACAAACCACCCTCCTTCCCCCGTATCAAAGGACCCTGAACGGGATGTTCGTTCGGGAAGGAGAAGAACACCCATGCTGTGATTTCCCTGAACCCTTCGTTCAGGATGGCTTGCTAAAACCCGGATTTGAAATTTTCCATGGCTGCCACACCTTGGATGAGGCACCCCACCTCACCAAGACTAAAACAGCTGAAATATTGGACAACCAGGCTCTATGGACATTGTTTAACGAATCGAGGCTTGTGGAGAACGAGACTGTGATGACTACCCTAGCTTTACAAGATGAAGGTTTCGATCCAACCCGGTTAATCTCTCCTGCATCAACACTAGAAGAGGTCGAGAACGGATGGGTGAAGACATATCAGTGGGTCAATGCAAAAGGAATGGAATTCAAGATGAGTACCGGTGAAGGACCGAAGTTTTATGGGACTAAACCCCAGGCTTGAGCCACATAGAGCACCATTAGTAAAAAGAGCCTAGTAGTTCTTTAGATTGATAGAAAAAAATAATAATAGAGACTTTAGATGGTCCTAAGGCCCCTTAGAATATGGGTCAGTTTTATTTCAGTGTGTTTTCCTTACTTTCCGAGTCAATAAAGGCGTAATATTTCTCCTAAAAATTTTATTCTAACACTAAATAAACACCAAATGTACTTGCAAAATACAAAAATAAAGAGGCGGCCCACTCCAGGCCAACAAACAAAGCCCACTCGGTTTTGAAATAGTGCCATGGGAACCAATTCCCGAAACCCACAAAATAAACCACACTATCCCATTCATATCCCCAAAACCTAAAAAGCCAAACCAGTGTCATCATAAGAGTCAATCCATGCAACCCAGAATCAAAGGAAATCAAAATCCAAAACAATGCATATGTTACCAAAAAAACAGATTCATAAAACATAGATTCCATCATACCCTTCACTAACAACACGCACTTCAACCCACCTCAAAAGCCTACACAAAGATCTTCATAACTTCCGCACCCTAACCCCATTTTCAAAACTGTTTCAAGTCACGAATAGAATAAATTAATCCGGACAAAAATGCATTTCACGCTAACAGTCAAAAAAGCCTCCAAAATAGCCTCAAAATTGGCTTTAAATACGAGCAAAATATCAAGGCACAAAAAAAGAAATAAATGCAAGAACATGTGAAGCAAAGCGTCAAAAATTGACCGCCCAAGTCATTTTCAGCGCCCAGGGCTGGGCGCCGAAATTTCTGACGCCCCAGCCTGGGCCTTGAAACTCTCTGCCTGACAAAAATTTTCTTTTCAGAAGTGCTCGTCATTTTATCCGCACACAACGGAAAAATAACGAACACTTGGGGGGTACAGTACGTATCCAAATAGGCTTACCAACCAAGAATATATCCATACAAATTAGTCGAATTTCGAATTTCATATTTTACGCGACTTATGGCAAAAAAAACGGCAGATGAAAATAATGATAATACTTCACTCATTTGACCGATTAAGTAATATGTTTCCACCTCAGGGCATATCTACCGAAATCCGGCATACTAGAACTTATTCTAAAGCTAGAACTACGCGCGACCTGATTCTGACAAGATACGTAGGCAATCCTTACCAAGGATTCGGTCCAATAAAAAAAACAAATATTCTTTGTGCAAAAGTGTTAGACATATAAAAAACATAAAAAGAGGAGAAACAAAAATAAATAAAAATGAAAAATAAAAATACGCCTTTATTGAAAAAAATAATAAGAAGGAAAACAAAAGTGCTAAGAATAAAAACAAACACAACTGAAATAAATAAAGGGAACCTACACCCTAGCAAGAACTACACTACTCTAGTTCTTCCGGATCATCAAATAAAGTCTTGTATAGGGCAATGTTCGCAGGATCCACCCCCACAGTCTTCTGCGCTGCCCCAATATCAATCTCCATAAGAACCGGCTCCTGGACACTAACTTCCAAAGATGCCAAGGCTTCAGAAACATTCTCAGTTATGGCCCGCTCAGCCTCAAGGGCACAGACAATGGTGGGAGAAAGATTATTATCAACTAGACTAGCCGCTGTTTCTACAGGCGGCTGAGCCTTCCTAACCCATACATTGTTCCGGCGACGATCTCCGCAAGAGCCTGCATTTCTTTTAACAACAGCAGGCCCCTTCATGTTAGGCATCTTTTTAGGTCTGAAACTGGAACGGGGAGGAACTTCCTTTCGCTTTCGATCAGGACGAGCTTTCACAGTCTTAATACTATAGGTACGAGGTCTGGCAGAATCAGGACCCTCATACTTAACACGAATACGGGGTATCAAAAGCTCAGCCGGCTCCCCATTACGAGCCTCGGCCCTCACATCTTTATCATCGGAGCTCATCCACAACTTGTAGTTTTCAGAAAGACCCACAAAGCCATTTGTAGCTACGGCCCAACGCGGGAGACCATCATAATACTTAGCCCACGCTAGAACCCGTTTTTGTGAAAAGGCCGCTACCTTAGGTGGTACCGTATCAGAAAAGGGGATAGTTTGCCTTAAACCATATTGACGCATGACTCGGTAAGGGAAAATATAAATGGGACGAGATAGCCCCAACAAAGAAACATAAACCGATACATCAGAACCCCCTGTCATAGTAGTCCAACCCCACCATGGTACCACCCACTTAATAGAACAAATGCCATAAGTAAAAAAGGAGGTCCATTCGGCCTCGTCCTGGCCTTGGTGCAAGTATTTTCGGTTACCCAAGGCTATAGGGCGATAATGTTTAGGATCGGCAGGAGCTTCCAAAAGTCTAAGCCGTTCCGCAAGCCAAATCTGCAAAAACAGGTACGATCGAATCAAAAGAATGAAAAGAAAAAAAAAAACGGTCCCTGGGGCGCAGTTTCAACGCCCAGGACCAGGCGCCGAAAACTCCAGCACCCAGCCCTGGGCGCTAAAACTCAGCCCCAGGCAAAAGAAATATATGCAAAAGGGGCGTATGTGAAGGAAATAATGCCCTTGGTCCAAGTATGCATTCAATGATAAGTCTAATATATGCGGTTCAGTATTAATTAACAAGTTAATAATTCAGTGAGATCAAGTGAGCTGAATGCCTAGCTAGAGGCCGCTTCAGTTCAAGTGGAATTAATGATATTAATCCACAGCTTACTCTTGACTGAACCCGTAGGGTCACACAAATAGTACGTAAACGGATCAAGTATTTAATGGCATTAAATACTCCATCTATGGATATTCGGAATCGACGGATCTTGGTTTCAGTGGGAGCTGAGATCGTCACAGGCAAGAAATGAATACTCCGGAAACGATGATATTGCCGGAAACGGAAATATGGATCGTATCGGAAATATAAATATTATCCAAGTCGTAGATGTTGCCGGAAACGGAAACATGGTACGTATCGGAAAATATTATCGGAAATGGAAATATTGCTGGAATCGGAAATATTGCCGGAAACGGAAATATTATTGGAATCGGAAAATAATTTCGGAAACGGAAATATTAAATATTTGTTCGAAACGGAAATTGATTCCGGAATCGAAAATATTAAATATTGTTCGTATCGGAAATGAATTCCGGAATCGGGAATTTAATCGGAAGCGTATCGTACGAATTAGCATCGGACGAGGCCCGCTAGACGAAGGCCCAGCACGAAGCCAGGCCATCGCCCAGCGAGCCAACACGCACCATCGCATGCCAAGCCTCGACCAGGCCCAGCGCAAGGCCAGGCCCAGCCAAGGCCTGGGGCGCGCGCGCGAGAGCACAGCAGTGGGCCGAGCGCTGTGCGCCTAGCGTGGGCCGCAAGGCTTGCGCGGGTGTACGGTGCTCATGCAATACTTGTGCGGGAATCCTAAAGCAATCGGGATTCGAAATATGATTAAATCCTAAAACTATTAGATAATGATTATTTAATTAGAGTCCTAGTAGGATTATAATTAAATAAATTAGTATCCTAATAGGATTCCAAAACCTTTTCCATAACTCTATAAATAGGTGCCTAGGGTCACATATTTACATAGATTATTCAAGTATTCAAAGTGAGTTTTTGAGAGAAAAATTCAGTCACATACCTTGCCTAAAAGTGCCGAAATTATTAGTACCTTAAGGGCGATTCTAGTTGGTCAATCTTAAGGCGGATCCGGACGTGCTGTGGACTATCTACGGAGGGACGACACTTGGAGTCCTAAAGACTTGTTCTTGTTCGGTTCGGGCGCAGCTAGGGAAGGCACGCAACAAAGAATATGCATCTAAACTATGCTATATGATTATGTGTAAATAATATGATCCTCGCTTCTTTTCTGGGCTAGTTGTCTTTGTTCGAGGCATCATGATATCTTTTTCTTCCTCATTCTTGCTAAATGGTTTTTCCGCATGATTTATGAATTGTCATATGTATCATAACCTAACAGTGGTATCACGAGCCTCTTATTATTTTCATAATCTAAATTGCATGAACATGGTTAAATATTACAAATTTGCAAGAATTAAAAGGGGTGATTAATTTTCGTAATTGTTAATTAATTGCAAATTGCGTTTATTTAATTATACGTACGCAGTTTTTCGGCAGTTTCTTCGTTACTCATCCAAATCGAGTGATTTTTGTGTCAATTCCGCATGTAAAAGGCATTCTAAAATTTTGACAAAAAGGTTATTTTTCGGCCGAATCCAGAATTCCCGAATTCGAAGCCTAACTATGACTTTTCGAAGGTTTTAGTTTTTCGAATGCAAAATTTCGTAAATTTAAGATGTTAAATTAAATATTTGTGATTCTTGTTGATAAATCTTGAATTTTTGATTGACCTACTGTATATGTTTAACAAGTTTGAATGCCTAGCCTTGTTAATTATGCAATCTAATTTGTAATTATGATTAATTTGTTGAAAATTAGAATAATTTAGAATTAATTTGATTTTCATAATTAATTATAATTTAATTAGATACCTATGATTAAAAACCACCATAAAAATTGTAAATTTATGATAAATTTTAAATTTTTATGACCTAAACTTGAATCCATGTTAATCGGAAATCAATTGAATAATAAATTTTCGATTTTTCGCCCTAAAATTATGAAATTAATATTAATTTATTAATTTTTCATTTAATTTTAAATATAAATTTTTTAAAATTTTATGCGATTCGTTCATATAACTTGCACGCACAAAGCAATGGACGCTACGTGTTACCCTTAAGGGTGTTGTATAGTGCGGGCATGTGACGACGAGCAAGGGAGCTCGTCGCCCATGCGGCACGAATGCAATGAGCAAGGGCATGGTGCACGAGCACAAGGCAGCAGCCCTGCCTTGTGTCGTGGGCTATGAGCAATGGACGAATGGGCATGGGCGAAGGCAAGGCACGGCAGTCGCGTGTGGGCAGCAAGCGAGCTGCGCCACAACGCGCACTGCCTCGCGCGCAGCGAGCGCAAGCTCGCGTGCCACGAGTGCTGCGCCCAGCGTCGATGCCGCGCGCAGCGAGCGCTGGCTCGCACCAAGCGAGCGCTAGCGAGCGCGCACAGCATGCGCTGGCGAGTGCACGAAGCGAGCGCTGGCCCGCGTGCAGCGAGCGCTAGCGAGCGAACGCAGCGAGCGATGGCTCGCGTGCATCGAGCGCTGGCGCGCGCGCAGCGAGCACATGCTCGCGTGCATCGAGCGCTGGCGCGCGCGCAGCGAGCACCAGCTCGCGCGAAGGCTTGCGAAGGGTAGAAGCAGCAGCTATGCGACGCAGCGCATGGGCTGCGCGCACATGGCCAGCGATGGCTGTGTGCGTGTGGCCCATGGGCGTGTGATGCGTGAGGTGTTTGCGTTGCGATTAGATCGTTTTGAAATTTTAATTTGAAATTTTCAGTTTACGTAATTTTAATTAATTTTTAAATTAATAATTTAAATTATTTTCTTGGATTTTAATTTTGAATATTGTAATTATAATAAATTTTATTTATTCTAATTATTTTACTAAAATTAAAATCATGAATTAATTTAAATAGGACTGAAATTAAATTAAACTTTTTGGATTCAATTATAAATTTATATGAGCTTTAAATTTTAATTAAATTTGTATGTTTCCGGTTAGACTAGAAATACATTTTTATGTTTAAAATTAGTAAAGCATATGAATTTATTGGTTTAAGTGGGAGCCCTTTTAGTCATAAACTCTTGATTAGGTCTACAAATCCTTAAGGTTAAAACAACTTGATTAGAATTAATAAGGACTGAATAATTGGTAGATTATTGGTGCCCTTGATTAATTGCTGCAAATGTTTACGTGATGCATAATGTGTTTTACTAACCAGCTATGTGGGCCATTCATGATAATGAATGGGTGAATGGTATATATTGTATATGTACTGTTTTGCAGGTTATGAAGTGACTAGTATGGCCCAAATAGGATAGAAAATATGGTCTGCGTACCATTAATTTGAATGTAATTGGTCTAAAGTACCAAAGTTGTTTTTCAATTCAAATATGGTCTGCGTACCATCAAATAGTTGTAATTAGTTTTAATTATAGCTTATCCTATTTGAAGAAAATGGTGCCTCCCACGGAGATTTTCAAGACGGACTTTGAAGTTAAAGCTTCAAGATGAAGTCGGGCCATACTAGATCACATTTATCTTATGCATGTTTTAAGTTATTTATTGCTTTTAAATATGTCTTAAAATGCATGAGATCAAAAGCTTGATTATGTTGCATGATTAAGGATTTTAGTTCACTTAAAATCTAACCAACATAGTAAGAGCCTTAAGTTCCAAACTTAAAAATTGAGTTAAAAGGTGCCATGTCAAAATATACACTTGCTTGGATATCCTTTACATCAATCTAGTAATAGTTTTCGCTCAGCGAGGTGTTACTTATTGGTCCTAAAGGGGCAAGGTACACAAATAATTGTGAGTACATGTTAGTTTTGGTGAAACTCAACGATATAAGTAAGGAGTCCTTTTATGTCGTGGCAAAATCGATAGGTTTACCTAATAAGTTCTTAGACGTACCTATCAACCAAGAATAGTTTCTAGACTATTAGCAAAAGGCTTTTGCTTACCTAAGATGTTTTAGGATTAAGTCGACAAACTGTGCTTAGTTCTTCAATGATTTTAGGATCTTGGAATCATTTTATTCACACCTGCCGGAACACATAACTTGAATAAAATGCTTAATAAACATTGAATTATGCATGTATGCTAGAATTTAAGTTTATTAAGAGAAACTGTGAATGGTTATTTATTTGTTTATTCTTTTCAATTGTAGTTTTTAATATGGCAAACAACAATTCATTCAACATTCGATCAATTCTCGAAAAGGAGAAGTTGAACCGGAAAAACTTCCTTGACTGGCAAAGGAACTTGCAAATAGTTCTTATGCAGGAAGAAAAGGAGTATGTCCTAGAAGAGGCGATGCCCGAAGCCGCAGGCGACGGGGTCACTCAGGCAGCCCTCAATCGTTGGATTGATGCCAACAAGGATGTGAAATGTCTAATGCTCGCCACCATGAGTGCGGATCTGCAGAAAACGTTCATCAACTCAGATGCTTTCACAATCATCAGTGAGTTGAAGAACATGTTCCAAGATCTGGCTCGAGTCGAAAGATTCGAGACTCATAGGCAAATTCTTGAGACCAAGCTTAAGAAAGGCGAGCCCGTAAGTCCACATGTTCTCAAAATGATTGGACTCATTGAGAATATGAGTCGGGTGGATCAGCAATTTTCTCAGGAAATGGCTATAGACACCATCCTCCATTCTCTTCATAGCGGGTATGATCAGTTCAAACTGAACTACAGTATGAATAGTCTGGACAAAACGCTCACTGAGCTTCACGGTATGCTGAAGACCGCTGAAAAGACGCTCAAAAGTGATAAGCAGGATGTGCTTATGGTGCGTGGGGGCAAGTTCAAGAAATCTGGAAAGAAGAGGAATGCTAAGAAAGGTGGCAACAAGGCCAGCCCAACTAAGCAAACTGGCGCCAAATCTGTAAAGAGGAAGGTCAGTCAACCCACTTCTGAATCCGAATGCTTCTACTGCAAGAAGAAGGGGCATTGGAGGAGAGATTGCTTGAAGCTAAAGGAAGATCAGAAGAACGGAACAGTCGTTCCATCTTCAGGTATTTTCGTTATAGACTGTATACTTGCTAATTCAACTTCTTGGGTATTAGATAAAGGTTGTGGCTCACACTTATGTTCCAATCCACAGGGACTAAGAAGAAGTAGAAAGTTAAGCAAGGGTGAAGTCGACCTACGAGTGGGAAATGGAGCACGGATTGCTGCATTAGCTGTAGGAACTTACTATTTGTCGTTGCCCTCCTGGCTAGTTTTGGAACTGGAAGAATGTTTCCATGTTCCAAGTCTTACTAAAAACATCATTTCAGTTTCTTGCTTAGATGCTAAGGGATTTTCCTTTTTAATAAAAGACAATAGTTGTTCGTTTTATTTTAAAGAGATGTTTTATGGATCTGCTAGATTAGTCAATGGACTTTATTTATTAGATCACGACAAACAAGTATATAACATAAATACCAAAAAGGTCAAAAAGGATGATTCAGATCTCACCTATCTGTGGCATTGTCGATTAGGCCATATAAACTTGAAACGCTTAGAAAGACTTCAAAAGGAAGGAATTCTAGAACCATTTGACTTAGAGGATTATGGTAAATGCGAATCATGTTTACTTGGCAAAATGACAAAGCAACCTTTCTCTAAAGTTGGAGAAAGAGCAAATGAACTATTGGGTTTAATCCATACAGATGTATGTGGACCAATGAGTACAAATGCTAGAGGTGGTTTCAGCTACTTTATCACTTTAACTGATGACTTCAGTAGGTATGGTTATGTCTACCTAATGAAGCATAAGTCTGAATCCTTTGACAAATTCAAGGAATTTCAGAGTGAAGTAGAGAATCAATTAGGCAAGAAGATTAAGGCACTGCGGTCTGATAGAGGCGGTGAATATCTGAGCTATGAATTTGATGACCATCTGAAAGAATGTGGAATTCTATCAGAATTGACTCCTCCAGGAACACCACAATGGAACGGTGTGTCGGAACGGAGGAACAGAACCTTGCTAGACATGGTCAGGTCAATGATGGGTCAGGCCAAACTTCCATTAGAATTTTGGGGACATGCACTAAATACAGCTGCACTCACTATAAATAGAGCTCCGTCTAAAGCTGTCGAAAAGACTCCATACGAATTATGGTTTGGAAAGCCTCCAAATGTGTCTTTTCTTAAGATTTGGGGATGTGAAGTATACGTCAAACGATTAATTTCAGACAAACTTCATCCAAAATCTGACAAATGTATCCTTGTGGGCTATCCAAAGGAAACAAAGGGGTATTACTTCTACAATACATCTGAGAACAAGGTGTTTGTTGCTCGAGATGGTGTCTTTTTGGAGAAAGATCACATTTCCAAAATGACAAGTGGGAGAAAAGTAGACCTCGAAGAAATTCGAGTCGAACAACAAACTCTAGAGAATGCTCAAGATGACATTCAAGATGAAACTCAGAGATCTTTAGAAGAATCTGGTGAGAATCATGGTCAATCTAGAAATGTTACCCCGCGTAGATCGCAAAGATATAGATCTCAACCGGAAAGGTACTTAGATATTTTGACGAACGAGAGCTATGACGTTCTATTACTTGAAAGTGATGAACCTGCGACTTACAAACAAGCTATGACGAGCCCTAGCTCCAAGCAATGGCAAGAAGCCATGCAATCTTAATTAGACTCCATGTCTGAAAACCAAGTATGGGATTTGGTCGATTTGCCAGATGGCTATCAAGCCATTGGAAGCAAATGGGTTTTCAAACTGAAAAAGGTCAAGGATGGGAAACTTGAAGTTTTCAAAGCTAGATTGGTTGCAAAAGGTTACAGGCAAGTCCACGGTGTGGATTACGATGAAACCTTTTCACCAGTTGCAATGCTAAAGTCTATTCGGATAATGTTAGCAATCGCTGCATATTACGATTACGAAATATGGCAGATGGATGTCAAAACTGCTTTCTTAAACGGCGTTTTAACAGAAACTGTGTTTATGACACAGCCTGAAGGTTTTGAGGATCCAAAGAATGCTAAAAAGGTATGCAAGCTAAAGAAGTCAATCTACGGATTGAAGCAGGCATCCAGGAGCTGGAATATACGTTTTGATGAAGCAGTCAGTGACTTTGGTTTCATCAAGAACGCAGACGAATCTTGTGTATACAAGAAGGTCAGTGGGAGCAAAATTGCTTTCCTAGTATTATATGTCGACGACATATTACTTATCGGAAATGACATTCCTATGTTGAACTCTGTCAAGATTTGGCTTGGGAAATGTTTTTCGATGAAAGATCTAGGAGAAGCACAGTACATATTGGGCATCAAGATTTACAGAGATAGATCTAAAAGGATGATTGGACTTAGTCAAAGCACTTATATCAATTGTTAGAGGCTATACGGACGCAAGTTTCCAAACCGACAAAGATGATTTCAGATCACAGTTTGGGTTTGTCTTTGCCTCAACGGAGGAGCAGTAAGCTGGAAAAGTGCTAAGCAAAGCTCCATTGCGGATTCTACAACTGAAGCGGAGTACATTGCTGCACATGAAGCAGCAAAGGAAGCTATATGGATAAGGAAGTTCATAGGTGAACTTGGTGTAGTCCCCTCCATTAAAGGACCAATAGCCCTGTATTGTGATAATAACGGAGCTATTGCACAGGCAAAGGAGCCTAGACACCACCAGAGAGTCAAGCATGTACTTCGTAGATTTCACCTTCTACGAGAGTTCGTTGAAAGAAAAGAAGTCGAGATAAGCAAAATTGGAACTGATGACAACATATCAGATCCATTGACTAAACCTCTGCCGCAGGCGAAGCACAACTCGCACACTGCAGCTATGGGAATCAAGCATATTGGAGAATGGCTTTGATGTCTCTGTTTAATGTTTTAAAGTTTTAGAGTTTAAATCTTTGTAAAACATTATTGGTTAATCATTCACAATAAATGAAGAGAATTCATTTTTCCATTTAATTTGTGGTTTATTAAATGATGAGTCCCTTCAATTTGACGATATATTCAAGATAGACTGTCAGGACCAGTCCTGTGACTAAGAAATGTCTATCAAGTGAACTTGAATGTCAAAGGTTGAAAATGGTCCCTAGTCGGTGTTTTCTATAAAATTGGACGCATAGAAAATGTTAGACGACTAGAATGCAAGATGACTAGTAGTTCTGTTTCTTGAACTATGTGGACATGGCAATGTAATAATCATTTGCATAGATACTTACTTTGTGAAGACTAGTATCGGACAAGACCTATGAAACTTTACTGTAAGAGATGAAAATCTGTCAGAAGTAAATTTCATTAAAATTATTAGACACTAAATCCTCAATACCTGAGTGATTTGAGATTACTTGTTTGAGAACTGGTTGCTTTGACGTTGACCAACCGTCGCACCGTAAAAGGAGGCTATAGAGGCAAGCTCAGGTAATCACCTATCAAACGAAGTCTAATCTCAAGATCGCAAGATTGGGATTGTCCTCCCATAAATCGGGATGAGATGCTTAAAAGTTGTACAAGGCCACTCGGAGAGCTAGAAACTGTGAAATGCATGGCCGTGCTCGGATGAATCATAGGCTATGATTATCTGTTTATTTGATCAGTTGAACTCTGAAACCGAGAAACACCTCTGGACATAATAAGGATGACAACTCTTACCTTATGTTCAAGAGCAAGCATCGAGCGACAAAGGAATTAGGAAATGCACACTTGTCCCTAAGGACAAGTGGGAGACTGAAGGAAATAATGCCCTTGGTCCAAGTATGCATTCAATGATAAGTCTAATATATGCGGTTCAGTATTAATTAACAAGATAATAATTCAGTGAGATCAAGTGAGCTGAATGCCTAGCTAGAGGCCGCTTCAGTTCAAGTGGAATTAATGATATTAATCCACAGCTTACTCTTGACTGAACCCGTAGGGTCACACAAATAGTACGTAAACGGATCAAATATTTAATGGCATTAAATACTCCATCTATGGATATTCGGAATCGACGGATCTTGGTTTCAGTGGGAGCTGAGATCGTCACAGGCAAGAAATGAATACTCCGGAAACGATGATATTGCCGGAAACGGAAATATGGATCGTATCGGAAATATAAATATTATCCAAGTCGTAGATGTTGCCGGAAACGGAAACATGGTACGTATCGGAAAATATTATCGGAAATGGAAATATTGCCGGAATCGGAAATATTGCCGGAAACGGAAATATTGTCAGAATCGGAAATATTATCGGAATCGGAAAATAATTCCGGAAACGGAAATATTAAATATTTGTTCGAAACGGAAATTGATTCCGGAATCGAAAATATTAAATATTGTTCGTATCGGAAATTTAATCGGAAGCGTATCGTACGAATTAGCATCGGACGAGGCCCACTAGACGAAGGCCCAGCACGAAGCCAGGCCATCGCCCAGCGAGCCAACACGCACCATCGCATGCCAAGCCTCGACCAGGCCCAACGCAAGGCCAGGCCCAGCCAAGGCCTGGGGCGCGCGCACGAGAGCACAGCAGTGGGCCGAGCGCTGTGCGCCTAGGGTGGGCCGCAAGGCTTGCGCGGGTGTACGGTGCTCATGCAATACTTGTGCGGGAATCCTAAAGCAATCGGGATTCGAAATATGATTAAATCCTAAAACTATTAGATAATGATTATTTAATTAGAGTCCTAGTAGGATTATAATTAAGTAAATTAGTATCCTAATAGGATTCCAAAACCTTTTCCATAACTCTATAAATAGGTGCCTAGGGTCACATATTTACATAGATTATTCAAGTATTCAAAGTGAGTTTTTGAGAGAAAAATCCAGTCACATACCTTGCCTAAAAGTGCCGAAATTATTAGTACCTTAAGGGCGATTCTAGTTGGTCAATCTTAAGGCGGATCCGGACGTGCTGTGGACTATCTACGGAGGGACGACACTTGGAGTCCTAAAGACTTGTTCTTGTTCGGTTCGGGCGCAGCTAGGGAAGGCACGCAACAAAGAGTATGCATCTAAACTATGCTATATGATTATGTGTAAATAATATGTATTCCTGGCTAAATGGTTTTTCCGCATGATTTATGAATTGTCATATGTATCATAACCTAACTGTATGCGTGCGCAAAGAAGAAAATCGATTACCTGCAGTAATAGGGGGCTTCCCTTAAAATGTTCAGATTTGGCATCCTTCTTCAGCTCATCCGCACTCAGCAAAGTCTCGGCAACAACCAACGGCATAATAGAATAGCAACTTTCCATCTGGCTAATCAAGGGGATCAACCTTATGTCACCGAACTTACCATTGTTATTCGACATCAAATAATGATTCAACAAGCAAAATACAAGGGCTCGGATATTCAATTTCTGTTCGGTCATATTCTTAATAGGCCTAAAATGATGTTTTACAAGATTTGCCAAGTTAACCTTGTCATCTACAACAATTTCAGCAAACATGTTATCATCTAGTCCTAGGAAAGCCCTTATGGTTGTTTTACCCTCGTCAATAGTGTCAGGAGTAACAGGAGTAGCATTAGTAGGATAACCAAGGATCGCAGCAAATTCATCGGGCAAAGGACATATTTCGTTGCCCCGAAAGGCAAAAACATGATGATCGGAGTCCCAAAAGCTTAGGGCAGCATGCAGAAAGTTATAATCAATATTAATTTGTTGTAAGCCTAAAAGTGCCTCTAAGTGGTATTCTTTTAACAAAGCCTTTTCTGTAGGAGTAAGGGCCCGTAGCCAACGCCTAACAGTCCGTTGGAGTGAGAAAGTAGGGATCGACATGGCAAAAGCAATGAGTAATTAAAACACAGCAAAAAAGAGGGAAAGAATTTGAGAGTGTTGGAAAATAGGGACGTATCTAGCCCCTATATATAGCTGGACGCACCCAGTGACATCCTGATCCCATTCGGAAACGTGTTAGGAAATCCGAAAGTCAAATATCACCAGGAAAAGACTTTCAGCGCCCACGGCTGGGCGCCGAAATGTTTAACGCCTGGCCTTGGGCGCTGAAAATGCAGCCCAAGGCCCAGATTTCCCAAAACGCGGAACAGGAAAGGACTTAAAACCGTGTTGCTAAACACAAGGCCCTATTGCAAGTAGGATCGAGCCCAAAGCACCTTTAGCTCCAAAATAAGCAAAAAAATAAACATTAAAACTTGGTCGAAACTTAGACTTGTCTCAGAAAATGCTTATGTACACTTTTCAAAAACAAATAAAATATCATGGCCATTCTTCGAAACGCCAAAATATGTGTCGTTAAGTCGTTGGTTTTCCAAATAAAAAATGTTTGTCTGTCAAAGGATTAATTCGGGCTAAGCTAAAATCGGATGTCGCCTGAAAACTAAAGTCGCATTCCACGGCTTCGCTAAAGTAGCACACTACTATAAAAGGTCGCTCTCACATACAAGTATGACCCCAAACATGATTACAAGGTGCGAAAAACGGACGACGAGCCCCAATGCTTGGGGGCTCGCGAAAAAATATATACTCCAACGAGGAGCGCGCGATCAAAATCGCATTCCCGGACTGCGCCATACACCATATCATGTTTGGATATCTCAAAAAAAACAGGCTCGACCTCAGGGAAAGGTCGTCATTGACACTTGTGCATGGTCCTCTGATCAAAGACCAATAGTGGCAAAAATCGAGCCGTAAAGACTAGCTCAAAATCACGAAAGCAGACGGTCGCAAGACAAAGGTCCGTCTGAACACGTTGTCAGCCCACGTTCAGGTTACAACTAAATTCGAGCATCCCTCGAAAGAATTCTCTCTTGCAAGAATGAATAAAAAGAAATTCTCAAAAGAAATCACAAAGAACCAAAGAAATAGGAACTTGCCCATTTTCAGTTGGCAAGATCGCATCACGAACCACGCGAGTTCTCAAATTGAAAAAAAAACGAATTCAGGGACGTCCACCCTCAGCGGACAGGGCTCGCCCACCCTCAGCGGGCGGGGTCTACGTCACTAGCCGCGCAGGTCCTCAGTTTTCGAAAAATAAAGTCTTCAAATTCAATATAGGCTCGCCATCTTCAGCCGGCAGGGTCTACGGCGCAAACCACGTAGGTCCTTATTTTCAAAAAAGCACAAACGAATTTCAAAATAGATTCGTCCACTTCTATCGGACGGGGTGTCCACCCTTAGCGGACAGGTTCGCCATCTTTAGCCGGCGGGGTCTACATCACAAACCGCGTAGGTCCTTATCTTCAAAATTTCAAAAACAGATTCGTCCACTTCTATCGGACGGGGTGTCCATTCTTAGCGGACAGGCCCGCCATCTTTAGCCGGCGGGGTCTGCGTCACTAACCGCGCAGGTCCTTAGTCGCTGCAGCGATAACTTTTTCTGGTTTTCCCTTTTCCAAAAATTAAAAGGATTGGTTTTCCGTTTTTTCCAAAAAAGAGCGATGTGCTGGATTTTCCTTCGTTTTACGTCCCATAAAAACAAGGGGGTTTTCTCGTTTAGCTAGCCCTGAAAATGAGAATCTTTAAAAAATATTTTTACCTCGTGGTTGGGCTTGGCCAGGCCCAATTACACTTTATATCTTTGATTTCGAAAACATCTGTAGCTACTCCCAATGACAAAGTGAGGGAGTTTCTATGCACCTTTAGATCCTTCCAATGACAAAGTGAGGAAGTTTCTATACTATCAGTTGACTAATCCCAATGACACGTGAGGGATATGTCGACATTTCAACTGATGACCCTTAAGTCAAATGTTATCACTCGGGGGCTCGTGAGACCCTCGCAAAACAGGTCACATACACCATGGCTTGTGTGACGCACTCCGTCTATTACTTTGACCATCGTCTTACTCCAAGACTCAGTCAAAGTGGGGGCTAACTGTAGACACCTACTTTTGTCCCCATTCCCGAAAGGGAAAGGTTCGATGATGAAAGCATAAATCTCCACTTGACAATGCATCTCCTATAAAATAAACGAATCTCAATTCCCCTTTTCATTTCACCCGAAACATGATATTTATAGAAAACTGCTATTTATGGAAACCTGCTAAAAATAGTAACTGCCGTAAAAGGTAGCTTCTAAAAGTGGCAAATCATAAAGGATAGAAACCTGTCAGAATTAGGTGTTGCATTCCAACATAAATCTTAAATGAGATAGAAAACTGCGAGAATCTTATTCCTAATATGATTCGGAAATAAGAGTTACGTATTAATTAAAATCCTAACGAGCCTAGAGTTCGTAACGGGCCCAGACGCATTCCGTCATGAAATTGATACGCACTAAAAGACTCGATTAAGTCTCAAACACTACGGATTTCAGGAATCCGAATCTGACTAAGAAAACAGCCCAGACCCTATTTTCAACGCCTGGCTCTGAAAATACCTGGCTCTGAAAATGATGCCCTTTGTCCAAGTATGCATTTAATGGTAAGTCTAATAAATGCGATTCAGTGTTAATTATACAAGTTAATAATTCAGTGAGATCAAGTAAACTGTATGCCTAGCTAGAGGCCGCTTCAGTTCAAGTGGATTAATGATATTAATCCACAGCTTACTCTTGACTGAACCCGTAGGGTCACACAAATAGTACGTAAACGGATCAAGTATTTAATGGTATTAAATACTCCATCTATGGATATTCGGAATCGACGGATCTTGGTTCTAGTGGGAGCTGAGATCGTCAAAGGCAAATAATGAATACTCCGAAAACGATAATATTGCTGGAAACGGAAATATGGATCGTATCGGAAATAT
Organism: Spinacia oleracea; assembly: GCF_020520425.1. Taxonomy (NCBI): domain Eukaryota; kingdom Viridiplantae; phylum Streptophyta; class Magnoliopsida; order Caryophyllales; family Amaranthaceae; genus Spinacia; species Spinacia oleracea. Next base: position 41,216,462 of record NC_079487.1, on the reverse strand, counting down.
AAATATTATCCAAGTCGTAGATGTTGCCGGAAACGGAAACATGGTACGTATCGGAAAATATTATCGGGAACGGAAATATTGCCGGAATTTGAAATATTGCCAGAAACGGAAATATTGTCGGAATCGGAAATATTATCAGAATCGGGAAATAATTCCGGAAACGGAAATATTTAATATTTGTTCGAAACGGAAATTTATACCGGAATCGGAAATATTAAATATTATTCGCATCGGAAATGAATTCCGGAATCGGAAAATTAATCGGAAGCGCGACGTACGAAATAAACATCGGACGAGCTTGCTAGACGCAAGGCCTAGCACGAAGCTAGGCCCAACGCCTAGCACGAAGCTAGGCCCAACGCCTAGCAAAGCCCGCGCGACCAAGCAAGCAAGACCAGCCAAGCGATGAGCAAGGACAGGCCCGCGAAGCAAGGCCAGCGAGCTGCGCGCCCCTCGTGTGCGAGCAGTTGCTGGGCCAAGGCTCAGCGCGCGCGCGCGCGCACGACGCCCTTCGTGGGCTGCTGTGCGTGTGTGTGTTTGTGCTTGTGTACGAAACCTTGATCGATTAGGATTCGTTTAAGATTAAATTCCTAAATCCACTAGAATTTAATTAATTGAATTTTAGTTAAATTCAGATTAGTTAAATAGTTTCCTAGTAGGATTCTAATATCCGATTCCCATACCCTATAAATAGGTGATCATAGTTCACAATTTATAACGAGTAATTCAAGTATTCATTCATGTTTTAGGCTTAAAACTCAGACTTTTATTTGTCATAGAAACCGAAAATTTCATAGTACCTTTGGCGCAATTCTAGTTAATTAAACCTAAGGCGGATCCGAGCGTGCTGTGGACTATCTACGGAGGGACGACATTTGGAGTCCTAGACTTGTTCTTGTTCGGTTCGGGCGCAGCTAGGGAGGGCACGCTACAAAGAGTATGCATCCTAAATTATGCTAATTGTTATGTGGCAATTAATTTGGAATCCTGGCTTTTATGGTTTTTCCGCATGATTTATATTCAGTTATATGTATCATAACCCTAACAGTGGTATCACGAGCCTCTAATTAATTCCATAATAATTGCTTAACATGGTTAAATTTTATAAATTTGCAAGGAATTAAAAGGGGTGATTAATTTCGTAATTGTAATTAGTTGCAAATTTGCGATTATTTGATTATATGTTCGCAGTTTTTCTGCAGTTTCTTCGTTACTCAACGAAATCGAGTGATTTTTATATCAATTCTAGATGTAAAAGGCATTCTAAAATTTTGACAAAAATACAAATTTTTCGGCCGAACCCAGAATTCCCGAATTCGAAGCCTAACTATGACTTTTCGGAGGTTTTAGTTAAAGTTTGTAATTTTAAGATGTTAAATTAAATATTTGCGCTTCTTGTTGTTAAATTAAATATTTGCGCTTCTTGTTGTTAAATCTTGAATTTTTGATTGACCTACTGTATATGTTTGACAAATTTATATGCCTAAACTTGTTAATTATACAACCTAATTTGTAATTGTAATTAATTTGTTGAAATTCGAATAATTTAGAATTTGATTTGATTTTCATAATTAATTAACGATTTAATTAGGTATCCATGATAAAAAAAAACCACCATAAAAATTGTTCATTTTTTATAAATTTTAATTTTTTATGACCTAGATTTTAATCCATGATAATCGGAAATTAATTGATTAATAAATTTTTGATTTTTCGCCCTAAATTTATGAAATTAATATAACTTATTAATTTGTCAATAAATTTGAATTAAAAAGTTTTAATTTTTTATATAATTCGCTCATAAATTTTGCACGCACAAAGCAATGGACGCTACGTGTTACCCTTAAGGGGTGTTGTATAGTGCGGGCATGCGACGACGAGCAAAGGAGCTCGTCGCCCATGCGGTACGAATGCAGCGGGCAAGGCAAGCATGGCGCGCGCGCAAGGCAGTGATGCCTGGGCGTGTGTGCTGCGCGATGGGCGATGGGCGATGGGGGCAAGGCACAAGCCGAGCGAGCAGACGCGTGTGGGCAGCGATGGATGCTGCGCCACAGCGCGCGCTGCCTCGCCCATCGAGCAGACCAGTGCGTGTTGAGCAGGCGGGCTGCGCGCAGCGTGGCTGAGCTGGCTGTGATGCGTGTGGCCTGCTCGTGCATTGCTGTGCGATCAATCGATGGGGCGTTGTTGCCTCGTGACTCGATGGGGCTTGAGCGCAGGCCCAAGTGCCTCGTCTTGTAACGATTGATGCGCTTTGAATTTAATTTTAAATTTTCAGTTAGGAAACGATTTTAATTAACTTTAAAATTCGTAATTTAAATTGTTTTCTCGGAATTTAATTTTGAATAATCTAATTATTATAAATTCTAATTTATACTAATTATTTTACTAAAATTAAAACCTTGAATAAATTTAAATTTATTTATTTAATTCAACTGAAAATAAATTAAAAGGATTCAATAAATAATTTATATGAGCTTTAAATTTTAATTAAATCTGTATGTTTCCGGTTAGACTAGGAAATACAATTTATGTTTAAAATTAGTAAAGCATGTAAATTTATTGGTTTAAGTGGGAGCGTTTTAGTCATAAACTCTTGATTAGGTCTACATTCCTTTAAGGTTAAAACAACTTGATTAGAATTAATAAGGATTGAATAATTGGTAGATTATTGGAACCCTTGATTAATTGCTACAAATGTTTATGTGATGCATAATATGTTCTACTAACCAGCTATGTGGGCCATTCATGATAATGAATGGGTGAACGGTATATATTGAATATGTACTGTTTTGCAGGTTATTGAAAAGTGACTAGTATGGCCCAAATAGGATAGTAAATATGGTCTGCGTACCATTAATTTGAATATAATATTGGTCTAAAGTACCAAATTTTATTGCTTTAAATATGGTTTGCGTACCACCAAATAGTTGTAATTAGTTTAATTATAGCTTATCCTATTTAAAGAAAATGGCGCCTCCCATGGTGAAATTCAAGACGGAGTTTCCAATCCATTTTCAAGACGGACTTTGAAGTTGAAGCTTCAAGATAAAGTCGGGCCATACTAGATCACATTTATATCTTATGCATGTTTTAAGTTATTTATTGCTTTAAATATTTCTTAATTATGCATGAGATTGTGGCTTGATTATGTTGCATGATTAAGGATTTTAGTTCACTTAAAATATAACCAACATAGTAAGAGCCTTAAGTTCCAAACTTTATAATTGAGTTAAAAGGTGTCATCCCAAAATAACACTTACTTAGATAAACCTTTACATCAATCTTAGTAATAGTTTTCCGCCATAGCGATGTGTTACTTATTGATCCTAAAGGGGTAAGGTACACAAATAATTGTGAGTACATATATGTTAGTTTTGGTGAAACTCAACGATATAAGTAAGGAGTCCTTTTATGTCGTGGCAAATGTGATAGGTTTACCTAATAAGTTCTTAGACGTACCTATCAACCAAGAGTAGTTTCTAGACTATTGGCTTTGCTTACCTAAAATATTTTAGAATTGAGTCTAAATACATAATGTGCTTAATTCTTCAATGACTTAAGGATCTTGGAATCATTTTATTCACACCTGCCGGAACACATAACTTGAATAAAATGCTTAATAAATGATAAATTATGCATGTTTGCTAGAATTTAAAGTTTATTAAGAGAAACTGTGAATGGTTATTTAATTATTTGTTTGTTATTTTTCAATTGTAGTTTTACTATGGCAAACAACAATCAAAACATCATCATGGGTTATGAGCTTATGGTCAAGTTGAACCTAACAAATTTTCTTGAATGGGAAGCTAAGCTAGTTGAAGTAGTCAGACTCAATGGACTTGAGTATGTACTGTTCCATCCCATGTCAAGCTACTATGCCAGAGACATGACCCCTGAAAGATTTGCCGCCTGCGATGCAGATCTCAAAAAGGTTATGAGTCTTATGCTGAACAATATCCCTGATGAATGGGCTAGAAGGTTTGTAGCTTACGAACCTTTTACGCTCATCAAGAATCTGAGGGATATCTGTCGTGGAAACACGGAGGACAGGGACCTAAACGTCCATGAGTTGATTGAATCAATGTCTGGTCTAAAGGTTAGTTCTCATAACAGGTGTTTTAGGATGGAGGTCCAAGAAACACATGTTCAGCTCCTTCGCACTAAACAAAGGGTAGGCGTCCCACCAAGGTCCCATGTGGAGCTTATGCTTTCATATTTTGATCGCCTAAGTCTGCTAGGAACACCAATAAGCGAATGGATGGCAGTCTCTATCTTGCTCAATTCACTGCACAGTGGGTTTGGTCGCTTCAAGCAACTATACCTAAGTTAACCAAGAGAAGAAACAGTTGCAGTGTTTGTTCACCTTGTCAGAAAGGCTGAGATAGTACTCGACTGTGAAGCGAAAGATTTACTCAAGGCTAAAGGAAAACCCTTCAAGAAAGGTGGAAAGTCCAAGGGCAATGCTGAGTCAAGAAAGAAGGCAAAGCTGGACAAGTCCACATCAAGCTGTCTTTATTGTGATGGAATTGGCCATTACAAGAGAGTATGTCTAAAGCTTAAGGAAGATCAGAAGAACGGAACAGTCGTTCCATCTTCAGGTATTTTCGTTATAGACTGTATACTTGCTAATTCAACTTCTTGGGTATTAGATACAGGTTGTGGCTCACACTTATGTTCCAATTCGTAGGGACTAAGAAGAAGTAGAAGGTTAAGCAAGGGTGAAGTCGACCTACGAGTGGGAAATGGAGCACGGATTGCTGCATTAGCTGTACGAACTTATTATTTGTCGTTGCCCTCTGGGCTAGTTTTGGAACTGGAAGATTGTTTCCATGTTCCAAGTCTTACTAAAACATCATTTCTGTTTCTTTCTTAGATGCTAAGGGATTTTCCTTTTTAATAAAAGACAATAATTGTTCGTTTTATTTTAAAGAGATGTTTTATGGATCTGCTAGATTAGTCAATGGAATTTATTTATTAGATCATGACAAACAAGTTTATAACATAAATACCAAAAAGGCCAAAAAGAATGATTCGGATCACACCTATCCGTGGCATTGTCGATTAGGCCATATTAACTTGAAACGCATAGAAAGACTTCAAAAGGAAGGAATTCTAGAACCATTTGACTTAGAGGATTATGGTAAGTGTGTAGACACCTACTTTTGTCCCCATTCCCGAAAGGGAAAGGTTCGATGATGAAAGCGTAAATCTCCACTTGACAACGACTCTCCTATAAAATAACGAATCTCGATTCCCCTCTTCATTTCACCCGAAACCTGCTAAAAATAGTAACTGTCGTAATGGGCAGCTGTTAAAAGTGGCAAGTCATAAAAGATAGAAACCTGTCAGAATTAGGTGTTGCACTCCAACATAAATCCTAATTGAGATAGAAAACTGCGAGAATCCTATTCCTAATATGATTCGGAAATAAGAGTTACGTATTAATTAAAATCCTAACGAGCCTAGAGTTCGTAACGGGCCTAGACGCATTCCGTCATGAAATTGATACGCAATGAAAGACTCGATTAAATCTCAAACACTCCGGATTCTAGGAATCCGAATCTGACAAAGAAACGGCCCAAACAGCAATTTCAACGCTCAGCCCTGGGCGCTGAAATTGCCTGGATCCTATTTCCAACGCCCAGAGCTGGGCGCCGAAATCTTTGACGCCCAGCCCTGGGCGCTGAAAATACTCGGGACGTGTTTTTTCCTAATTCCTCGAGGATTAGAGTTCTGCAATTCTATCTTTCCACAAACTCTTTCCTATAAATAGACCCCTAAGTTCGACGTGAAACACACAACAATGACACACAACACATTATTATATTCTGAGTATTGACTCCAACCCTTAGCCTAAGCCTCACGCTGCAAAACTGTTCACGCGTTCTGTCGCAATCGATCCATAAATCGAACAGAACGTATCCTGTCCCATAATTGAGATTCGTTAAATAAAAAGGAGAAATAGCAAAGTCAAAGTGGTTAGTTTTCTGAGAACCGTGACGCACCTCTCAAGGGTGCGTCGTAATATGTCCCTTTTCGATGATTTAACTGCTTTCCTCGCCCTTTTTATGAACTGTTAAACTAACCTAATCTGATTGTTTTATCACGCCTAACAAATATAATATTTTGGGAAATTGGATTATCATGCTAGGTCCCTTAATGCAATCTAAATCAGATAATCGCGATCGATCTAGTATTATATGTTGCATATTGCTAAAATCAACTCAGATTAGTTTAATAGTTAACGCATGTCCCTTCAATTATTTATGCTGAGCTAGTAAGGATATCCTGCCTCTGGAGTTATCGACGAGCGAAGTACTCCTCTCTGTAGTTACAGTCCCCCGAACCCTTAATCTCTACCTTGCGGGTGTATGTTGAGAGATCCCCACACCAGGGATCACAAGGGAACCTACGGCCGTCGTGGTCAAACATAATTGCACTCCCTTTATGTCACGATAACCGGGTTTTGTCAGTTTTTCTCATTGTCGTTAAAAACTGAATGGCGACTCCTATATTACTAGTCAATTGGGTGTAAACTCACAGGAAATCCAATTACGCTTGATTGAATAAAAAGAATCGTCACACCCACGAGGGACAAGGTCACGCATTAGCCTCGTGCTTTTTCGACCCCCTCACAGTGGCGACTCCACTGGGGATAGTGAAGGAAATACTCGTGCTTGTAGGTAATCAAAATAGCCGAAGGGTGAAACGATCCTACCCCGCGTTTATTTCCCCATCAAGTTGGGACGACCTGAAAATCAGCATATTAATGTGAACGAGCAGAACCGCATAACGAATCTCGGCTCCCTCGGGAGTTGGGACTAAGGATACCTTTTTTCGCCAATAGGGGGGTGCATACACCGCGCATGTTGCCCACTCGGTACTTGTGCAGGTAGTACACCTATCCCGAACCCAATCGCTCGCTCATTAGGTCCCTCTCGCCTGCATGCCCCCTTGGCTTGCACTTGCGGGTTGGCCTCTTGGGCGAAATTCGTCTGTTGAAGACACTACCTCGACCGGGGCATGTGTTGGATCTACGATAGAAGCGGTACCAAGCCAGGCGCAAATACTACCCATAGAAGCCTATCATAAACTACGTGACATATTTAATTTTCATATCCATGTTTGTAATGTAGTTATGTGTAGCGAACTATGTGACTATGTTATGATTATGCGTACGAATAATGCTAGGCAAATAATGCTAGAAAACCAACGACCTTAAAAATTGCCCAAACACTCATGAACCAATTAGCCAAAGAGTTATACCAAAATACGTGTTCCACAAACCCGAACGATCGCCACAAAAATAAGCGACGCTCGGGATGGCCTGTAACGAATCCCACAAACGCTGCACAACGCGTAAAGGACGTTATAAGGCAAGCACGCAAAATTAAAGTCGCAAAAACAAAAGTATACGCAAACAGAAAACGAGAACCAGCCAGGGACGCATTTTCAACGCCCCTGGCTGGGCGCCAAAATTTCTCACGCCCACTGCTGGGCGCTGAAGTTGTTGCCTGGCCTTTTGGTCAGGCACAGCAGCCTCGGTGCCCGCGAATGAAAAAATATACGTAGCAAAAAAAACTTTTCAAAAGTTTTTTTTGCTGCGAGGGCGTATGAAAAGGCACTCGATTCTAAAAGCGACTTGTAAAAAATAAAATAACTCTTTGTGTCGTTGTTAGGCCTCCTATGACGACAATGCCCGGCACCAAAACCGAGCATGCTAATTAAACGACCTCGAATGTCACATGGGCAAAGTATTCAAAAAATAATGTTCAAATGGAGTCTTCAAGGAAAAATAATGTTCAAATAAATCCGAGTCTAGACTAGGCTATGCCAAAATACAATCCAAATCCTAAGTCTTAGTTGTCTTATCCATAGAATCGGTCCTAATGCTTGGTGTCGTTCTGCAAGTCAAAAGGTTAAACCATATTGAGTCTCCCTTCCTAACATTTAAATCAATGAGCACCCATATGTAATTGTCATCCCTTGCTAGGAATCCACGGTCTCAATACTCTCTCTCACCAATAAAAAGAACATATTATTTAATTCAAGTATTTGCAAAATGGAAACAGTCATATTCTGAAAATCATTCTCCCATAGTCGCACAACCCCAAAGTGAACCTAAGGTGTTAATACCATTGGCAAAGAAAAAATTAATGGCCCCAAGGCTTATAATCACATTGGGTCACGACTATCATAGTCCTCTCGAGTCACTCGCTCCTTGAAATACTACTAAGTACGGACTAAAAGATTTTCCATGAATGCAACATGACCAACCATGAAAATACCCAAATCGGCATACCATAAGGCTACCATTGGGGTAAAGAAATACACACTAAGAGAGAAGCCGCACTAATGATTCTAGTCTTGCAAAAATAAAAATTCGATCTCCCCAATTAACTACCTTGCCAACATTAAGCAAAATGGCGCATGACAAATGAACACCCAAGGGTTAAAATCTAAAGTTTCAACCAACGAAAGTTATGGTCCAATTAGCCTAAGTCTGAGAGTCGCTTGGTCAAGTATTATAAGCTTACGCCATGTCATTATTTTGAGTCTAGGCCACCTCCTTGTATTCATACACGGGTTATAATCAGAAAGATTAATGAAATCTTGAGTCTAAATCACAACTTCCAGTTAAATCCCGGAAACCGGAATCTGAAAAGAAGCAAAAAATTATCTTCGATGTAATTCTTTCGTTAAATTTCAATAAGGTAAAAACAACAGTTTTGGATCTACGCTATTTGCACATTTTAAGAAACGACTAAATACGCTTGCAAAGTAAGACAATTTAAAGGTCCACCCTAGGCCTACTAAAATTAAAAGTCCCCTATAGGCCTACCAAACGAGGCTCACTCAGTCTCGCCTCGTGACTCAAAAACCACAACCATCTACCTTTTAGCCCAAACAAAAAATTGATTGAAGGATTTATGTTGGGGAGAAATCCCAAGCAAAAAGAAAAAAAGAGAAAGAGAAAAGGGAGAGCGAAAAGAGCCATGAAATACTTAGCCCGTACCTCCCAAAGTGCGAAATCTACCCAAGTAAACGAAGGAAAAGAATTGAGTCAACCAATCCAAATCATAAAATTCTACGATGTCTATGCTTTCCAATCCTTATGCTCTTAGATGCCTTCGCTCCGGGGTCCCTGTTCAGCTCATTTAACCCATCCATGTTCTCGTTGCCATAACCCAAGAAACCATTACCTCAACTCTTGTTTTTTGAACTTGTTATCAACCGCAAACCGCGCACGGCCATTGACACGTGCGTCATGCCCATCATTTCCAAAGTCCAAACCTGCTCTTACACCACCATTAGCATAATGAACATATAACTTGTTTGGATGCATCCTGTTGATATACCCTTGAGCCGTCCCCATGCTACTCATTGGCCCTGGTTGATGTAAACTCATGACACTAGCTCGAGGCTGCAAATTGTGAGTCCTAGAAAACATAATCCTCATGCTTGACCAATACCTACACAAATTATCCTATCCCATTCAACCCATCTTTCAAACCGTCTTGAGTCACGAATAATAAAAAAGGAAAACAAATGAAAAGTACAAAAAAGTAAAAAATAATAAAAAAGGAACTTTGCAAAGCGCCTCTAAAGTTAGTCTAAAAAGAAAAAAAAAAAGCATTTAGCGCACCAAAAAAAGGGATTCGCCAGATATCATTTTCAGCGCCCAGAGTTGGGCGCCGAAATCTTTAGCGCCCCAGCCTGGGCGCTGAATCACTCTGCTTGCCAAATTTTGTCCAGAAGTGCTCGTCATTTTATCCGCACATGCACGGAAAAATAACGAACACTTGGAGGGGTACAACACGTATTCAGACATACGTACCACCAAAAAATACATGTACTCAAAAAATATATAAAACAAATTTTTGGCTTACGGCAAAGCAGCAGATTAAAATAATAATAAACTTCACTTATTCTACCGTTTCAAATAATATGTTTCCACCTCAGAACGTACTTGTTTAAAATCGGCATTCTAAGAAACCATTTTCTAGGCTAAGAACTACGCAAGACCTGATTCCAAATTAAATCTATTTAAGGCGGATACGTAGGCAATCCATGATTCGGTCCAACCAATTTGCAAAAATATTAAAGCCTATAGAATAACAAGAATAAAAAATAGAAGTCCCTTATTGAAATTTAATTACTTGCAATCCAAGTCGAAAGAAAAATTTAAATCAAAGGAAGAATCCAAGTCACCAAGACGCCAAAACGAGCATACATCAAAAAGTAATAAAGGCACGTACCCTTGCCAGAAGGAGCACTCACATTCCTAGGCACTTAGCCAAGACTCAAAAGACCGCTTTGCCTCAATTGAATGGGGGCTAGCGCAAGCGTCCATGACCTCTAAAATACTCGACTTGACCCTCCCTAAAGCGAACTAACTCACTTAAAGACTTTCTTTCACCACCAGACATAGTCGTTCGCTTGAAGACCTTCTTTCACCACTAGACACAGTCATAGTTGCCAACAAGTAGTAAAGGCAGTAAGCTTGCAATAAAGAGAATTGTTCTACGGCATCGCCCCATCGTTTCTTCGAACTCAGGGCACCCGTTCATGGTAATTCAAATGCTTGCTAATCTCCTTTAAAAAAAATCAGACATTGTCAATAGGACTTGGCACTTAACCAAGGCTCACCCTACTCAGGCATATGACACGGGCATCTAAAATCAAAATCTAAAAGCATCATTAATGGGAAGACATAACAGCAACTGGGGGCTAAAAATTGAAATGAAAGAGCTAGGGAAAGAACTAAATATACCTTGACCTTTTGTACAGACATACACCAAGTAAATCTAAGTCAATTTGAAAACGGTTTATATTCCCGCAATTCTGGAAAACATAGCCCTAAAAGCCTAAAGCATATGCCAAACGGACGCAAGTATATCTTGACGCCTATACCCTGGCTTCCAGCAAATCCTTAGACAGCATTCCAAAAATCGTAACAGTATTTTGATTCATTCATGTAATCCTGGACGAACCCTTCTATAAGTCAACTTACTTAGGACACCTCGGATTGTACACAGTAGGATTCGGATTTTAAATAACTTCCAAATAATTTTCAAAGACTTCTTCGAACATAATAAAGAGTCGTTGGTTTAATCTAAGTATGCGTTTATCCCGATGTTGCAAGTGAGTCAAAAAGATTTTTAAATATGATTATCGGTAAAGAAAGGCACCTAGCTTTTGGTCAAGGCACACTTCAACATGTGACTACTTTGACCATGGCAATGTCGCACAATACGACATTTACAAGAGAAGTAGAAAATCACTACTCGAACATACCTCGCACTAAACGAGTCTGGTTCAAACTATTCATGATCCATGTCACCATGAATGCACAAAAACGTATGCAAGGCATTATAGCACCAAGCCAATCCCGTAGCTATAATTGGGGGGCTTGAGAAAAACACTCTAAAAATGCTCGAAAAGACGATTTTACCACAAATTCTCGACGCTAATGCTATACATACGTCATTGGGGCATAATCCTAGGGTTTGATCGTGTAAAATGAACCTTGGAATGGCTACAACCCCTCCCAAATTCTAAAGCACTACTTAGAATATATAAAGTCACCCCACCAACAAGGGTAACTGAAAATCGCGAGTCACCAAAACTCCGATCAAACTACTACACATAACGCTCGCCCTACAAGCGCCCGTTACACAGTCTACCTCGTTCCAAAGCAAAAGCGAAAGAAAAATCAAGGGTAAGAACTGTCAAAATATACACAGAAATCATTTTCAACGCCCAAAGCTGGGCGCCTATATCTTTAACGCCCCAGCCTAGGCGCTGAATATTTCTGCTAGCCAAGTTTTGCCCAGACATAAAAATAAGAAAGAAACACCTATGAATCCTCGCATCGAACGAAGTAATAAGCCGTGCAAACCCATGCGGAAGGTGCTACACTTGTTCGAACACCTGAACGAGGCATGATGAAGTACTCCAATGCAAAAATAATAATGATATCCTAACGCTTGGAGGAATGTTCTAAGACACGCCGTTAGGCCACACGAGCCTACGTTGCACCATAAGTTCAACCATCCCACGGTACAAGTCTAAAAAAGAGAGTAAGGCATATTGCACTAATGCAGGCACGACCAAGAGTATGTGTAAAAGAGGCAAAGACTACTTATCGCCCAAATTCAAAATGCAAGCCACACGACTTCTACATTAAGGATTAAAGGTAGCAAAATATTACCTACCACGGAAGGGATAGCTCGCACCTACACGAGCGGAACCCCAAGGCATCTTTCTCAAAAGAACCTACCAAAAATCGTACGCCAAAAGGAAGCATCCCAACATGCATACTTGGGGGCTCCAAGCTACGAAACAACCATAGCAAAATAAAAAAATCTCGGAGCAAATGTTCGAACAATCGAAAGGGCGATTTTTGAGCCCACCTCGTGATTGGGCCTGAACCCTACCAAAGCTTCTAAAGCAAACTATTCAAAATCAGTCATTGCTCAAAAAAATGATTCAAGCAAACTGATTTATGGACCGCACACAACGGCCATTCTATGAACGCTCGTTCGCACATACATATCATCATTCTAAAGTATCAAACATTCACGAACGCGTTCAAAAGGAAAAATATACAACAACAAGAGCGGTCAAAGTCTTACGCCTCAAGGTATGTTCCTCGGGCCATATAGACTCGCCCAACTATCGCAATAATTGTACGCCTTAAGAGCAACAGTTCCTTAAAATAATCGCCCCAAAGCGACAGGCACCGTAGTCCACCAATCGGCTACGGCTTCTCGAGAAAATCATCACGTTCTAAAATAAAGAAAAAAATCAAAAGAAAAAAGAATACAGCGCCCAGAAATAAACGAACGAACAAGAGGCCAACTGTGTCATCAAGAAACCTCGCCAGAAATTATTTTCAGCGCCCAGCGCTGGGCGCCGAAATCTCTAACGCCCAGGCATGGGCGCCGAAAATGAGCCCATGCTCGAAAAAAGGCCCTAACTTCTATTGGGCCCTACCGCATCCATTCGACTGGAAAATTGCCAATTTCTTTACTAAAAGTCGCACCTCACGGCTTTGTTAAAGAGTAGCACACCACTACAAAGATCGCTCGCACTTACGAGCACAATCCCAAACACGATCAAGGACATTACAGAATGCGTATCCCCAAGGAACCTCTTTGACAAGAAATGACCGTCAAGCACGAATGCTTGGGGGCTCGAAAGAAAAGATATATTATGCAAAGTTAAAACAATATTCCCAGACTACGCTGTACGAAGTCCCGTGTTTGGATGTCTCGAAAAATAAAACCGGTTTACGACCTCAAGACAAAGGTCGCCATTGATACTTATACATAGTCCCCTAATCAAAGACCCAGGTAGTGGCAAGATTGAGCCGAAAAGACTAGCTCAAAACCATGAAAAGATGATGACCACGAGACAATGGTCCGTCTAAGCACGTTGTCAACCCACATTCAGGTTGCAACTAAATCCGAGAATCCCTCGAAAGAATTCGCTCTTACAAGAATGAACAAAAAGAAAATCTCAAAAGAAATCACGATGAACAGAAGAAATAGGGACTTGCCCACCTCAATCGGACAAGATCGTGCCACGAACCACGCGAGTTCCAAATCAAGAAAAAATGAATTCAGGGATGTCCACCCTTAGCGGACAGGGCTCGCCCACCTTCAGCGGGCGGGGTCTGCGTCACTAGCCGCGTAGATCCTCAGTTTTCGAAAAATAAAATCTTCAAATTCAAAACAGGCTCGCCATCTTTAGCCGGCGGGGTCTACGTCACAAGCCGCGTAGGTCCTTATTTTCAAAAAGCACAAACAAATTTCAAAATAGATTCGTCCACTTCTATCGGACGGGGTGTCCACCCTTAGCGGACAGGCTCGCCATCTTTAGCCGGCGGGGTCTACGGCACAAACCACGTAGGTCCTTATTTTCAAAAAATGAACATAAAACAAATTTCAAAATAGATTCGTCCACTTCTATCGGACGGGGGTGTCCACCCTTAGCGGACAGGTTCGCCATCTTTAGCCGGCGGGGTCTACGTCACAAACCGCGTAGGTCCTTATTTTCAAATTTCAAAAACAGATTCGTCCACTTCTATCGGACGGGGTGTCCACCCTTAGCGGACAGGCTCGCCATCTTTAGCCGGCAGGGTCTGCGTCACTAACCGCGCAGGTCCTTAGTCGCTGCAGCGATAACTTTTTTCGGTTTTCCCTTATTCCAAAAATTAAAGGATTGGTTTTTCGTTTTTCCAAAAAAGAACGATGTGCTGGATTTTCCTTCGTTTTACGTCCCATAAAAACAAGGGGGTTTTCTCGTTTAGCTAGCCCTGAAAACGAGAATCTTTAAAAACATTTTTACCTCGTGATTGGGCTTGGCCAGCCCAATTACACTTTATAGCTTTGATTTCGAAAAACATCTGTAGCTACTCCCAATGAAAAAGTGATGGGGTTTCTACGCACCTTTAGAACCTTCCAATGACAAAGTGAGGAAGTTTCTATACTATCAGTTGACAAATCCCAATGACACGTGAGGGATATGTCGACATTTCAAGTGATGACCCTTAAGTCAAATGTTATCACTCGGGAGCTCGTGAGACCCTCGCAAAATAGGTCACATACACCATGGCTTGTGTGACGCACTCTGTCTAGTATTTTGACCATCGTCTTACTCCAAGACTCAGTCAAAGTGGAGGCTAGCTGTAGACACCTACTTTTGTCCCCATTCCCGAAAGGGAAAGGTTCGATGATGAAAGCGTAAATCTCCACTTGACAACGCATCTCCTATAAAATAACGAATATCGATTCCCCTCTTCATTTCACCCGAAACCTGCTATTTATGGAAACCTGCTAAAAAAAGTAACTGCCGTAATGGGCAGCTGTTAAAAGTGGCAAGTCATAAAAGATAGAAACCTATCAGAATTAGGTGTTGCGCGCACTCCAACATAAATCCTAAATGAGATAGAAAACTGCGAGAATCCTGTTCCTAATATGATTCGGAAATAAGAGTTACGTATTAATTAAAATCCTAACGAGCCTAGAGTTCGTAACGGGCCTTGACGCATCCGTCATGAAATTGATCGCAATGAAAGACTCGATTAAATCTCAAACACTCCGGATTCTAGGAATCCGAATCTGACAAAGAAACGGCCCAAACAGCAATTTCAACGCCCAGCCCTGGGCGCTGAAATTGCCTGGATCCTATTTCCAACGCCCAGAGCTGGGCGCCGAAATCTTTGAAGCCCAGGCCTGGGCGCTGAAAATACTCGGGACGTGTTTTTTCCTAATTCCTCGAGGATTAGAGTTCTGCAATTCTATCTTTCCACAAACTCTTTCCTATAAATAGACCCCTAAGTTCGACGTGAAACACACAACAATGACACAAAACACATAATTATATTCTGAGTATTGACTCCAACCCTTAACCTAAGCCTCACGCTGCGAAACTGTTCACGCGTTCTGTCGCAATCGATCCATAAATCGAACAGAACGTATCCTGTCCCATAATTGAGATTCGTTAAATAAAAAGGAGAAATAGCAAAGTCAAAGTGGTTAGTTTTCTGAGAACCGTGACGCACCTCTCAAGGGTGCGTCGTAATGTGTCCCTTTTCGATGATTTAACTGTTTTCCTCGCCCTTTTTATGAACTGTTAACCTAACCTAATCTTATTGTTCTATCACGCCTAACAAATATAATATTTTGGGAAATTGGATTATCATGCTAGGTCCCTTAATGCAATCTAAATCAGATAATCGCGATCGATCCAGTATTATATGTTGCATATTGCTAAAATCAACTCAGATTAGTTTAATAGTTAACGCATGTCCCTTCAATTATTTATGCTGAGCTAGTAAGGATATCCTTGTAAGGTTATGATACATATGACAATACATAAATCATGCGGAAAAACCATAAAGCCAGGAAAGCATATTATTTACACATAATCATTTAGCATAGTATAGATGCATACACTTTGTAGCGTGCCTTCCCTAGCTGCGCCCGAACCGAACAAGAACAAGTCTTTAGGACTCCAAGTGTCGTCCCTCCGTAGATAGTCCACAGCACGTCCGGATCCGCCTTAAGCTTGACCAACTAGGATCGCCCTTAAGGTACTTAGAATTTTCGGCTATTGTAGGCAATTATATGACTGAATTTTTGCTCTCAAAAATCACTTTGAATACTTGAATCGTATATACAAATAATGACCCTAGGCCCTTATTTATAGAGGTATGGAAAAGGAGCTGGAATCCTATTAGGATACGAATTAATTAAACTAGAATCCTAATAGAATTCTTATTTAATTAATTCATCCTTTTAGGTTTAGGAATTTAATCATATGTCGAAACCTGATAGCTTTAGGATTCGTATAGCACACAAACACACACACGCACGCACAGCAGCCCACGAGGGGCGCCATGCGCGCGCACGCAGCCCGCGAGCTCGCAGCCCATTACCACGAGGCCCATACGCTGCCGCAGCCTTTGCGCGCGCTGGGCCTGCCTTGCGGTGGGCCTGGCGCAGCCTTTGCTGGTGCGTTGTGGCGCGCTGGCTTGCTGGGCGATGGC
This sequence comes from Spinacia oleracea, assembly GCF_020520425.1. Taxonomy (NCBI): domain Eukaryota; kingdom Viridiplantae; phylum Streptophyta; class Magnoliopsida; order Caryophyllales; family Amaranthaceae; genus Spinacia; species Spinacia oleracea. Next base: position 41,199,904 of record NC_079487.1, on the reverse strand, counting down.
CCGGCTTCGTGCTGGGCCTTCGTCTGGCAGGCCTCGTCCAATGCTAATTCGTACGATACGCTTCCGATTAATTTCCCGATTCCGGAATTCATTTCCGATACGAACAACATTTAATATTTCCGATTCCGGAATTAATTTCCGTTTCGAACAAATACTTAATATTTCCGTTTCTGGAATTATTTTCCGATTCCGATAATATTTCCGATTCCGGCAATATTTCCATTTCCGATAATATTTTCCGATACGTACCATGTTTCCGTTTCCGGCAACATCTACGACTTGGATAATATTTATATTTCCGATACGATCCATATTTCCGTTTCCGGCAATATCATCGTTTCCGGAGTATTCATTTCTTGCCTGCGACGATCTCAGCTCCCATTGAAACCAAGATCCGTCGATTCCGAATATCCATAGATGGAGTATTTAATGCCATTAAATACTTGATCCGTTTACGTACTATTTGTGTGACCCTACGGGTTCAGTCAAGAGTAAGCTGTGGATTAATATCATTAATTCCACTTGAACTGAAGCGGCCTCTAGCTAGGCATTCAGCTCACTTGATCTCACTGAATTATTAACTTGTTACTTAATACTGAACCGCACTTATTAGACTTAACATAGAATGCATACTTGGACCAAGGGCACTATTTCCTTCAGTCTCCCACTTGTCCTTAGGGACAAGTGTGCATTTCCTAATTCCTTTGTCGCTCGATGCTTGCTCTTGAACATAAGGTAAGAGTTGTCATACTTATTATGTCCAGAGGTGTTCCTCGGTTTCAGAGTTCAACTGATCAAATAGACAGATAATCATAGCCTATGATTCATCCGAGCACGGCCATGCATTTCACAGTTTCTAGCTCTCCGAGTGGCCTTGTACAACTTTTAAGCATCTCATCCCGATTAATGGGAGGACAATCCCAATCTTGCGATCTTGAGATTAGACTTCGTTTGATAGGTGATTACCTGAGCGTTGCCTTTATAGCCTCCTTTTACGGTGCGACGGTTGGTCAACGTCAAAGCAACCAGTTCTCAAACAAGTAATCTCAAATCACTCAGGTATTGAGGATTTAGTGTCTAATAATTTTAATGAAATTTACTTATGACAGATTTTCATCTCTTACAGTAAAGTTTCATAGGTCTTGTCTGATACTAGTCTTCCCAAAGTAAGTATCTATGCAAATGATTATGACATTGCCATGTCCACATAGTTCAAGAAACAGAACTACTAGTCATCTTGCATTCTAATCGTCTAACGTTTTCTATGCGTCCCATTTTATAGAAAACTCCGACCAGGGACCATTTTCAACTTTTGACATTCAAGTTCACTTGATAGACATTTCTTAGTCACAGGACTGGTCCTGACAGTCTATCTTGAATATATCGTCAAATTTGAAGGGACTCATCATTTAATACTAAACCAAGATTAAATGGAATATGAAAATACATTTCATATATGATAAATGTTCAACCCCAATGTTTTATAACCATGGGCCTCAAACCCATCTTTAAAACAGTTCATGGAATTCAAAGCTATGCTTGATTTCCAGTGCCACAATGTGAGTGTTGTTTCTCACTTGTTGCATAGGTTTAGTTATCATGCTTTGCCAATCTTAATATCCTTTTCATCGAATGTTCTTCGAGATAGATGATAAGATCTTTTGAGTATGTTTATTTTGTGATCTAGTCTTTCTTGCTACAATAGTGGTTCTACGCATTTTGCAATGAAGAACTATTAAGTCAACAGACATGTGATCTACCCAAGTTCAGTGAAGAACTCTTTAACTTAAACAACCCTGTTTCATTGCTTCTTAGGCAATACTTACTTTTACTTCAACTGTATAGGTTGCTAATGATGCTTTGTTTGGATTTGCTTATCCAAGCAGTTCACAAATATGTGGAAGACTTTCCAGCTGTATCTTAGAACATAGAAATTAATATTTAATTTCCCACGCAACAACTCATGGTCTCCAATCCATGTTGCCATTTCAAAACACAACGCTCTATAGCTCGTCCTTGTCAATGGTTAACTTCAAAGGAATCTTGCTTGATCCTTTGCCAGTGTTCATGCGTGTAGCATCAATATTTAGCATATCTTTATTTCCTTGAATCAAGAACTATTCCTATGTACCTTTTCAAGTACCATAAGTTTTTCTTGATCTCAATCTAGTTGATCTTCACTTAGATCAATAGAGATTGGTATATGTTCGTTATGCCTAAAGCCATACGATACGTTTTTGGGGATCCTCATATTATATCATACATGATAAATTCTTTTGCAGAATAATTCCCAATTGAATTCTATTCATGTAAGTTTAGCTCATCTAGTTTCAGTAGATACTAAATCTAGCTAAATTCTTTGACATATAATATAGGTTAAGAATCTTACTTAGATCCTTTGATGTTTAACTTAGTAAACGCTTATACATAGTTCAGACATCTTTTACTTAGATTTATTCACATGGGTCGAATATCTCCAATGGAGTATTTCGTGTTTGATTTAGTAAATGCCATTACTTAATCCAAAACAATATTATAAGATCTTTGTAAATAGATCTTAATACCCAGTATGTACTAAGTTTCGCCATGGTCCATCATTGATGAATAATTTCAAATCTAAGTCATTAGCATTTGAATGTTATTTCACAATAGAGAGATATGTGTGATACACATAGGACCAATTAAGTTTTAAGTACTCCCACTAAACTTCTTATATATCTATAAGAATCATGTACATTTTATGAAACTAAAATGCTTATTAGCTTCACTAAAATACAGTTCCAATTCCCAATTGCTTGCTTAAATTTGTACTTAGATTTCATAAGTTAGTATTCCTTTTCAAGCATTTATTTGGATCCACAAATCCTATGACATGCCATGTACATAGTTTTCTTCCAACATTTGATTGAGGAATACGTTTTGTCATCCAATTGTCATATGTACCAATATGCAATCATTGCTTGAATTATAGACTTGAGCATTACGATTATGCATGAGGTTTCAACACAATCCATGTCATGAATTTGCTTGTAACCTTTAGCAACTAATCTAGCTTTGTGTGTGAACACAATTCCATGTTTGATGGTTTTTATCCTTAAAACAAACTTGCAACCAAAAACAAAATTTCAATTTTGTCATCAAAACATTGGTTATGTTTTATGGCCTTTAACCATCTAAAACATTTGAGTCTATATATGGCCTCTAACCATTTTAGGGAATCTGGGTTTCGTCATAGCTTTCTTACAGGTCACAAACTCATTAATTGTTTGACTGCAAGTTGTAGGTTTCTTCACTATTAATAGAAGAATCTCATAGTTTCATTGACCTGAACTCTATGCCTACTTGGGTATAGAACATCAAACAATAGAATATCAACAGGTACTTTGAGAGTCCTTTGAATATTCTGTTCTTCTTGAAGCACTTGTAAAGTCTTCTAAGAGATGTCTATTCTTTAAAGCCACTTCTAAAGTCCTTAAAGAATACGTGTTCGGATTTTCTAAAGAACTTCGAAAAGCCTCCGGAATGTCCGTCTATGTTTGTTGTTCGCCTCGAAGACTTTCGAGGTCTATTTTCTCCCACTTGTCATTTTGGAAACGAATCTCCAAAAGAACATTATTTCGCGCAAACAAACATTATGTTCTCAAAAATTCGTGGTAGAAACAATACCCTTGTGTTTCATTTGAATAAATCACAATGAAACATATATCTATACTTGGGCCTTAGTTTGTTGAATAACAAACACTAAGCTCCCACTGAGTTTAGGAACTCTCTAGATGTATTTTACGAAAAGTTATTCTGAAATTACTTTTCAATAGCTTTGACGAATTTGGTTTAGTTTGGTGGTAGTTGAGCATTTTGTTTTAGAAATTATAGGAAAAGTCTTTATGATTCATCATTAATCGAATCAAGTACTAATTGACTTCGATTATTCCAACTAAGATATGCCATATCTTATGGACCTAGATTGTGAAATTACAACACACAATCATTGATGATCATATTTGGTCTCAAGTAATCATCAACATGATCTAACCTAGATCTTTATGATTTCTTGCCAAGTGGATTTTATACTTTTGAATCTTTGAACTAGTCAAACAGATTCAAACTTATATCACTTTGAGTAAATAAACCTATATTCACTCAAATCCATGTGAAATAATAAAGTCATAAAATCTTTCTTTAGCTTTGAACTCTATTGTCTAGGCGTTCTAACAATAGTTCATATCTTTTGTTACTTTCAACAAGTAAGACTAGTCGTCTTAAATTGATCTAGAAATCAATGAACTTTCAAAAGTCCATCAAAATAGAGCTTTTGAATGTTAACTTGTTGATATGGTCTAAGCAACAATGCCAAAGATTAGTGGAACTCAAATCAAGGGGTTGATTTGAACCTAGTAAAGTTCTTTAAAGAGTTTTTTGTTTTAATCAAGCATATTGACTCAACCTGTAATTGACCATTTCATTCAAATAAACAAACAAACATTGTTTTTGTTTTTCTTGAATGTGAGTCTTTCTGTGTTTGAAAACAGAAATTTAGGTATGTTGATTATGGAACAAAATAGCCATTAAGTTCCAGCCTTTGAAAGGACTTAAAACAAACTAGATGACCCTACAACTAATGTAGCATTGCCATGCTTCATTTCCCACTTGTAGGTCATTAGTGTATCCTAGCTTCCATTGTTTGAGTTATTACCGAAGTAAGAACCTCAAGCGGTATATGATACCAAGGAAGTTTGATTGCTAGGTCACTTCTCTTTAAACATAAACTTATAGGTAGAAACGGAATCGTAAATTCCTTTCATTTGTTCCTCGTTTTCCTATTTCTTGTACCCTTTCTTATAGTCTTAAGAATTGAATTCTTTAGTGTTGACTTTTATACTTTGTTAGACATGTCCAATGTCACCCCAACAAGGTTCTTACCATTTAATTTATGTTGAATATTAAGTTTCAACTAGATGATCTTACCAGAAGCTTCTAAAGTTCTCTAAGCATCGATCTGTTCGAATGTCTAGGGACTAGACTCATTCGAGAATTAAATGGACAAAGATATTAGGTTGTTAACCATTGGTAAAGCTGAGCGTTTAAGCTCAATGCTTTATGATCTCAAAACTACAGTGTATTTTGAATTCACAAGCACCAATTGGTTTGCCATTCGATTTTAATATTCGAGAACAACCATAAAAGTCGCTAAAAGAAACGTACATTTTAAATTGCTCATTTTCTCTCATTTCCGTGAATCGTTCTTGGATTCACTACCAATCGAAGAAATTTACTGTTACCTTTCAAAAAGGATTTACCGCAGTGCAAGATATTTAATTATAAACAATAATTAAAACATACATTGAAGCATGCAAAGTCTAAACATTTATCATGAATAATAACTTGAAAATGAAAGCAATCATGCAATTTAAACAAGTCATTAGAATTTTATTCGAATTATGTGTTCCGGCAGGTGTGAATAAAATGATTCCAAGACCCTAAAATCATTGAAGAACTAAGCACAGTTTGTCGACTTAATCCTAAAACATCTTAGGTAAGCAAAAACCTTTTGCTAATAGTCTAGAAACTATTCTTGGTTGATAGGTACGTCTAAGAACTTATTAGGTAAACCTATCGATTTTGCCACGACATAAAAGGACTCCTTACTTATATCGTTGAGTTTCACCAAAACTAACATGTACTCACAATTATTTGTGTACCTTGCCCCTTTAGGACCAATAAGTAACACCTCGCTGAGCGAAAACTATTACTAGATTGATGTAAAGGATATCCAAGCAAGTGTATATTTTGGCATGGCACCTTTTAACTCAATTTTTAAGTTTGGAACTTAAGGCTCTTACTATGTTGGTTACATTTTAAGTGAACTAAAATCCTTAATCATGCAACATAATCAAGCTTTGATCTCATGCATTTTAAGACATATTTAAAAGCAATAAATAACTTAAAACATGCATAAGATAAATGTAATCTAGTATGGCCCGACTTCATCTTGGAGCTTTAACTTCAAAGTCCGTCTTGAAAATCTCCGTGGGAGGCACCATTTTCTTCAAATAGGATAAGCTATAATTAAAACTAATTACAACTATTTGATGGTACGCAGACCATATTTGAATTGAAAAACAACTTTGGTACTTTAGACCAATTACATTCAAATTAATGGTACGCATACCATATTTTCTATCCTATTTGGGCCATACTAGTCACTTCATAACCTGCAAAACAGTACATATACAATATATACCATTCACCCATTCATTATCATGAATGGCCCACATAGCTGGTTAGTAAAACACATTATGCATCACATAAACATTTGCAGCAATTAATCAAGGGCACCAATAATCTACAAATTATTCAGTCCTTATTAATTCTAATCAAGTTGTTTTAACCTTAAGGATTTGTAGACCTAATCAAGAGTATATGACTAAAAAGGGCTCCCACTTAAACCAATAAATTCATATGCTTTACTAATTTTAAACATAAAAATGTATTTCTAGTCTAACCGGAAACATACAAATTTAATTAAAATTTAAAGCTCATATAAATTTATAATTGAATCCAAAAAGTTTAATTTAATTTCAGTCGTATTTAAATTAATTCATGATTTTAATTTTAGTAAAATAATTAGAATAAATAAAAGTTATTATAATTACAATATTCAAAATTAAAATCCAAGAAAATAATTTAAATTATTAATTTTAAAATTAATTAAAATTACGTAAACTGAAAATTTCAAATTAAAATTTCAAAACGATCTAATCGCAACGCAACAATCCCACGCAACGCACGCCCATGGGCCACACGCACACAGCCATCGCTGGCCATGTGCGCGCAGCCCATGCACTGCGTCGCATCGCTGCTGCTCACCATCGCAAGGCATCACGCGAGCTGGTGCTCGCTGCGCGCGCCAGCGCTCGATGCACGCGAGCCATCGCTCGCTGCGCTCGCTTGCCAGCTTTCGATCCATGCGAGCCATCGCTCGCTGCGCCCCTGCCTTTCCCGCACGCGAGCTTGCGCTCATCGCACGAGGCAGCAGTATGCGAGCTGGCGCTCGCTGCGCGCGAAGCATCGACGTTGTGGGTAGCGCTCGTGGCACGCGAGCTTGCGCTCGCTGCGCGCGAGGCTCCGCATGCTTGCGCGAGGCAGTGCGTGCTGTGGCGCAGCACGCTTGCTGCCCACATGCGACTGCTCGTGCCTTGCTCTCGCCCCTGCCCACACGCCCATTGCTCACAGCCACGACACAAGGCAGGGCTGCTGCCTTGTGCTCGTGCACCATGCCCTTGCTCGCTGCATTCGTACCGCATGGGCGACGAGCTCCCTTGCTCGTCGTCGCATGCCCGCACTATACAACACCCCTTAAGGGTAACACGTAGCGTCCATTCCATTGCTTTGTGCGTGCAAGTTATATGAGCGAGTCGCATAAAAAATTAAAATTTATATTCAAAATTAATGACAAATTAATGAATAATATTAATTTCATAATTTTAGGGCGAAAAATCGAAAATTTATTATTTAATTGATTTCCGATTAACATGGATTCAAATCTAGGTCATAAAAATTAAAAATTTAACATAAATTTACAATTTTTATGGTGGTTTTTAATCATAGGCATCTAATTAAATTATAACTAATTATGAAAATCAAATTAATTCTAAATTATTCCAATTTTCAACAAATTAATTATAATTACAAATTAGATTGCATAATTAACAAGGCTAGGCATTCAAACTTGTTAAACATATACAGTAGGTCAATCAAAAATTCAAGATTTATCAACAAGAATCGCAAATATTTAATTTAACATCTTAAATTTACGAAATTTTGCATTCGAAAAACTAAAACCTCCGAAAAGTCATAGTTAGGCTTCGAATTTGAGAATTCTGGGTTCGGCCGAAAAGTATAATTTTTGTCAAAATTTTAGAATGCCTTTTACATGCGGAATTGACACAAAAATCACTCGATTTGGATGAGTGACGAAGAAACTGCCGAAAAACTGCGTACGTATAATTAAATAAACGCAATTTGCAATTAATTAACAATTACGAAAATTAATCACCCCTTTTAATTCTTGCAAATTTGTAATATTTAACCATGTTCATGCAATTTAGATTATGAAAATAATAAGAGGCTCTGATACCACTGTAAGGTTATGATACATATGACAATACATAAATCATGCGGAAAAACCATAAAGCTAGGAAAGCATATTATTTACACATAATCATTTAGCATATTATAGATGCTAGGAAATGTCTATCAAGTGAACTTGAATGTCAAAGGTTGAAAATGGTCCCTAGTCGGAGTTTTCTATAAAATTGGACGCATAGAAAACGTTAGACGATTAGAATGCAAGATGACTAGTAGTTCTGTTTCTTGAACTATGTGGACATGGCAATGTCATAATCATTTGCATAGATACTTACTTTGGGAAGACTAGTATCGGACAAGACCTATAAAACTTTACTGTAAGAGATGAAAATCTGTCATAAGTAAATTTCATTAAAATTATTAGACACTAAATCCTCAATACCTGAGTGATTTGAGATTACTTGTTTGAGAACTGGTTGCTTTGACGTTGACCAACCGTCGCACCGTAAAAGGAGGCTATAAAGGCAACGCTCAGGTAATCACCTATCAAACGAAGTCTAATCTCAAGATCACAAGATTGGGATTGTCCTCCCATAAATCGGGATGAAATGCTTAAAAGTTGTACAAGGCCACTCGGAGAGCTAGAAACTGTGAAATGCATGGCCGTGCTCGGATGAATCATAGGCTATGATTATCTGTCTATTTGATCAGTTGAACTCTGAAACCGAGAAACACCTCTGGACATAATAAGGATGACAACTCTTACCTTATGTTCAAGAGCAAGCATCGAGCGACAAAGGAATTAGGAAATGCACACTTGTCCCTAAGGACAAGTGGGAGACTGAAGGAAATAATGCCCTTGGTCCAAGTATGCATTCTATGTTAAGTCTAATAAATGCGGTTCAGTATTAATTAACAAGTTAATAATTCAGTAAGATCAAGTGAGCTGAATGCCTAGCTAGAGGCCGCTTCAGTTCAAGTGGAATTAATGATATTAATCCACAGCTTACTCTTGACTGAACCCGTAGGGTCACACAAATAGTACGTAAACGGATCAAGCATTTAATGGCATTAAATACTCCATCTATGGATATTCGGAATCGACGGATCTTGGTTTCAGTGGGAGCTGAGATCGTCACAGGCAAGAAATGAATACTCCGGAAACGATGATATTGCCGGAAACGGAAATATGGATCGTATCGGAAATATAAATATTATCCAAGTCGTAGATGTTGCCGGAAACGGAAACATGGTACGTATCGGAAAATGTTATCGGAAATGGAAATATTGCCGGAATCGGAAATATTGCCGGAAACGGAAATATTGTCAGAAACGGAAATATTATCGGAATCGGAAAATAATTCCGGAAACGGAAATATTAAATATTTGTTCGAAACGGAAATTAATTCCGGAATCGGAAATATTAAATGTTGTTCGTATCGGAAATGAATTCCGGAATCGGGAATTTAATCGGAAGCGTATCGTACGAATTAGCATCGGACGAGGCCCGCTAGACGAAGGCCCAGCACGAAGCCAGGCCATCGCCCAGCGAGCCGCACGCAACGCACGCCTCGACCAGGCCCAGCGCAAGGCCAGGCCCAGCCAAGGGCGCGCGCGCGCACGCAGCACCGCACATGGGCTGTGCGCTTGTCGTGGGCCGCAAGGCCTGCGCGGGTGCACGGCTTGTGCGATGCGTATGCCGGAAATCCTAAGTCTATTGGGATTCGTGCGAAGATTAAAATCCTAATCTTATTAGAATTGCTTTGTTATTTAGAGTCCTAATAAAGTTCTAATTAACAAATCCACATCCTAGTAGGATTACAATTCCTTTTCCATACCTCTATAAATAAAGGCTTAGGGGTCATTATTTATACATAAGTTTTCAAGTATTCAAAACTAGGATTTTTAAGCAGAAAAATCAGCCATAACTCTTGCCCATTTAGCCGAAAATAATAGTACCTTAAGGGCGATTCTAGTTGGTCAATCTTAAGGCGGATCCGGACGTGCTGTGGACTATCTACGGAGGGACGACACTTGGAGTCCTAAAGACTTGTTCTTGTTCGGTTCGGGCACAGCTAGGGAAGGCACGCAACAAAGAGTATGCATCTAAATTATGCTATATGATTATGTGTAAATAATATGTATTCCTGGCTTAATGGTTTTTTCCGCATGATTTATGAATTGTCATATGTATCATAACCTAACAGTGGTATCACGAGCCTCTTATTATTTTCATAATCTAAATTGCATGAACATGGTTAAATATTACAAATTTGCAAGAATTAAAAGGGGTGATTAATTTTCGTAATTGTTAATTAATTGCAAATTGCGTTTATTTAATTATACGTACGCAGTTTTTCGGCAGTTTCTTCGTTACTCATCCAAATCGAGTGATTTTTGTGTCAATTCCGCATGTAAAAGGCATTCTAAAATTTTGACAAAAAGAGTATTTTTCTGCCGAACCCAGAATTCTCAAATTCGAAGCCTAACTATGACTTTTCGAAGGTTTTAGTTTTTCGAATGCAAAATTTCGTAAATTTAAGATGTTAAATTAAATATTTGCGATTCTTGTTGATAAATCTTGAATTTTTGATTGACCTACTGTATATGTTTAACAAGTTTGAATGCCTAGCCTTGTTAATTATGCAATCTAATTTGCAATTATGATTAATTTGTTGAAAATTAGAATAATTTAGAATTAATTTGATTTTCATAATTAATTATAATTTAATTAGAAACCTGTCATAAATTTACAATTTTTATGACCTAGGCTTGAATCCATGATAATCGGAAATCAATTGAATAATAAATTTTCGATTTTTCGCCCTAAAATTGTGAAATTAATATTAATTTATTAATTTGTCATTAATTTTAAATATAAATTTAAAATTTTTATGCGATTCGTTCATATAACTTGCACGCACAAAGCAATGGACGCTTTGTGTTACCCTTAAGGGGTGTTGTATAGTGCGGGCATGCGACGACGAGCAAGGGAGCTCGTCGCCCGTGCGGCACGAATGCAATGAGCAGGGGCATGGTGCACGAGCACAAGGTAGCAGCCCTGCCTTGTGTCGTGGGCCACGAGCTATGGATGAATGGGCATGGGCGAAGGCAAGGCATGGCAGTCGCGTGTGGGCAGCAAGCGAGCTGCGCCACAACGAGCACTGCCTCGCGCAAGCGCGCGCAGCCTCGCGCGCAGCGAGCGCAAGCTCGGGTGCCACGAGCGCTGATCGCGCGCAGCGCGCAATTGCTCGCGCACAGCGAGCGATGGCTCGCGTGCATCAAGCGCTGGAGCGCGCGCAGCAAGCGCTGGCGAGCGCGCACAGCGAGCGATGGCTCGCGTGCGTCGAGCGCTGGCGCGCGCGCAGCGAGCACCACTTGTGTGATGGCTTGCGATGGGAAAATGCAGCAGCTATGCGACGAGCGCATGGGCTGCACGCACATGGCCAGCGATGGCTGTGTGCGTGTGGCCCATGGGCGTGCGATGCGTAGGGTGTTTGCGTTGCGATTAGATCATTTTGAATGTTTAATTTGAAATTTTCAGTTTACGTAATTTTAATTAATTTTAAAATTAATAATTTAAATTATTTTCTTGGATTTTAATTTTGAATATTGTAATTATAATAAATTTTATTTATTCTAATTATTTTACTAAAATTAAAATCATGAATTAATTTAAATACGACTGAAATTAAATTAAACTTTTGGATTCAATTATAAATTTATATGAGCTTTAAATTTTAATTAAATTTGTATGTTTCCGGTTAGACTAGAAATACATTTTTATGTTTAAAAATTATTAAAGCATATGAATTTATTGGTTTAAGTGGGAGCGCTTTTAGTCATAAACTCTTGATTAGGTCTACAAATCCTTAAGGTTAAAACAACTTGATTAGAATTAATAAGGACTGAATAATTGGTAGATTATTGGTGCCCTTGATTAATTGCTGCAAATGTTTACGTGATGCATAATGTGTTTTAACTAACCAGCTATGTGGGCCATTCATGATAATGAATGGGTGAATGGTATATATTGTATATGTACTGTTTTGCAGGTTATGAAGTGACTAGTATGGCCCAAATAGGATAGAAAATATGGTCTGCGTACCATTAATTTGAATGTAATTGGTCTAAAGTACCAAAGTTGTTTTTCAAATTCAAATATGGTCTGCGTACCATCAAATAGTTGTAATTAGTTTTAATTATAACTTATCCTATTTGAAGAAAATGGTGCCTCCCACAGAGATTTTCAAGACGGACTTTGAAGTCAAAGCTTCAAGATGAAGTCGGGCCATACTAGATCACATTTATCTTATGCATGCTTTAAGTTATTTATTGCTTTAAATATGTCTTAATTATGCATAAGATTGTGGCTTGATTATGTTGCATGATTAAGGATTTTAGTTCACTTAAAATCTAACCAACATAGTAAGAGCCTTAAGTTCCAAACTTAAAAATTGAGTTAAAAGGTGCCATGCCAAAATATACACTTGCTTGGATATCCTTTACATCAATCTTGTAATAGTTTTCGCTCAGCGAGGTGTTACTTATTGGTCCTAAAGGGGCAAGGTACACAAATAATTGTGAGTACATGTTAGTTTTGGTGAAACTCAACGATATAAGTAAGGAGTCCTTTTATGTCGTGGCAAAATCGATAGGTTTACCTAATAAGTTCTTAGACGTACCTATCAACCAAGAATAGTTTCTAGACTATTAGCAAAAGGCTTTTGCTTACCTAAGATGTTCTAGGATTAAGTCGACAAACTGTGCTTAGTTCTTCAATGATTTTAGGATCTTGGAATCATTTTATTCACACCTGCCGGAACACATAACTTGAATAAAATGCTTAATAAACATTGAATTATGCATGTATGCTAGAATTTAAGTTTATTAAGAGAAACTGTGAATGGTTATTTATTTGTTTATTCTTTTCAATTGTAGTTTTTAATATGGCAAACAACAATCAAAACATCATCATGGGTTCTGAGCTTATGGTCAAGCTGAACCTGGCAAATTTTCTTGAATGGGAAGCTAAGCTAGTTGAAATAGTCAAACTCAATGGACTTGAGTATGTACTATCACATCCCATGCCAAGCTACTATGCCAGAGACATGACCCCTGAGAGATTTTACGCCTGGGATGCGGATCTCAAAAAGGTTATGAGTCTCATGCTGAACAATATCCCTGATGATTGGGCTAAAAGGTTTGTAGCCTATGAACCTTTTACGCTCATCAAGAATCTGAGGGATATCTGTCGTGGAAGCACGGAGGACAGGGACCTGAACGTCCATGAGTTGATTGAATCAATGTCTGGTCTAAAGGTTAGTTCTCCCAACAGGTGTTATAGGATGGAGGTCCAAGAAACACATGTTCAGCTCCTTCGCACTAAACAGAGGGTAGGCGTCCCACTGAGGTTCCATGTGGATCTTATGCGTTCATACTTTGATCGCCTAAGTCTACTAGGAACACCAATAAGCGAAAGGATGGCAGTCTCTATCTTGCTCAATTCACTACACAGTGGGTTTGGTCGCTTCAAGCAACTATACCTAAGTGAACCAAGAGAACAAACAGTTGCAGAATTTGTTCACCTTGTCAGAAAGGCTGAAATAATACTGGACTGTGAAGCCAAAGATTTACTCAAGGCTAGAAGGAGACCGTTCAAGAAAGGTGGAAAGTCCAAGGGCAATGCTAAATCAAAGCAGGACAAGTCCACATCAAGCTGTCTTTATTGTGATGGAATAGGCCATTACAAAAGAGAATGTCCAAAGCTGAAGGAAGATCAGAAGAACGGAACAGTCGTTCCATCTTCAGGTATTTTCGTTATAGACTGTATACTTGCTAATTCAACTTCTTGGGTATTAGATACAGGTTGTGGCTCACACTTATGTTCCAATCCACAGGGACTAAGAAGAAGTAGAAAGTTAAGCAAGGGTGAAGTCGACCTACGAGTGGAAAATGGAGCACGGATTGCTGCATTAGCTGTAGGAACTTACTTTTTGTCGTTGCCCTCCGGGCTAGTTTTGGAACTGGAAGAATGTTTCCATGTTCCAAGTCTTACTAAAAACATCATTTCAGTTTCTTGCTTAGATGCTAAGGGATTTTCCTTTTTAATAAAAGACAATAGTTGTTCGTTTTATTTTAAAGAGATGTTTTATGGATCTGCTAGATTAGTCAATGGACTTTATTTATTAGATCACGACAAACAAGTATATAACATAAATACCAAAAGGGCCAAAAAGAATGATTCAGATCTCACCTATCTGTGGCATTGTCGATTAGGCCATATAAACTTGAAACGCTTAGAAAGACTTCAAAATGAAGGAATTCTAGAACCATTTGACTTAGAGGATTATGGTAAATGCGAATCATGTTTACTTGGCAAAATGACAAAGCAACCTTTCTCTAAAGTTGGAGAAAGAGCAAATGAACTATTGGGTTTAATCCATACAGATGTATGTGGACCAATGAGTACAAATGCTAGAGGTGGTTTCAGCTACTTTATCACTTTCACTGATGACTTCAGTAGGTATGGTTATGTCTACCTAATGAAGCATAAGTCTGAATCCTTTGACAAATTCAAGGAATTTCAGAGTGAAGTAGAGAATCAATTAGGCAAGAAGATAAAGGCACTGCGGTCTGATAGAGGCGGTGAATATCTAAGCTATGAATTTGATGACCATCTGAAAGAATGTGGAATTCTATCAGAATTGACTCCTCCTGGAACACCACAATGGAACGGTGTGTCGGAACGGAGGAACAGAACCTTGCTAGACATGGTCAGGTCAATGATGGGTCAGGCCGAACTTCCATTAGAATTTTGGGGACATGCACTAAATACACCTGCACTCACTATAAATAGAGCTCCGTCTAAAGCTGTCGAAAAGACTGCATACGAATTATGGTTTGGAAAGCCTCCAAATGTGTCTTTTCTTAAGATTTGGGGATGTGAAGTATACGTCAAACGATTAATTTCAGACAAACTTCATCCAAAATCTGACAAATGTATCCTTGTGGGCTATCCAAAGGAAACAAAGGGGTATTACTTCTACAATACATCTGAGAACAAGGTATTTGTTGCTCGAGAAGGTGTCTTTTTGGAGAAAGATCACATTTCCAAAATGACAAGTGGGAGAAAAGTAGACCTCGAAGAAATTCGAGTCGAACAACAAACTCTAGAGAATGCTCAAGATGACATTCAGGATGAAACTCAGAGATCTTTAGAAGAATCTGGTGAGAATCATGGT
This sequence comes from Spinacia oleracea, assembly GCF_020520425.1. Lineage (NCBI taxonomy): Eukaryota > Viridiplantae > Streptophyta > Magnoliopsida > Caryophyllales > Amaranthaceae > Spinacia > Spinacia oleracea. The sequence goes on along the minus strand of NC_079487.1, from coordinate 41,184,572 downwards.
CAATCTAGAAATGTTACCCCGCGTAGATCGCAAAGATATAGATCTCAACCGGAAAGGTACTTAGGTATTTTGACGAACGAGAGCTATGACGTTCTATTACTTGAAAGTGATGAACCTGCGACTTACAAACAAGCTATGACGAGCCCTAGCTCCAAGCAGTGGCAAGAAGCCATGCAATCTGAATTAGACTCCATGTCTGAAAACCAAGTATGGGATTTGGTCGATTTGCCAGATGGCTACCAAGCCATTGGAAGCAAATGGGTTTTCAAACTGAAAAAGGACAAGGATGGGAAACTTGAAGTTTTCAAAGCTAGATTGGTTGCAAAAGGTTACAGGCAAGTCCACGGTGTGGATTACGATGAAACCTTTTCACCAGTTGCAATGCTAAAGTCTATTCGGATAATGTTAGAAATCGCTGCATATTACGATTACGAAATATGGCAGATGGATGTCAAAACTGCTTTCTTAAACGGCGTTTTAACAGAAACTGTGTTTATGACACAGCCTGAAGGTTTTGAAGATCCAAAGAATGCTAAAAAGGTATGCAAGCTAAAGAAGTCAATCTACGGATTGAAGCAGGCATCCAGGAGCTGGAATATACGTTTTGATGAAGCAGTCAGTGACTTTGGTTTCATCAAGAACGCAGACGAATCTTGTGTATACAAGAAGGTCAGTGGGAGCAAAATTGCTTTCCTAGTATTATATGTCGACGACATATTACTTATCGGAAATGACAATCCTATGTTGAACTCTGTCAAGATTTGGCTTGGGAAATGTTTTTCGATGAAAGATCTAGGAGAAGCACAGTACATATTGGGCATCAAGATTTACAGAGATAGATCTAAAAAGATGATTGGACTTAGTCAAAGCACTTATATCAATAAGGTGCTTGATAGGTTCAAGATGGCGGACTCCAAGCGAGGCTACCTACCCATGTCTCATGGAATGACTCTAAGCAAGACTCAGTGCCCAAAAACACTTGATGAGCATAGACGAATGAATGGGATTCCATATGCATCATTGATTGGTTCAATAATGTATGCTATGATATGTACACGCCCGGATGTTGCGTATGCACTCAGTGCTACGAGCAGATACCAGTCAGACCCAGGAGAGGCGCATTGGACTGCTGCCAAGAACATTCTGAAGTACCTGAAAAGGCACAAAGATGACTTCCTGGTCTATGGTGGAGATGATGAATTAATTGTTAAAGGCTATACGGACGCAAGTTTCCAAACCGACAAAGATGATTTCAGATCACAGTCTGGGTTTGTCTTCTGCCTCAACGGAGGAGCAGTAAGCTGGAAAAGTGCTAAGCAAAGCACCATTGCGGATTCTACAACTGAAGCGGAGTACATTGTTGCACATGAAGCAGCAAAGGAAGCTATATGGCTAAGGAAGTTCATAGGTGAACTTGGTGTAGTCCCCTCCATTAAAGGACCAATAGCCCTGTATTGTGATAATAACGGAGCTATTGCACAGGCAAAGGAGCCTAGACACCACCAGAGAGTCAAGCATGTACTTCGTAGATTTCACCTTCTACGAGAGTTCGTTGAAAGAAAAGAAGTCGAGATAAGCAAAATTGGTACTGATGACAACATATCAGATCCATTAACTAAACCTCTGCCGCAGGCGAAGCACAACTTGCACACTGCAGCTATGGGAATCAAGCATATTGGAGAATGGCTTTGATGTCTTTGTTTAATGTTTTAAAGTTTTAGAGTTTAAATCTTTGTAAAACATTATTGGTTAATCATTCACAATAAATGAAAAGAATTCATTTTTCCATTTAATTTGTGGTTTATTAAATGATGAGTCCCTTCAATTTGACGATATATTCAAGATAGACTATCAGGACCAGACCTGTGACTAAGAAATGTCTATCAAGTGAACTTAAATGTCAAAGGTTGAAAATGGTCCCTAGTCGGAGTTTTCTATAAAATTGGGCGCATAGAAAACGTTAGACGATTAGAATGCAAGATGACTAGTAGTTCTGTTTCTTGAACTATGTGGACATGGCAATGTCATAATCATTTGCATAGATACTTACTTTGGGAAGACTAGTATCGGACAAGACCTATGAAACTTTACTGTAAGAGATGAAAATCTGTCATAAGTAAATTTCATTAAAATTATTAGACACTAAATCCTCAATACCTGAGTGATTTGAGATTACTTGTTTGAGAACTGGTTGCTTTGACGTTACCAACCGTCGCACCGTAAAAGGATGCTATAAAGGCAACGCTCAGGTAATCACCTATCAAACGAAGTCTAATCTCAAGATCACAAGATTGGGATTGTCCTCCCATAAATCGGGATGAGATGCTTAAAAGTTGTACAAGGCCACTCGGAGAGCTAGAAACTGTGAAATGCATGGCTGTGCTCGGATGAATCATAGGCTATGATTATCTGTCTATTTGATCAGTTGAACTCTGAAACCGAGAAACACCTCTGGACATAATAAGGATGACAACTCTTACCTTATGTTCAAGAGCAAGCATCGAGCGACAAAGGAATTAGGAAATGCACACTTGTCCCTAAGGACAAGTGGGAGACTGAAGGAAATAATGCCCTTGGTCCAAGTATGCATTCTATGTTAAGTCTAATAAATGCGGTTCAGTATTAATTAACAAGTTAATAATTCAGTAAGATCAAGTGAGCTGAATGCCTAGCTAGAGGCCGCTTCAGTTCAAGTGGAATTAATGATATTAATCCACAGCTTACTCTTGACTGAACCCGTAGGGTCACACAAATAGTACGTAAACGGATCAAGTATTTAATGGCATTAAATACTCCATCTATGGATATTCGGAATTGACGGATCTTGGTTTCAGTGGGAGCTGAGATCGTCACAGGCAAGAAATGAATACTCCGGAAACGATGATATTGCCGGAAACGGAAATATGGATCGTATCGGAAATATAAATATTATCCAAGTCGTAGATGTTGCCGGAAACGGAAACATGGTACGTATCGGAAAATGTTATCGGAAATGGAAATATTGCCGGAATCGGAAATATTGCCGGAAACGGAAATATTGTCAGAAACGGAAATATTATCGGAATCGGAAAATAATTCCGGAAACGGAAATATTAAATATTTGTTCGAAACGGAAATTAATTCCGGAATCGGAAATATTAAATGTTGTTCGTATCGGAAATGAATTCCGGAATCGGGAATTTAATCGGAAGCGTATCGTACGAATTAGCATCGGACAAGGCCCGCTAGACGAAGGCCCAGCACGAAGCCAGGCCATCGCCCAGCGAGCCGCACGCAACGCACGCCTCGACCAGGCCCAGCGCAAGGCCAGGCCCAGCCAAGGACGCGCGCGCGCACGCAGCACCGCACATGGGCTATGCGCTTGTCGTGGGCCGCAAGGCCTGCGCGGGTGCACGGCTTGTGCGATGCGTATGCCGGAAATCCTAATTCTATTGGGATTCGTGCGAAGATTAAAATCCTAATCTTATTAGAATTGCTTTGTTATTTAGAGTCCTAATAAAGTTCTAATTAACAAATCCACATCCTAGTAGGATTACAATTCCTTTTCCATACCTCTATAAATAAGGGCCTAGGGGTCATTATTTATACATAAGATTATTCAAGTATTCAAAGTGAGTTTTTGAGAGAAAATTCAGACACATTTCTTGACTATAAGTGCCGAAATTCTTTAGTACCTTAAGGGCGATTCTAGTTGGTCAATCTTAAGGCGGATCCGGACGTGCTGTGGACTATCTACGGAGGGACGACACTTGGAGTCCTAAAGACTTGTTCTTGTTCGGTTCGGGCACAGCTAGGGAAGGCACGCAACAAAGAGTATGCATCTAAACTATGCTATATGATTATGTGTAAATAATATGTATTCCTGGCTAAATGGTTTTTCCGCATGATTTATGAATTGTCATATGTATCATAACCTAACATTAAGGACAAGTGGGAGACTGAAGGAAATGATACCCTTGGTCCAAGTATGCATTTAATGGTAAGTCTAATAAATGCGGTTCATTGTTAATTATATAAGTTAATAATTCAGTGAGATCAAGTGAACTGTATGCCTAGCTAGAGGCCGCTTCAGTTCAAGTGGATTAATGATATTAATCCACAACTTACTCTTGACTGAACCCGTAGGGTCACACAAATAGTACGTAAACGGATCAAGTACTTAATGGTGTTAAATACTCCATCTATTGATATTCGAAATCGACGGATCTTGGTTCCAGTGGGAGCTGAGATCGTCAAAGGCAAATAATGAATACTCCGGAAACGATGATATTGCCGGAAACGGAAATATGGATCGTATCGGAAATATAAATATTATCCAAGTAGTAGATGTTGCCGGAAACGGAAACATGGTACGTATCGGAAAATATTATCGGGAATGGAAATATTGCCGGAATCTGAAATATTGCCGGGAACAGAAATATTGTCGGAATCGGAAATATTATCGGAATCGGAAAATAATTCCGGAAATGGAAATATTAAATATTTGTTCGAAACGGAAATTTATTCCGGAATCGGAAATATTAAATATTACGGATATTTAATGAAATACCCCCGAGTTTTGCCTTAATTCACCAAATGCCCATCAAGTTTCAATAATTCATAAAATACCCCTCACAAATCACTTAATACCCCCAAATACCCTTCAATGACGTCATCATCCTTAATTAACTCAATTACCAGCTAATTAACCCACCCATTTACCCATTTTTCCTAATTAACCCATTTTTTCCTAATTAACCCATCTTCTTCTTCTTACTTCTTCCACCACCACCCCTACTTCCTCTCCCTTCTTCCGCCACCACATCGCCCCCGTTTCTTCCTCCTCGACCCCCATCATCGCCGCCACCACCTCGGCCCCATTTTTCAATTATGATGCAATGTAACTCTACAATTAAAAAAAAAGGTTAGTTACACTCCCAATCACCTTGAAAACCCAATTAATCAACCCTTGCTTCCATTTTGGAAATCAGATGCATATTCGATTTAATCTCAAACACGAACCCAAATATTTGGAAATCAGAGGTATATTCGATTTTAATCAGCCCTTGCTTCCATTTTCCCTAAATTAATGAACTAGATAGAAAACAAGAAAGAGAAAATAGGAGAGGAAAATAGGGGGAAATGAAACAGTGGGCAATTGGGCATGAATCTGGGTTGCTCCAAATGCAAGAAACTCACTGAATTGGGAGTACCCCAAATTCGCCAAATTCAAATAGTAGCCCAGAAATTTAATTTTCAGATTAATTCACTAAATTGAGAGTACCAAAGTGCGAGAAATGGTTCGTGAATCCGGGTTGCTTTATTTTTGGAGGGGTTATTAACGATAGTGGTGGTGGCAGTTACGGTGGCGGGAGGAGGAGAGAGAAGAAATGAAACATTGGGCATTAATTTGGGTTGCTCGATTTTTCTGGGGATTCAAAATCCCTCACGCAATCTTACTCCCTCCTCTCGGCTTCTTCTTCTGCCATTTTTGCTGAAGTATGAGTTCTTCCCTAAATTCGAGATATGGAAGGAACGAAGAAAGAGGAATGTGGGATCTCATCCGCCGGCCGTCGTCTTCGAACCCATTCGCCACAATCGCAATTGGAAACCCAATTCTCTGGGTTTGCAGACATTTGCAAAGAGAATGAGATAAGAAAGAGCAGGGGAATTCGTGTGGTGGGTGGTGGGTGGTGGCCTGGTGGGTGGTGGGTTAATGGAAGATGGAAGGGGAGAGAGAAAAGAAAAAGAAATGGGTGGGTTAATGGGTTAATGGGTGGGTCAATGGGGAATTAGGTGGATAATTAGGGATTAGGGGGTTAATTAGGGATTAGATGGTTAATTAGCTGTTAATTGAGGATGATGACGTCATGGAGGGGTATTTGGGGTATTAAGTCATTTGTGAGGGGTATTTAGTGAATTATTGGAACTTGATGGGCATTTGGTGAATTAAGGCAAAACTCGGGGGTATTTCATGAAATATCCGTAAATATTATTCGCATCGGAAATGAATTCCGGAATCGGAAAATTAATCGGAAGCGCGACGTACGAAATAAACATCGGACGAGCTTGCTAGACGCAAGGCCTAGCACGAAGCTAGACCCAACGCCTAGCGAAGCCCGCGCGACCAAGCAAGTAAGCCCAACCAAGCGATGAGCAAGGCCGGGCCCGCGAAGCAAGGCCAGCGAGCTGCGCGCCCCTCGTGGGCTGCGAGGAGTTGCTGGGCCAAGGCTCAGCGCGCGCGCATGGCGCCCTTCGTGTGCTGCTGTGCGTGTGTGTGTTTGTGCTTGTGTACGAAACCTTGATCGATTAGGATTCGTTTAAGATTAAATTCCTAAATCCACTAGAATTTAATTAATTGAATTTAAGTTAAATTCAGATTAGTTAAATAGTTTCCTAGTAGGATTCTAATATCCGATTCCCATACCCTATAAATAGGTGATCATAGTTCATAATTTATAACGAGTAATTCAAGTATTCATTCAAGTTTTAGGCTTAAAACTCAGACTTTTATTTGTCATAGAAACCGAAAATTTCATAGTACCTTTGGCGCAATTCTAGTTAATTAAACCTAAGGCGGATCCGAGCGTGCTGTGGACTATCTACGGAGGGACGACATTTGGAGTCCTAGACTTGTTCTTGTTCGGTTCGGGCGCAGCTAGGGAGGGCACGCTACAAAGAGTATGCATCCTAAATTATGCTAATTGTTATGTGGCAATTAATTTGGAATCCTGGCTTTTATGGTTTTTCCGCATGATTTATATTCAGTTATATGTATCGTAACCTAACAGTTGTCTACCTTCCATTTGCAGTGAGGGAAATACACCGGTGAGTCGTTGACACAACAACTCCAGCAGTATTGTTACACCAACCACCTATCTGCTGATTTGCGTCTACACACAACAACACAAGATATATAAAGTCAAATTCTTTGTTCTATCGGAAGGCCCACCGCTCACGGCCACGCGGCCACCAGTTCGCCAATCATTGCCCACGAGCTAGCCATCTATGGACATAATCTGATGATGGATAGTTTATGTGATCAACGATTCATGCTTTTGCTTGTTTTTTTCTAATTAATTGACTATTGGGAATTGAAGCTTCATTTCGTTGGCCTATGTGAACTTGACTAGTTTAATCCGTTCTAATGAATTCGCTAATGCAACAAAAACGAAACTCCTCAACAAATCTAGAAAAAACTTTACATTTTTGTGATTTTTTAACCATTCATTGAAAAACGGATCGGGTTCGGATATTTCAGATATCCGATCCGAAATATCCAATTTGAAATTTTGGATATCCCAAATTTTTCGGATCGGATACGGGTTGTATTTTGCTGATCCGAAAATTTCGGATATCCAAAATTTTGAAGTGGATACGATATGATATCCGAAACTGCACAGCCTGAGCGCGGCATGCGACGAGCAAGCAGCACAACGCTGGCCTAGGGCACGACCCACGACGCAGGTGTTGCGTGTGTTGTTGTTGTGTGTGTGCGCATGGGCTTGCTAGCCGGGTTATGCTCAAAACCCTTGGCCGGTTATAAAGTCTATGTAATTAGGTTATTTTAATAACCTAGCTCATATCATTTTCTACACTACACTATTGATTCAATCCTAGAGTCACATCAAGAACCCTAATTCTCTATGTGCCTCCAAAGTTGAATATTTCCCAAAAGGTAACTACCTTGTGGAAGATCTAAGCTATCGAAATCAAGGCGGATCTGAACGTGTCGGTGGACGATTTGTAGAGGAACTACAAGTGGAGTTCTCGTTCGTGTTCGTAGAGCAAGTGGGAGTACACGGATCTAACATATGTATGCTTAATCTATACTTTTACATGGATCCTGGTTTCAGGATTGTTTTCACTTTGTTAATTTTATTAACTGTAAATCCCAACAAATTTTACAATTTAAAAGCACATTTCGACATTTTAAGCACATACATTTTTTCAGAATAATTCATTATATTTTAGTGATTGTGTTGCATTAAATAATATGTTCTTTTAAAGCAAATATGTTTTTTATTTGTAAAAATGTGCTTTTCATCTATAAATATGCGCTTTTAAACCATAAATATATGCTTTTTTAAGGAATCAAAATACAAAACAACCCGGTTGCATGTAGAGTTACGTACAACCGAATGTATATTCTACCAATTGATTTGGCGTCATTGAAGTACAAAAGAGCAGAGAATAGCAGAGCAGAGAATTAACAATGAGAAGAGTCAGAAAAATATACCAAAAACGGAAAAAAAAAAAAAAAAAATCATCATTTATGTAGTTTTTTTTTTTATGGGGAAGAACAATATCATTAATAATCAGTCATACGACATCTACAATGATAAAAAAGATCTGCATACCACATATTCAAATAAAATACATCACTTTTACAATCAAAACAATTACTAATTTGCATCCTAAAGCACAGTTCGTACTCCACCGCTTCTAGCTTGATGCGAGCAGTGATTTTTGATGTTTTCGCATCTTTTCAAGTCGAGCCCTTCACAATCTGCGCACGAATTGTTCCGATCGACGAGTTGATGATACACCCTAAACCTGTATGAATCCTTATCTCCTTCCCAATTATTGAAACCCTAAAAATAAAATTCCCATACATGGATGAGAATCAAGAACCTAGAAAAATCTAGGAAAAACCTAAATAAATTGAGAATAACCCAATAATAAATTGAGAACAAACCAACGGAAATAAAACCAAAAAAGACAAAACATTAAGAGAAAACAATGAAAAACACAAGAAGAAGGTCAGAAATAGTCTAATGTCCGAAGAGATTAGACTATTTCAGGCCTAAACGGCCAAGAAAACTAAAACCCTAGAAGATGAGAGAGAAGGGTGAAAAGGAGAGAGAGAGAGAGAGAGTGGCGTATTTAACGAAAAACTTCTAAAGATTTCATTTATGTAGTTGAAGAAGTGAAGAAAAGCATTGATGAATTACAGTATTCGTCGGATGTTCATTAATGACTGAACCTTCATTGATGGCGTAGCATAGAGAAATTGAATGGTTTTGCAGAGTTTTTTTTTTTTTTTGTAGGTTATCATTTGCTTACATAAAGGGAATTTGGAGGAACTTGGGTGTGGATAGGTAAAAATAATAACATGTGCCCTGCTGCCTGCACATTGCAAACCAATGGCCGAAATTTCTCAGTCAACGCTAGAAAATAAGTTTTGGTTGTTTTCGCAATTATTTTTAAGTTTAAAGTCTTTCTTGGTAAAAAATTTAAAAGGTTATTTTTCGCAAAATTCGGATTATAAAAGTTGTTTTTGGTAAATTTACAAAACCTTTTGAGATGGAAAATTTGCCAATTACTACCTAGGTAGTTTGTGTATTTATGAATTAGTACCTAGCTCTTTAAAAGTTGTCAATTACTACCTAGGTTCTTAATAATTGTTGCCAATTACTAACTAAATATCTATTAATCCATTTTGACACCAATTACTCAATTAATTACATCATTATAACCCTAATTTTAATTTGATTAACGATTAAAAAACTAAAGGAATCCAAAACTACACTAAATGACCCATACCCCAAAAAACCCCACACAAAACTAAACAAAAAGAAGACTACGATTACCCACCAAAACCAAAACCCAATTACGGAGTACATAGTTATCATCTATGTTCATCTCCTCGTAAAGCTTACTGCTGGCCAAAAACTTATGCTATCCTCGCCGGTGTTCTGCTCTTGGCCGGTACTCAAAAACCCTTGTCGGTGCTCCTCATCCATATTGTAGAAAATTGGGCTGATTGAGATAAAGAAAGAGGTTGGTTTAGTGTCTAGGCTATCCTCGCAGCCATAACTGATATTGGAGAAGGAGAAGCAAAAGGAGGGTTTTAGTAAGTCAGAACATCAATTAAATTAGTTTTCAGAATTTGATTGATTAATTATATAGTGTGTTTGATTTTTTTGGGTTTTTCAGATTTATGATTTTATTTGTTTTTGGATTTTTTTTAAAAATTTTAAATTATTAATTAATTAAAATAATTAAAGTATGATAACGGTTGATTATGGTATGATTAGTGACTAATTAGTCGGAATATGGACTAAGATAGTAATTGACAATAATAAATAAACACCTAGGTGGTAAATGACAAATTTTAACAAGTTAGGTAGTAATTTACAAAGTCACTAAAGGCCTAGCTTAGTAATTGAAAAATTTTCCTACTTTGCTCGTCAAACAGGAGATTAGACGGACCCCGTAGAGTTTCTTGACTCAAGCCCATCCGCAAGAAAGAAACAAAAGGCAATCTGGGTGGTCAGCCCTTCTACTTGGTTACTTCCCATTGACAATTCCCATTTCCCAGCGAGCCAAAGAGAGATAAAATGGAAGGTGGAGCGAAGAAAAACGAGTCGAGCAACATGAAAACAGCTTCCACTGACGAAGACCTCTCTGACATCCTTCTCCAAATTCGCGCTTCCAAGACCCCTGTATGCCATTTGCCATCTTCTTTACTTCCCCGTTTTCTTTTAATTTATTTTCCTTCTTTTACTGAATTAGGAAAATGGAATTTTTTTAACAACTATTCAACGTATAATTCGTTGTGTCTATATTCTATAATTTCTGGGTAATTGATTAACCGGGTATGTTTAATTGCAGGCAGTAATCAATTATGGTGCTTCTTGGTAAGTTGTTTTTATGGCTTTTGGTTGGTTTATTATATTTATTCTTTCAAGTTAACGGTTTCTTGTATATACACTGGTGTATTGTATAATCAATTAAAATCACATAAAATTCGTTCATTGCGAAGTTGACTCGTGTACGATTTGAGGCGATTAAGTTTGTTGTCAAAGCAGAATTATTTTTTTTGTTTATTATTATTCACTGCAAAAGAGTTAATTTCATCTGATTTAAAATCAAAATACTCAAGAGTGTGTTTCGATGTTTGAACATTTATACTTGATGTGTCCAACAACTTCATGAAAGTTGTAGAATATAGGTTTTAACCTGTCAGGAGAAATTATACATGGTATAATTATAAAGTCACAGGATCATGATCATCCTTTTTCTGAAGTTAAAATGGTGTACAGTAGTTTAATCAATGAGAAAGTTGATGGTCTTATCAGATATAGTTTTTCATATTCTTGTAAAATTGATGAATCTTTTACAGGTGCCGAGTTTGCAATCAGATACTGCCTGCATTTCAGCAATTCAGCAAAAAGTTCCCAAAGCTTTCGTTTGTTTATGCTGATATAGATGAGTGCCCTGAGACTACTCAACATATTCGCTATACACCTACATTTCAGTTCTACCGTGATGGTGAGAGAGTAGACGAGATGTTTGGAGCTGGAGAAGAACGGCTACATGACCGTCTTTGGTTACATTCTTGATGTAGTCTTGTGTGGGCTGTAGCCTAGGTTGAGGATGTATTCTGAAATTACAGTATATGAACCCAAAAGTTCCTCAAATTTAACTATAATACTACCCAAGATTTTCCATTCCCTCTTCCTTGACCACCCTTTTTTTTCTTTTATTACTTGTTATTTAGTATTTATTATTTATTATTTATTATTTATTTAGTTCAGTTACTTGGAAGAGAAAGGAGAAACCAAACACCATTCTTTAACAAAGGGTTTTCTTTCTTTTTTCCTTCATGAACCAAACGGCCCCTTAAGGATCATCTGAAAAAGAAAGGAGATGGTATCTTCCTTCTATAAGAGTGTATGACTCGTTGGAAATTTACCTAGACGGGACACCTCTCGTGGGCAAACAACAGTAAGCCTTTTCTTCAAAATGCTTCTTGCTTCCCTTGCTCATCCAAATGAGTTAGGGTTAAAGACTCGAAGGAGTTGGAAGATCTCCTATTACGAAAGGTGTTGCACAAGTCGGAGATCTCCCAGGTCTCAATATGTACTTATGGACACTTTGTCTGTCGATTAATGAATTACCTCAATAATAGTGTGCCTTTTGGTGAAGATGGTGCAAAGTTCAGGTGAATGAATATGTGTTCTTCCATGTCTTGAAAGAACTGGCTTATTGGACACAAGGAAAAATGATCCATCTATCGTCCAGAAGGTGTCAAGAATTCGTCCACTCGTGTTTGAAAGCATAGTAGAAGAGGCCCATGGTTGCATTATACAGTCAACCCATCTTGATAGGGGGAGCCTCTACTAAGTTTAGGGAGATGACCTGATGAGTGATGGCTATCTGACATTCATTTTATCTTCTGATGTACCTGCATGTTAGAAGTTTACTAATAAGTTATTACGAAAATGCAACTTCAGTCGCATTTTATAGGAACCTTTATTATAAATACAAAAAATTATGGAATGAGTACTAAATAACTGTTGCATTCTATGTTGTACATGTTAGAAGAGAATGGTGATCAATCTCTCAATGAACCAAAAAAACTGAGAACTATGACATCAAAAAACATACAACTAACGTATGCTGAATGCTTTTCATACGTCTTCTGATAACGGGAAGAGCTTCTCAAGCATGTTATTTGACAGGATCCTATTTGGGTCCAACTCCTTTCGTGCTTTGTTGTATGAATCCACCGGAAACCGCTTCTTTAACCTTGCTTGCAAATCCACAAGCTCTTCCTTGTTTTTCGGAATCTGAGAATCAAACAAAATTAGCACTAGTAAATGATTCTTGACTGTCTTCTGGATCCATCAAAGTATTGACTATGGAGAATACGAGACCAAGAAACTATGTCATTAAACCAGGCGAAATGTGCATTAAGTACCTCAATCTTTGCCCAATGTTCATAAGCAGAGTAAAGATCCCACAACCGAGATTGTGTCAAAAATCTATAGTGAAAGAATTCGTCGGTTATCTCCTTCCTCTGGCGAGGATCCGATGTCGGGAGGTACATGATGATACCAACCTGAAAAAACAGGTCATACATATAATAAAACGAAACTATGAATGAGAAAACACAATCCAACTTTTTCATCTCCATTTCAGCAAAACACTGTACTTATCATCCAACTGAAAAGATGTCCCAAGCAGACTTCCGGTTACTCCCTCAATCACAGATAAGTGTTGTATTGGTTATGCACAAATATTGACAAGTTATTAGGTACTTCATAATTTCATATTACATTGGTACTAAAAATGACAATAATACTGCATAGGTATCTAAAAAGACAAATAAAAATGTATGGGCCTATGGGTATTCTAAAAGGAAATACTATATAAAAGAGTAATGTGGTCAGAAATTATAGACCGGTGGGAGTATTTTGTTGTTCTGCGTGTTAAAATCTTTGGTTCAGGTGTAAATTTCCTTTAGCCCCCAAAACATAACCACTCCCATTCCCATAATAGTAATCTGAGCTTGGAAGATATTGGTGGAATGGTTCAGATTAGGAAATTTATCAGTAAAGACTTCTAGAAAATTTATCAGACAAGTGAAAATTAGTTATGTTTTGGAGGCTAACGGAGCTTAAGACAATTAAAATAAACTTCATGCATACAGCTTAAACTACCACCCTAAATTTTCAGAGGAATGTTCTTGAGAGCTTACAATTTTTGAGTGAATCAGGATGCCAATTTAAAGATCAAGCCTTAAAGATTTATGGTGAAGGTTTCCAGATCATCAAATTCAATTAACCAAACCGTTTTCAGAAAACATTAAACACAAAAATAAACGGGAGAGATTACCCAAGAGAATATGTCATCATCTAATGAGCTAGCTGGACTCATAGGGCTCTTACTCCGAGCTGTCCATCGTTGTTCAATGGGAGCTGGTGCAGGAATTCCTTCCTTCTCTATCAGCTGCTTCAGTTTCTCAATGTACTCGAGGTCCTTCATGTTAGGTTTTGCTAGGGTTCCAGCTGGGAAACATGTCTCTGAGACCCACTGCTGACCTCCACAATCAAAACCTAAGATTTCGTCACTCCAACCCACTCTATATCCCTCAGATTTCTTCCAGAATTCAGCTTCAGCTTGATTCACTTCAATGATATGTTCTGCATTTGCGGGATCTATAGCAAGAAGTTTGTCTCTAAGCTCTGTAAATGATAGCTCATTTATGTCTGGATAATTTTCTGTGGGAGAAACTCTGCAGAAAACACGAGAGATGTCAAATTTTACCAACTTGGAGCTTAGAAATATACAAAGAGGAAATAAAAAATCTAAATAAAACAGCTGAAATTAGTTTGAGGAGAAAATACATAGACAGAAATTACAAGATGTTCAAACTGGTGGATTTTATTTGCACAGATATTTTATCATTCATCATAACAGAAACAAAATTGTATGTCCTATACCAGCGAGGCAACAAGAGAGGCATAACTACAAGAGATATGGAAATCTGACAGCATTAAATAAGCTGTTTCTAAAGCTTCTTAGCAGAGAAATTGTGAAATGACAATACACTGCGGTACTACACTAAGAAGCAGTATATTAATACCTATATTTCTCCAGTGAGTTCCTGTACAGCTCTCGTACATGTTGAAGTGCTTCATCTTTAGTGTATTTAGGTTTGAAATTCTTTGGACGGCTCCACCTTGATACAGGGTTGCATGTCACAACCACAACAGTTTCCGTGTATGGGATATACAAGTACTTTACATGCTTATTTTCAGAGAGTAGTTTCCTGCAATGGGAAGCAAATACTGCTTTATTTGTGGTGATTGGTGAATAATAACACTATACTACTATAGTCACTAGTACTTCTAGAAAATGTCATAGATACATAAAAATAGTTATTAAAGAATGTTTCTAAACTTTACAACCAACGGCAAAGAGAACACTGCCATAAGAAGGGGTCGAAACCAATCAAATAGACAAATGCTTTGTACGTCACTGCAGTTAATAGGCGAAGGCCTGTGTCTGTCAAATCCGTGTTTTGGCCTGGTTAGTGCGAAGAAGCTTATTGTTTCTAGGATTACCCCTCCTGTTACTGGATTCTCTTAACAGTTTATAGGTCCCCAGACATAGATAGGAAAGTCCCTACCAGTTTTACTATTTGACCCATACAAATTATTTTAATCAGTCAATGAATGCCCTTTCGGGTTAGGTTCCCAACACAGGCTAAATCTTTGCAAGAATCTATAAACAAAAAAATACATGCTTCAGCTTGAGAGGCAATTTCACATACCCCTCTACCCTGGCATAGAGCACTTGGTAGTTGGTAAATAACATTAAACTAGTACACATAGTCTAGTACTCTACTGAAGCCCAACCCCAAACTCTCCCGAGGAAAAAAAAAAGAAGAAAAGGGGAAGAGAGGAGAAAGGAGAGAGGGAGAAATATAACCTTAAAATACAGAACTTGATCAAGGATTTTTCTTCAGTGTAATTGCAAAAATTAACATAAATTTTCAAATAATCTAAGATGATAGAAATTACTTGTGATTTTTCTTTATCTCATCCATATTAGAGATATAGGTGTGCTCTACAAGCTCCTGCCTATCAACACACTGAAGGGTGACTTCAGCCACTACTCCGAGTCCTCCAAGACCAACACGAGCAAGATAAAATAGCTCCGGATCTTTCTCTTTAGATAGCTCTATAGTTCCCTTGGCAGGAGTGACCAGTTTCACGGAAATAACTTGCTCATCAATAGGTGGCAATCTTGCACCAGTGCCATGAGCACCAACCTAAAAGCATTTTGGTGTTAGAAACAAAGCTAGGGAGGAGAAAAATGCTTATACAATATTACAGTACTTATTCTGTTATGTATTCTTCTAAGACACAGTATGATGAAACAAACCTAGAACACCATAACTTTCCAAATATAATTATAAAAATCCTTATGATTTTCCTCGCCTCTCATATACCAGATTTTTTTCTCTATGCAAACCGGGAAAGAGGTCATTTCTTTGCCTTGCATTTCAAGAGGACAGAAAATACATCTACGGACAACCTCCTAAAGAAACAACTGTATTGAGAAAGAAGTATTTTCGTATTCCCTTCATAGTTAGATCATACTGTGGTCCTTAACATTTGTCAAAAGACAACTATCACACCTTTGGCAAAAGTAGATTGATATAAAGGTGGCCTAGTAAATATAAAACAATCATTAAAAAGCATATACATGGAATATTGGAATGTAAGCTATATATATATATATATATATGGGCATTCACTTTGAACATCAAAACTGAAGGAGTGAAGGTAGTTTAATCAGCAAAGAATCATACATTCATTGAAATAACTGAGCTTGAGAATTTAGTTCTTGTTTCATCAAATTCTATCATGATTGGACAAGTAATCTCCATTTTTGAAAACACAAATCTTAACAATGCTAAAAACAAAAAAAGTTCCATGTAGTTAACAATTAGAACCAAACATCCTCTGATTTCTAGCACATTATCCAATAATATATTCTTAGCGGCATTTGTAGCTTCGACTTCTTTCTCCCAGACACCTAAAGCTAGATTCAAAAACCAGTGAAAGCTGAAACTTATCCTAGAGTTCTCCTGCTAAACTTTCTAGTTAAGTCATAGTTTCATCATCTAAGAACAAATGTATGTCACATAAGATTAGTGTTACCTAACTCGCTAGTTTGAGTCCCAGACAGTGGATACAGGTTCACAATTCACTATCTAATTTGTTAAATTAAGCCCAAAAAGTACGACTTTCATGTTAAAATCTCCGTTTATTGGTTCACAAGTGATTGGGGAATTAGGAAAATCCCGCCAACATCGATGACCTTCATCTACACACCATACCCACATAAAGTAACTCCTACATTCTACAATCAACATTCTAACATTCTCACACAAAAGGGAAAACAAACAAAATTTGAAACCATTCAAACCCAACAACATTCAGCAATATCAAATGGAACCCATAAAGCTGAAAACTAATTAATTAATATGCAATCGACCTGAAGAATGCCACCAATCTGCTGCTCCCTAATAGAAGCAAAATTTTGCAAAGTAAGTCCGTACTCCTTAATTTGATCAACAAGCTGCTGAACTCTAATACCAGCTTCAACTCTAACAGTCTTCTTCTCCTTATCAACCTCCAATACCTTATCCAACAAGCCCAAATTCACCATGCCAGCCCGAGAAAGCCCAACCCCATTTGGAGAAAGACCCGACCCAACAGGCCGAATCTTCTGGGACTTTTGATGGGCTTCTTGGACAAGTTTTTCGAGGTCCGAAACCGATTCCGGTTGAATGAAATTGCGGGTATGGACCTCATGGGTACCACTCCAATTAGAGATGGTATGAAGATCTTCGGGGAGAGGGGCGTATTTGAAGAGTTGGGCTTTTTTGTGCTTGGCGTTTTCCGGGAAAGGGAAGGAATAGTAGGTTCCAACGCCGCAACCGAGGAGGAGGAGGGAGTATCCGATGTATTTGCGGATTTCGGCGGTGGTGGAGGCCGTAGGGTCAGAGGAGAGAGAAGAGAATGAGCGGGGGTGTAAGGCGGGGTTTTGGAGGATGGTTGAGTTTGCGGAGGTGAGGGATTTGATCGGGTTGGTGTTTTGGTGTAAATGGCGGTGGTGATGGTGGTGGAGGAGAGAGGGAATAAATCGTCGGAGATTGGTTACTCGGTGCATTTTGGTGGTGGAGGAGAGGTGGTGATCCACGGACTATACAGTGTTGACACTTGACACAGATTGTAAGCGTGAAAATATAGTTTTGTTGATTTTCGCAAGTTCTGTTTGCTTTTTTTGTTTTTTTGTTTTTTTTGATGAAGGTAAAACTGCAGGGCCTAAGTTATCAAAAAAAATTAACGTTTGAGGGTCTAAGTTTTATTTTTGGTTGGATCTATCTTCAATTTTTACGCAAATTTATACTTAACTTACCCTTAATTAGACCTGTCAAACGGGTCGGTCGGGTCGGGTTGTAAAAAATTATTTTCGGGTTCGGGTTGAATCGGGTCGGTCACTTTCGGGTTCGGGTTTATAAATGCTTGTTCAAGACCCAGAACTTTCGGGTTCGGGTCGACCCAACGGGTTGAGAGATTTTAAAACGCGCATTATATTTTCATTAATTTAGGTAATAAATATACAAAATATGAGCAAAAATTAACAAAAAGTTTATATTTAGTCAAATTCAACCATATAATGGCGTATAATTCAAATTAAAATTATATTACACACAACAATAGTAAAAACAACCTGTTTATTATGCTTTAATTTTCTCATAATCTCATTTTTTAGTATAAATACAATGATTTTCAATCGGTCGGGTCCTAAACGGGTTCGGTCGGGTTTTGACCCATTACATTTCGGGTTGCTCGGATTCGGATAAAATCGGGTTACGGGTCACAAAATCTTGTTCAGGACCCATTATTTTCGGGTCGGGTTCGGGTCGGTTTTCGGGTCGGGTCGATTTTTGACAGGTCTACCCTTAATCGAATATTATTTTTTAAAATACATATATCATGAGAATTGAGAACCCCTTTTATAATGAGAACTCCTCTTTTAATGAGAACTCTCGTCCTCAACCCTTGGATTTTGATGTACGGTCAAGATTTACACGCTAAAAAAAACTCATTAACTTAAATCTCTAAAGTATAATAAAAAAAAAATTAACCGATCAATTACAACAACCCTTATGTTTCTTTATCACGTTGTTCTTCAAATCTACCAATCATCTTGATAATCATCATATTAGGAAATCGCAGTACAATACTCGCCAACCAGTTTCTACCGTCGTTTCCTTGTTGTCGTCATATACATTGGATAAGATCATTGATGGAGCAATCAACTGCAACAAACCATTGATTACCCGGAGGTAAAATAGATTTTCCAATAACACCATTGTATAGTTTTCCACAACAATATATGTATTTAAACCTACGAAGTACTTTTGCTATGATGAATTAATCTTTTAATTAGTTTACACCCTTAATATGAACTATTATGAATTATGAACATTTTATGGTGCTTATTCTATTCGTAAACCTAACCTAATATTAATATGAAATAATTCTTATAATAAACTATTGAACCATCTTGGACGTAAATTTGTTAGTGAAATAATTTTTCTACATAGCCAAATTTTATTTATATATTTATTCAATTTTATGTATATGAGTCAAAAATTTTGTAAGTGCTTGATTTGGAAGGAAATTTTTTTAAACTCATTATTACTTTGGACCTAGTTGTTTCTATGTTGGTTCGATTATTTAGTACTAAATCTAATCGAGCATACAAACAACATTCATGCATAATATACATTCATTCACAATATATATATTGTGCATAAATAAACGTTGGTGAAATAGTATGACCCAAAACTTTGTCTTGAAGCATCCAATTTTCTTCACCTTATTAGCTTGGCATCGTCTTGAAATTCAATCAATAAGCTAACTTAAAGTTCTAAACTAGAAATACTTGAAATAATTAAAAATTACATCAAAATTTCAATGGTACGCAGACCATATTTAAAACTTTACATTCAAAGATAAAACGGTACGCAGACCGTAATTAACTATCCTAGATTGGCTATACTAGTCACTTTGAGTACCTGCATTACATAAAATATACATTCCATGCATTTATCCATTCGTATCCTAAAACGAATGGCCTAAGTAAATATGCAAGTATTTACATGATTTATTTAAAAATCACGTTCACATAAAACGCGTCCTAAAAGATTAATCAATTCCGAATTATTAATCCTTAGAATTTATTCTAATCAAAATTTAATTTAATTAAAATAATGGTGCCCTACGAAAATAATTAAAATAATTATTTCATTTTAATTTTATTAAACGGCTCCCACTCAAACCAATATTTTAAGTTGGATAATTTAATTTTAAATATTTAATTAAAGTCACGGCCCGGCCCAAGTTAAATAAAATAAATAAATAAATATCCACCGTTAGCCATTTCATGCAAAATTAAAATTAAAGCCCAAACGAAGCAAATATGCACATATCGATGCATCGTGGGCTAGGCGAGTGCCCAGCCCAATGACGCGTAGTGCCCTGTTGCCTCGCACCCACACGAGGGCGCAAGCCCATCGCGCAGGCACGAGCATCGCAGCAGCGCGCAGGCCCAATGCCCGCGCCCACTGCCCATGCCTCGCCGCTGCTCGCAAGCCAAGGCCATTGATGCTGCCTTGCTTGCTCGCTGCTTCATCGCTGAGCCAAGGCATCGCCTTCCTTGCTCGTCGTTGTGGCCAGCGCACGCTTGCACGCCCAGCTCGCTTGCTGGCAGCCTCGCGTTACTGTGCCAAGCTACGGGGGCAGCGCGCATGGGCTACGTCCAGCCACACGCACCGCACACCCCTCGTTCCGCGCCTTTGGCTCGTGCCATATGAGCCAATTAATTAAAAATATATATATTTTTAATTTCATGAAACTTCATTTGCATGAGTTATTTCTCTTGAAATTAACAAAATTAATCGTTTTTATTTTCGAAAAATAACAAAGTGGGTGATTTAATTAATTTTCCAACAATCCAATTTTGCAAAATTTATTAAATCTTGGCTAACAACATTCAAATTTAAAGAACGAACAATGTCAACAAAAATTGGAACATATTTGATAATCCAATCCAAATTTTCAAATCGTTCTAAACATTTAAATTTCAGATTTTTACCAATTTGGTTTAAGTGACGATTAAAATTAACGAATCTAATCAAAATTTTAATCCAATAATTTTTATAAACTTCCATTTATCATGAAATTATATTCCCTATCCCAATTAAACAAATTTCCAGATCTAAATTATTTAAAAAACCAATTTACGATCTAAACATTACCAATTTAGGGAAAACTAAAATTAGGGTTTATACTTAACATTTATGGCCGAATTTTACCATAATTTTAAAATATACCCAAGAACAGTAGGGAGAAATTGAAGGAAATAATGCCCTTGGTCCAAGTATGCATTCTATGTTAAGTCTAATAAATGCGGTTCAGTATTAATTAACAAGTTAATAATTCAGTGAGATCAAGTGAGCTGAATGCCTAGCTAGAGGCCGCTTCAGTTCAAGTGGAATTAATGATATTAATCCACAGCTTACTCTTGACTGAACCCGTAGGGTCACACAAATAGTACGTAAACGGATCAAGTATTTAATGGCATTAAATACTCCATCTATGAATATTCGGAACCGACGGATCTTGGTTTCAGTGGGAGCTAAGATCGTCACAGGCAAGAAATGAATACTCCGGAAACGATGATATTGCCGGAAACGGAAATATGGATCGTATCGGAAATATGAATATTATCCAAGTCGTAGATGTTGCCGGAAACGGAAACATGGTACGTATCGGAAAATATTATTGGAAATGGAAATATTACCAGAATCGGAAATATTGCCGGAAACGGAAATATTGTCAGAATCGGAAATATTGCCGGAATCGGAAAATAATTCCGAAAACGGAAATATTAAATATTTGTTCGAAACGGAAATTAATTCCGGAATCGGAAATATTAAATATTGTTCGTATCGGAAATAGATTCCGGAAATGGAAATTTAATCGGAAGCGTATCGTACGAATTAGCATCGGACGAGGCCTGCCGGACGAAGGCCCAGCACGAAGCCAGGCCATCGCCCAGCAAGCACGCACGCCACAGCCCAGCGCGCACAAGGCCGCGCATGCGTGGGCCGCGCTGCGTGGGCTGCTGCTCGCATGCGTGGGCAGCCCTTGTGGCTGCCGTGTGTGTGTGAGTTTGAGCTCATGCGAGATTCCTGAATCTGCAAGAGTCAGTGTATGATTAAATGTCTATTCCTATTGGATAAATTGATTAAGTAGAATTCATGTAGAATTCTAATTCCAATTAATTCGCATCCTACTAGGATTACGATTCCTTTTCCATAACTCTATAAATAAAGGCCTAGGGGTCATAATTTATACATAAGTTTCAAAGTATTCAAAAGTGAGGTTTTTGAGAGAAAATTCAAACACCCATCTTGCCCCAAAAGTGCCGAATTTTCTGAGTACCTTAAGGGCGATTCTAGTTGGTCAATCTTAAGGCGGATCCGGACGTGCTGTGGACTTTCTACGGAGGGACGACACTTGGAGTCCTAAAAGACTTGTTCTTGTTCGGTTCGGGCGCAGCTAGGGAAGGCACGCAACAAAGAGTATGCATCTAATTATGCTATATGATTATGTGTAAATAATATGTTTCCTGGGTTAATGGTTGTTTCCGCATGATCTATGTAAATGTCATATGTATCATAACCTAACAGTGGTATCACGAGCCCCTTATTATTTTCATAATCTAAATTGCATGAACATGGTTAAATATTACAAATTTGCAAGAATTAAAAGGGGTGATTAATTTTCGTAATTGTTAATTAATTGCAAATTGCGTTTATTTAAATATATGTACGCAGTTTTTCGGCAGTTTCTTCATTACTCATCCGAATTGAGTGATTTTTGTGTCAATTCCGCATGTAAAAGGCATTCTAAAATTTTGACAAAAATAGTATTTTTCTGCCGAACCCAGAATTCTCAAATTCGAAGCCTAACTATGACTTTTCGAAGGTTTTAGTTTTTCGGATGCAAAATTTCGTAAATTTAAGATGTTAAATTAAATATTTGCGATTCCTGTTGATAAATCTTGAATTTTTGATTGACCTACTGCATATGTTTAACAAGTTTGAATGCCTAGTCTTGTTAATTATGCAATCTAATTTGTAATTATGATTAATTTGTTGAAAATTAGAATAATTTAGAATTAATTTGATTTTCATAATTAATTGTAATTTAATTAGAAACCTATGATTAAAAACCACCATAAAAATTGTAAATTTACGATAAATTTTAAATTTTTATGACCTAGACTTGAATCCATATCAATCGGAAATCAATTGGATAATAAATTTTCGATTTTTCGCCCTAAAATTATGAAATTAATAATATTTATTAATTTGTCATTAATTTTAAATATAAATTTTAAATTTTTATGCGATTCGTTCAAATAACTTGCACGCACGAAGCAATGGACGCTTCGTGTTACCCTTAAGGGGTGTTGTATAATGCGGGCATGCGACGACGAGCAAGGGAGCTCGTCGCCCGTGCGGCACGAATGCAATGAGCAAGGGCGTAGTGCACGAGCACAAGGCAGCAGCCCTGCCTTGTGTCGTGTGCCACGAGCAATGAACGGATGGGCATGGGCGAGGGGCGAGCCAAGGCAGTCGCGTGTGGGCAGCAAGCGAGCTGCGCCACAGCGCGCGCTGCCTCGCACAACAGCGCGCAGCCTCGTGCGCAGCGAGCGCAAGCTCGCGTGCCACGAGCGCTGCGCACAGCATCACTCGCGCGCACCAGCGAGCGATCTCGCGCGCCAGCGAGCGATGGCTCGCGCGCACCAGCGAGCGATCTCGCGCGCCAGCGAGCGATGGCTCGCGCGCACCAGCGAGCGATGGCTCGCGCGCACCAGCGAGCGATCTCGCGCGCCAGCGAGCGATGGCTCGCGCGCACCAGCGAGCGATGGCTCGCGCGCACCAGCGAGCGATCTCGCGCGCCAGCGAGCGATGCAGCGCCCCAGCGAGCGATGGCTCGCGCGCACCAGCGAGCGATCTCGCGCACCAGCGAGCGCGGTAACGCGCGCGCGCTGCGAGCGATAGCTCGCGTGCGGTGGGCGCTGTGCGGAGGCTTGCGTATGGGACAGCAGCAGCTATGCAACGAGCGCATGGGCTGCGCGCACATGGCCAGCAATGGCTGTGTGCGTACAGCCCATGGGCGTGCAACGCGTAGGGTGTTTGCGTTTCGATTAGATCGTTTTGAATGTTTAATTTGAAAATTTCAGTTCACGTAATTTTAATTAATTTTAAAATTAATAATTTGAATTAATTTCTTGGATTTTAATTTTGAATATTATAATTATAATAAATGGAATTTATTCTAATTATTTTACTAAAATTAAAATCATGAATTAATTTAAATGCGACTGAAATTAAATTAAATTTTGGATTCAATTATAAATTTATATGAGCTTTAAATTTTAATTAAATTTGTATGTTTCCGGTTAGACTAGAAATACAATTTTATGTTTAAAATTAGTAAAGCATATGAATTTATTGGTTTGAGTGGGAGCACTTTTTAGTCATAAACTCTTGATTAGGTCTACAAATCCTTAAGGTTAAAACAACTCGATTAGAATTAATAAGGACTGAATAATTGGTAGATTATTGGTGCCCTTGATTAATTGCTGCAAATGTTTACGTGATGCATAATGTGTTTAACTAACCAGCTATGTGGGCCATTCATGATAATGAATGGGTGAATGGTATATATTGTATATGTACTGTTTTGCAGGTTATGAAGTGACTAGTATGGCCCAAATAGGATAGAAAATATGGTCTGCGTACCATTAATTTGAATGTAATTGGTCTAAAGTACCAAAGTTGTTTTTCAATTCAAATATGGTCTGCGTACCATCAAATAGTTGTAATTAGTTATAACTTATCCTATTTGAAGAAAATGGTGCCTCCCACGGAGATTTTCAAGACGGACTTTGAAGTCAAAGCTTCAAGATGAAGTCGGGCCATACTAGATCACAAATATCTTATGCATGTTTTAAGTTATTTATTGCTTTAAATATGTCTTAAAATGCATGAGATCAAAAGCTTGATTATGTTGCATGATTAAGGATTTTAGTTCACTTAAAATCTAACCAACATAGTAAGAGCCTTAAGTTCCAAACTTAAAAATTGAGTTAAAAGGTGCCATGCCAAAATATACACTTGCTTGGATATCCTTTACATCAATCTAGTAATAGTTTTCGCTCAGCGAGGTGTTACTTATTGGTCCTAAAGGGGCAAGGTACACAAATAATTGTGAGTACATGTTAGTTTTGGTGAAACTCAACGATATAAGTAAGGAGTCCTTTTATGTCGTGGCAAATTCGATAGGTTTACCTAATAAGTTCTTAGACGTACCTATCAACCAAGAATAGTTTCTAGACTATTAGCAAAAGGCTTTTGCTTACCTAAGATGTTCTATGATTAAGTCGACAAACTGTGCTTAGTTCTTCAATGATTTTAGGATCTTGGAATCATTTTATTCACACCTGCCGGAACACATAACTTGAATAAAATGCTTAATAAACATTGAATTATGCATGAATGCTAGAATTTAAGTTTATTAAGAGAAACTGTGAATGGTTATTTATTTGTTTATTCTTTTCAATTGTAGTTTTAATATGGCAAACAACAATCAAAACATCATCATGGGTTCTGAGCTTATGGTCAAGCTGAACCTGACAAATTTTCTTGAATGGGAAGCTAAGCTAGTTGAAATAGTCAAACTCAATGGACTTGAGTATGTACTATCACATCCCATGCCAAGCTACTATGCCAGAGAAATGACCTCTGAGAGATTTTACGCCTGGGATGCGGATCTCAAAAAGGTTATGAGTCTCATGCTGAACAATATCCCTGATGATTGGGCTAGAAGGTTTGTAGCCTATGAACCTTTTACGCTCATCAAGAATCTGAGGGATATCTGTCGTGGAAGTACGGAGGACAGGGACCTGAACGTCCATGAGTTGATTGAATCAATGTCTGGGCTAAAGGTTAGTTCTCCCAACAGGTGTTATAGGATGGAGGTCCAAGAAACACATGTTCAGCTCCTTCGCACTAAACAGAGGGTAGGCGTCCCACTGAGGTTCCATGTGGATCTTATGTGTTCATATTTTGATCGCCTAAGTCTACTAGGAACACCAATAAGCGAAAGGATGGCAGTCTCTGTCTTGCTCAATTCACTACACAGTGGGTTTGGTCGCTTCAAGCAACAATACCTAAGTGAACCAAGAGAAGAAACAGTTGCAGAATTTATTCACCTTGTCAGAAAGGCTGAAATAGTACTGGACTGTGAAGCCAAAGATTTACTCAAGGCTAGAAAGAGACCATTCAAGAAAGGTGGAAAGTCCAAGGGCAATGCTAAATCAAAGAAGGACAAGTCCACATCAAGCTGTCTTTATTGTGATGGAATAGGCCATTACAAAAGAGAATGTCCAAAGCTAAAGGAAGATCAGAAGAACGGAACAGTCGTTCCATCTTCAGGTATTTTCGTTATAGACTGTATACTTGCTAATTCAACTTCTTGGGTATTAGATACAGGTTGTGGCTCACACTTATGTTCCAATCCACAGGGACTAAGAAGAAGTAGAAAGTTAAGCAAGGGTGAAGTCGACCTACGAGTGGGAAATGGAGCACGGATTGCTGCATTAGCTGTAGGAACTTACTATTTGTCGTTGCCCTCCGGGCTAGTTTTGGAACTGGAAGAATGTTTCCATGTTCCAAGTCTTACTAAAAACATCATTTCAGTTTCTTGCTTAGATGCTAAGGGATTTTCCTTTATAATAAAAGACAATAGTTGTTCGTTTTATTTTAAAGAGATGTTTTATGGATCTGCTAGATTAGTCAATGGACTTTATTTATTAGATCACGACAAACAAGTATATAACATAAATACCAAAAAGGCCAAAAAGGATGATTCAGATCTCACCTATCTGTGGCATTGTCGATTAGGCCATATAAACTTGAAACGCTTAGAAAGACTTCAAAGGGAAGGAATTCTAGAACCATTTGACTTAGAGGATTATGGTAAATGCGAATCATGTTTACTTGGCAAAATGACAAAGCAACCTTTCTCTAAAGTTGGAGAAAGAGCAAATGAACTATTGGGTTTAATCCATACAGATGTATGTGGACCAATGAGTACAAATGCTAGAGGTGGTTTCAGCTACTTTATCACTTTCACTGATGACTTCAGTAGGTATGGTTATGTCTACCTAATGAAGCATAAGTCTGAATCCTTTGACAAATTCAAGGAATTTCAGAGTGAAGTAGAGAATCAATTAGGCAAGAAGATTAAGGCACTGCGGTCTGATAGAGGCGGTGAATATCTGAGCTATGAATTTGATGACCATCTGAAAGAATGTGGAATTCTATCAGAATTGACTCCTCCTGGAACACCACAATGGAACGGTGTGTCAGAACGGAGGAACAGAACCTTGCTAGACATGGTCAGGTCAATGATGGGTCAGGCCGAACTTCCATTAGAATTTTGGGGACATGCACTAAATACAGCTGCACTCACTATAAATAGAGCTCCGTCTAAAGCTGTCGAAAAGACTCCATACGAATTATGGTTTGGAAAGCCTCCAAATGTGTCTTTTCTTAAGATTTGGGGATGTGAAGTATACGTCAAACGATTAATTTCAGACAAACTTCATCCAAAATCTGACAAATGTATCCTTGTGGGCTATCCAAAGGAAACAAAGGGGTATTACTTCTACAATACATCTGAGAACAAAGTGTTTGTTGCTCGAGATGGTGTCTTTTTGGAGAAAGATCACATTTCCAAAATGACAAGTGGGAGAAAAGTAGACCTCGAAGAAATTCGAGTCGAACAACAAACTCTAGAGAATGCTCAAGATGACATTCAGGATGAAACTCAGAGATCTTTAGAAGAATCTGGTGAGAATCATGGTCAATCTAGAAATGTTACCCCGCGTAGATCGCAAAGATATAGATCTCAACCGGAAAGGTACTTAGGTATTTTGACGAACGAGAGCTATGACGTTCTATTACTTGAAAGTGATGAACCTGCGACTTACAAGCAAGCTATGACGAGCCCTAGCTCCAAGCAATGGCAAGAAGCCATGCAATCTGAATTAGACTCCATGTCTGAAAACCAAGTATGGGATTTGGTCGATTTGCCAGATGGCTACCAAGCCATTGGAAGCAAATGGGTTTTCAAACTGAAAAAGGACAAGGATGGGAAACTTGAAGTTTTCAAAGCTAGATTGGTTGCGAAAGGTTACAGGCAAGTCCACGGTGTGGATTACGATGAAACCTTTTCACCAGTTGCAATGCTAAAGTCTATTCGAATAATGTTAGCAATCGCTGCATATTACGATTACGAAATATGGCAGATGGATGTCAAAACTGCTTTCTTAAACGGCGTTTTAACAGAAACTGTGTTTATGACACAGCCTGAAGGTTTTGAGGATCCAAAGAATGTTAAAAAGGTATGCAAGCTAAAGAAGTCAATCTACGGATTGAAGCAGGCATCCAGGAGCTGGAATATACGTTTTGATGAAGCAGTCAGTGACTTTGGTTTCATCAAGAACGCGGACGAATCTTGTGTATACAAGAAGGTCAGTGGGAGCAAAATTGCTTTCCTAGTATTATATGTCGACGACATATTGCTTATCGGAAATGACATTCCTATGTTGAACTCTGTCAAGATTTGGCTTGGGAAATGTTTTTCGATGAAGGATCTAGGGGAAGCACAGTACATATTGGGCATCAAGATTTACAGAGATAGATCTAAAAAGATGATTGGACTTAGTCAAAGCACTTATATCAATAAGGTGCTTGATAGGTTCAAGATGGCGGACTCCAAGCGAGGCTACCTACCCATGTCTCATGGAATGACTCTAAGCAAGACTCAGTGCCCAAAAACACTTGATGAGCGTAGACGAATGAATGGGATTCCATATGCATCATTGATTGGTTCAATAATGTATGCTATGATATGTACACGCCCGGATGTTGCGTACGCACTCAGTGCTACGAGCAGATACCAGTCAGACCCAGGAGAGGCGCATTGGACTGCTGCCAAGAACATTCTGAAGTACCTGAAAAGGCACAAAGATGACTTCCTGGTCTATGGTGGAGATGATGAATTAATTGTTAAAGGCTATACGGACGCAAGTTTCCAAACCGACAAAGATGATTTCAGATCACAGTCTGGGTTTGTCTTCTGCCTCAACGGAGGAGCAGTAAGCTGGAAAAGTGCTAAGCAAAGCACCATTGCGGATTCTACAACTGAAGCGGAGTACATTGCTGCACATGAAGCAGCAAAGGAAGCTATATGGCTAAGGAAGTTCATAGGAGAACTTGGTGTAGTCCCCTCCATTAAAGGACCAATAGCCCTGTATTGTGATAATAACGGAGCTATTGCACAGGCAAAAGAGCCTAGACACCACCAGAGAGTCAAGCATGTACTTCGTAGATTTCACCTTCTACGAGAGTTCGTTGAAAGAAAAGAAGTCGAGATAAGCAAAATTGGAACTGATGACAACATATCAGATCCATTAACTAAACCTCTGCCGCAAGCGAAGCACAACTCGCACACTGCAGCTATGGGAATCAAGCATATTGGAGAATGGCTTTGATGTCTCTGTTTAATGTTTTAAAGTTTTAGAGTTTAAATCTTTGTAAAACATTATTGGTTAATCATTCACAATAAATGAAAGGAATTCATTTTTCCATTTAATTTGTGGTTTATTAAATGATGAGTCCCTTCAACTTGACGATATATTCAAGATAGACTGTCAGGACCAGTCCTGTGACTAAGAAATGTCTATCAAGTGAACTTGAATGTCAAAGGTTGAAAATGGTCCCTAGTCGGAGTTTTCTATAAAATTGGACGCATAGAAAACGTTAGACGATTAGAATGCAAGATGACTAGTAGTTCTGTTTCTTGAACTATGTGGACATGGCAATGTCATAATCATTTGCATAGATACTTACTTTGGGAAGACTAGTATCGGACAAGACCTATGAAACTTTACTGTAAGAGATGAAAGTCTGTCATAAGTAAATTTCATTAAGTTATTAGACACTAAATCCTCAATACCTGAGTGATTTGAGATTACTTGTTTGAGAACTGGTTGCTTTGACGTTGACCAACCGTCGCACCGTAAAAGGAGGCTATAAAGGCAACGCTCAGGTAATCACCTATCAAACGAAGTCTAATCTCAAGATCGCAAGATTGGGATTGTCCTCCCATAAATCGGGATGAGATGCTTAAAAGTTGTACAAGGCCACTCGGAGAGCTAGAAACTGTGAAATGCATGGCCGTGCTCGGATGAATCATAGGCTATGATTATCTGTTTATTTGATCAGTTGAACTCTGAAACCGAGGAACACCTCTGGACATAATAAGGATGACAACTCTTACCTTATGTTCAAGAGCAAGCATCGAGCGACAAAGGAATTAGGAAATGCACACTTGTCCCTAAGGACAAGTGGGAGACTGAAGGAAATAATGCCCTTGGTCCAAGTATGCATTCTATGTTAAGTCTAATAAATGCGGTTCAGTATTAATTAACAAGTTAATAATTCAGTGAGATCAAGTGAGCTGAATGCCTAGCTAGAGGCCGCTTCAGTTCAAGTGGAATTAATGATATTAATCCACAGCTTACTCTTGACTGAACCCGTAGGGTCACACAAATAGTACGTAAACGGATCAAGTATTTAATGGCATTAAATACTCCATCTATGAATATTCGGAACCGACGGATCTTGGTTTCAGTGGGAGCTAAGATCGTCACAGGCAAGAAATGAATACTCCGGAAACGATGATATTGCCGGAAACGGAAATATGGATCGTATCGGAAATATGAATATTATCCAAGTCGTAGATGTTGCCGGAAACGGAAACATGGTACGTATCGGAAAATATTATTGGAAATGGAAATATTACCAGAATCGGAAATATTGCCGGAAACGGAAATATTGTCAGAATCGGAAATATTGCCGGAATCGGAAAATAATTCCGAAAACGGAAATATTAAATATTTGTTCGAAACGGAAATTAATTCCGGAATCGGAAATATTAAATATTGTTCGTATCGGAAATAGATTCCGGAAATGGAAATTTAATCGGAAGCGTATCGTACGAATTAGCATCGGACGAGGCCTGCCGGACGAAGGCCCAGCACGAAGCCAGGCCATCGCCCAGCAAGCACGCACGCCACAGCCCAGCGCGCACAAGGCCGCGCATGCGTGGGCCGCGCTGCGTGGGCTGCTGCTCGCATGCGTGGGCAGCCCTTGTGGCTGCCGTGTGTGTGTGAGTTTGAGCTCATGCGAGATTCCTGAATCTGCAAGAGTCAGTGTATGATTAAATGTCTATTCCTATTGGATAAATTGATTAAGTAGAATTCATGTAGAATTCTAATTCCAATTAATTCGCATCCTACTAGGATTACGATTCCTTTTCCATAACTCTATAAATAAAGGCCTAGGGGTCATAATTTATACATAAGTTTCAAAGTATTCAAAAGTGAGGTTTTTGAGAGAAAATTCAAACACCCATCTTGCCCCAAAAGTGCCGAATTTTCTGAGTACCTTAAGGGCGATTCTAGTTGGTCAATCTTAAGGCGGATCCGGACGTGCTGTGGACTTTCTACGGAGGGACGACACTTGGAGTCCTAAAAGACTTGTTCTTGTTCGGTTCGGGCGCAGCTAGGGAAGGCACGCAACAAAGAGTATGCATCTAATTATGCTATATGATTATGTGTAAATAATATGTTTCCTGGGTTAATGGTTGTTTCCGCATGATCTATGTAAATGTCATATGTATCATAACCTAACAGAAATTTCAATTAATTCCGAGTAGTTTAGATCGTGCAATTAACTGAAAAACTTCCCAAAATTGTTAATATAATTCATTAATTAACAAAAACGCCCATAAAATCAACTTCAAGGCCTGTTTTTGCGATTCTGTTCTCAAGAGTTGATCTTAGAAAATTGTTTTCAATCAGATTAGGGGCAGAAAAATTAAAATTCTGACACTTATCGAATTCAGAACATATTTTACGATCTATCCAATAATCCAGAAATATTTCGTAAATTCATGAAAAACTTCAGAAAATTTCGACAGCAACAAATACATATTAATCATGCTAAAAAGTACTTAAATACATAAGGCTCATGATACCACTATAGGGGAATACAGTTAAATACATATTCAACATAGCGGAACAATCCCCAAAGCCAGGAAGCATGTAAAAAGTACAGATTAAGCAAACTTACTTTCGAAGCGTGTTTTCCCTAGTTCAACGATTCACGAACACGAACAAAGAACTCCAATTGTCATTCCTCTACTTGGTTCACCGACACGTTCAGATCCGTCTTGAGATTCGTAGCTTAAACGTCACTCAAGCGTTTTTGGCTTTTAGGGAAGAACAGTATATATGAACGGAGGCAAAGAGAGAATTAAGGTTTCTCTTTGATTAGGTGTTACTAAACTTACATAGAATTAGAAAAGCAGTAATGTGGAAAAACATAAATTAATGGTGGTGTGTTATAACCCTAAGGTTATAACATGACCGGCCAAGGCACAAGGCCTCAACCGGCCACACACGCACCAAGCCCACGAGCAGCGCGCACAAGGCAAACGCAGCCATGGGCCTTGGGCCTCGCTGCTTTTCTTTCTGCCTTCGCTGCTCTCCGCTCGCGTGCCCAGCCATGCCTTGCGGGCTGGCTTCACGCTACTGGCGAGTTGTTGGCTCGTTGGGCCTTGCGCGCATGCGCGCTTGGCTCGACGGGCCGGCAGCCTTGTCTCGGCTCGTATTCGCGACCAACGTCTTACGGCTATTGTTTATCGTATAGTACTTGACGAATCACCGTCGTATGATACGATTATTAGTTTCGCCTAGCTTACGAATATTCGCGATACGATATACGATTCCGATCTAACGTCATATCGTATATTTATGTTTTTCCGAACTAATTCCCGAAAAGCTATTAAATGAATTTTCGATTCATTTAATCCGGTGATTTGTTACATGCCATTGGTGTGACCTTATAGGTTCAGTCAAGAGTAAGTTGTGAGCCTAATATAGATTAGAGTTCACTGATCGAAAGCATTGCTCCATCCATCTAGCTGTTCCGATCACTTGATCTTACTGAATTAATTGTTCGTAATTAATCTGAACCTTGGTATTAGACTAATGCACCTTGGGTGAAGGACACATTTCCTTCAAAAGCTATACAACACCTACATTTAGACTTTAGACATCCCAAAAACCTGAAACGCCAATTCATCATCATCTTAATCATGCGTTGCCAAAAAAAATGAACCACAATCCTTCAGTTGTTGGTAGTCTCCCCATTTTCAACTTCAACAATCTCTATTGCATTAGCCATTGTTGAACAACCAACAACAAAGGGAGTAAACTCCGTTCCTTTACCTTTTTCCACCTACGTCTTCTCCTTGTTGGAAGAGTTGTCCACTACCTGCTTAATTGTTGAAACAATCGAACCAAAAACAATTTGAGAAGTCGAAGAGACAGTAGCAGTCTTGTTTAGGATTTCTGCATTCTGACCAGTTGAAGTAGCAATTGCGAGGGCACTAGCACGAGCATTGTTTCATTGTTTGATACCATTTTTTTCCTTCTTTTGTACCATCTTTCATTCTTAATATCATTTAAATATATCATAATATGATATGGTGTGATTTTATTAAATACCATTCAACATAAAATGATACCATTGTTTCATTTTTTTGATACCGTTGTATTTTTTTTCGGGTACCATTTTTTCATTCTTGATACCGCTGACTCGTTTTTTTTGGTACTATTTAAATGTTTCACAATACCATAATTTGTAATTGTAAGATTTTAAATGTTTCACAATACCATTTATATTTTTCATAAACAGTGAAAAAGTGAAATATTATATCACATGTTCTTTTGTTTATGCACATATGTTCTTTTGGTGAATCATACTCATTGTGCACTATGGTCCATAATCCACGGATTGGTATCCATAAAACAATATAAAAAATAATTATAAAATTTTTATTAAAAAAGGAATATGGACATAATAGTTTAATGTATTTACAAAATTGTCATTTTATATATGTGTTTATCTATAACAGTGATATACATATTTACTTCCTCGATAGAGAGGGAAGAGGTAAAGAGACAAGAAAAATGTCTCTATACACCCAAAATTACATATAAGTAGCCTTGTCTTCATCAAAAGGTCTTGCACGCACTAGGTGTACAATAAGTTTATTGTACAACAAGATAACGGTTACCTAGTTTTTTTTTAAACTTTTAACATGTTTTGATTAACTTTTATATTATAATTTTTTTGATGGATAAACATTTTAGGTTACATAGTTACACTTATACTTCCTCCATTTTTTTTATAATTGCACCATCTTGGTTTTAGCACTATTCACTTATTCTTATATAGTTATTTTTTGTGATATATATGTAAGGAAAAATATATTCATGTGGGATCTTGTTCGGTTCGTCTCGAAATATACTTTCAAATTATCAAATTTTTATAATTTTTTAAAAAGTATAATGAGAGATATTAGTGGTTAAAATAGTGCATTGGCAAGCGTGAAATTCCAGATAGTGCAATTAAAAAAAATGGAGGAAGTATATTATTAGTGATTTGAAGGGATGTTTTTACTAAAGTGATATATTTTAAATAAACAACTTTTACATTATATCAGGGTAATTTTTTAACATTTTGAGTTGGACTTTTACTCCAATGTACAATATTTTGTACACCACCTTTAAATAAGATTTTGTGTGTCCTCTCAACTTCCTTTTAACTTAAAACGCATTAAAAAGGTATCATTTGTAAACCAACATAATAAAGCTTAGGTAGAAAAATATTTGACACGTGGACTTTTTTTTTTTTTTTTTGACATAGGAAAAAACTTACATTAACGAAAGAGATTACATATTACAACAAAATTCATTATCTAGACTATGGGGGGGGGGAACCCAAGCACATTCAAAGTTGCTAACATGAGTTCTACTAACTAATACATTAATTGCAAGTACAAAATAAACTACGGAGATAGAAGCCACCTTGTTTAATAGCCTTTGAATGATGGCCTCATCTTGCACATCTCCATTCTCTTTTACACTTGTGTTGTGGCTTGGGAAACTTTCACCACGAAGAACCCTTAAACCCGTGAACTTTAAATGACAGAGAAAAAAATGGAAGGAGGGTAAAATCACGAGAAGGTTGACTCGACATTGTGAGTAAAAACTCACACACAAAAAGAGCCACCAAAGATGAGTCGATATTCATATAAATGGATACGCAAAGTCTCTTCTACTTGACAAGGAGAAACTCAACTTACTAGACAAGCTATGAACCCCCAAACGATGAATTTAGGGAGCTGTCTTTAGATATGAAATTTTCTGAGTGAGGAGATCAAAATGACCACTCCTCACAACCAATCAACACTCGCATCCACCCTACGCTCCTTTCACACCTATTCAAACTACATTCTTACTCCATCCTATAACCCTACAATCTACCTTTAAGATCAGAACCATAACCACAATGTAAAATAACAGACATTTTAACACTCTAGTTAGGGTATCATCCTGTGGACATTGTTGGAGCTATGATATTTTTAGCTCGATTGCACTCCCCCAAGTTGGTCTCCTATTCTTTGAGGGATTTTGTGGGTATGATATAAGTTTGATGTTTAGTGTATAGATGATCAATTTATTTATTATTTTTCCAACGACAAATTATTGGTGTTTGGGCTCCTAATTGATATTCAATTGGGCCACTAAGTCCAAAGCCCAATGGCTCTAAACAGCAACATCAAACCTACCACAATGGCTATTCAGCCATCCACTAAGGCCCAAGGCCCAATAGCAATAAATGACCTATGGACATTTATTATGCAAACACTATAAATAGGCCGCCAAGGCTCACACCTCAAGGTACGTCCAATTTATCGCCTTAAGACTACTCTTCTAGAGAACTTTTCTCTAGAATCCGAGCATCGTTCTTACTTAGGCATCGGAGGGGCTTTCCTCGGAAACACCCCCGAGGCTAGTGATTTTACTCTTGTGTAGATGAATTCGGACTCGACTCATTCAAGCAAGCAAGATCTTCGACACACACACAAAAAGGGCCTTCATTCGAAGCCCATTGTTTCCACTTTTGCAACACTAGAACAATTTGGCGCCGTCTGTGGGGGAAGAACACTTCAAAGCCTTTAAAATACATTAACCACCTCTTTCTGCAAAATGGTTAATGATGTTGTCAACAACAATGATGACGATATGATAGTGCGGTCAGATTCAGAATCTGACGAAGAAGGGCACCCTCAATCAGTGGCGAGGTCACAGCCAAGCAAAGCTACGACCGCCACAAACGCAGGACCTCCGATCCCAACTAGGGAAGAGCTCACTGCGGCCATGACCATCATGCAAAACTTCCTTTTCAAAGAGAAACAGCAAGGATTGACAAAAGACCGCAGAGAGGAGAGGAGGACCAGGCGACGGCTGAACGAGCCACACAGTGTGGAGGTGTCTAGACCCGAACGAGAGCTCCCTCCCTTGAAAGGAACACACTTGACGTCGAGATGGATGGAAAGCACGTGGGACACCCAAAAAGAGCACAACAACAACCAGATTGGTTTGCAAGACCAACGCCTACTCCAACAGCTCTCCAAAGCGAATCGACTACTCGTAACACTCGGATCCGAAGCTCGGTACTCAGCAGGTTGAGGCCCTCGGTCCATTCAAGGTTAAGACCTTCGATCCATTCGAGGCTCGGGGTAGGCGAATCAAGTAGATCCAGCGAACGGCCCGAGGTCAGTAGCCGAGAAAGAAGAAGAGACAGGAGGCATGATCGAACCCCTAGCCCCCATCGTACGCCCGAGCGTTCTAGTCATAGAACCTCGGCAAACGAAGGCATCAGGGCTAGACTCGGGAAAAGAATCATGACTCCCACGTCATCCCCTTTCTCGGACGAGCTGATCATGGAAGAAATCCCCAAGGTGAGGCTGCCAGCACACCTGACATATAGCGGAACCACAGATCCAAGGGATCACATCATCTCCTACGAGCAACAAATGTTCTTGAGCCCCTACTCCGAAGCATGTTGGTGCAAATATTTCCCAACCACGCTAACCGGAGTGGCGGGAGAGTGGTTCAGATCGCTGCCGAAGGGATCGATCAAAAGCTGGAAGAAGTTGAAGAAGAGATTCTGCACGCAGTTCGTGAGCAACAACCGCCCCGAACGAACCACCGCAGAACTAACCTCAATCCAACAAGAAAGAGACGAAAGTCTAAGAGAATTCATGGCCAGATTCATGAAGGAATCAACAAACATACCAAACTTGCAGCCAGACGTGGCCATTTTCTCTTTGAAGCACGCGCTCCAGGAGGGGAAATTCCGTGACAAACTTTCAATGAAAAACCCCTCCAAAATAGCCGACGTGCTCCAAATGGCTGATGCATTCATCAGAACCGAAGAGTTCAACAAAGCTGCTGCAAGGTTGAAAGGATCGTCGGATCCGAGAGATATGAAAAATGTCCAGAGCAAGCCCGAGGGCAGTTCAAGGAAAGGGAAGGAGAAAGTGGGAGTTAGAGATATGAGCCCGAAGAAAGACGGGAGAAGGGGTGAACTTTAACCCAAATACGCTAACTACACTCCACTAGCTCTGCCCCGAAAGGACATTTTTAGCCTCAACAGAAATGATGAGAAGTGGAAGCTACCAGGGAAGCTCAAGTCCAACCCAGCTCGGAGAAACAAGAACAAATGGTGCGAGTTTCACAATGACTTCGGTCACCACACT
Organism: Spinacia oleracea; assembly: GCF_020520425.1. Classification (NCBI taxonomy): domain Eukaryota; kingdom Viridiplantae; phylum Streptophyta; class Magnoliopsida; order Caryophyllales; family Amaranthaceae; genus Spinacia; species Spinacia oleracea. The sequence goes on along the minus strand of NC_079487.1, from coordinate 41,147,385 downwards.
GAAGAATGCAACTCGCTGAAAGATAACATTGAGGACCTCGTTCGCCGAGGTTACCTGAAGCAATACTTGTTAGACCGAAGGGAGGAAAAAGAAAAGGCTGCAAGCGGCAAACCGCACGAGCAATCCAAGAAAAGGGTTTACGAAGCAACAGGGCAGAAGAAGAATGACATCCTAGTGGTGTTCGGGGGGCAGAAGTCTGGCCAGGCCAGCAAGAAACACCTAAGAGCTCTCTCCCATCGAGTCAACTTCAGCGCCGTGGGAGATAGCCAACCACACCCCCCGAACATGACCTTCACCGCTGATGATTGCTTCGGGGTCCAATACAAACATGACGATCCTTTGGTCATCTCCATGACCTCAATAACCACAACGTGCACCGAGTGTTGGTCGACGGAGGAAGTGCCGTCAACATCATCTTCAGAAATTGCTTCGAGCAACTGATCCTCGAGGAGTCAGAAGAATTGCTGACGAAAGTTAGCTACCCTCTGATCGGATTCAACGGATCCGCAGCTATCCCTCGTGGAAAGATCACCCTACCAGTTACAGTGGGCGAAGGTCAAGCAGCAAAAACCCTTCGAGACGAATTCTTAGTGATGGATTGCGACTCAGTATACAACGTCATCATGGGAAGAACCATGATTCACAAGATGCAAGCAATCCCATCCACATAGCATCAGCTGATGATATACGTCTCGGACGCAGGATTTGCCGAGCGGATTAGAGGTGATCAAGAGGTTGCAAGAAGAACCTGCCACACCGCCATCCGAAAGCCTAAGTTAGGAGACGGTTCTGAGGCTGAGGAAGAAAAGAAAGATGCTCCAGGAGAGGAGAACGAGGCAAAGAGGAGAAAAGCAGGCACGAGCAGCTTATCTCCCGCGGAGGTTGATGCCCGCCCCGAAACCCTATCTCCCGAGCCAGATCAAGAAATGGAGGATATCTTCCTCGAAAAGGATTCAGACAGGAGCGTCCGAATAGGCAAGGGCCTAAGCTCGGGGCTCCGAATCGATTTGATCCAACTGCTCAGGGATCACAAAGACATTTTTGCATGGTCAGCAGCAGACATGCCGGGGATAAATCCGAAGTTGATTTGCCACAAGCTGGACGTCAACGCTGAAGCTCGGCCAATCAAACAGAAGAAGAGGAACTACTCCTCGGAGAAAAACAAAGCCATCGCCGAAGAGGTGAAAAAGTTGCAGGAGGCTGGATTCATCGAGCCATGCATGTACCCAAAATGGTTGGCCAACGTGGTGATGGTCAAGAAAGCAAACGGCTCTTGGCGAATGTGCGTGGATTTCACAGATCTGAACCGAGCCTGCCCCAAAGACTGCTATCCCCTACCGAGGATAGATCAATTGGTCGACTCTACCAGCGGCCATGCACTGCTCAGCTTCATGGACGCCTTCTCAGGGTACCATCAAGTGTTCATGCACCCCGATGACAGGGCGAAGACAACATTAATCACGAGTGCAGGAGTGTTCAACTACAAAATGATGCCCTTCGGCTTGAAAAATGCCGGCGCTACCTACCAAAGGCTAGTTGATCACATCTTCGCCGACCAGAAAGGGAGGAACGTCGAGGTCTATGTGGATGACTCCATCGTAAAAAGCATCAAGGAGGAAGACCATGTCAAGGACTTGGCCGAGACCTTCGGAAATCTGAGGAAATACAACATGAAGCTGAACCCGAAAAAATGTGTCTTCGGGGTGAAGTCAGGAAAGTTCCTCGGATTCATGGTAAGCGAAAGAGGAATCGATGCGAACCCGGACAAAGTCCAAGCAACATTGGATCTACGCGAGCCGAGGACCAAGAGAGACGTGCAGAGGCTAACCGGCAGGTTAGCCGCACTAACAAGGTTCATATCAAAAGCCTCGGACAAGGGAGCCCCTTTCTTCAAAGCGCTAAAACCAAAAAACCTCCCCAGAGGAGAAGCAGAGCCAATCAAGAAAAAGGGCGTCCCGAGGAAAGTGGACCCCGAGCTGATATGGGAGCAAGAGCAAAAAGAGGCTTTCCAACAGCTCAGAGCCCACCTAGCCCAACTGCCGACACTGGCCAGACCAAAGGAAGGGGAAACCCTATATCTATATGTCGCAGTCAGCCCTGGAACCGTCAGTGCAGTACTTCTTCGGGAAGAAGAGAAAAAGCAACAGCCGATTTACTTCACCAGCCGAACACTCACAGGGGCCGAAACTCGGTACCCACTCATCGAGAAAGTTGCATATGCAGTGGTGGTAGCTGCACGGAAACTGAGGCCATACTTCGACTCCCATCAGATCACATTACTGACCGACCAACCGCTCGAAAAATTACTCGACCAGATAGAGAGGTCGGGAAGATTGGCTGCCTGGGCCTTCGAGCTATCAGAATTCGGCATCAAATATCAGCCGAGGACAGCCATCAAGGCACAAGCGTTGGCAGACTTCGTGGCCGAGTGCTCATACCAGGAAATGTTGGATGATACGAAAAGCACTTGGGAGGTCTTCACTGACGGATCTTCCACAGTAAACGGCTCAGGAGCAGGAGTTGTATTAATCCCCCCAACAGGGAAAAGCATAGAGTATGCATTGAAGTTCGGCTTCAAAGCAACTAACAACGAGGCTGAATATGAGGCCGCGATCGCAGGGATAGAGCTTCGCTTATCCCTGGAGGCCAAACATGTTTGTCACAAAACTGATTCCCAGCTTGTAGCCAACCAGATCCGAGGGGAGTATGAGGCCAAGTGGCCCAGCATGACAGCTTACCTAGCGAAAATTAAATCCTTAACGTCAAAGTTAAGATCCTTTGAAGTCATCCTCATTCCCCAAGGACAAAACACGCAAGCTGACGCACTGTCAAAACTCGCAAGCTCAACACTCATCGACCTAAACAGGTCGGTCCACGTGGAGGTTCACCAAGAGAGAAGCATTGATTTGCCACCCCCCACAGTATGCAGTTTACGTACCGAGCCTAGCTGGATGGACGCAGTAATTGCATACAAAGAAAGGGGAGAACTTCCCGAAGACAAGCTACAAGCGAGAAAGCTGAAGAGATTCAACAAGTGGTTCATCATCGACGCCAAAGGAGAGCTCATGAGGAAATCATTCTCTGCTCCACTGCTAAAATGTGTGGGTCCAACCGACGCTGACTACATCCTAAGGGAAATCCACCTCGGAATATGCGGAAACCACATCGGAGGCAGGACATTGGCACACAAAGCCCTTCGGGCCGGATACTAGTGGCCCACTATGGTTTCCGAAGCAAAGCAGATGGCAAGGAAATGCGAGAAGTGCCAAAAATTCGCACCAGCTATCCACCAACCATCTCAAACTCTACAATCAACACTATATCCCTTACCATTCGCACAGTGGGGGTTAGACATCATTGGTCCCTTCCCCTCAGCTGCGAATCAGAAGAAGTGGCTGATTGTGGGAGTCGACTATTTCAGCAAATGGATAGAAGCTGAAGCTGTTTCCTCCATCACCGAACCTCATGTCCGCAAGTTCATATGGCAGAACATCATCACAAGGTTCGGCATACCAAGACTAATAGTCTTCGACCACGGGAAACAGTTCGACAACACCCCGCTGCAAAAATGGTGCAAACAATTCGGCATACACCTAGCTTACTCGGCAGTTTGCCACCCACAAAGCAACGGGCAACCTGAAGCTGTAAACAAACTCATTCTCAACGCACTCAAGAAAAGAGTCGAGGATGACAAAAACAAGTGGCTAGAAGAGCTACCCGGAACGTTATGGTCCCTTCGGACCACCGAGAAAGAAGCTACTGGGCAAACACCATTCCATCTAGTGTACGGATCCGAGGCTGTCATCCCTGTGGAAATCGGAACAGAAAGTTTGAGGATCCAGGCATACAACAAGTATGATGGACTCCAAGGAGAAAGCAACGACCAACTTATGTCCGAAGCTCTTGACCTACTAGATGAAGCTCGGAACGATGCAAGAACACTCAACGCAGCCTACTTGCAGAGGGTCAACAAGCATTACAATCGAAGAGTCAACGCCAGACCCCTAAAGGTCGGCGATCTAGTACTCAGAAACGCCGCCTCGGTTCAGAAAGGACGGATCCATGGCAAACTCTCAGCCACCTGGGAAGGACCATACATCATCCATTCTGAAAAAAGGCCAGCCACTTTTGTATGATCTCTGTCTGTAAACCAAGTAAGTTGTTTAATGAGAAGAGGAAAGCCTTTTTTGGCACCATGTGTTTCATTAAACCTATCTCTATATTTTAAAATTCATTGTCCTTCTATATGCATGCAGCGTCGGATCTGATCAATCCGAGACTAAAAACAGGTTGACTTTGCCCATTCCTTGATAAAATGCAAGAAATGACCAAATCACATGTTTCGGGGAATCGTCCAGAATCCTCGAATTCGCGATACCTCGATAAAACTTGTTCGCAACAAATAGTCGCTCAAATCAAGTTATAAAACTTCGGCTCAGATCCACGGATCGCCAAAGTCATAACTGAGAGGCAGACTAGCGATCTCTTGCCCAGGTTTCCGAACCACAAGAGATCGGAAGAACAATTCAGACCTCTTAGCAGATCGACGGATTTGAAGAGTCTGGAAATTAAAGAGTCTCTTAGTAGATCTACGGATTTGAAGAACTCGCAAAATTAAAGAGTCTCTTAGCAGATCTAAGGATTTGAAGAACTCGCAAAATTAAAGAGTCTCTTAGCAGATTTACGGATTTGAAGAACTCGCAAAATTAAAGAGTCTCTTAGCAGATCTACGGATTTGAAGAACTCACAAAAATCAAAGGATTTCTTAGCAAGTCCACAAAGAAAAGAAGAGCTCGAAAATTACAGATTCAAAGGCAAAGACTTAAAACTTCGGAAGTGCAAAAAGTTGAAAGGAGGCAGCCAAGTAACAAACATTCATTTTTCATTCAATATTCGGGGGAAGTACAAATACATCAAACAGCTCGGGGCATACCCGAGGACCCTCAAAAATTGAAAACAAAATGAAACAGTTAAAATCGGCAGCCATCAACAGACAATACCGGCCTACCGAAGTACTAAGAAAGCAAAAAGAAATAAGTACAACGCAGCGCCGAGGCAAAAGGGGGAAAGGCAAGCACACATTCGGAAGTCCTCAACTGGAACCAACCGACTCTAAAGAAGACGACTGCCCGAATCCCTAACTCTTGGGAGTCTCAGGAACAGCCCCTGGGGGAGCATCTTTCGAAGAACCCCCAGCAGTAGTGTCACCTTCGGAAATCGCCTTCTGGGCCCGAGCCTCTGCAAGAGCAGCTTGGCGTTCAGCTTCGGCTTCGTCTCGATCAGCCTGGCATTCCTCCAAGTGGTCCTGGGCCCGCATCCAGAGAGGAACCTTCTCATTCCAAGGGAAATGAGGCATGTGCTTCGCAAACATGCGCCGAGCACCCAGGATACCATTCCAATACTGTTCTCTAGACTGATCAGCAGTATAGAGGTCAGCTCGGTCTTGCTCCAGCCTCCGAATGTACTCATCCTTCTCTCGGATCTTCAGCTGGAGAACAGGCACTTTGTCAGCTTGATTCTGAATCATCTCCCGATTCTTGACAAACTGTTGGAGCCTCGCCTCCGCATCCTTGCTCTCCTTATCAGCCGCCTCAAATTTAGACTTCATCTCCTTGATAAGTCTATCCTTTTCTTCAAGTTCGCTCGCGAACTTGGAGGCCATATCTTTCTTCTCCTTGTCGAAGGAAGCTATTTTTTCAGCATCCTCTTCGACTCGGAAGGTGAGCTTGCCAACTTCGGCCCCGATCTCCTCCGCAATAGCTCTAGCCTCGCGACTGTACTTAAGATACAGTTGCTTGACTTCCACAAGCTCGGAGAATAGCTGCCCAGCCTTCTGGTCCAAGATAGGAATATCACGAGTATAAGCCTCCTGATATTTCTTCAGTTGTCTCTCCTCAACCGAGCTGCACTCGGAGGCAAACGAGGACCAGAAGACAGCCTAGGAAAGAGGAAAGGATAAGTAAAAATAGGAGAAGCATAAAACAAAGAGACAAATCAGAAAGAAACCCAACACTTACCTCATTCAGGTAGTACTGGGCCATCATAGCTGGATTCCTCTCTTCAGCTCCAGGAACCCTCCACTGCGGATTGGCCCGAAGTAGGTTCTCCCGAGCAGCTTCGAGACCCACTAGAGAACCCACATGAGCCAGGGGATCCTCCCCCAAAACCGGAGCCCTAGCATACCGAGCCATCGCCTCCCTCACTTCCTCGGGAATTCGCTTCAGCGGAACATCCGAGCAAGGGTCAGCATGGATCAGCCTATCCAGGGCCGAGGTCGAAGTAGAACCCAAAGTTGAATGACGCCTCTTCCTCGTCAGGCCCTGTTCGGGCTGCTCCTCCTCAGCAGAAGGGACAGCCTTCTCAGCCTCGGGAATCTCAACGTCAAGGCCCGTAAGATCTACCATCTCCTTATCTGGACTTCTCTCTCTTTCGAGAGGGACGTCAGCAGATTCCTCTTTCTCCTCGGCCACGATGGGGACATCCGAGCCAGGAACAGAGTCGGTCTCGAGCGCCTCCACCGCCTTGGTGATATCCTGGATCACGACCCCTGAAGTAGTAGACGGCTTCAGCGGAGAGGGGATGGTATTTTCCTCAGCCAACGGTTGATCAACGGGCGGCGGTTCCGAAACCACCACACTCTTTAACTTCTACCCTGGCAAGGGCATGAAGTGAAGAAGGTTCTTAGGAGGAGGCATGTCTTCCAAAGCCGTTTCCTACAAAGCAAGCATTCAAAGATCAACTTCGGAAAAGAAAAAGACGGAGTACAAGAAAGCTCCTGGGTCAGAGCAAATACCTTTTCCGAAGTCTGAGAAACCTTCGCCTTCTTTGGATGCGCAGAAGACCTCAGAAGAGTGCTACCCTTCCTTTTCTTCTGATCCTAAAAAAGGAGACCGAGGGTCAATAAATCAGAAGAACACTAAGGAGGGAATAAAGAAAAAGGTGAAGTACCCGGTTCCTGGATAAAGAGATATCTATCCGAGCCGGGGATGAAACCGAAGGAACGACTCGCGGCACAGCGTCAGTCCCAGGACCCCAAAAAGATGGCCTAGGACCAAGACGTTAGCCGACGGCCAACCAAAAAAGAAGTAAAGACAAATAAAAACCGAAGAGATAGAAACACTCACTGGATCCGAAATTGTCCTTAAGGGAGGAAGCACGACCTTCACTGGAACAACTTCGGGAGAAGAAGCAGAATCAAACGGATCGGCTCGAACTTTGCATATCCGAGCAACACCCGAAGGAGACAGCACGTAATCCTTGAGACGAGGATTGCGAGGATTCTCTTTCCCGAACTTGTACTCGGGACTCGAGTCGTGAATAGTTCGCAGATCCAAAGAGATGCCCAGAATCTCAGGATCAAGACAACTGAAACCGTATTCTGCAAAAACAAATTACGAAACAAGTCAATAAATCAAAGGAAAAGAGAGGAGGCCAAACTCACTGAAACACGGTCCCAGCCCGAAAGACACCTACCCCTGTCAAAAATCCTGCTGAGACCGGCGACAGCAAGAATGTCCTCCCGCAAGATGTAGTTAAGGTTCGGGAGCCAGCTAGACGGCAGTTTGTAGTTATCCTCCCGAGCCAGAAACCACTGGACGAGATCCACATAGTGCTGATGATTCCGATCCGGAGCAGCCACCCCCACCATATCAGGATCAGGCCTCACGAACCACTTGGGAGGGCGATAGAAATTGGGGTGCTTCGGATCCGTCGGTACACGAACAAGCAACCACTCCGTCTTCCATTTATGGTCGGAGCTGAGGTAAGGGTAAGCCGTAATATAGTTCGGCTCGCCCCTCCTTCGGGATTTTTTGTTGATGATGGTCCACCAGCCATACCCATCACCCTTGGAAGCATGGTTGAAGGACAGATCGTGGAGATCCCTAAAAACGGAGACGGAGCAGGGAAAGTTAACGAAATCGCACACCCATCGAAACCCGATGATGTGCCTCATAGACTTGGGAGTAAGTTGGGCCAAACTGATGTTGTACGACACCAGGAGCTCGGAAATGAACGGATCCAAGGGAAAACGGGGGCCATTCTCCAAGTGATGAGTGTACACAGAGATGAACCCCTTCGGCGGATGAGTCACCCGAGGACGCTCCTGATCGGGAAGTTTGCACCAGTACCCCAAAGCATGCTGGATTCCGTATAGCGCTTCGGCCTTTCGATGATAGTTCCCCAGCTTCGCCTCCACTAACCAGTCACCACTGACTGATTTCTCCAACGGACCATCAATCTTGGTGGTCTCATGCAAGATCGGAGCATACTTACCTTTCGGATCAGCTTCAGTCCAATGAACTGGAAACTCAGGGTAAGGCCGACGGAGACCCGAAGAGCCATCCTTCTTACCAGAAGCAGCGCGTTCAGACCCACCAGACCCTCCAACAGCGCCATCTTTGGAGGCATCCCAACCAGCCGAACGTTTCTCCACCACCTTATCCGAAGGCCAACCCTTCGAAGTTTTTTGCACCCTTCCCGAGGGCACCTCCTCCCTCTCACTGGAGGAACCAACGACGAACTTACTCTTGCCCTTGTTCTTCGTCATGGTTGCAAATTCTCGGTCCAGGGTTTAGATTGAGGAGTAGAGGAAAGAACGAAAAAAATAAGGAAAATTCAGAAATAAGTTACCTTTTTCCGAAGCGGAATTCGCCGACAAAGCAAACGAGACAAGTTCCCGAAGTTAAAAGCTGACTGAATTCCGTAGATCTGAAGAAACTCGAAAGCTGCGATCGCCGGAAAAAGAGAGGAAGTTTGTGTGAAAGAGAGAGAAAGTAAAGGTTTGAAGGAAGTCTTGCGCCCAGTATTTATAGAGAAAAAAGGGCGCACCAACTTCTTTCAAACCCACGATCTCCATGACTCAAAACAAGTCCCAACACTTGTCATCAATGCAAATCACCTCTTTTCAAAAAAGAGAGGGAACTTTTGGACTTCTGACAGCTGGAAACCCACCCATTCTAAATGAACTGGGTCTGGGGGGCATGTTGTTTGGGCTCCCAATTGATATTCAATTGGGCCACTAAGTCCAAAGCCCAATGGCTCTAAACAGCAACATCAAACCTACCACAATGGCTATTCAGCCATCCACTAAGGCCCAAGGCCCAATAGCAATAAATGACCTATGGGCATTTATTATGCAAACACTATAAATAGGCCGCCAAGGCTCACACCTCAAGGTACGTCCAATTTATCGCCTTAAGACTACTCATCTAGAGAACTTCTCTCTAGAATCCGAGCATCGTTCTTACTTAGGCATCGGAGGGGCTTTCCTCGGAAACACCCCCGAGGCTAGTGATTTTACTCTTGTGCAGGTGAATTCGGACGCGACTCATTCAAATAAGCAAGATTTTCGACACACACACAAAAAGGGCCTTCATTTGAAGCCCATTGTTTCCACTTTTACAACACCGGAACAATCGGGATTTAATAGGATCGGTGGAAATTTAGAGTAGCTTATATATCAAGATACTTTTATATTTGAACATTGAAATATAGAACTATAGTTGCGTGTTTCTATTACCTTTCGAGAGTTTATCAATGGTGATATTATGTTGTATTTTTTATTCTTTCGTTTGATTGGTATAAAAAACGAGTGAGAAGAAAGTAAAAGTCGGGGGCTAAGGGATAAAAGGTCATTTGTGTTTAATTCTTGTTACGTACGTTTATGATCCCAACATATATATACTAGTCTTATATGCACGTGATGCGTGCGAATAAAAAAAAATAGATTTGTGTTATAACATGTAAATCTGAAATAGCATGTAAATAATATAATATATATGCGATGCGTGCAAATGTATGAAACAATAAGTTAGATAGAGCCGAAACGTATATAAACAGACTGATTAAAATTGTAAGAATTTATTTAAGGGCTAGATTGATTAAAATGCTTATTTAGGCATTTCCTAATGGGTAATTCGTCATTATATTCTATAAGCGTGGAGGGTATTTTAGTAATCCAAATGGGACACCAAAAATGCATTTAATTAAAATAATCTCACCTCTTCCCTTATATAATAGAGATATATTTTCAAGGAAACTAAAAAGTTGAGTAAAGAGTAAAGATACGGGATTACAGACTACTCCTTTACAATTGTCATTGTTGGGTTGCAATTCGAACAATGTCATGTTTGAGGAAGGATTTTTTTTTAGAAAAATTGTCAATTATTATTTAGGGGTCGCCTGAATATGAGGTAATTCGTAATCATTAGGGGTAATAATTAAGGGTGGAAAAATTATTGGAGTACAAATTAAAGGGGGTAAAGTATTTGGGATCAACTTTGAGGTTGGTTTGGAAAGAACGTAATTTGTACAGAGGGAAATTAATATTTGCGCTAGGAGGAGTAAAAAAAAAACCCAGAAGAAAGAGAAAGAGGAAAGAAGAACGAAGATTGGAGGCGAGAGAAAAAGAAACAGGATGAAAAAACAGAGAGAGAAACCAAATGAAAGATATGCATGAAATGGTCTGGAATATTACTCCACTCAATCCAGGCGGACCCTTAGGCTTTTAATGATTTTGTGATTACTACCTAACTTGTTAAAATTGTTAATTATACTACCTAGGTGTATAGTTATTGTTGTCAGTTCCTGCCTTAGCCCCATATTCCGCCCAATTAATCACTAATCATATCCAACGCTAATCATACTTTAATTATTCTAATTGATTAATATTAAAATAAAAAAAGTTCAAAACTAATTAAATCAGAAAATCCAAAAAAACACTAGTTATTTGAAGAGTGTTAACATGTGTTTAGATGAGTTGCACAAATGAACCCCTGAGCCTTTTATAAGAGTGAGTTTATCCCAAGTTTTAAGGTGAGTCTCAAGTCTTGGGATAATATGATAAAAGACTACAACAAGTTTTGAAGTGAGCTTGAAAATCCAATACTCTTTCAAGACTCACTTAAGAGTCTACTTTTTCTCCAACCAAATTAAATTATAACACATCATCATACTTTATCCTATTTAATTATTATTTTAGGAGTTTAGTTGAATATAAGGCGAGTCTGAGATGATGTGTAAAAATAAGGAGAGTCTTATATGAGTCTGAATAATAATAAAAAAAAGGTTTAGAAAACTGATCCGACAGAGTCCAAAGTCTTCGAACTCAAGTCTTGGGATAATATGATAAAAGACTACAACAAGTTTTCTAAGTTTTCTAATATGATAAATTCTCAAGTCTTGGGATAATATGATAAAAGACTACAACAAGTTTTGAAGTGAGCTTGAAAATCCAATACTCTTTCAAGACTCACTTAAGAGTCTACTTTTTCTCCAACCAAATTAAATTATAACACATCATCATACTTTATCCTATTTAATTATTATTTTAGGAGTTTAGTTGAATATAAGGCGAGTCTGAGATGATGTGTAAAAATAAGGAGAGTCTTATATGAGTCTGAATAATAATAAAAAAAAAGGTTTAGAAAACTGATCCGGCAGAGTCCAAAGTCTTCGAACTCAAGAATTTAAACTTGACTCTCTCAAGATCATTCATAGCCTCAAGAATTTAAGCTTGACTTAAATCGACTGGAATCATCTGAACAACATGAGAATACAGGCATAAACACAATTTGCCTCCATGGCCCAAGAATAGACCTCTCAAGTCTCAACCATGGCGGACAATGACATACTTACATTTCCAGAAATCTTTCGCCCTTTATTTCCTAGGTCAATTCGCGGTAACATTTGTTGAGGAAGCTGAAATGAATCTGATTCTCTCTTCTATAAAGTAAGTCGCGAGTTACAATAGCGTTACAACCAAAGGCAAAGCTAGAAGAGCCAATACTCAATAGTAACTATGCATACAAATTACACCATATATAATATATTATGAAGGGATGGCGCCTTGCAGCTCTTTTGAAATCCATCTTCATGAATTTACATGGGACACATTACTGCATGTCTACGTTACACACTTACACGATAGCTTCTGTAACTACATGTACTCTAAATAATATGACTAGTTATTTTTCACCAAGTCTTTTTTGGCACAATGTGTTGACACTTCAAGACATGCACTACCTAGATGCCCACCTTTCTTCATAATCATACCGCCCAAGAGATAAGGACATGGAAGGAACCTCAGTCAATTTCAAAGGATCAGGTTCAATCCCGTAGTCAGTTAGTGGTCTGTTTTCAAGTACGTCATCATGACCTTTCACAAACTCCGGGATCTCAATCTCTCCTTTCTTCATATCGTCCCAAAGGTATTGCAGCCGGCTTACATACTTGATTTTCCAATACAGGCTGAAAAACAATTTAACATTAGTTATATTGATGCCAAGTGATAAGAAAAGCATGCTTGCATATTTCAGAAAGAAATGGTTACTCAACACTCAACATTATAAAGATTACAAAACAAGCTTTGAAAACTACTCATATAATATTATAATCTTGAAACGGAAATGTTTATAAATGAAATACAAACAGAATAACCAGGAAACTGTTATAAATGATGTGAGCGGTGAGCCTAAAGGATGTAAGAAGCAAGACTGCTGAGATAGACGGTAACAAAATTAGGTATTTTGCAATTTCAAGACATTCGTTAGTCACTGCTCCAACAGAAAATGCTACAGGCTCAATTTTACGATACCTAGAGGCTAATATGATACTCCCTCCGTATTTTAAAAAGAAATACACTTTGACCGACACACAATTTTAGGAGAGTGAATTGAATTTATTAAAATAATATGAAAGTGGGGTAATAGGTAAATTATTTATTATAGTTAAAAGATGATGTGGGTAATTGTGGGGACCACAAGAAATAGAGAAATATTAATATATTGGAAGTGGGGACCAAAACATGTCAAAAAAGGAAAGTGCATCTCTTTTTAAAATACGGTCGTTTAAGAAAAGTGTATCTCTTTTTAAAATACGGAGGGAGTACTACGTATAAATAATATCATTCGGCAGTCTATTGTCCAGGGTACAGAACACGCAGCAATACGACATCCCCTCCTACAGCTGCAGAAGCATACAGTGGAGATATCAAAGTGTAAGTCTTACTTCCTCCGTTCCGCAATAGATGCATCGTTTCTCTTTTTGACACTATTCATTAACTAACTTTGACAATTATTCTTTCACATTATGTAAAAACAAACATAGTCAAGTGAGATCTTGTTAAATTCGTATTAATGTGAAGATTTCAAATATTATTTTTTTTATAATTTTTACTTACACGCAATTAGAGATATTAATGTTCAAAGAAACATGTTGGGATACGTGAATAAAGAGATGATGCATCTATTGCGAAACGGAGGAAGTATAAAACTTCACCGGTACTCCCTAGTATTCTATTTCAGAAAGCTTGTTAGTCTCTTGATCAAGTTGGTCACCAAAATAGCATTAATGCAGCCAGAGAACCAATGCTTATGCCATAAAACATGTACTCTTACAAGCAAGAACTAGATAACAGAAGGTCAATTCAAACTACCTTGAAGATCTATTTAAACATGAACAAAAGAACCAGGGTCTGTCAATCAAATTCACAATTCAACTAGTTGCCACTTGCTCCCATGTTCAAAGGTGAGTCGACAATACACTTCCAAGGAAACATTTAAACCTCGATGCTTAAGCAATTATGCAGTCACACAAATGTAAAACATGAACTAATAAGCGATTGGATCAAGTATGCAAAACGAAGAAAGATTGTACTCACTTCCCACTCAAGAAAAACCGTCCAAGGGTCGCAAAGGCAAGCCTTGACCGTAGACCAGGGTGAAGAAAATAAACGACTTGAAGTCTATCTTTAATTTCAGCAGGGAGATCCTCATAAATCCATCGCAAGATGGTCATTCCAGGGGAATTATCCTCCTTCTGTACAGTAGTATGCATGTAAACAATGCCAAACGGCCCCTCCGGCAACTCGGTGTAGATTTTGTAGAAAACATACTTCTTCAATCGTTCAGAATCGACAACCGGGGCTGGAAAAAACCCATTGCACAACCGTATCAGAATACTTGAAAACAACAACACTGGAAAAAGATTATTCACATTATGACTATCCGCTAATCGATATACCCCTCCTCTCTCACCTATACTTAAAATTAATTGACAGCAATCATTTCCCCTTTCAGAAACTTCCCTAAAACATATACTTCCTCCATTTTTTATTAATTGCACCATCTTAGGTTTTGGCACTATTTATATATTCTTATATAGATATTTTTTGTGATTTATATGTAAAGAAAAATATATTCATGTGGGATCTTGTTAGATTCATCTCAAAATATACTTTCAAATTATCAAATTTTTATAATTTTTTCAAATGTATAACGAGAGATATTAATGGTTAAAATAGTACATTGGCAAGCGTGAAATCTAAGATGGTGCAATTATAAAAAAAATGGAGGAAGTATATGCATTATGCTCAATTGTTCATTTAGTAACACCCAAATCCAATAAACTACTGAATATTTATCATTGCATTTAGCAAAATTCATGAAATCGTGATATTCCAAGCACTTCAACACCATTAAAAATCATATAAACAAACATAATTAAATTAAAATTGCGATTATAAACCATAACAAAAAGAAGCAAAAAATGATATCTGCAATTAACGTAAAACAAAGCCCAGAAATTCAAACCCCCCCCCCCCCCAAAAAAAACTTCATCCGATTAATAAACCCTAGAAAATCATAGTTAAACATTAAAAAACCGAAATATTACCAGGAAAGTATTTTCCGACGATGCGGAAGATACAATTGCCAGATTTATCGGACCCTTGAAGCCGGAAGAAATCACGAGCTTCAAGATCGGAGAAATCTTCGTCGGCGAAGTAGGAAGGACAATCGTGCCAAGTTTCCGGCAGGTCAATAGTATTTTGTTGTGAAGAATCTAAGAAAGGGCGAGCGTCGACACCCAAGTCTGAGGCTAATACAAATACTGAGAAGTCATCTTCTGCTGTTGAATTCTCCATTTCTCAAACCTCTCGCTTTCTCTCTCCTCAGTGACTGATTGGTCTAAAATGATGAAATATAAGTTTTTTCCTGCTCTGTTTAGATTTTACTCCGGGCGTGCACGGATCTGTTTGATTCGGGATGGAACTTATTTTAACTTTTTACGCATAGCACACCCGGTTCACCGGAGCTTAACTCCGGAACTTATTTTAACTTATTTCGCTGAAATTGATGAACTCCACCCAATCCATCTCCGTAATTCACCAGTAAAATATTTTAAGGGGTATTTTCGTAAATAAATTGTCAGAATATAAAATCTACATATTTAAATATACAATCTTTTTTAACATTAAAATTAATTTTTTTTATTTTTTACTTTTTAAAATATCAAATATATTGTAAATCGTAATTTTTAGATTGTATATTTTTTTTATTATAATTACGAGAATGTCACTTGATATGCCAATCAAGGAGATTGTTTTGAAATTTCTCGAAATTGATAACATATCTAAAACTGATAATATTATACCTAAAACTGATAAGGCGTTGACATTAATTAAGTATTTTGAAAATTTTGTGAAACACTACCTTTAAGTTTGGTGGTTTTGTGCTACCTGTAGACACCTAAATCGTGTCTCCCCTAATGGTATGATGACGATACTATTATCCTTGCTATGTGGTTGATATAACTCCGTGCGGATGTCCCAATTGCTAAAATGTATTCCAAAATCCAAAATCCAAAGTCCGATTCCCAAGCTCATTCCCATTACGGAACTCGGTACAAAATTCAATTTCCGAAAATCAATTTCAAAATCCAAACACAATCTCACCCAATGGACCTGCATTGGCTTTACAAGGCATTTTCCAGTCAAAATGACACTAAGCAATCCAAATTCGGGCGCCGACCCACAAAACCGAACATGACGGGCCCCGTCCCGTAAAACCGAGTCCAAACACAATTTCGAAATTCAAAACAGCTTGTTTTTAGACGCAAATCAAGCCTTAATCCTTAAGTAGGTACCGAATAATTGGCATAATTGATGACGGACACGCAACGATGACTGTGGGAATTTTTGACAAAGACGTGGAAAAAGTTATTGTCAAACCAATAACATCAATGATGAAGATGTACGACTAGGTAACACAATTCAACTTATAAAACACACAAAGATACAAAAACGCGATGAAATTATACAATAACTCCATTGCAAATGCAGGGAAATGGAGCGAAGAAGGTCTCAAATGAGCTACAACAATGCATTGGGAAGACATGTACACTTAAGCTCAGAGTCAACAACAAAGGATACAGACAAGAGCTAACTGCTATTAAGGTCTTCCATGTTGAAACAGATGAAAAAATAACAACAAAACGACAGGGGAAGGAGATACTCAAAGAAAAAAAAAAAAAAAGAAGGACCAGCCAAACAAAATAACAAAAAGCCCCGAGGTAATGACTTACCAAAACCCAAAACAAATACACTAAAAAAAACAAACAAAAACTAATTATTACACATGTAATGTTTATAAAATGTTATACTAACACGTTAATAAAATACAACAGGACCATCATACCAACAGAGGAGATCCCCACAACAAGCACATCCCCAACTACAAATCAAGACCCAATCCAGCTAACGGACGACGGAACAAACTCCTGAAAGATGAGCAAACTTCATACGCCCTTATGCATTGCATGGGTTCTTCATTTACAGTGGATACTACTCCATACTTTTATATAATTTAAAAATAAGAGATCCTGATTACTGAATTTTGTTTATTGTTTTTCCCTATTGGGTCTTGTTCTTAAAGATAAACGAGAAATATATAAAAATTGCTATTCTCAATAATAAATATTACAGTACCAAAAAAGTAGCTGCAAAGTGTGCAAAGTGTTGGTATTACAGGGGATTAAATAACTATCACCGGTAAGAGAAAAGTTAATCCTAGTGTCTACTACTGTTAATGATATTATTGTGTAACCTTGAGCTCATCAAATCTTGATGATGAGGTCTAAGCTGCATAAACTAAGTGGACATTTGCACTACACCAATTACCAACAAGAAATGGTAAATCTCATGGTTATTTCGAGTAAAGAAACCAGTTACATTTATTGCATCTCTTCATACTTACAGGATTTAAATGTAGCTGCAAACCAAACACTCACCAACCACCCAGAAAGTTAAAAAAAGTAAATAATAATAAATAAATATATCAACAACATTTACACTAGCCCGTGCCTTGCACGGTTCAGACGACTAGTTTAATTTAATTGTAAATACGCTAACAGATTTTTAGTATCTACGGTAATATAAGCGGATGTGAAATGAAATGAAAGGCAAAGTCAGTGTAGTCCATACAGCCATACCATACAAACGCGGAATCAGTCATAAAATAAGCGCTTCCTAGTTCGAACAGGAGAACTCAATCAGGGGGCGTTTGGTTGGGGGTAATAATCAAAGGGAATGGGAATGGAAGGATATCATACCCTTTGTTGTTGTTTGTTGTGCTTATTTCTTCATTCCCTTTACCCTTTTTCGTTATTGAATTTACCCCAAAACCTTCTACACTCATTCCCCACCCCCCCCCCCCCACACTTTCCCATTCCATTCCCTCCTTCACTTTTCCCACCCCCTCTCTCCCTCCTCTAACCCACAACCCAGACCAAGACCCTCCACCGCCGCCTCCAAACCGTCCACCGCCTCCGTCGCTGCCGCCTCCAAACCGTCTACCTTCCGCCGCCGATTCGGCTTCATCATCCGGAAACTCCACCATCTCCGTCGTCGCTCGAGCTCTAAAGCTTCACCATTAATGACGACTTTGAGCTTCATCCACAAAAACTCTCAATCATGGCTTTAAATAGTCAAATTCAACTATAAAAACTCCAAATCTGGTGTTTTTATGGTCGAATTAGACCATTAAAACCTCAAATTTAACCATGAAAATATGAGAAAAGTAAGGGGAAGGCGGCGACGGCTAGGTCTGCGGGAGGATATGCGACGGCGGCGGCCAGATCTACCGGGGAGAAGAGGCGGCAGCGAGGGAGAATAGGCGGCGGTGTGTGGGGTTCTCCTCCGATGTCGGTGCCGCCTTCTTCTCCGGCTTCCTTTTTCCTTTTTCTGGTTTTTTACACTGTGCTTTCTTCCCATTCTTTTTGTTCCCACCAAACAATATTCTAAATTAAAGGGATTCATTCCCATTCTCTTTCTTTCCCTTTGTTGATTCCATTCCCTTTACCCTCTGCGAACCAAACGCCCCCTCAGTGTATCTAATGAAGCGCTACAGTAATAATAAGGTTTGTGATTTTTTCTTCTTTTGTATATATATTTTGTACTCTATGTGTATTTTTCCATCCTTTAAGTGAGTTTAATTTACCGACTTGCTAGAATTAGATCTGTTGTTTTACAGCAAGAGTTCAATTCTTTTGGTTTATTTTGGCCTGCTAAATCTGTTTTATTCAGAAACATGGGTAGAGTTGATCATTTGAATTTGTTTCGGTTTGTTAAGTTTGTGTTTCCTTGGGGTGCACCAGATTATTAATAGTGGGTAGATAATTATTATTTTTGGGTGCAAATGAGCCACGAGGTGCGAGGGCAATGCAAATTACAAAACTAGCATAGGTCTTCATTAGATCTGTAACTTGAAGTTTGAACTAACAAGCAAGATGAAATAATGGTTTAGTTGTGTCTATAGCGTGTTGGCATATAATAAGAGTTAATGACCATCTGATCGTTTATTTGCCAAAATAAGAATATAATTTACAATTTTTTTCTAGGGTGAGGGGGGGTTATAATACTTGTAAATTGGGTGTTTGTTTGTATTGTGCCCTGCTGAGAGAAGCCATGTTAATACTAAGTAAACATTCAAAACATATTAGGATTTTATGAGTGTATATTTAACATCTACTAATGCACTCTATGGAACAAAGAAGGAATTTTCTTTTAAAAAAAACAAACAAAACTTCTCAATTTGTTGCAGAAAAGAGTTAGAGAACATGAGAAATGAAATTGTATAGACGATATATTCTAGGCAATTCATTTGTTCTTTTGGCTGTGGGAATGTAATGGACAAAATCAAAATGGCTCTTAAAACCTCTTCGCTTCCTTTCCATGAAGTAGAAGATGGTCGCCCCGTAGTCGTCCTGTTATCGCATTTGGGTCAATTGGAAACAACCTCTCTGCAATTGCAGGGGCTAAGGTTGCGTACTTCCGACCCCCCTTTACCCCGCTTCTTGCGGGAGCCTCTTTGAGGCAATGGGGTAATGATAATGATAATGGTGATGATGATATATTCTAGGCAATTTCTATTTACATCTGGTTGGTTGCATGGTACAAGTCGTACAACCAAATGGTGTTTATTTAGTCATGAATACAATCATGAAATTGCAACTTAATTTGTCTTGAATATTTATCTTGTGAGCCATGATCTGTTGTGATTATAGCCAAAATTTAGTTTTCACCTTTGGTTTCTTGTATGCCAAAGTAAATAATACATACTTTTACATTTTCTGTTGATTTAACTAGTTTCTCAATGGTTTGTGTTGATGTGGGTAGATGGCTGATTGGTCTAAATTGCCCTCTGATCTCCTCTATGGAATTGCATTGAAACTTGATTCAATTGAGGATTTCATTTATTTTTCCGCGGTATGTCATTCATGGAATAATGTGTTCTCCATGGTTAGACCTAAGTGGATTGCAAAACCAACAACACCTTGGCTGCTGTTACCTGAGCCAAATAGAATGACTGACTCTTGCTCTGAGTCTACTCAAGAGAACCCTCAATGTTGTGAAGGTCGTAGGAAAATGTTCAGTATCGCCAAAAATAAGTGTTATGAATTTAAGCTACCTGAGACTCTTGGGGCACGATGTTGGGGTTCCGCATATGGTTGGATAGTAATGCTACACCTTGACAAGCGAATTCAATTATTTAATCCTATTACTAAAGCTCAATTAAGTCTCCCACCCTTACAAACGATGCCATTTCAACCACAAGATAGGAACGTTCCTAATGATCCCGATGAAGCTGATAAATGGTTTCAGCAAGTGTTTTTAAGTAGGTTTATTGTATTAAAGATGCCTCAAAAGGTAAAGGATAATGTTCACAAGGATGAGTTAGTTATAATGGCAATCCATGGGTCGTGTGATTTTTTAGCACGTGCTAGTCCCGGAGACCAAGCATGGACACCAGTAATTACACCACGCGTTCTAATTCGTCAAGTTAGGGATGTGTTCTTTTGGAACGGATTACTGCTCATTTTGCACGTAGATGGAGCAGTTGATTATGATTTTTTTATTGGAACAGATATAAGTAACCTTCAACATGTACCCGTGATGGGCAAGAATTATCTACCCACCCCCAACAACATTTCTGTGGAAGTAGTTGATGGGCTTGGTGAATTGTATATGGTGGAGTTAAACAATGATTTGGCTATAGTCATACGGTATAAGGCGGATTCTGGTGAGCAAAATGATCCGAATGACAATGCCTATCTTACTCGTCATTTTGAGGTCTGCAAATTGGATTATGGCACTAAGTTGTGGGGTAAAGTAGAGGATTTGAACGACTTTTTGTTATTTGTTGGTAATAATACACCTATGTGTGTTCATATATCAAATGCTACAAACTGTCAACGGAATACTATCTACTTTAGTGATGATCATGTACAGTCTTGGGATTTGACGAGAACCCATGGTGGACGTGGTCATGATACGGCTATGTTTGATATGGCATCTCGAGAGTTCAAAGAATTTTATGAAGGCGACAATCAAATATGCAGGTGTTCTCCTCCTATATGGTTTATGCCTAAGTTTTAACTCTTTCTCTTCGAATTACCTATACCATTTTTTTGTCTTGATTGAAAGGTAGCCAAAAATATGTAATGAGTATTAGTTTTTTATATTGATGTGACTAAATGGCGGATTGATCTACATAGTGGCTCTATGATATCCTCTATGGAATTATAGTGAAATTGGATTCAATTGAAATTCAATCATCTCATTCTCATCATAATCCTTGATTGAATTTTGTGGTATTTGCCATTGCTTTCCTTTGATGGATAAGATGTTATTCATGGATTGTGAATTAGTTTCAATGCACTCTCCTGGATTTATTGCCTTGTTCAAATACTCGTATTTCTTTTGTGAAGTTGTCAACTGATCTGTAAGCTCAGCCATGATCTGTAAGTTACTACGGGGTACCAGTTTTTTACACGCGATAGTACTACTTTTATACGTGCTTGATATATAAATAATTTAGTTAAAAGATAGAGTTTGAGTATTTATTGAACTACATTGATAATCTTCCACAAGCTTGGACACTTGATCCGATTTTCTATATTGATGATATTAGCAGTTAT
This sequence comes from Spinacia oleracea, assembly GCF_020520425.1. Classification (NCBI taxonomy): domain Eukaryota; kingdom Viridiplantae; phylum Streptophyta; class Magnoliopsida; order Caryophyllales; family Amaranthaceae; genus Spinacia; species Spinacia oleracea. The sequence continues at coordinate 41,126,130 of NC_079487.1, read as the reverse complement.
CATATGGCATTGGAGTTTATTTAAAAACAACTTAAATAAGCTCAAGCACAAAAGCAGAGTATACTAGCATTACAATTTCTCAACAATGAACAAATTTATGATCCATTCACTTCAAAATGGAAAGGCAATTGAACTTTGATGGTAATGGTAATGACATGGGAAAGGAATACCTATCTTTTATTAATAAATCAAATGCAGAGTAAAATCATCCTTTAATGATCATCCGCTATCAATTTTCATTATCATGTCCGATTTATTTATCACACCTTATGTAATGCCTTTAGCTAATGTAATCAGTATGTTCCCCAAAGAGTTTGGTTTCTATATCATATATTAAAAGTCGTCTATAAGAAAATATACGTGGAACTCTACTCATTGGTCGTTCGCCCAATGTAATCTTCATATACTATATTAGGTTGGTCCTCAAAAGTGATGAGAGAGAAACATGAGAGGCCCAAGTTTTCTAAAGAGAGAAAGAAAAACCTAGGTGTTCCCAGCCCCTTTCCAAAGCCGTTCTTGCCTTCCTTTGCTAGTTTTGCTCTGTAAAACGCTTCGTCTTCCTCCTTGTCCTTAGATCTGAATGAGATTCCCATTTAATCTCTAGACCAAGCTTTAATAGGGGTAATTATAGCTTCTTAAGAAATGGGTTGGTTCTTTGTTTGTATCGAGGCGAAGTTCTACTTTTCCGATTAACATCTTGGCTTAATCAGCAAGACATCGCTGATCCAAGGGTTGTGATTGATGCCGAGTCACCTAATATTGGGGTTTGCAGCAGTAATGATGACTTTGGTGAGTTAAGTAAAGAGTTTACTCCACTAACCCTTATCCACCGTCTTAATTGGGCCAATGAGGTTTGCTTATCCAAGATGGAAGATGTAAGATCTTCTGTATTCCCAAGATTTTCCTCATGGAAGTCTCTCTCTAAGCTTTGTTTTACTTTTTCATTTAAGTTCTGTCATTTGTTGCTTGTTTTTGATGTGTTTCAATGCATGCATGTTGTTGTTTTGTGTTTAGTTTGTTTCTGGATGATGATTACTTGTGGTTTTCTTCATTTGATTTGCGTTTTTCTAGATCCTTCCTATCTTAGAATTTGTGTTATGTTTACTTGCTCTTTGCTCTTTGATCTCCCCTGCCTCTTACCTTGCTACTATAAATACGGACTTAGAAGCTCCGCTTCTTGCACTTCCACTTCCAATCTTAGTTCAAATCTCTCAGCCTTGTTCAGCTCTAGTTTACACTGTCCTAAATTCTCTCTAGTTAGCTCTTCTTATCTGGTTTTCCTTGGTGGTCTGTCTTTAATGTCAAACAACTCTAATAATCCTAGTTATGCCTCACTTCTTAAGAAGAACACAGCTCCACTTTCCAATGAACTTAGACCTGCCAGCCTACCTGGTAATTCAAGTTCTCCCAGCTTTTTCTGCCACCCCCCCATAGCTCCGTTCTCTTGGGAGGTTGCAGTGTTAATAATGATACCAATTCCCCATCTAAGGACAGTCTACACCATTCTACACCACAGGTTCCTAGTTCGAATAACGCCGCCACCACCCTAGATGCCCCTAAGCTTGATCATGACCAAATCCAACTCATGTCTGCTACATGTCTTTTTGGGAAAGTTTGGGGGGAATTTGTGCCTCAAGCTGCTGTCACTTCTAGGATGAAAAAGGATTGGGTTTTCCTAAGGGGTGAAGTGTCTTTTAGATTCATTGGTAATGGCTGGTTTCTCATTAAGTTTGCCAACCCTTTAGATAAGGATGAAGTTTGGGAGAATAGACCTTGGTTTGTTCAGGGGCTGAACTTTGTGTTAGTGCCTTGGAAACCATCTTTCAAAGCCCAGTTTAACTCTATAACTCATGTTGACCAGTGGGTTAAGATCCCTTTCCTTCCCACAGAATACTGGACTTGGCACTATCTGAACCAAATTGCTAGCTGTGTTGGGAAACCTATTAAGCTTGACAAGTTCACCTCTGAAAATGCTGATAAGGGTCAATTTGCTAGAGTTTGCCTCAACCTAAACATCACTAAGCATGTGCCTAGGTCTATTACCCTTAATTTTGGTTATGATATTCAAGAGTTCTTCTTGTCTTATGAAGGAGTGTGGGAAGTCTGTCCATTGTGTGGTGACCCTAACCATTTCCTCAATGCTTGCCCCAAAAGACCCCCACCTTGTATGGAATTGGTAGTGGCTCAGTTTGATGAGGCTAAGCTGTCTGTCAATATGGCTGGAAGAAATGAGGGCCAAGCTGCTCCTACTGATTGGTTAGCTGTGGTTCCTAAGAGGAGAGCTAAACCTAGAGCAAATGTGAGAAAAAATCAATCTAAGCCTTTCAAAACCCACCCCAGTGTTGGCCATGCTAGACCTGAGCCTACCCCTAGTCAAGGTCCTGAAGCTGGTCTGCCTGTCATCCCTCTTGCCAACAGCTTTCAGAGTCTGCATGAGTTCCAAGTCTCTACTGGTGATACCATTACTTTAAACCCTCCAATGGTGCAGCCTTTTGAGGATGTGTTGCTTGATTTTGACCCCATTGACTTAACCACTCAAGTTGTGGAGGATGCTCAGGGTGATCAAGATTTGGATATGGACTTGGAAATCTATGATGGGGATGGGTTTGATGAAAATGACCCTATCTTCTCGGATTGTATTCCTCCAAGTGATGCAGAGAACACAAAAAGGAGAAAGAGAGATGATGGTGATCTCTCTCCCTCACCTTCAGCAGGATGATTAGTTGCTTTCAATTACACTTGGTTTTGGGTTGGTGGTTGGTTTTTGGGTCCTATCTAACCAGATCTTTTTGGTTGCTTATGCCTTTAGGGTTTAGTAGTGCTATTCTTCACTATCCTTACTTTTTCATGTATGTTCACAGGCTGTTTTCTTCCAGCTTTTGTATGCCTGTTGATCTTTGTGTAGTTTTGCATAGCACTACTGTAGTGGCTACTCTGCTGATGCAGTTTTCAAGTGTAACTCTTTACTCTTGTTGCAATGATAATTATGTTGTTTCTTCTTATTTTGGCTCTATCTTATTTTTAAGTTGTTATGGTGTCCATGTGGTTCATGGTATCTTTTATTACTGTCTAAAGATCAGTTTACTTGCCTTGGTTCGAGTTATGGTATTACTTTGGCCTGCCTGTAAGACCCCAACCAGATGGAGGTACCTTGTGACAAGGAAGCTCTCTGGGAGGTGCTCTGTAGCTTGGTCCAAAGGGGACCTTTGGTCCAACTCCAATGATGCTGTAAGAAACCACCTAAGTGTCTTACCTGAAGACTTTGCTTTTATCTCTTTTTTTGTTCTTGTGTCTATCCTTGTAACTCTCAGTTATAGGGAGAAGTTTAATCATGTTCAAAGGAACCTTATTTGCTTTAGCCTCTCTAATACCACCTGCTTGCCTTGGCCTTGTTGCCTAACCCAAATAATGCTCTCTTTCCTTCTCAGTGTCAGCTTTTGGTGCACTGGTGTGTGTGGATCACTTCAATGTTGGGTCTTCTTATTCTGCTGCTCGAAGATTTCTAACCTTGCTGCATCCTTTTTTCTCATTTTACTTGTTTTACTGGGTTGCTACCAACATGGCCCTAGTTGGAACTTCATGTCTTTCTTGCTTAATTGTGTTTTCCTGTACTCTAATTGTAAGTATTGGAACCGGACTTTGAGCCGCATGGAACTTTTCGGATCTAAGGCCCTTATTTTTTTTCTAAACCTTGTATATGAAAATACTCACTTAATATCCAAGGAGGTAAGAAACTCCAGGCAATCGGAGACATTAAACAGCATATTACTACTTTTAAACAGACATATTAATTGTGTTAGAAACAATGACTTCAAATTCTACTAGTAAGACTGTAACTAGGGGTTTTCGATTTCAAAAAACCCTTATCATTGATCCTATTAATCATAGTGGTGGTATTTGGATATGCTGGAATAACGATTCTATTCTAGTACAGAACTTCACTTTAGTTGATAGATGTGCGCACCTAAATGTTTTATTTAAACCCACGAATGAACAATTCCTAGTATCAGGTGCTTATTTCCCAGCACAAAATATTGATAAAGATCCCTTCTGGGAGTCAATGTCCATCTTCTATGAAAACATTCACCTCCCTTGGGTTCTAGTTGGGGACTTTAACGAGCTGTTAAATCCCACTGACAAAATTGGGGGTAACCCAATCACTATGAATCAATGTCAAAGACTCCCTCGTTTTCTTGCTCGGACAGGAGCAACGGACATTGCTTGCCTTCAACAAACTTTCTCCTGGAAGTCACAATCTCACCCGGGTCTTTACCAACGGCTAGATAGAGCTATTGCTAGCAATAGTTTTTTCCGATAAGTTCCCAAATGCAACAGTAAAGTATGGAACTTTCACAAGTTCAGACCATGCTCCAATGTTCTTTGACTCCAATAGCGAGACATTACCGACTAACCGAATGTTTAAATTTCAAAACTCTTGGACCTCAGAAGAGGAACCAATTAAAATTATCAAGGCCAAATGGAATGTCAATACACAAGGTTCCAGGTTTTTTAGAATACATTCAAAACTTAAAGACATTAAAACTGAATTAAAATGCTGGTCTAGACAAAAGTTCACTTTCAAGACTACCCAATTGATTGCTAATGAGAATAAAATTCAAGAACTGGAGGATAAGCTAGTTAAACAACCCTTTAACCCTATCTGGCAAAGTCACCTGCATAGAATGCTTAAGCAACGAGAGAGAATTCTTGTGTATAGGCAGCATAGGTGGAAAAACGAGGCCAAGAAAACTCGGTTAAACCAAGGAGATAGAAATACAAGATTTTTTCATCAAATTATGAAGCATAGAGCAGCCAGGAACCATATTTTCAGACTTAAGAACTCGGAAAACCAATGGGAGGAGGGACAGGACAAGATTAAAGAAATTCTTTATGACTCGTTTAAAAATAGATTCAAATCGGCAGTGTCACATGGTCGTAGCATCAACCTGGACTTTCTTCCAAGCCTCATAACTGACGCTCAAGTAGAAAGCCTTATTGCCCCTTTCTCGGATGAAGAAATAAAAGAAAGCTTCTTTAGCATGAACCCTCTAAAAGCACCAGGTTTGGATGGTTTTGGGCCAAAATTTTATAAGCCTATTGGAAATTCATTGGGACTGAAGTATCAACAGCTGTCAAGAGCTTCTTTTCTCACGGTAGGCTTCCCCCTTTCCTGAATCACACTCTTATTGCTCTCATCCCAAAAAATGAAAACCCGGAAAACCCTAATCACTTCCGTCCGATTAGCCTGTGTAACACTATCTACAAGTGCCATTTCAAAGTTATTAGTTTCAAGACTAAGTCCTATTCTGCAACAACATATTAGCCCCTTTCAAAATGCTTTCACCCCAGGAAGGTCCATTCATGATAATCTTTTACTAGTTCAAGAAATACTGAACGTGTTTAAGAAATCGAAATCTAAAATTGGTTGGTGTGCTTTAAAACTTGATATGAAAAAGGCCTATGATAGAATCGAATGGGATTTCCTCTGGGCAGCCCTTGATAAAATGGGCTTCCCTACTCAATGGATCAATTGGGTAAAGGCTTGCGTCACCTCGGTCTCCTATTCCATTAAAGTTAACAACGCTACCACTGATATTTTTACCCACTCGAGGGGATTAAGACAAGGAGACCCGCTGTCCACATACCTATTTATATTTGCATGGAAGTATTTATCATCATGCTAAGCAAAGTGAGTGCTAACCCTAGCATGGGCTTGGGCTTTAAAGTGGCCCCTCAAACTACTAAAATCCCATGCTTTATGTTCGCGGATGATAGTCTTCTCCTATGTAAAGCTACAAACTCTGCGTGCCAAAACCTTCTGAAAGTCATTTCAGACTTCTGTAAGTTGTCAGGTCAACTTGTTAATTTCCACAAGTCTGCAATTATTTTCTCGAAAAACATCACTCACTCAAAAAGAGATGCTTTATCCAGTATCTTTAACATGACCAAGTCTATGGCCCTTGGTAGGTATTTGGGCGCACACTTTTCAAGTTTCACTCCTACTCGTTCAGATTTCGCCCGTATAATGCAAAAAAATGAAAATCGAATCAATTCTTGGCAAGCTAATCTGCTCTCCAAAGCGGGAAGAACGACTCTTATTCAGAGCAATCTTGAAGATTTACCCTCTTATATTTGCTCGTCCTTTCTCTTACCTAGGAAAACGTGCCTGCAATTAGACAACATTCATCGTCATTTCTTTTGGAAACAATCAAAGGAAAGCAAAGCTTTCCCAATGATAGCATGGAAAAAGATTTGCCAACCTAAGGACCAAGGTGGACTGGGACTAAGAAGAACCTACCCGTTAAACAGATCCTTCATTGCGAAGTTAGGCTGGAAAATACTCACAGATAATAATAATTTATGGGCTACTATAATGAGTAAAAAGTATTTGCAGAATAACAACTCTTTCTTTACTTGTAAAAAGAAACCACGGAATTCACTGGTATGGAATCAAATCCTTAATCAACGTGAAATCCTACGTAAAGGCATAAGATGGAAACTAGGAAATGGTAAATCTATCAACTTCTGGCATGATAACTGGATTGGGCAATATGCCCTAAAAGATCTCATTACCACTTCCCATAATATTATAGACAGGGAAGCAACTGTAGCCCAATTCATAGACGAAAGGAAAAACTGGAACACGGAAAAACTTTCGACTATTCTCCCACCTGACCTCGTTCTCAAAATTAAAGGAATTTCCAATCCTATTAGCGATCTTTCTGATAGTCCCATCTGGGGCTGTACAAACTCAGGAGAGTTCTCTGTCAAATCAGCCACCTGGCTGGCTCATGATCTCCCTACTCCTTGTGGAAAATGGGATTTTAAATGGATATGGAAGATTAACATTCCTCCCAAGATGAAAATCTTTCCGTGGCAAATCTACCATAAAAGCATCCCTGTAAAAGAAGTCCTCTTCCACAGAAAAGTGATTCCTTCTAGCTGTTGCCCACGTTGCAATTTAGCCAGTGAGTCGATAGATCACACCTTCCTTACTTGTGAGCACTCCAAAAATGTCTGGTCGCATAGGCTAACTAAAACCTGGCTAGGATGTAACTTACCTATGGTTAACTTTTTCGATACTGTAACGCCCCGACCTCTAATTCAATTATTAAAGCATAATTAGCAGCGGAATTAACCTAATTGGTCGGGACATTACCTGCCGTAACTTCCTCTTGGAAATTACAAGGCAACATCATACATAAGCCATAAAACCTCCAATTAATATAATAATCCTTTATATTCTCAAAATAAAAGTACATAACTTACTAAAAGTCTTTAATTGAACTATTATAACTTTAAGCATAAACTAGGTGAATATTATTAAAGTGAAATTCCTCGCAACTCCGCGTTTCCATCGATTCCCGCAGTACCTAAAACGGAAAACAAAACGGTGAGCCGAAAACTCAGTAACGACTACCCTAGCAACGTAAATTCATTTCAACTCATTTTATTTAATAACACAGGGAGAATAGAATAAGTAAAACATTTAATAAAACATCATATTCAATTCATAAACTTTTAATGAAAACGTCATTCATAAACTTTTAATTAACATGCTAGTTGTCGGCAAGTACGAACCGTGAAGGAATTCTCCACTGGGCCTGGGCCCATAAGAGCCTGGGCTCATCGTAACATGGGTCCTGGGCCCTGATCCTGGGCTCATAAACCATGGGAGCCTGGGCTCGTAATCCATGGGTGGACAGGTGTCCGTGGTGCATGCATGACCGATAGATAGGAAGATGGTAGTTTATATACCGCCAAACAAACCAGGTCTTTCACTTTCATTTATCATGTTGTATGTAATTTTACCAAGCCTTGGCTTGTATTTCAGTTGAAATAACATAACTCATTTAGCTCATAAAACATCATTTTGATCCTGGGATCAATAAACATATTATTTCTTTCAAAGCATTGCATAAACATAATTTTATGAGAAAACTCAATCAAATCATATTATAATAAACAATTCAAACAAATCATATTTCATCCCACAATCCATAAAACACATCAAAACATTTAATTCATAAATTCAATCATAACGTCATAATTTCATAATACATTTATAAGGGGATTACGGGTACTAGCAATAGCCGTTACCTCAATTCCACGATTTGACAGGCCTTTTCCTTGGTTCGTCCGTCCTGAGCTCCGAGTCCGATTTCTTTCAAAGTATCAAATTATTGAATTAATTACTAAAACGATAAATTTCTTTAAAACTAATACGATTATAAAATAATGAATATGTATTTTATAATTTCGGAATTAATGAAATATTATTCATTTCCAAAAATCTGTCAAATTATATTTTAAATCATTATTAAAAATTTATTTTATTGAAATGTTTAAGTAACTATTTATTTTCATAAAACATTTAGATTGATAAATTTATAAATAATAATTTTATAAATAGTGAATTTTGAAATGATGAATTTAATAAAAAATATGAATGTTTATAATTTCTTGAAAATATTATTAAACGAAATTTCAATCAAAACATATATATATATACATTTCTTAAATCGATTTACATGAAATGTTATTTAATTTCATGAATCAACGAAAATATTATTTAAATCCAACTTTTCAGCCCAAAATATAAACATTTTAATTATCATTTAAAATCCTTATAATTAATATACGAGAAAATAGCAACAATTAATTAGAGCTTAAATAAATAGTAAAACTCACTTTGAAAAGAATTTGGGCCAATTTGTTTTGGGCTTGGGCGTGGGAAATAAAGGAAACAGGGTTCCAATTTAGAACCTGTTTCACTCGAAAGGGAAGCACGAAAAAAAAGGGGAAGGGGGCACAAAGGAAACAGGGGAGGGAGAGGAGAGGAGAGGAGAGAGAGGGGGTTGGGGCTGCGCTCGGGTTCTGGACGGCGCAAAGGCGCGGAATCACGCCGGTAAGGCGATGGTGGTGGTGTGTTCGCGGCGGCAAAACAACAAGGAAGGGGAGGGGGTGTCGCGCGAACAGGGGAAAGTGTTAGGTTATGATACATATGACAATTCATAAATCATGCGGAAAAAACCATTAAGCCAGGAAAACATATTATTTACACATAATCATTTAGCATAGTTTAGATGCATACTCTTTGTTGCGTGCCTTCCCTAGCTGCGCCCGAACCGAACAAGAACAAGTCTTTAGGACTCCAAGTGTCGTCCCTCCGTAGATAGTCCACAGCACGTCCGGATCCGCCTTAAGATTGACCAACTAGAATCGCCCTTAAGGTACTCTGAATTTTCGGCACTTTATAGGCAATTGTATGACTGAATTTTGCTCTCAAAAACTCACTTTGAATACTTGAATACTCGTTGTAAATATGTGACCCTAGGCACCTATTTATAGAGTTATGGAAAAGGATTTGGAATCCTATTAGGATACTATTTATTTAATTATAATCCTACTAGGACTCTAATTAAATAAACTAAATCTTTTAGGATTAGATTTAATCATATGACAAATCCCGGTAGCTTTAGGATTCGAGTAGCACACAAACACACACGCACGCACAGCAGCCCACGAGGGGCGCCATGCGCGTGCGCGCAGCCCGCGAGCTCGCAGCCCACTGCCGCATGCCCAAACGCTGCCGCAGCCTTGGCGCGCGCTGGGCCTGCCTTGCGGTGGGCCTGGCGCAGCCTTGGCTGGTGCGTTTGTGGCGCGCTGGCTTGCTGGGCGATGGCCCGGCTTCGTGCTGGGCCTTCGTCTGGCAGGCCTCGTCCGATGCTAATTCGTACGATACGCTTCCGATTAATTTCCCGATTCCGGAATTCATTTCCGATACGAACAATATTCAACATTTCCGATTTCCGGAATCAATTTCCGTTTTGAACAAATATTTAATATTTTCGTTTCCGGAATTATTTTCCGATTCCGATAATATTTCCGATTCTGACAATAGTTCCGTTTCCGGCAATATTTCCGATTCTGGCAATATTTCCATTTCCGATAATATTTTCCGATACGTACCATGTTTCCGTTTCCGGCAACATCTACGACTTGGATAATATTTATATTTCCGATACGATCCATATTTCCGTTTCCGGCAATATCATCGTTTCCGGAGTATTCATTTCTTGCCTGTGACGATCTCAGCTCCCACTGAAACCAAGATCCGTCGATTCCGAATATCCATAGATGGAGTATTTAATGCCATTAAATACTTGATCCGTTTACGTACTATTTGTGTGACCCTACGGGTTCAGTCAAGAGTAAGCTGTGGATTAATATCATTAATTCCACTTGAACTGAAGCGGCCTCTAGCTAGGCATTCAGCTCACTTGATCTCACTGAATTATTAACTTGTTAATTAATACTGAACCGCATTTATTAGACTTAACATTGAATGCATACTTGGACCAAGGGCATTATTTCCTTCAGTCTCCCACTTGTCCTTAGGGACAAGTGTGCATTTCCTAATTCCTTTGTCGCTCGATGCTTGCTCTTGAACATAAGGTAAGAGTTGTCATCCTTATTATGTCCGGAGGTGTTCCTCGGTTTCAGAGTTCAACTGATCAAATAAACAGATAATCATAGCCTATGATTCATCCGAGCACGGCCATGCATTTCACAGTTTCTAGCTCTCCGAGTGGCCTTGTACAACTTTTAAGCATCTCATCCCGATTTATGGGAGGACAATCCCAATCTTGCGATCTTGAGATTAGACTTCGTTTGATAGGTGATTACCTGAGCGTTGCCTTTATAGCCTCCTTTTACGGTGCGACGGTTGGTCAACGTCAAAGCAACCAGTTCTCAAACAAGTAATCTCAAATCACTCAGGTATTGAGGATTTAGTGTCTAATAATTTTAATGAAATTTACTTATGACAGATTTTCATCTCTTACAGTAAAGTTTCATAGGTCTTGTCCGATACTAGTCTTCCCAAAGTAAGTATCTATGCAAATGATTATGACATTGCCATGTCCACATAGTTCAAGAAACAGAACTACTAGTCATCTTGCATTCTAGTCGTCTAACGTTTTCTATGCGTCCAATTTTATAGAAAACTCCGACTAGGGACCATTTTCAACCTTTGACATTCAAGTTCACTTGATAGACATTTCTTAGTCACAGGACTGGTCCTGACAGTCTATCTTGAATATATCGTCAAATTGAAGGGACTCATCATTTAATAAACCACAAATTAAATGGAAAAATGAATTCTTTTCATTTATTGTGAATGATTAACCAATAATGTTTTACAAAGATTTAAACTCTAAAACTTTAAAACATTAAACAGGGTCATCAAAGCCATTCTCCAATATGCTTGATTCCCATAGCTGCAGTGTGCGAGTTGTGCTTCGCCTGCGGCAGAGGTTTAGTCAATGGATCTGATATGTTGTCATCAGTTCCAATCTTGTTTATCTCGACTTCTTTTCTTTCAACGAACTCTCGTAGAAGGTGAAATCTACGAAGTACATGCTTGACTCTCTGGTGGTGTCTAGGCTCCTTTGCCTGTGCAATAGCTCCGTTATTATCACAATACAGGGCTATTGGTCCTTTAATGGAGGGGACTACACCAAGTTCACCTATGAACTTCCTTAGCCATATAGCTTCCTTTGCTGCTTCATGTGCAGCAATGTACTCCGCTTCAGTTGTAGAATCCGCAATGGTGCTTTGCTTAGCACTTTTCCAGCTTACTGCTCCTCCGTTGAGGCAGAAGACAAACCCAGACTGTGATCTGAAATCATCTTTGTCGGTTTGGAAACTTGCGTCCGTATAGCCTTTAACAATTAATTCATCATCTCCACCATAGACCAGGAAGTCATCTTTGTGCATTTTCAGGTACTTCAGAATATTCTTGGCAGCAGTCCAATGCGCCTCTCCTGGGTCTGACTGGTATCTGCTCGTAGCACTGAGTGCGTACGCAACATCCGGGCGTGTACATATCATAGCATACATTATTGAACCAATCAATGATGCATATGGAATCCCATTCATTCGTCTACGCTCATCAAGTGTTTTTGGGCACTGATTCTTGCTTAGAGTCATTCCATGAGACATGGGTGGGTAGCCTCGCTTGGAGTCCGCCATCTTGAACCTATCAAGCACCTTATTGATATAAGTGCTTTGACTAAGTCCAATCATCCTTTTAGATCTATCTCTGTAAATCTTGATGCCCAATATGTACTGTGCTTCTCCTAGATCTTTCATCGAAAAACATTTCCCAAGCCAAATCTTGACAGAGTTCAACATAGGAATGTCATTTCCGATAAGTAATATATCGTCGACATATAATACTAGGAAAGCAATTTTGCTCCCACTGACCTTCTTGTATACACAAGATTCGTCTGCGTTCTTGATGAAACCAAAGTCACTGACTGCTTCATCAAAACGTATATTCCAGCTCCTGTATGCCTGCTTCAATCCGTAGATTGACTTCTTTAGCTTGCATACCTTTTTAGCATTCTTTGGATCCTCAAAACCTCCAGGCTATGTCATAAACACAGTTTCTGTTAAAACGTCGTTTAAGAAAGCAGTTTTGACATCCATCTGCCATATTTCGTAATTGTAATATGCAGCGATTGCTAACATTATCCGAATAGACTTTAGCATTGCAACTGGTGAAAAGGTTTCATCGTAATCCACACCGTGGACTTGCCTGTAACCTTTTGCAACCAATCTAGCTTTGAAAACTTCAAGTTTCCCATCCTTGTCCTTTTTCAGTTTGAAAACCCATTTGCTTCCGATGGCTTGGTAGCCATCTGGCAAATCGACCAAATCCCATACTTGGTTTTCAGACATGGAGTCTAATTCAGATTGCATGGCTTCTTGCCATTGCTTGGAGCTAGGGCTCGTCATAGCTTGTTTGTAAGTCGCAGGTTCATCACTTTCAAGTAATAGAACGTCATAGCTCTCGTTCGTCAAAATACCTAAGTACCTTTCCGGTTGAGATCTATATCTTTGCGATCTACGCGGGGTAACATTTCTAGTTTGACCATGATTCTCACCAGATTCTTCTAAAGATCTCTGAGTTTCATCCTGAATGTCATCTTGAGCATTCATATTAATGCCATTAAATACTTGATCCGTTTACGTACTATTTGTGTGACCCTACGGGTTCAGTCAAGAGTAAGCTGTGGATTAATATCATTAATTCCACTTGAACTGAAGCGGCCTCTAGCTAGGCATTCAGCTCACTTGATCTCACTGAATTATTAACTTGTTAATTAATACTGAACCGCATTTATTAGACTTAACATTGAATGCATACTTGGACCAAGGGCATTATTTCCTTCAGAAAGCAGGGGAGGGGTGGTGATTTGGGCGATTCTGGGCGGCGATAGGGAGGCTCGCTGGGTTGTTTGGTGGCGGTGGTTGATTGGCAAGGTGATGAAGGTGGTTGGAGGTGGTGGTGGTTGTCGGGGGTGGTGCTGCGAAGAGAAAAGAGGGAGAAGGCAGGGGAGTTGCGTAGGAAAGGAGAGGGAGTACGGTGGGGTACGGTGGTGCTGGGGGGCAACGGCGGTCAGGGTGGTTGAGGTGGTTGTCAGAGGTGGTAGACAGTGGTGGTCGATGGTTGAGGTGGTGGTCGGACGGTGGATGTTGGCGGTGGTGATTTGAGTCATAGAAGAACAAGGTGAGTGAGATTGGATTTTGTGTTTTGGTTGATTTATTGAAATTGAATTGGAAATTCTGATTTTTGTAAGAAGGTAGAGTGATGAAGAAGGAGAAATCCTTGGTCTCCAAGGCAAGAATTTGGACTGATTTCAAAGAAAAGGGGTAATGAAACATACGTGGAGAGTAGGAGGAAGAAGATAAATGGAATTTTGCTCCTCCAAGGGCATTTTCGTAATTTCACATAGTTGAACAAAATTTCAGAAATTTTGTTGCTATTTTTGGATACTAAAAAAAAATAGAAATGTTTAGCAGTATTAATTCTTTATAAAAAAAATAATAATAATAAATATCGTTAACGAAAAATAAATTTAGTTTCCGAATAAAAATAAGAACGTTAAATAATTAATTTAGTTTCTGAATAAAATAAATTTAGAAATCCGAAAATAATTAAAATTTAAAAAGGTCGTTCAGCTCGTAAATATGAAATTAAATTATAAACTGAAAATAAATAAATCGTGTAGCAATATTTTTTAAAAAAATCAAGCGAAATAAAACTTTGTTAATTAAAATAAAGTTCAAATTTAGGATTTAAAACGATTTTAAGCTAAATAAAAATAATTAAGCATAATTAACCGAGTTTTAAAAATTCGGGGTATTACATTCTTACCCCCTTAGAAAAAGTTTCGTCCTCGAAACTTGAAAATTAGATTTATAAAAATGACTAATGAAATTGAAAACACTCGAATGAAAGTATGATGTTTTATTTTAAAACCAAGATCTCAAAATTTTAATTCAATCCCGACAATGTCTAGCCTTCATTCCGCCATCATCTTTTAGGACTCCGCTTCAACTCGAGACCTAGAATCGAAGAGTAAAGAATGCAAAAGGGGCAAAATTATATATTGATCCTTAGTTGTCATTAAGGTCAATTACATCTCGCCATCGTCTTTCGTATCTCCACTTGATTTCATATAATAGGATCGAGGAGCAAAGAACATAAAAGGGGAAAAACTTGTTAGCATAGACTAGGCTCCTATTTTACTTTGCGAGATCCTGTTTGAAAATATTTTCCACCAAAATAGTAGTTTCTAATGCAAAATTATAATTCTGAAAATATATGTATATATAATGAAAATAAATATTTATCTATCAATTGCAAGACTCAAATAGTTGTAAAAGTTATTTATTATAATAATAATCTCGTACTCTGAGTTCGGGAGAACTTCCATTGGAGACGGCTTCCATGTATAACCATTAGTTATTATCAACACAATCATGCCAGCGTAAACATAATCCATAAAGCATATCATAAAGAAATAATTCTTAATTGAAACGTGCACAATTAACATAAGCATAATATTCATATACTAGTGATGGTAACACATCTTAGTTTGAGACTCAATTAGCGCATATCGCTTCCAAAATTTTCATCATTAATTAACCTTATTCATAAAACATCGTGATTCGTAAATCATATCGTTTTTAGGCGAATAATATTTCGTTTCCCTTTGCTATTGGCTCCTTTGCTGCAGGAATCTTGTCGTTGACTTTCTTTATTTGATACGTTTTGATTTCCATCCCCGATCTTTTCTTCTACGTTGAATAACTTCGTCGACTATGTTCGTTGCAGGGGTTCCATTCCAATCACGTGGCTAGAAATATATCGTTAGACATACGACTTCGTTACTTATCCTTAATATTTTAAATCAATGAATCTCGTATTTTGCAGATAACGCTAAGCCATCAAGTGTGCCTTTATTAGAAACAATCTAGCTCATAGAAAACTCAGTTCAGACTACCTGGTCCTATAGACATGTCATTTTGTCGATTCTCTATTCTCAACTCCATTGCATTCCTCAATCATTCATAATCCTTTTCGAATTTCACAACCTTCATTGATACCATCAACCTGATAGACAGACTAATTCTCGGTAAATTACCTTGGTAAGATCCTCAAAGCTTTACGCAAACTCAGGTTCATGTTTCCACCATAAATCATAGATAACATCTTTGCAACACCCTACATTCTCTAGTTCAACTTCCTTTATGGAGATTATCAAGCATCCTTTTAGATAAATACACAAAAATAATCCCTATTAAAGACGCGGAAAGGTAAACCAAGAATACCATCAACCTTACTGAAAGACTAATTCTTGATAACTTCTTTTATAATTCTCAGAACTTCATGTGTAACCTCAATCATGTTTGGTTTCGCATAATATTCTTACATAACTTTAAAATTCTAGCTTAGCTTCCTTCACATATCTGAAAATACACTTAGATACTTACAACCATAGAGCAATCATTATAAAGAGTGCGGAATAGTAACTCAAAAATCAATTCTACTCGCATGCTTTAAACCTTGAATAATCCTTGATTTAATCGGTGACTCGCCACTCAAAACACAAACTTATGTTCTTTCGGTACCCTATCATTAAACCTTATCGACAGACTAATTCTTGATAGCTTACTTTGGTAAAGTCCGCAAGATCTTATTCATGGCTCAACTCAACTGGGTCTCTTATCATAACTCATGCATGTTGGGTTCATAACTTTTCTGTATAACTTCTAGCTTCCTTACTCAATCATCTTCTAGATAATAGACTTTAGTTCTTATAAACATCAAAATATTCATCGGAAAGGTAACCCAAGAATCACTTTTGTTCATAACTTTAACACTTTAAAAATTAGAATAATCTTAACATAATCAGTGATCAACCACAGCCTTATGCTCGTTTGGTACTCCTAACGTTTATATTATCCTTAAAGATTTCACAACCATCAAAATTCCTCAAAACTATCAACAAAATCTTTGAGTTCTCACTATGCTCAACTTAACTTCTTCCAAGGAAATGCTTAAACTTTGCTTAGTCTATCTAGGGTAGAAAACTCATAACATGACATGTGACGGTAAACATAAAATCAAGGGAAGTTCGATTCTAAAGCGAGAGAGAGCTAAATCAAAATAATATCAGCGTTGGCGTCGTCTTCGCCTTTCATTATATAAGCGCTTACATATGTTGGTGGGGTGATGGATTATGATTATCCTTAGCATTTTTGTTGTTTCGTTCATGATTGGTCGAGGTTGATGTTCCGACATTCGTTGGAGAAGGTTTAGGACAATCTTTAACGAAATGATCTTTTCCTCGACATCGATAACAAGTATTCGTTTTAGCACGATATCCGCTTCCATTCGTTGGAGCATTTCGAAAATCTCGAGTAGTTGATCCATATGATTGATCTAGTCTTCAAATTCCATCGAATCGGCTTGCGGTCATAGATTGGTGGATTGGAGGGTGAAAACTTTAAATAGTGACGCATTTTCGTTCGCATTAGTGACTTTCGTTTTTCGAGAATCCTTGACCACTTCAGTTGACAACGTACTTGCAGTTCTTAATCGTTCCATCATCTCTTTGGGGTCTACTATAGATTGCTCGTCATAGAATTCATCATAGGGAACATCATTGTGAGCGACGTTATCGTGAATGTTGCGCTTTGTTGTGAGCTTCGTTCGTGGCATCGTTGGTAAGTTCGATAATCGATATTTCGCATAACATATTCAATCAAGAAAACATCAATAACATAAGAAATGAATCCCTTTTATCCCGTGCGTTCCTACGCTCACACTCATTTCATTTTAACTTGACTTGATTTTAACATATTCTTTTTAACTTATTCCTTAAAACTCTTTGCTTAAAGCCTATTGAATTCTACTATGCGCAAAACCCGTAAGGTTTAGCACTTATAATCAAGAACCTTGGCTCTGAATACCAAACTGTAACGCCCCGACCTCTAATTCAATTATTAAAGCATAATTAGCAACGGAATTAACCTAATTGGTCGGGACATTACCTGCCGTAACTTCCTCTTGGAAATTACAAGGCAACATCATACATAAGCCATAAAAACCTCCAATTAATATAATAATCCTTTATATTCTCAAAATAAAAGTACATAACTTACTAAAAGTCTTTAATTAAACTATTATAACTTTAAGCATAAACTAGGTGAATATTATTAAAGTGAAATTCCTCGCAACTACGCGTTTCCATCGATTCCCGCAGTACCTAAAACGGAAAACAAAACGGTGAGCCGAAGACTCAGTAACGACTACCCTAGCAACGTAAATTCATTTCAACTCATTTTATTTAATAACACAGGGAGAATAGAATAAGTAAAACATTTAATAAAACATCATATTCAATTCATTCATAAACTTTTAATGAAGACGTCATTCATAAACTTTTAATTAACATGCTAGTTGTCGGCAAGTACGAACCGTGAAGGAATTCTTGTTAGGTTATGATACATATGACATTTACATAGATCATGCGGAAACAACCATTAACCCAGGAAACATATTATTTACACATAATCATATAGCATAATTAGATGCATACTCTTTGTTGCGTGCCTTCCCTAGCTGCGCCCGAACCGAACAAGAACAAGTCTTTTAGGACTCCAAGTGTCGTCCCTCCGTAGAAAGTCCACAGCACGTCCGGATCCGCCTTAAGATTGACCAACTAGAATCGCCCTTAAGGTACTCAGAAAATTCGGCACTTTTGGGGCAAGATGGGTGTTTGAATTTTCTCTCAAAAACCTCACTTTTGAATACTTTGAAACTTATGTATAAATTATGACCCCTAGGCCTTTATTTATAGAGTTATGGAAAAGGAATCGTAATCCTAGTAGGATGCGAATTAATTGGAATTAGAATTCTACATGAATTCTACTTAATCAATTTATCCAATAGGAATAGACATTTAATCATACACTGACTCTTGCAGATTCAGGAATCTCGCATGAGCTCAAACTCACACACACACGGCAGCCACAAGGGCTGCCCACGCATGCGAGCAGCAGCCCACGCAGCGCGGCCCACGCATGCGCGGCCTTGTGCGCGCTGGGCTGTGGCGTGCGTGCTTGCTGGGCGATGGCCTGGCTTCGTGCTGGGCCTTCGTCCGGCAGGCCTCGTCCGATGCTAATTCGTACGATACGCTTCCGATTAAATTTCCATTTCCGGAATCTATTTCCGATACGAACAATATTTAATATTTCCGATTCCGGAATTAATTTCCGTTTCGAACAAATATTTAATATTTCCGTTTTCGGAATTATTTTCCGATTCCGGCAATATTTCCGATTCTGACAATATTTCCGTTTCCGGCAATATTTCCGATTCTGGTAATATTTCCATTTCCAATAATATTTTCCGATACGTACCATGTTTCCGTTTCCGGCAACATCTACGACTTGGATAATATTCATATTTCCGATACGATCCATATTTCCGTTTCCGGCAATATCATCGTTTCCGGAGTATTCATTTCTTGCCTGTGACGATCTTAGCTCCCACTGAAACCAAGATCCGTCGGTTCCGAATATTCATAGATGGAGTATTTAATGCCATTAAATACTTGATCCGTTTACGTACTATTTGTGTGACCCTACGGGTTCAGTCAAGAGTAAGCTGTGGATTAATATCATTAATTCCACTTGAACTGAAGCGGCCTCTAGCTAGGCATTCAGCTCACTTGATCTCACTGAATTATTAACTTGTTAATTAATACTGAACCGCATTTATTAGACTTAACATAGAATGCATACTTGGACCAAGGGCATTATTTCCTTCAGTCTCCCACTTGTCCTTAGGGACAAGTGTGCATTTCCTAATTCCTTTGTCGCTCGATGCTTGCTCTTGAACATAAGGTAAGAGTTGTCATCCTTATTATGTCCAGAGGTGTTCCTCGGTTTCAGAGTTCAACTGATCAAATAAACAGATAATCATAGCCTATGATTCATCCGAGCACGGCCATGCATTTCACAGTTTCTAGCTCTCCGAGTGGCCTTGTACAACTTTTAAGCATCTCATCCCGATTTATGGGAGGACAATCCCAATCTTGCGATCTTGAGATTAGACTTCGTTTGATAGGTGATTACCTGAGCGTTGCCTTTATAGCCTCCTTTTACGGTGCGACGGTTGGTCAACGTCAAAGCAACCAGTTCTCAAACAAGTAATCTCAAATCACTCAGGTATTGAGGATTTAGTGTCTAATAACTTAATGAAATTTACTTATGACAGACTTTCATCTCTTACAGTAAAGTTTCATAGGTCTTGTCCGATACTAGTCTTCCCAAAGTAAGTATCTATGCAAATGATTATGACATTGCCATGTTCACATAGTTCAAGAAACAGAACTACTAGTCATCTTGCATTCTAATCGTCTAACGTTTTCTATGCGTCCAATTTTATAGAAAACTCCGACTAGGGACCATTTTCAACCTTTGACATTCAAGTTCACTTGATAGACATTTCTTAGTCACAGGACTGGTCCTGACAGTCTATCTTGAATATATCGTCAAGTTGAAGGGACTCATCATTTAATAAACCACAAATTAAATGGAAAAATGAATTCCTTTCATTTATTGTGAATGATTAACCAATAATGTTTTACAAAGATTTAAACTCTAAAACTTTAAAACATTAAACAGAGACATCAAAGCCATTCTCCAATATGCTTGATTCCCATAGCTGCAGTGTGCGAGTTGTGCTTCGCTTGCGGCAGAGGTTTAGTTAATGGATCTGATATGTTGTCATCAGTTCCAATTTTGCTTATCTCGACTTCTTTTCTTTCAACGAACTCTCGTAGAAGGTGAAATCTACGAAGTACATGCTTGACTCTCTGGTGGTGTCTAGGCTCTTTTGCCTGTGCAATAGCTCCGTTATTATCACAATACAGGGCTATTGGTCCTTTAATGGAGGGGACTACACCAAGTTCTCCTATGAACTTCCTTAGCCATATAGCTTCCTTTGCTGCTTCATGTGCAGCAATGTACTCCGCTTCAGTTGTAGAATCCGCAATGGTGCTTTGCTTAGCACTTTTCCAGCTTACTGCTCCTCCGTTGAGGCAGAAGACAAACCCAGACTGTGATCTGAAATCATCTTTGTCGGTTTGGAAACTTGCGTCCGTATAGCCTTTAACAATTAATTCATCATCTCCACCATAGACCAGGAAGTCATCTTTGTGCCTTTTCAGGTACTTCAGAATGTTCTTGGCAGCAGTCCAATGCGCCTCTCCTGGGTCTGACTGGTATCTGCTCGTAGCACTGAGTGCGTACGCAACATCCGGGCGTGTACATATCATAGCATACATTATTGAACCAATCAATGATGCATATGGAATCCCATTCATTCGTCTACGCTCATCAAGTGTTTTTGGGCACTGAGTCTTGCTTAGAGTCATTCCATGAGACATGGGTAGGTAGCCTCGCTTGGAGTCCGCCATCTTGAACCTATCAAGCACCTTATTGATATAAGTGCTTTGACTAAGTCCAATCATCTTTTTAGATCTATCTCTGTAAATCTTGATGCCCAATATGTACTGTGCTTCCCCTAGATCCTTCATCGAAAAACATTTCCCAAGCCAAATCTTGACAGAGTTCAACATAGGAATGTCATTTCCGATAAGCAATATGTCGTCGACATATAATACTAGGAAAGCAATTTTGCTCCCACTGACCTTCTTGTATACACAAGATTCGTCCGCGTTCTTGATGAAACCAAAGTCACTGACTGCTTTATCAAAACGTATATTCCAGCTCCTGGATGCCTGCTTCAATCCGTAGATTGACTTCTTTAGCTTGCATACCTTTTTAGCATTCTTTGG
Source organism: Spinacia oleracea (assembly GCF_020520425.1). Taxonomy (NCBI): domain Eukaryota; kingdom Viridiplantae; phylum Streptophyta; class Magnoliopsida; order Caryophyllales; family Amaranthaceae; genus Spinacia; species Spinacia oleracea. The sequence goes on along the minus strand of NC_079487.1, from coordinate 41,104,903 downwards.
ATCCTCAAAACCTTCAGGCTATGTCATAAACACAGTTTCTGTTAAAACGCCGTTTAAGAAAGCAGTTTTGACATCCATCTGCCATATTTCGTAATCGTAATATGCAGCGATTGCTAACATTATTCGAATAGACTTTAGCATTGCAACTGGTGAAAAGGTTTCATCGTAATCCACACCGTGGACTTGCCTGTAACCTTTCGCAACCAATCTAGCTTTGAAAACTTCAAGTTTCCCATCCTTGTCCTTTTTCAGTTTGAAAACCCATTTGCTTCCAATGGCTTGGTAGCCATCTGGCAAATCGACCAAATCCCATACTTGGTTTTCAGACATGGAGTCTAATTCAGATTGCATGGCTTCTTGCCATTGCTTGGAGCTAGGGCTCGTCATAGCTTGCTTGTAAGTCGCAGGTTCATCACTTTCAAGTAATAGAACGTCATAGCTCTCGTTCGTCAAAATACCTAAGTACCTTTCCGGTTGAGATCTATATCTTTGCGATCTACGCGGGGTAACATTTCTAGATTGACCATGATTCTCACCAGATTCTTCTAAAGATCTCTGAGTTTCATCCTGAATGTCATCTTGAGCATTCTCTAGAGTTTGTTGTTCGACTCGAATTTCTTCGAGGTCTACTTTTCTCCCACTTGTCATTTTGGAAATGTGATCTTTCTCCAAAAAGACACCATCTCGAGCAACAAACACTTTGTTCTCAGATGTATTGTAGAAGTAATACCCCTTTGTTTCCTTTGGATAGCCCACAAGGATACATTTGTCAGATTTTGGATGAAGTTTGTCTGAAATTAATCGTTTGACGTATACTTCACATCCCCAAATCTTAAGAAAAGACACATTTGGAGGCTTTCCAAACCATAATTCGTATGGAGTCTTTTCGACAGCTTTAGACGGAGCTCTATTTATAGTGAGTGCAGCTGTATTTAGTGCATGTCCCCAAAATTCTAATGGAAGTTCGGCCTGACCCATCATTGACCTGACCATGTCTAGCAAGGTTCTGTTCCTCCGTTCTGACACACCGTTCCATTGTGGTGTTCCAGGAGGAGTCAATTCTGATAGAATTCCACATTCTTTCAGATGGTCATCAAATTCATAGCTCAGATATTCACCGCCTCTATCAGACCGCAGTGCCTTAATCTTCTTGCCTAATTGATTCTCTACTTCACTCTGAAATTCCTTGAATTTGTCAAAGGATTCAGACTTATGCTTCATTAGGTAGACATAACCATACCTACTGAAGTCATCAGTGAAAGTGATAAAGTAGCTGAAACCACCTCTAGCATTTGTACTCATTGGTCCACATACATCTGTATGGATTAAACCCAATAGTTCATTTGCTCTTTCTCCAACTTTAGAGAAAGGTTGCTTTGTCATTTTGCCAAGTAAACATGATTCGCATTTACCATAATCCTCTAAGTCAAATGGTTCTAGAATTCCTTCCCTTTGAAGTCTTTCTAAGCGTTTCAAGTTTATATGGCCTAATCGACAATGCCACAGATAGGTGAGATCTGAATCATCCTTTTTGGCCTTTTTGGTATTTATGTTATATACTTGTTTGTCGTGATCTAATAAATAAAGTCCATTGACTAATCTAGCAGATCCATAAAACATCTCTTTAAAATAAAACGAACAACTATTGTCTTTTATTATAAAGGAAAATCCCTTAGCATCTAAGCAAGAAACTGAAATGATGTTTTTAGTAAGACTTGGAACATGGAAACATTCTTCCAGTTCCAAAACTAGCCCGGAGGGCAACGACAAATAGTATGTTCCTACAGCTAATGCAGCAATCCGTGCTCCATTTCCCACTCGTAGGTCGACTTCACCCTTGCTTAACTCTCTACTTCTTCTTAGTCCCTGTGGATTGGAACATAAGTGTGAGCCACAACCTGTATCTAATACCCAAGAAGTTGAATTAGCAAGTATACAGTCTATAACGAAAATACCTGAAGATGGAACGACTGTTCCGTTCTTCTGATCTTCCTTTAGCTTCAAGCAATCTCTCTTCCAATGCCCCTTCTTCTTGCAGTAGAAGCATTCGGATTCAGAAGTGGGTTGACTGACCTTCCTCTTTGCAGATTTGGCGCCAGTTTGCTTAGTTGGGCTGGCCTTGTTGCCACCTTTCTTAGCATTCCTCTTCTTTCCAGATTTCTTGAACTTGCCCCCACGCACCATAAGCACATCTTGCTTATCACTTTTGAGCGTCTTTTCAGCATACCGTGAAGCTCAGTGAGCGTTTTGTCCAGACTATTCATACTGTAGTTCAGTTTGAACTGATCATACCCGCTATGAAGAGAATGGAGGATGGTGTCTATAGCCATTTCCTGAGAAAATTGCTGATCCAGCCGACTCATATTCTCAATGAGTCCAATCATTTTGAGAACATGTGGACTTACGGGCTCGCCTTTCTTAAGCTTGGTCTCAAGAATTTGCCTATGAGTCTCGAATCTTTCGACTCGAGCCAGATCTTGGAACATGTTCTTCAACTCACTGATGATTGTGAAAGCATCTGAGTTGATGAACGTTTTCTGCAGATCCGCACTCATGGTGGCGAGCATTAGACATTTCACATCCTTGTTGGCATCAATCCAACGATTGAGGGCTGCCTGAGTGATCCCGTCGCCTGGAGCTTCGGGCATCGCCTCATCTAGGACATACTCCTTTTCTTCCTGCATAAGAACTATTTGCAAGTTCCTTTGCCAGTCAAGGAAGTTTTTCCCGTTCAACTTCTCCTTTTCGAGAATTGATCGAATGTTGAATGAATTGTTGTTTGCCATATTAAAAACTACAATTGAAAAGAATAAACAAATAAATAACCATTCACAGTTTCTCTTAATAAACTTAAATTCTAGCATTCATGCATAATTCAATGTTTATTAAGCATTTTATTCAAGTTATGTGTTCCGGCAGGTGTGAATAAAATGATTCCAAGATCCTAAAATCATTGAAGAACTAAGCACAGTTTGTCGACTTAATCCTAGAACATCTTAGGTAAGCAAAAGCCTTTTGCTAATAGTCTAGAAACTATTCTTGGTTGATAGGTACGTCTAAGAACTTATTAGGTAAACCTATCGAATTTGCCACGACATAAAAGGACTCCTTACTTATATCGTTGAGTTTCACCAAAACTAACATGTACTCACAATTATTTGTGTACCTTGCCCCTTTAGGACCAATAAGTAACACCTCGCTGAGCGAAAACTATTACTAGATTGATGTAAAGGATATCCAAGCAAGTGTATATTTTGGCATGGAACCTTTTAACTCAATTTTTAAGTTTGGAACTTAAGGCTCTTACTATGTTGGTTAGATTTTAAGTGAACTAAAATCCTTAATCATGCAACATAATCAAGCTTTTGATCTCATGCATTTTAAGACATATTTAAAGCAATAAATAACTTAAAACATGCATAAGATATTTGTGATCTAGTATGGCCCGACTTCATCTTGAAGCTTTGACTTCAAAGTCCGTCTTGAAAATCTCCGTGGGAGGCACCATTTTCTTCAAATAGGATAAGTTATTGTTAGGTTATGATACATATGACATTTACATAGATCATGCGGAAACAACCATTAACCCAGGAAACATATTATTTACACATAATCATATAGCATAATTAGATGCATACTCTTTGTTGCGTGCCCTCCCTAGCTGCGCCCGAACCGAACAAGAACAAGTCTTTTAGGACTCCAAGTGTCGTCCCTCCGTAGAAAGTCCACAGCACGTCCGGATCCGCCTTAAGATTGACCAACTAGAATCGCCCTTAAGGTACTCAGAAAATTCGGCACTTTTGGGGCAAGATGGGTGTTTGAATTTTCTCTCAAAAACCTCACTTTTGAATACTTTGAAACTTATGTATAAATTATGACCCCTAGGCCTTTATTTATAGAGTTATGGAAAAGGAATCGTAATCCTAGTAGGATGCGAATTAATTGGAATTAGAATTCTACATGAATTCTACTTAATCAATTTATCCAATAGGAATAGACATTTAATCATACACTGACTCTTGCAGATTCAGGAATCTCGCATGAGCTCAAACTCACACACACACGGCAGCCACAAGGGCTGCCCACGCATGCGAGCAGCAGCCCACGCAGCGCGGCCCACGCATGCGCGGCCTTGTGCGCGCTGGGCTGTGGCGTGCGTGCTTGCTGGGCGATGGCCTGGCTTCGTGCTGGGCCTTCGTCCGGCAGGCCTCGTCCGATGCTAATTCGTACGATACGCTTCCGATTAAATTTCCATTTCCGGAATCTATTTCCGATACGAACAATATTTAATATTTCCGATTCCGGAATTAATTTCCGTTTCGAACAAATATTTAATATTTCCGTTTTCGGAATTATTTTCCGATTCCGGCAATATTTCCGATTCTGACAATATTTCCGTTTCCGGCAATATTTCCGATTCTGGTAATATTTCCATTTCCAATAATATTTTCCGATACGTACCATGTTTCCGTTTCCGGCAACATCTACGACTTGGATAATATTCATATTTCCGATACGATCCATATTTCCGTTTCCGGCAATATCATCGTTTCCGGAGTATTCATTTCTTGCCTGTGACGATCTTAGCTCCCACTGAAACCAAGATCCGTCGGTTCCGAATATTCATAGATGGAGTATTTAATGCCATTAAATACTTGATCCGTTTACGTACTATTTGTGTGACCCTACGGGTTCAGTCAAGAGTAAGCTGTGGATTAATATCATTAATTCCACTTGAACTGAAGCGGCCTCTAGCTAGGCATTCAGCTCACTTGATCTCACTGAATTATTAACTTGTTAATTAATACTGAACCGCATTTATTAGACTTAACATAGAATGCATACTTGGACCAAGGGCATTATTTCCTTCAGTCTCCCACTTGTCCTTAGGGACAAGTGTGCATTTCCTAATTCCTTTGTCGCTCGATGCTTGCTCTTGAACATAAGGTAAGAGTTGTCATCCTTATTATGTCCAGAGGTGTTCCTCGGTTTCAGAGTTCAACTGATCAAATAAACAGATAATCATAGCCTATGATTCATCCGAGCACGGCCATGCATTTCACAGTTTCTAGCTCTCCGAGTGGCCTTGTACAACTTTTAAGCATCTCATCCCGATTTATGGGAGGACAATCCCAATCTTGCGATCTTGAGATTAGACTTCGTTTGATAGGTGATTACCTGAGCGTTGCCTTTATAGCCTCCTTTTACGGTGCGACGGTTGGTCAACGTCAAAGCAACCAGTTCTCAAACAAGTAATCTCAAATCACTCAGGTATTGAGGATTTAGTGTCTAATAACTTAATGAAATTTACTTATGACAGACTTTCATCTCTTACAGTAAAGTTTCATAGGTCTTGTCCGATACTAGTCTTCCCAAAGTAAGTATCTATGCAAATGATTATGACATTGCCATGTCCACATAGTTCAAGAAACAGAACTACTAGTCATCTTGCATTCTAATCGTCTAACGTTTTCTATGCGTCCAATTTTATAGAAAACTCCGACTAGGGACCATTTTCAACCTTTGACATTCAAGTTCACTTGATAGACATTTCTTAGTCACAGGACTGGTCCTGACAGTCTATCTTGAATATATCGTCAAGTTGAAGGGACTCATCATTTAATAAACCACAAATTAAATGGAAAAATGAATTCCTTTCATTTATTGTGAATGATTAACCAATAATGTTTTACAAAGATTTAAACTCTAAAACTTTAAAACATTAAACAGAGACATCAAAGCCATTCTCCAATATGCTTGATTCCCATAGCTGCAGTGTGCGAGTTGTGCTTCGCTTGCGGCAGAGGTTTAGTTAATGGATCTGATATGTTGTCATCAGTTCCAATTTTGCTTATCTCGACTTCTTTTCTTTCAACGAACTCTCGTAGAAGGTGAAATCTACGAAGTACATGCTTGACTCTCTGGTGGTGTCTAGGCTCTTTTGCCTGTGCAATAGCTCCGTTATTATCACAATACAGGGCTATTGGTCCTTTAATGGAGGGGACTACACCAAGTTCTCCTATGAACTTCCTTAGCCATATAGCTTCCTTTGCTGCTTCATGTGCAGCAATGTACTCCGCTTCAGTTGTAGAATCCGCAATGGTGCTTTGCTTAGCACTTTTCCAGCTTACTGCTCCTCCGTTGAGGCAGAAGACAAACCCAGACTGTGATCTGAAATCATCTTTGTCGGTTTGGAAACTTGCGTCCGTATAGCCTTTAACAATTAATTCATCATCTCCACCATAGACCAGGAAGTCATCTTTGTGCCTTTTCAGGTACTTCAGAATGTTCTTGGCAGCAGTCCAATGCGCCTCTCCTGGGTCTGACTGGTATCTGCTCGTAGCACTGAGTGCGTACGCAACATCCGGGCGTGTACATATCATAGCATACATTATTGAACCAATCAATGATGCATATGGAATCCCATTCATTCGTCTACGCTCATCAAGTGTTTTTGGGCACTGAGTCTTGCTTAGAGTCATTCCATGAGACATGGGTAGGTAGCCTCGCTTGGAGTCCGCCATCTTGAACCTATCAAGCACCTTATTGATATAAGTGCTTTGACTAAGTCCAATCATCTTTTTAGATCTATCTCTGTAAATCTTGATGCCCAATATGTACTGTGCTTCCCCTAGATCCTTCATCGAAAAACATTTCCCAAGCCAAATCTTGACAGAGTTCAACATAGGAATGTCATTTCCGATAAGCAATATGTCGTCGACATATAATACTAGGAAAGCAATTTTGCTCCCACTGACCTTCTTGTATACACAAGATTCGTCCGCGTTCTTGATGAAACCAAAGTCACTGACTGCTTCATCAAAACGTATATTCCAGCTCCTGGATGCCTGCTTCAATCCGTAGATTGACTTCTTTAGCTTGCATACCTTTTTAGCATTCTTTGGATCCTCAAAACCTTCAGGCTGTGTCATAAACACAGTTTCTGTTAAAACGCCGTTTAAGAAAGCAGTTTTGACATCCATCTGCCATATTTCGTAATCGTAATATGCAGCGATTGCTAACATTATTCGAATAGACTTTAGCATTGCAACTGGTGAAAAGGTTTCATCGTAATCCACACCGTGGACTTGCCTGTAACCTTTCGCAACCAATCTAGCTTTGAAAACTTCAAGTTTCCCATCCTTGTCCTTTTTCAGTTTGAAAACCCATTTGCTTCCAATGGCTTGGTAGCCATCTGGCAAATCGACCAAATCCCATACTTGGTTTTCAGACATGGAGTCTAATTCAGATTGCATGGCTTCTTGCCATTGCTTGGAGCTAGGGCTCGTCATAGCTTGCTTGTAAGTCGCAGGTTCATCACTTTCAAGTAATAGAACGTCATAGCTCTCGTTCGTCAAAATACCTAAGTACCTTTCCGGTTGAGATCTATATCTTTGCGATCTACGCGGGGTAACATTTCTAGATTGACCATGATTCTCACCAGATTCTTCTAAAGATCTCTGAGTTTCATCCTGAATGTCATCTTGAGCATTCTCTAGAGTTTGTTGTTCGACTCGAATTTCTTCGAGGTCTACTTTTCTCCCACTTGTCATTTTGGAAATGTGATCTTTCTCCAAAAAGACACCATCTCGAGCAACAAACACTTTGTTCTCAGATGTATTGTAGAAGTAATACCCCTTTGTTTCCTTTGGATAGCCCACAAGGATACATTTGTCAGATTTTGGATGAAGTTTGTCTGAAATTAATCGTTTGACGTATACTTCACATCCCCAAATCTTAAGAAAAGACACATTTGGAGGCTTTCCAAACCATAATTCGTATGGAGTCTTTTCGACAGCTTTAGACGGAGCTCTATTTATAGTGAGTGCAGCTGTATTTAGTGCATGTCCCCAAAATTCTAATGGAAGTTCGGCCTGACCCATCATTGACCTGACCATGTCTAGCAAGGTTCTGTTCCTCCGTTCTGACACACCGTTCCATTGTGGTGTTCCAGGAGGAGTCAATTCTGATAGAATTCCACATTCTTTCAGATGGTCATCAAATTCATAGCTCAGATATTCACCGCCTCTATCAGACCGCAGTGCCTTAATCTTCTTGCCTAATTGATTCTCTACTTCACTCTGAAATTCCTTGAATTTGTCAAAGGATTCAGACTTATGCTTCATTAGGTAGACATAACCATACCTACTGAAGTCATCAGTGAAAGTGATAAAGTAGCTGAAACCACCTCTAGCATTTGTACTCATTGGTCCACATACATCTGTATGGATTAAACCCAATAGTTCATTTGCTCTTTCTCCAACTTTAGAGAAAGGTTGCTTTGTCATTTTGCCAAGTAAACATGATTCGCATTTACCATAATCCTCTAAGTCAAATGGTTCTAGAATTCCTTCCCTTTGAAGTCTTTCTAAGCGTTTCAAGTTTATATGGCCTAATCGACAATGCCACAGATAGGTGAGATCTGAATCATCCTTTTTGGCCTTTTTGGTATTTATGTTATATACTTGTTTGTCGTGATCTAATAAATAAAGTCCATTGACTAATCTAGCAGATCCATAAAACATCTCTTTAAAATAAAACGAACAACTATTGTCTTTTATTATAAAGGAAAATCCCTTAGCATCTAAGCAAGAAACTGAAATGATGTTTTTAGTAAGACTTGGAACATGGAAACATTCTTCCAGTTCCAAAACTAGCCCGGAGGGCAACGACAAATAGTATGTTCCTACAGCTAATGCAGCAATCCGTGCTCCATTTCCCACTCGTAGGTCGACTTCACCCTTGCTTAACTTTCTACTTCTTCTTAGTCCCTGTGGATTGGAACATAAGTGTGAGCCACAACCTGTATCTAATACCCAAGAAGTTGAATTAGCAAGTATACAGTCTATAACGAAAATACCTGAAGATGGAACGACTGTTCCGTTCTTCTGATCTTCCTTTAGCTTTGGACATTCTCTTTTGTAATGGCCTATTCCATCACAATAAAGACAGCTTGATGTGGACTTGTCCTGCTTTGATTTAGCATTGCCCTTGGACTTTCCACCTTTCTTGAATGGTCTCTTTCTAGCCTTGAGTAAATCTTTGGCTTCACAGTCCAGTACTATTTCAGCCTTTCTGACAAGGTGAATAAATTCTGCAACTGTTTCTTCTCTTGGTTCACTTAGGTATTGTTGCTTGAAGCGACCAAACCCACTGTGTAGTGAATTGAGCAAGACAGAGACTGCCATCCTTTCGCTTATTGGTGTTCCTAGTAGACTTAGGCGATCAAAATATGAACACATAAGATCCACATGGAACCTCAGTGGGACGCCTACCCTCTGTTTAGTGCGAAGGAGCTGAACATGTGTTTCTTGGACCTCCATCCTATAACACCTGTTGGGAGAACTAACCTTTAGCCCAGACATTGATTCAATCAACTCATGGACGTTCAGGTCCCTGTCCTCCGTACTTCCACGACAGATATCCCTCAGATTCTTGATGAGCGTAAAAGGTTCATAGGCTACAAACCTTCTAGCCCAATCATCAGGGATATTGTTCAGCATGAGACTCATAACCTTTTTGAGATCCGCATCCCAGGCGTAAAATCTCTCAGGGGTCATGTCTCTGGCATAGTAGCTTGGCATGGGATGTGATAGTACATACTCAAGTCCATTGAGTTTGACTATTTCAACTAGCTTAGCTTCCCATTCAAGAAAATTTGTCAGGTTCAGCTTGACCATAAGCTCAGAACCCATGATGATGTTTTGATTGTTGTTTGCCATATTAAAACTACAATTGAAAAGAATAAACAAATAAATAACCATTCACAGTTTCTCTTAATAAACTTAAATTCTAGCATTCATGCATAATTCAATGTTTATTAAGCATTTTATTCAAGTTATGTGTTCCGGCAGGTGTGAATAAAATGATTCCAAGATCCTAAAATCATTGAAGAACTAAGCACAGTTTGTCGACTTAATCCTAGAACATCTTAGGTAAGCAAAAGCCTTTTGCTAATAGTCTAGAAACTATTCTTGGTTGATAGGTACGTCTAAGAACTTATTAGGTAAACCTATCGAATTTGCCACGACATAAAAGGACTCCTTACTTATATCGTTGAGTTTCACCAAAACTAACATGTACTCACAATTATTTGTGTACCTTGCCCCTTTAGGACCAATAAGTAACACCTCGCTGAGCGAAAACTATTACTAGATTGATGTAAAGGATATCCAAGCAAGTGTATATTTTGGCATGGCACCTTTTAACTCAATTTTTAAGTTTGGAACTTAAGGCTCTTACTATGTTGGTTAGATTTTAAGTGAACTAAAATCCTTAATCATGCAACATAATCAAGCTTTTGATCTCATGCATTTTAAGACATATTTAAAGCAATAAATAACTTAAAACATGCATAAGATATTTGTGATCTAGTATGGCCCGACTTCATCTTGAAGCTTTGACTTCAAAGTCCGTCTTGAAAATCTCCGTGGGAGGCACCATTTTCTTCAAATAGGATAAGTTATAACTAATTACAACTATTTGATGGTACGCAGACCATATTTGAATTGAAAAACAACTTTGGTACTTTAGACCAATTACATTCAAATTAATGGTACGCAGACCATATTTTCTATCCTATTTGGGCCATACTAGTCACTTCATAACCTGCAAAACAGTACATATACAATATATACCATTCACCCATTCATTATCATGAATGGCCCACATAGCTGGTTAGTTAAACACATTATGCATCACGTAAACATTTGCAGCAATTAATCAAGGGCACCAATAATCTACCAATTATTCAGTCCTTATTAATTCTAATCGAGTTGTTTTAACCTTAAGGATTTGTAGACCTAATCAAGAGTTTATGACTAAAAAGTGCTCCCACTCAAACCAATAAATTCATATGCTTTACTAATTTTAAACATAAAATTGTATTTCTAGTCTAACCGGAAACATACAAATTTAATTAAAATTTAAAGCTCATATAAATTTATAATTGAATCCAAAATTTAATTTAATTTCAGTCGCATTTAAATTAATTCATGATTTTAATTTTAGTAAAATAATTAGAATAAATTCCATTTATTATAATTATAATATTCAAAATTAAAATCCAAGAAATTAATTCAAATTATTAATTTTAAAATTAATTAAAATTACGTGAACTGAAATTTTCAAATTAAACATTCAAAACGATCTAATCGAAACGCAAACACCCTACGCGTTGCACGCCCATGGGCTGTACGCACACAGCCATTGCTGGCCATGTGCGCGCAGCCCATGCGCTCGTTGCATAGCTGCTGCTGTCCCATACGCAAGCCTCCGCACAGCGCCCACCGCACGCGAGCTATCGCTCGCAGCGCGCGCGCGTTACCGCGCTCGCTGGTGCGCGAGATCGCTCGCTGGTGCGCGCGAGCCATCGCTCGCTGGGGCGCTGCATCGCTCGCTGGCGCGCGAGATCGCTCGCTGGTGCGCGCGAGCCATCGCTCGCTGGCGCGCGAGATCGCTCGCTGGTGCGCGCGAGTGATGCTGTGCGCAGCGCTCGTGGCACGCGAGCTTGCGCTCGCTGCGCACGAGGCTGCGCGCTGTTGTGCGAGGCAGCGCGCGCTGTGGCGCAGCTCGCTTGCTGCCCACACGCGACTGCCTTGGCTCGCCCCTCGCCCATGCCCATCCGTTCATTGCTCGTGGCACACGACACAAGGCAGGGCTGCTGCCTTGTGCTCGTGCACTACGCCCTTGCTCATTGCATTCGTGCCGCACGGGCGACGAGCTCCCTTGCTCGTCGTCGCATGCCCGCATTATACAACACCCCTTAAGGGTAACACGAAGCGTCCATTGCTTCGTGCGTGCAAGTTATTTGAACGAATCGCATAAAAATTTAAAATTTATATTTAAAATTAATGACAAATTAATAAATATTATTAATTTCATAATTTTAGGGCGAAAAATCGAAAATTTATTATCCAATTGATTTCCGATTGATATGGATTCAAGTCTAGGTCATAAAAATTTAAAATTTATCGTAAATTTACAATTTTTATGGTGGTTTTTAATCATAGGTTTCTAATTAAATTACAATTAATTATGAAAATCAAATTAATTCTAAATTATTCTAATTTTCAACAAATTAATCATAATTACAAATTAGATTGCATAATTAACAAGACTAGGCATTCAAACTTGTTAAACATATGCAGTAGGTCAATCAAAAATTCAAGATTTATCAACAGGAATCGCAAATATTTAATTTAACATCTTAAATTTACGAAATTTTGCATCCGAAAAACTAAAACCTTCGAAAAGTCATAGTTAGGCTTCGAATTTGAGAATTCTGGGTTCGGCAGAAAAATACTATTTTTGTCAAAATTTTAGAATGCCTTTTACATGCGGAATTGACACAAAAATCACTCAATTCGGATGAGTAATGAAGAAACTGCCGAAAAACTGCGTACATATATTTAAATAAACGCAATTTGCAATTAATTAACAATTACGAAAATTAATCACCCCTTTTAATTCTTGCAAATTTGTAATATTTAACCATGTTCATGCAATTTAGATTATGAAAATAATAAGGGGCTCGTGATACCACTGTTAGGTTATGATACATATGACATTTACATAGATCATGCGGAAACAACCATTAACCCAGGAAACATATTATTTACACATAATCATATAGCATAATTAGATGCATACTCTTTGTTGCGTGCCCTCCCTAGCTGCGCCCGAACCGAACAAGAACAAGTCTTTTAGGACTCCAAGTGTCGTCCCTCCGTAGAAAGTCCACAGCACGTCCGGATCCGCCTTAAGATTGACCAACTAGAATCGCCCTTAAGGTACTCAGAAAATTCGGCACTTTTGGGGCAAGATGGGTGTTTGAATTTTCTCTCAAAAACCTCACTTTTGAATACTTTGAAACTTATGTATAAATTATGACCCCTAGGCCTTTATTTATAGAGTTATGGAAAAGGAATCGTAATCCTAGTAGGATGCGAATTAATTGGAATTAGAATTCTACATGAATTCTACTTAATCAATTTATCCAATAGGAATAGACATTTAATCATACACTGACTCTTGCAGATTCAGGAATCTCGCATGAGCTCAAACTCACACACACACGGCAGCCACAAGGGCTGCCCACGCATGCGAGCAGCAGCCCACGCAGCGCGGCCCACGCATGCGCGGCCTTGTGCGCGCTGGGCTGTGGCGTGCGTGCTTGCTGGGCGATGGCCTGGCTTCGTGCTGGGCCTTCGTCCGGCAGGCCTCGTCCGATGCTAATTCGTACGATACGCTTCCGATTAAATTTCCATTTCCGGAATCTATTTCCGATACGAACAATATTTAATATTTCCGATTCCGGAATTAATTTCCGTTTCGAACAAATATTTAATATTTCCGTTTTCGGAATTATTTTCCGATTCCGGCAATATTTCCGATTCTGACAATATTTCCGTTTCCGGCAATATTTCCGATTCTGGTAATATTTCCATTTCCAATAATATTTTCCGATACGTACCATGTTTCCGTTTCCGGCAACATCTACGACTTGGATAATATTCATATTTCCGATACGATCCATATTTCCGTTTCCGGCAATATCATCGTTTCCGGAGTATTCATTTCTTGCCTGTGACGATCTTAGCTCCCACTGAAACCAAGATCCGTCGGTTCCGAATATTCATAGATGGAGTATTTAATGCCATTAAATACTTGATCCGTTTACGTACTATTTGTGTGACCCTACGGGTTCAGTCAAGAGTAAGCTGTGGATTAATATCATTAATTCCACTTGAACTGAAGCGGCCTCTAGCTAGGCATTCAGCTCACTTGATCTCACTGAATTATTAACTTGTTAATTAATACTGAACCGCATTTATTAGACTTAACATAGAATGCATACTTGGACCAAGGGCATTATTTCCTTCAGTTATAACTAATTACAACTATTTGATGGTACGCAGACCATATTTGAATTGAAAAACAACTTTGGTACTTTAGACCAATTACATTCAAATTAATGGTACGCAGACCATATTTTCTATCCTATTTGGGCCATACTAGTCACTTCATAACCTGCAAAACAGTACATATACAATATATACCATTCACCCATTCATTATCATGAATGGCCCACATAGCTGGTTAGTTAAACACATTATGCATCACGTAAACATTTGCAGCAATTAATCAAGGGCACCAATAATCTACCAATTATTCAGTCCTTATTAATTCTAATCGAGTTGTTTTAACCTTAAGGATTTGTAGACCTAATCAAGAGTTTATGACTAAAAAGTGCTCCCACTCAAACCAATAAATTCATATGCTTTACTAATTTTAAACATAAAATTGTATTTCTAGTCTAACCGGAAACATACAAATTTAATTAAAATTTAAAGCTCATATAAATTTATAATTGAATCCAAAATTTAATTTAATTTCAGTCGCATTTAAATTAATTCATGATTTTAATTTTAGTAAAATAATTAGAATAAATTCCATTTATTATAATTATAATATTCAAAATTAAAATCCAAGAAATTAATTCAAATTATTAATTTTAAAATTAATTAAAATTACGTGAACTGAAATTTTCAAATTAAACATTCAAAACGATCTAATCGAAACGCAAACACCCTACGCGTTGCACGCCCATGGGCTGTACGCACACAGCCATTGCTGGCCATGTGCGCGCAGCCCATGCGCTCGTTGCATAGCTGCTGCTGTCCCATACGCAAGCCTCCGCACAGCGCCCACCGCACGCGAGCTATCGCTCGCAGCGCGCGCGCGTTACCGCGCTCGCTGGTGCGCGAGATCGCTCGCTGGTGCGCGCGAGCCATCGCTCGCTGGGGCGCTGCATCGCTCGCTGGCGCGCGAGATCGCTCGCTGGTGCGCGCGAGCCATCGCTCGCTGGCGCGCGAGATCGCTCGCTGGCGCGCGAGATCGCTCGCTGGTGCGCGCGAGTGATGCTGTGCGCAGCGCTCGTGGCACGCGAGCTTGCGCTCGCTGCGCACGAGGCTGCGCGCTGTTGTGCGAGGCAGCGCGCGCTGTGGCGCAGCTCGCTTGCTGCCCACACGCGACTGCCTTGGCTCGCCCCTCGCCCATGCCCATCCGTTCATTGCTCGTGGCACACGACACAAGGCAGGGCTGCTGCCTTGTGCTCGTGCACTACGCCCTTGCTCATTGCATTCGTGCCGCACGGGCGACGAGCTCCCTTGCTCGTCGTCGCATGCCCGCATTATACAACACCCCTTAAGGGTAACACGAAGCGTCCATTGCTTCGTGCGTGCAAGTTATTTGAACGAATCGCATAAAAATTTAAAATTTATATTTAAAATTAATGACAAATTAATAAATATTATTAATTTCATAATTTTAGGGCGAAAAAATCGAAAATTTATTATCCAATTGATTTCCGATTGATATGGATTCAAGTCTAGGTCATAAAAATTTAAAATTTATCGTAAATTTACAATTTTTATGGTGGTTTTTAATCATAGGTTTCTAATTAAATTACAATTAATTATGAAAATCAAATTAATTCTAAATTATTCTAATTTTCAACAAATTAATCATAATTACAAATTAGATTGCATAATTAACAAGACTAGGCATTCAAACTTGTTAAACATATGCAGTAGGTCAATCAAAAATTCAAGATTTATCAACAGGAATCGCAAATATTTAATTTAACATCTTAAATTTACGAAATTTTGCATCCGAAAAACTAAAACCTTCGAAAAGTCATAGTTAGGCTTCGAATTTGAGAATTCTGGGTTCGGCAGAAAAAAACTATTTTTGTCAAAATTTTAGAATGCCTTTTACATGCGGAATTGACACAAAAATCACTCAATTCGGATGAGTAATGAAGAAACTGCCGAAAAACTGCGTACATATATTTAAATAAACGCAATTTGCAATTAATTAACAATTACGAAAATTAATCACCCCTTTTAATTCTTGCAAATTTGTAATATTTAACCATGTTCATGCAATTTAGATTATGAAAATAATAAGGGGCTCGTGATACCACTGTTAGGTTATGATACATATGACATTTACATAGATCATGCGGAAACAACCATTAACCCAGGAAACATATTATTTACACATAATCATATAGCATAATTAGATGCATACTCTTTGTTGCGTGCCTTCCCTAGCTGCGCCCGAACCGAACAAGAACAAGTCTTTTAGGACTCCAAGTGTCGTCCCTCCGTAGAAAGTCCACAGCACGTCCGGATCCGCCTTAAGATTGACCAACTAGAATCGCCCTTAAGGTACTCAGAAAATTCGGCACTTTTGGGGCAAGATGGGTGTTTGAATTTTCTCTCAAAAACCTCACTTTTGAATACTTTGAAACTTATGTATAAATTATGACCCCTAGGCCTTTATTTATAGAGTTATGGAAAAGGAATCGTAATCCTAGTAGGATGCGAATTAATTGGAATTAGAATTCTACATGAATTCTACTTAATCAATTTATCCAATAGGAATAGACATTTAATCATACACTGACTCTTGCAGATTCAGGAATCTCGCATGAGCTCAAACTCACACACACACGGCAGCCACAAGGGCTGCCCACGCATGCGAGCAGCAGCCCACGCAGCGCGGCCCACGCATGCGCGGCCTTGTGCGCGCTGGGCTGTGGCGTGCGTGCTTGCTGGGCGATGGCCTGGCTTCGTGCTGGGCCTTCGTCCGGCAGGCCTCGTCCGATGCTAATTCGTACGATACGCTTCCGATTAAATTTCCATTTCCGGAATCTATTTCCGATACGAACAATATTTAATATTTCCGATTCCGGAATTAATTTCCGTTTCGAACAAATATTTAATATTTCCGTTTTCGGAATTATTTTCCGATTCCGGCAATATTTCCGATTCTGACAATATTTCCGTTTCCGGCAATATTTCCGATTCTGGTAATATTTCCATTTCCAATAATATTTTCCGATACGTACCATGTTTCCGTTTCCGGCAACATCTACGACTTGGATAATATTCATATTTCCGATACGATCCATATTTCCGTTTCCGGCAATATCATCGTTTCCGGAGTATTCATTTCTTGCCTGTGACGATCTTAGCTCCCACTGAAACCAAGATCCGTCGGTTCCGAATATTCATAGATGGAGTATTTAATGCCATTAAATACTTGATCCGTTTACGTACTATTTGTGTGACCCTACGGGTTCAGTCAAGAGTAAGCTGTGGATTAATATCATTAATTCCACTTGAACTGAAGCGGCCTCTAGCTAGGCATTCAGCTCACTTGATCTCACTGAATTATTAACTTGTTAATTAATACTGAACCGCATTTATTAGACTTAACATAGAATGCATACTTGGACCAAGGGCATTATTTCCTTCAATTCTCCACTGGGCCTGGGCCCATAAGAGCCTGGGCTCATCGTAACATGGGGCCTGGGCCCTGAGCTTGGGCTCATAAACCATGGGAGCCTGGGCTCGTAATCCATGGGTGGACAGGTGTCCGTGGTGCATGCATGACCGATAGATAGGAAGATGGTAGTTTATATACCGCCAGACAAACCAGGTCTTTCACTTTCATTTATCATGTTGTATGTAATTTTACCAAGCCTTGGCTTGTATTTCAGTTGAAATAACATAACTCATTTAGCTCATAAAACATCATTTTGATCCTGGGATCAATAAACATATTATTTCTTTCAAAGCATTGCATAAACATAATTTTATGAGAAAACTCAATCAAATCATATTATAATAAACAATTCAAACAAATCATATTTCATCCCACAATCCATAAAACACATCAAAACATTTAATTCATAAATTCAATCATAACGTCATAATTTCATAATACATTTATAAGGGGATTGCGGGTACTAGCAATAGCCGTTACCTCAATTCCACGATTTGACAGGCCTTTTCCTTGGTTCGTCCGTCCTGAGCTCCGAGTCCGATTTCTTTCAAAGTATCAAATTATTGAATTAATTACTAAAACGATAAATTTCTTTAAAACTAATACGATTATAAAATAATGAATATGTATTTTATAATTTCGGAATTAATGAAATATTATTCATTTCCAAAAATCTGTCAAATTATATTTTAAATCATTATTAAAAATTTATTTTATTGAAATGTTTAAGTAACTATTTATTTTCATAAAACATTTAGATTGATAAATTTATAAATAATAATTTTATAAATAGTGAATTTTGAAATGATGAATTTAATAAAAAAATATGAATGTTTATAATTTCTTGAAAATATTATTAAACGAAATTTCAATCAAAACATATATATATACATTTCTTAAATCGATTTACATGAAATGTTATTTAATTTCATGAATCAACGAAAATATTATTTAAATCCAACTTTTTAGCCCAAAATATAAACATTTTAATTATCATTTAAAATCCTTATAATTAATATACGAGAAAATAGCAACAATTAATTAGAGCTTAAATAAATAGTAAAACTCACTTTGAAAAGAATTTGGGCCAATTTGTTTTGGGCTTGGGCGTGGGAAATAAAGGAAACATGGTTCCAATTTAGAACCTGTTTCACTCGAAAGAGAAGCACGAAAAAAAAGGGGAAGGGGGCACGAAGGAAACAGGGGAGGGAGAGGAGAGGAGAGGAGAGAGAGGGGGTTGGGGTTGCGCTCGGGTTCTGGACGGCGCAAAGGCGCGGAATCACGCCGGTAAGGCGATGGTGGTGGTGTGTTCGCGGCGGCGAAACAACAAGGAAGGGGAGGGGGTGTCGCGCGAACAGGGGAAAGCAGGGGAGGGGTGGTGATTTGGGCGATTCTGGGCGGCGATAGGGAGGCTCGCTGGGTTGTTTGGTGGCGGTGGTTGATTGGCAAGGTGATGAAGGTGGCTGGAGGTGGTGGTGGTTGTCGGGGGTGGTGCTGCGAAGAGAAAAGAGGGAGAAGGCAGGGGAGTTGCGTAGGAAAGGAGAGGGAGTACGGTGGGGTACGGTGGTGCTGGGGGGCAACGGCGATCAGGGTGGTTGAGGTGGTTGTCAGAGGTGGTAGACAATGGTGGTCGATGGTTGAGGTGGTGGTCGGACGGTGGATGTTGGCGGTGGTGATTTGAGTCATAGAAGAACAAGGTGAGTGAGATTGGATTTTGTGTTTTGGTTGATTTATTGAAATTGAATTGGAAATTCTGATTTTTGTAAGAAGGTAGAGTGATGAAGAAGGAGAAATCCTTGGTCTCCAAGGCAAGAATTTGGACTGATTTCAAAGAAAAGGGGGAATGAAACATACGTAGAGAGTAGGAGGAAGAAGATAAATGGAATTTTGCTCCTCCAAGGGCATTTTCGTAATTTCACATGGTTGAACAAAATTTCAGAAATTTTGTTGCTATTTTTGGATACTAAAAAAAAATAGAAATGTTTAGCAGTATTAATTCTTTATAAAAAAAATAATAATAATAAATATCGTTAACGAAAAATAAATTTAGTTTCCGAATAAAAATAAGAACGTTAAATAATTAATTTAGTTTCTGAATAAAATAAATTTAGAAATCCGAAAATAATTAAAATTTAAAAAGGTCGTTCAGCTCGTAAATATGAAATTAAATTATAAACTGAAAATAAATAAATCATGTAGCAATATTTTAAAAAATATCAAGCGAAATAAAACTTTGTTAATTAAAATAAAGTTCAAATTTAGGATTTAAAACGATTTTAAGCTAAATAAAAATAATTAAGCAAAATTAACCGAGTTTTAAAAATTCGGGGTATTACAGATACCTTAGAGTATCTCAGACGATACCAGAAAGTACTTCAGAAATTTATTTATCTTTGTTGGTCAATCCGGAAAGAACGAAATGCACTAGTTTTTTCTAACACCCAAGTCTCACCCTGTCGTTGCTATTTTAAGGCTGCTCATGCCTTCAAAGAATGGGAACTCAGGCTTCTCACGGACTCCCACCAACTTAGAGGTACCCCTTTCACCAACCAGAGCCAATCAATCACTCTCCCAACCACCTCTCCTCCCATTCTGGTTAGGTGGTTTCCGCCCCCGATGGGCGCCTTCAAACTTAACTTCGACGGTTCTTGCAAGTCTTCATCAGCAGCAGCGGGCATCATTATCAGAGATTGTAATGGGAAAACCATTTCAGCCCGAACTTTTAACCTTGGTAACACCCAGGTTTTCATGGCTGAAGCAATGGCTCTCCATAAAGGCATTCAAGAGGCCATCGGCAATGGTGTTAAGGAGATCTACATCGAAGGTGATGATCTACTTGTTATAAATTCTTTAAAAGGAGTCTGGAAAACGCCCTAGAAACTTCACAACATTATTCAGGACTGCAAAACTCTTCTGCAGCATTTTAACTCGGTTCATATTCAGCATATCTTTCGGGAGGCAAATAGAGCTGCAGACTGGATCGCTAATGTAGGCCATTTAACTGTTGACCCTATGTATATTACTACTAGTTCTAGCCCAAAATTAGAGGAAATTGTAAATAGTGACTACTTAGGTTGCACCCTCGTGCGGAGGGGCTCCTAAGCTCTTTTTCCTTACCTTTTATAAAAAAAAAAAAAAAAAAAATCTTCATATACTATAAAAAAAAGTCAAACATGATTGGCGTAACGTTTAGGGATGTCAGTGGGGCGGATTTTATAGGAGACCCGCCCCGCATCCGCCCTAAGTAGGCGGGGATGGGGGAGGTTTGGTGGGTGATAGGGCGGGGATGGGTACAAAAGTTGTACCCGCCATGGGTGATGGGGCGGGTGTGGATTTTATGTTGGACCCGCCCCGCCCCACCCCATCCCCGCCCGCCCCATTTCATATGCGCCAATCCGACTCGGGTATTGTCCTTTTACCTCGGTTAGTGAACAAATTGATGTGACTTGCGTGGATTGAGATTGATTACTTCAAACTTAATTAAAGACAATTATGATGTATTAGAAGATATTTTTTTTTGGATTTGTTTGTGCGGGAGTACTTATTTTCCATTATATTTGCTATATTCAATTATCAGGTATTTTTTTGATATTCTTTTTCATTATAAAAAAACTAGGCGGGTATGGGGCGGGGATGGGGCGGGGATGAGACGGGGATGGATACCCAGGCGGGTGCTGGGGCGGGGATGGATTTTAGGTTGTACCCGGTGGGGCGGGGATGGGGATGGATTTTGTACCCGCCATGGGTGATGGGGCGGGGATGGGGATGACATTTATTGATGGGGATGGGGATGGAGGCACCAACATCCGCATCCGCCCCGCCCCATTGACATCCCTAGTAACGTTTGAACCCTTGACCTTGAGCTTGAACAATAAAGTTTTTACCACTAAGCTATTACATGTTTCATGTTATCATTGCAAAAAAAAAAAAAGTAAATGTAAATGTTATTAATGTAGTAACTGGGGGCATCGCCAGGGCCCAAAAGCTAGTTATTGTATAAAAGGAGATCCGAGCATGCTAGTATTGCATAAATTTAGTTGCTTGATTGGTACAAAAGAAAATCGACTATATGCAATTTTCTGCAGCATTTTGGAGTCCCCAGATACAATGGCTGTTGCTCTAAAAAAACAGCAAGGTGTTTCATTGATAGAGTTAGTTCTGGGAAAGTTCGTGACCCCGTTTTGCAGCTGCCACAACCGCATTAATCAAGGTTCCACGAAATCCACCTTTCTCCAACTCATGAATGCCAGCAATTGTTGTGCCTCCAGGTGATGCAACATCGTCTTTCAGCTGAGCAGGATGTTTCCCACTGTTAACAGCCATGGATGCTGCTCCGAGAACCTGCAAGATAACCATACAACTTGGTCACACTCTTAACAGAAATAATAATAATAATAATAAGATTATACAAAACTGAAAGATAAAGAATCTTGCTAAGGTAATTTTAAGGATCTTGTTTGGTGAATATCACGTCAACTAGCCTGAGGTTTCCAACAGCTGTCATAATTGCCAATGGTTCTAGGTTGGTTCCTCTGTTTTGAAGCCCAAAGCACGACCCGTCCCGGCAAGGGCATAGATGTAAATGGGTGTAAGCATTCAATCCATCCAAGTTCATAACATAGAGTGAGCTGAAACAGTGAAACCTAGGGAAGGGTAGAACACTCCACCTCATGACTTTTTTCGCTTCGGTAAGATTTACAGTAGATGAGTGAGGATACCTTGAGTGAAAGACAGAATAAGATTTTTTTTTTGTTTTTTGTTTTTGTTCTTTTGAAGGGAAGATACAAGAAGAGAACAGTTACTATACCCAAAAAAGCGAAAATATTACTGTTCGGTTCTGGTCTCGTAGTTACTAAATCAAAAGTAACACATGATAGAGTAGAAAATTACATGCTAAAGCAGATACTGTAAAGGAAATACACAACAAAATACAACAAGGTCACATTGCAGAAAATGGGGGTGGAACTTACAGTTTGAGCAGCTAAACCCTTGGCAAGTTCTCGTGGCAGACCTGCAGCAACTCCTCCATCAGCCAATGCTTCAATGGCCAAGAATATATATGCTGGCCCACTTCCACTACACATATCAAGGACAATTATAATGTTCAGGTGGAAGAGATTTGATCAGATGCACCTTCATCTATTACAGATATTTGACACCAACAAAAGCTTCACGACATAAGAGTAATATATATGGGATGCTTTGACAAGTCACAAGGTTCAAGTACTTCAGACATACCTTAGACCAGTAACTGCATCAAACAATTTTTCATTGGCTCTCCAAGCCTTGCCAATTGCTCCAAATAATCTTTCTATAAGTTCACCATCCTCTTCAGTTGCTGTCCCTCCCAAACTTATCACTTCAATATTGTCAGCATACAACAAAAGATCAGATGCAATTACGCACAATAGAGTGAGACGAGAAAAAACAAACTAAAGACAACCTCATGAACCAGATGTACTTTTAAAATGGGACTTTCAAATTTGCAAGCACAGAGCAAAGAGCTCAAATAGAATCTGTTTCGAGAACGCCCACAAGCCAATTGTCCTACATTAAGGGAAACAAGAAATAATGACAAAAATATAAACACAGTGAGTTACTCCTATTGCTAATTGATTATTAATGGAACTTAGTGGTTGTTTGGTCAAGCTCCTAGAGCAGCTTCGCAAGAAATAGAAACTTGGCATAACATGGGTTTTGGGAGAAGTAGAAATTAACTTCCAAGAAGCCCAAAACGGTTCCTATAGGCCACAGAAATAGAAGCTCCAAATACAAGCTTCTCAATTATAGTTTCTCGGGGAGCACTTGCTTCCACTTAATGAAAATTGCAGTGAACCATATTATCCCACCTAAGAAACCCATTTCTACTCCCACCATCATGTTCTCTCTCCTCAGCAAAAATTCCAGATATCTACAAAAATGGCCCAACTCCATTCCCTTCCCTCTTTCCTCAAATCTCTCTTTCTCTCGCATTTCAAAACAAATCTGAATTTATTTTTTTAAAAACGGTAACATCTCCATTGGCATAACCACGACACAACGATCACCTGCCCCTCTTTGGTTCTCTGGTGATCTACACCATGGACGAGATATGGGTGGTCCGAACAATTGTAGGTGGTGATTTACTCTTATTTTCCAATGTTTTAATTTTTTTTTTTTTTGGATTTTTTGGTATTCAATTCAATTGGGTTGATATCACAAACTCTGATTTGAGTTCCTATAACTTATAAGTTCCAACAATGAAGTTAGGGAATAAAGTACTTTTATAAAAAAAAATTGAAGTTGTGAATGTATGGTAGGGGTTAGAAATCTTAGAATTTCGCAGGTTGGTAGTGATAAGCGGCTATGGTGAACAACACTCCATATCATATTAGAAAATTTTAAAAAATGTAGAACAATAAATTGGCCGAACATTATAAGTTTCTTAGAAGTTCCTAGAAGTACTTTCCTTAATTGTGTGGCCAAACGCCCTCGTAGTTTCTCGAGAAACAGTTTCTGGAAAACTACTTCTAGGAAATAGAAGTTGTTTCTTAGAAACTAGGCCAAAGCCGTTAAACAAGCCCTTAGGCTAATAAGTGATTGACTCTTCACCTTAATATCCGTGGTCCAGACGACCAGACCCACTTGCAATTCAACAGAATCAGATTTACCAATTGACCAAAAATAAGTTATTATCCTTTGGTTGGTGTATTCAAACAAGGTAGAACTTCTTGTTCCACAGTGCTCTTTCAAAACTTGACAGCTATTGAGAATTTGGAAGCATTTTAACATTTATTTTTGGAAATGGTGAGGAAGCACATAAAAGATAATAAAGATTCTGCAGTTTAAACATTTTGATAGCTTGAGAGTTCAGTTCAACTCACAAATTTTGGTTTATTTTCATTATCAATTATATTTGGTAGGTAGCTGATGCTCTTGCTAAAGAAGGCATCAGGAGGCAAATAAGTGAAGACCTGTTATGTAAATTAAGTTCTATCTTTGGTGTAGTGGTCCTATCCGGTTGGTGTAAACAAGTTGAAATGCTTAATCAGGTAACTTGAGTATTTTAGGGTTCAACTCCACCCCCCCCCCCCCCCCCCCCTCCTCCCATGTAAAATGAAGATAGGAAAAGTATATCGCTAAAATGTCCTCTATCACAAAACAATACACAAAGATTCTCACAACAGCATCTGAGACGTGCTCAGTAGACCAGCATCAAGTGTTAATACTTAATAGGCTGAGTCTCAAGAGTGCAGAGCTGAGGTGTGAATCTCATTTTTTGTTTCTGGACTCCTTGATGTGCATGGAGGTTCTGAAGGAATTATTTCCTAAGAAATTTCCGGCAATTATTAAACATAATTAGGAAATATTATGGAGATTCATCATGTTATTTTAGAAATTCATAATCACTTGCTAGAGAATAATTATGAAAGTAGGTTGCAGTTAGATTGGGCCTAAAACAAATTTTAACTTAATTCCTATAAGGTCACATAAATAAGCATTAATTTGAACAAGTAAATTGGGCGCAAAAGGCCCTATGGTGGCCCGCCACTAAGAGGGAAAAGGGTGGGTTTTGTTTTCTCCTTTTCAACCTAATTCTCCTTTTATAAGTAGTTATAATATTAGGGTTTTAGGCAATCAAGTTTTATCAGTGTATGACATAAAAATGAAAACAAAAACCCTAACCTAAAACTCCAAAACCGGCACCCCTCCCAAGAAAGCAATGATTGATTAGATCGTTCTCTTCCATACTAACACACGTGGGAATCTAATTACAAGAGTTGCATGGAAAGCAAAGATTGATTCGATCATTCAAAATGGGACATTTAATTTGAATAAACGGTTAGTAGTAGTTTAGAACATGTTTAAATACTATTTTGATAAACATTTATTGAAAACTTGCTTATTTATTTATTGTAGATATCATATTTAGTAACAACAACAACAACTCCGCCTTTAATTTGCGACATGCCCTTGAGAAATGACAAACTGAATGCTGAAAATTTCCTTGATTGGGAAAGGGCTCCGAGAATTGCTCTAAGAGCTGAAGGAAGAAAGTTTATTTTTGACACTTAACCCCTTCTTCCACCAACAGCTTGCGCAGCCGAGAGAACAGCTAGGCAAACTCTCATTGACAATTCTGTGCAAGTCACATGTATGATGCTTGCGTGCATGGAACCAGACTTTCAAAAATGGTATAGATGCACACAACATAATTCAGCAGCTGAAAACTATATTTCCGTGCTAGATTGGAGAGATTCAAGGCTAATCGTAAATTTCTCGAATGTAAGTTAGGGAGAGGATAACCAGTTGGTCCGCATGTTTTCAATATGATTGGGCGTTTTCAGAACATGGAAAAGTTGGGGTTTCCTTATCCTCGAAGTCGGCTATTGATATAGTGATCAATTTGTTGCCTGAAGGGTTCAAAAACCTTTCGTTTGAGCTTTTACATGCAAGGAGGGGAAGCAACCTTCCAAACGTTGCATGGGATGCTTATTCAGGTATGAGAGGAACATGCCTAACGAGCCAGAAATGGAACATAAGGATGTTCTTATGGTTCGTAAAGGGAAGTCGTTCTGGGACTCCTGGGAAGAGGGAAAAAGGCAAGAATGTTGCCAAATCGATACTTCTGAAAAGCCAAAGACCACTCCCAAAGCAAAAGTAGCAGTTGAACCCGAATGCTACTACAGTCAAAAGATTGGTCATTGGAAGAGGACAAGAAGAAGGGTACTTCTACTTCAAGTACCTATGTTATACTCCCTCCGTCCCGGAATACTCGACCCGGTTTGACCGGCACAGAGTTTAAGGAACTTGAATTGACTTATTTAATTTAATAGGTAGTAGTTGATAGTGGAGTATTATTCTAATGTAGTTAGTGGGAGGTAGGTTAAGAGGTGGGGTTGGGGGAGAGTAGGGGTTGAATTTTTAATTATTTTTTGTATGGAGTAGGGGTAGGTGGGTTAATAGGGGTGGAGTGAGAAATAATATAATATTGTTAGAATATTTCCATTTTTAGAAACAGGTCAAGTATTAAGGGACGGCCGGAAAACAGGTCAAGTATTCCGGGACGGAGGGAGTAGAAATTAACTGAGCAACTTTTGTTTTGGGTATTTG
Organism: Spinacia oleracea; assembly: GCF_020520425.1. Taxonomy (NCBI): domain Eukaryota; kingdom Viridiplantae; phylum Streptophyta; class Magnoliopsida; order Caryophyllales; family Amaranthaceae; genus Spinacia; species Spinacia oleracea. The sequence goes on along the minus strand of NC_079487.1, from coordinate 41,078,452 downwards.
AAACCGTTCGTAGTTCTCACATTATTTGTAATGTACAAGTACTAAGAAGAAGTAGAGCGTTGACAAAATGAGAGGTAGATCTTCGCGTTTCGCAATGAAGCAAGTGTTGTTGCGTTGGTAATGGGAGTTTATAGTCTGTCTTTACCTTACGGATCCTCCATTTTTTTCATTATTGCATCATTTCACGCTTGCCAATGCACTATTTTTAACCACTAATATCTCTCATTATACATTTGAAAAAATTATAAAATATTGACAATTTGAAACTATATTTCGAGACGAATCTAACAAGATCCCATAGGAATATATTTTCCCTTACATATAAACCCAAAAAATTGACTATATAAAAATGGGAATAGTGCTAAAATCCAAATGGTGCAATTATTAAAAAAAAGAAAAAAAGAAATGAATATTATGTTCCAGCTATTACTAAGAACATCATTTTGATTCCTATTTTGGATACTGAAGGTTTTTCATTTACTATATACTACCTCCGTTCCTAAATGATCTTTACGGTTACTATTTGCACGGTAATTAAGGAATTTTGGTGAACATGTGATGGTGGGGTAACAAATGGAAAATAAGTGGCTATAAATTGTCCAACAATGTGAGTGGGTGGAAACTAATATTAAAGTATTGTGAGTGGGTAAGTTATGGTGGGCCAAACAAGAGTAAAAATGGAATAAAGTAGAAGTGTAAAGAACTTTCAGGAACGGACTAAAACGGAAAGCGTAAAGAACTTTTAGGAACGGAGGTAGTAGGATAATTGTTATTCTACATTTTTGAATGATATGTTCTATCTCTTTGCTAAGTTATCAAATGGTTTGTATGCTTTAGATTTATAAGCACACATAATTACTAAGTCAAACGAGCTTGTGTGAATATTGTCAAAAATCAATGAAGTCCTAAGGAACCATAACTTGTTAGTTTAACTTCAACTTCTTTTCTTGTGTGAGCATAACCTAAAAAGACACGTGTTTTGGAATAGAGGAAGTAATAATTTAATATTTCATGAATATCACGTAAGTATCACTTTTACGTAACTGTTTACTACATAAAAGATACTGTACTATTCAGCAATCAGCAAGACCAAGACTAGTTAATGCATTGATGCATTGAACACAGAGGCCACGCAATATATTAAAGAATGATCATCACTCTGGAAATTGCAGTAGAAAAATAACAAGTTTCAAATGTACCAGAATAACACTACTAAAAGATGGAAACAAACCTGATGCTGCCATTCCAACGGCAGCAGGAGTATTAGGCATTACCCTAATAAAACGGCTTTGTCCGGCCCATTCCTGTCAAAGAGGCAACAACAAATAGATTAACAGGTGTAAAACCTCGATGCAACAGTACAACAGGAATTATTTAGAAATTTCAACAGACTGCATGGTTTTCTTTTACTCTCCCGACTTCTAAATTTTTGGGTTGAACATTGTAGATTTATTTGTAAAAGTTACAAAAACCAAAAGAACCAAAAGTATCTCCAGAGAGAACATAGCAATCGTATAATCTATAATGTGATGTTTAGCGATAATTTTCTGTAAGACTATCAACTAGTGTTATTCCAATTGAAGATTATTGACAAACAGATAAAGAAATAAATTTATAATCTACTTAAAAGTCCATAGAGAAGATATTTCTTACATAACCAATAAAGAGCCTAGTTGTTTGATTTTTCCACCACGAATACCTGTAAATCCTTCAATTTTGTTCCAGCAACAACTGATACAAGCAGCTGTTTCTCTGAAAGCTTTGGTTTCAACCGTAACACCACATCCTTGACTGCACCACATGACAAAAGATAACAAGATTAAATGCCAGAGACAACCTTAAATAATTGTATTAGTACAGAACTCAACAAGGCAATACTTAAAAGGCCGACTACATACTAATCCTTATGTCCCATTGATAGTAAAAAAAAACATCATTTTTTCCCAAAGTCCCATTACATTGTCAAATTACAATTTTCAAACTAATTAAAGCTTTCTTCATCCGTGTCAGGCAAATGTATATTTATGCAAGTGGGCTTCCACACTAAATGCAAAATTCCAAATGTTCCTAATATTTGACGATACAACTTGGGGAGAGTAAGTATGGAATTCAAACGAGGAACCTCCTCCTACGTTCAAAATACCATAAACTTTAACAAAAATCACAAACATATGAAACCAAATGCATAAAGAATGTAGTAGGAGTACCAATTTGAGGTTTTACAGAGAAAATAACCACGTCACATTCTTCAACAACCTGTAGAAACCACACATTTACTCCATTGAATAGCAAATTTAATACAAGAAGAGGTGACAAAGACTGAATTCGTATAATTAAAACACTGAAACTAATCGTATCCGAAGAGTGAGCCTACTCGACAACTAAGCGACGAACAATTTCTAACAAAATTCATCAGTTCTCACCCAACATACGCCAGTTCGCTAGCTTAGTGAATCCAAATTACTCCATATATATGTAAGGTATGATAACCAAGCATATAAATTCAAATCAATTCTACAAATTCATGCACAAATACGATGAAATCCATAACCAATGCATGCCGTGATGCCGAATATGAGGAAATTGATAATAATTGATAAAAAAAAAAAATTTAAAAAAAAAAATAAGCAATTAATCATCAATTTATAGAAAGAAACCTGGTGATTGTGATCGACGACGGAGACGCCGAAAGACTGAAAAGCCTCGCGGCGTTGGGCGCTGAGGTGGGCAGTTAGAATCCGGGAAGGAGGTAAAACACCGGAGTTGACGACACCTCTAGCTATGCTTTCCGCCATTTTTCCAGCTCCCACGAATCCCAGCTTGAATGTGTCACTTGGAATTGGTGTTATCGCCATGGTTTTTCCTTTCTTCTTCTCTCTTTTCTTGGTCTAGTTCTGGAAATAATTGTAGGGCTCTACACTTGAAACTGGGTGCTGGGTAAGTGGGTAACTATGTAAAGGCTTCTGAATTCTAATTGTTAACCACTAATAGGGTCTAGCCATCTACGGGTGACCATGAACCACGAATGGAGCTGCTCGTGGTTCGTCTACACTATCATAACTCTGTGCACGGTCCGGTCCGGATCGGAAATTGGACCGACACCGGACGAAATTAAACCGGACCTGACCGGATCAATGGATTCCGGTCCAGTCCTTACTCCTTAAAAATATGCGATTTTTGGATACTGGTCTGGTCCGGTCAAAATCGGAATTTTTCGGTTCGGACCGATGATCTGGGATATAATTTTAAAAATAAAAATTTTAGATGGAAGAGCCCAACTTGTAGCCCACATACATTCTCCCAAAAACAAAACAAAGACTTTGGATATTTTTATAAATCGGTCCAAGTCGGTCCGAAACCGGACGAGGCTTGAATTTTTCGGTTTGGGTCCGGATCGGATTCTTTCCGGTCCGGTCCTCGGTTTTTGAATTCTAAAAAATTGGTCCACTGGTCCAACTGATTCCGGACCTATCCAGTCCGGTTTTGGACCTGTGCACACCCCTAACCATAAGTACTTCCTCTGTTCTTTTTTATACACGATTATTTAGACACGTTTGTTAATGCACGATTTCAAATTTAATTTCACTTGTGGATAAGAAAAAATAATAAAAAGTTAATATTTAGAGGAAATAAAATTAAGACGGATCTCTATTATATCTCCCAACACGATATGTTTTTTCTTAAGTATAAATCACAAAAAAGAAGTTAAAAGAGATTGTGTGAATAGTGTCAACAACCCAATTATGATCATGTAAATAAGAACGGAGGAAGTATTTTACTTCGCTTGATTTGCTTGCTCGAGTGTTGCTTCCATATTACGAAGTACTTCCTCTATTCTTATTTACATATTTACGTGACACCATTGAATTTTGGACACTAAGAAAAAATAAAGGATAGGGTCTTGTTAGATTCGTTTCAATAAATATTGTTTAAATATCAACTTTTTATAATTAATAGCTTGGGCCACTAGACCGGACTACTCTCAGTTATAATAAAAACTAGATTTGAAACTCGTGCGATGCACGGGTTAACTTAATTGTTTTTTCTTTTTGTTTTATTATTGTAGTCTAATTTTTTTTTTATTAGCTGATTTATAGCCTAATATTATTCAACCATAAGGTTTTTGTATTTAGAAAATGTCAAATTAAATGATACGGGGATTGTTTCTTTTTATGTATTCAGTAACAATAAGTATAATTAACATGATATAAGTACTTAAAGTAGACATCAAATTAAATTTTATATCCTGTCACAAAAAAAAAACTATATATATAAATTTTATATCATGATCAGTCCTATCTTTTTACTTTTATACATATTTATATTTGATTTTTTTAGAGGGTGATTAGGATAGAGCCATAGAGGATTTTTATCTTTGATCACGTTAACGTTAAACCACAAATACGTTTCGTAAAATTTATCTTAAATTTTTTGTGATTGGATGATTTAAAACTTGATGCAATAGATAAATATTAACTTTATCTTATCTAACAAAATTTTGTTGAGTAAAATTTACTAACTTTATCTTTAGTTTAATATGAATCAGATGAATAATAAATAATAGAGTCTATTTTATAGGATTCCATTTAAAAAAAAAAAAATCTATTCCATTAAAAAAAATACTCCATATATTATTAATTTTTGAGATTAATTCTGAAAATCGACAACCTGTAAAAATTTAAAAGATCAATCATATAAGCTAAGCCTTGACGTTTCAAATTCTCATTGCAAGTCACCTCCTTATAAAAAAAATGTATAAACATGTATCTTAATGAACAACACTTAAAGCTTTGTTAAATTGAAATATTGACACATACTAAATACTCCGTACTAAACCTAGAGAATGATAATTTGTTACGAACTTTAACCTTGATTTATATGGAGAATTATTCAGGTACATAATATATAAGATGCAATAAACAAAATGCTTAGTACTAAAATTTTAAAGTTGTTACAAAAGAAAGCATAACTGGTGGCCGCAAATATCACTCCCTTCGAGTCTATGGCTATGACTCTCAAACAACGACCACATGTACCCTACATAATGAACAATCTACAACCTTTTAAAAGTGTAGAGTTATACTTCACTATTCATGCAATAGTCCCATGACCAAAATACCCTTATATACCTTCTAATTATCAGTTCTGCCCTTCATCACACCCAATGCCACGTTCCTTGACTTAAAGAACTGCTTTCCTCTTCCCAGTGCCTTTCCTCTCGCCCATGCCTCTCTTCCCCCTCCATTATTTTCTCTCTCAAGATCCGCTCCACCTCCCATGCCTCTCTTCCCCCTCCATTATTTTCTCTCTCAAAACCCTAGCTGCTTCTCCTTTCTCTTGTCTTCTACTTCCGATCTTCACATTCAACTCCATGTTTTGGAGATCTGAAATGGACGAGAAGGAAGAAGAGGAACCGATGTGGAGTATTTCTCATGGATATAGGAATTTGTTTAATTCTTCTAATCTGATCTACGAGTACTCTACACAGAATAATTCCTTCGATGTTGGTGTCGGATTTGACGGCTAGGGTTTTCGATGAACTTGATACTACAATGGCGGCTAGGGTTTTTGATGAATCTTCTACTATAGCTGGTGGTTAAGGTATACAAATTTCGTCTTTGTCTTATTTTTTCTTCAATTTGCCCGATTTAAATTATTTTTCTGGTTTTTGGTTTATGGATTTTGTTGATTTTTTCGATTAAATATAGGGTTTAGTTGATGATTACTTCTTAATTTATTTATGGGTTATAATTTATTGATTTTAATTTTCCGTCTATGAAGGGGAAGTTTGGAGTTGTTTGTGTTGTTTTGTTGTTACTTTGAGAAGTCTAAGCTTGATATGACTCACCACTGAGGTTTAGTACTTACTCCCCTCTTTTTTATGGGTATGAAATTTTGGTTTATTGGTGTTAAGAATTTGAATATGTGGATTTTTCTATGTTGAATTGCTTGAGGCTGGCTATTGTTCTTGGTTTTTATTTGATTGTATGTCGTGTTGCTACTGTTTGATTCTATTTTGTTTGTTGTTCTATCACAAAACGGGTACTCCTTCTGAGTCTCCTTTTTCTGGATTTTCCGAATTAGGGTTTTGTTTCTTGGGTTTAACTGTTGATTTTATTGAATTATGGCTGGTTTAATTGAATTGTTAAATTTACTATTTCAACGTTCCTTTTCCTGCTATTTTATTTGATTTTTGGTTCTTTTCTTGAACATAAATTCAAAATGGTTTCTGAAAGTTTCTCGTGCTCCTCATGCGGTAAACAAAGTAGAATGGCATCTGGCAACAAGTAAAGCTGCACGAATTTTGTAGATCAAAGAACATTCATCTATCTGTAAGTTCCATTTAATGTCTATTTATAAGGATTAAACATATCATATGCCTTATTATTGGAATCATGGATGGCCTTATTTGGTTTCCTACATTCTGCTATTCTGCTATTCCCACAATCAACTTGCCGTTTGAAATCAATTATGTGAAAAAAGAGCCATAGCTCCATTACAGCTATCTTTAATGGAAAATTGAGAACATTAAATCTAGCATACCCAAAAGTAACAACACTCTTTTTGGGAGTCAATTTGTTGTTCATCCTTTTTAGTTTTCTTTGTTAGAGATATGTTTTTTACATAGTGTTTGAGATCCTGTTAGGTTACGAGTTTAATGCTTTATGTAAACTTGTAACTTCAAGTCAGTGCAAAATATGTCTGCTGCAAAGGACCTTGAGGTATATTCGTAGTCGTGTTGTAATCTTTTGAAATTCTTATCTGTGAGGCACAATTGTAGGTACGTTGGGAACAAGTCACCGATCCACTTCACCAGGAAGTTTTCTCAAGCACCGGTATGATTGAAGGATGAAAGCTGATTCGGAAAGAGAAGGTAGGTTACTGTTGTCTATCAACGAGTCTTTGTGATATAAGTTTGACTGGCCTGAAGTGTCTACATTAGCTCTCTTGTTTTTGTTGATTAATGTTCCACTCATCACTTGTGTTGTCAGTCGTCCTATGGCTTTGTGGATTACTATGATCGAAGATCAGCTTCTCTTAATATTGTCAGTCTTAATGGACGTCATCTGTAAGTATGACGTGCGTTATTTTATTAGTTAAATTTTCTAATCATATAGCTTTTAGGTGAGCTTTTTTGTTGTAAATTTCAGTTCTGGACAACCTATCAAAGTTAATTGGGCATATGCGAGCAGTTAAAGAGAGGACACGACGAGTACGTAGCGCGTAGATGTTTGTGTCCGTGGTATTCTGTGTTTGGCCATTTCATTTATCCTATATGGATATGTATTTATATTGGATCATGTTTTCTACTTTCCTTTCAGATCATCATGACGTACTTGTTGGGAATTTGAGCCTCGAGGTTACAGATGCTACATTGTTCGCATGCTTCTCTTCTTATCAAACCTGCTCGTAAGATGCTTTTCATCCTCCGAGCTTACCATTTAGGCAGCTTTTTTTCATATCCCAACTGCTGGTGGGCACTATGAATCTGATTTTCTCTTGTTCATTGCAGAGATGCTAGAGTAATGTGGGATCGGAAGACTGGGCATTCCAGGGGTTTTGGGTTTGTTTTATTAGAAGCTAACAGGTATGATGGAGTAATTGTTTTGTGTATTTACGTATTTAATGGTATGTTTGATAATCTATTTGATTTCCCTTTTGTATAAGAGGAAGGTGGAAAATTAAGGTGATCTAATGACTCTACTAAGTAAGATGGACAGGTGGGCTGTATTGTTTAGTAGAAGACTTAAAATGAGTCTGATGCATATTAGAAGAGTTTTAGTGACATTAGTTGATCAACGTATTAAGGTGTGGAAGAAAATAGAGATATATACTATTGATTGCTGACGTAAACCCATGTTTCATTTGTAGATGTACAAATTCAGTAACTTTTAGAGTTCGACATTATATGAGTTGGCCTAAGACGAACAAATGAACAATAAATTGGTTTTAAAGGCACCATCCCCTCAATTACATGAATCTCCTCAAGTACTTTAATTTGGGGCTTTTTATCTAATGAATTGTTTTAGCTTAATTGTTCTTGAATTTTTATTCTTGAGATTAGATATGTACAATATATGTAGGCTACGCTAGAATTTGTATGTTGATCATGATTTGAATATGTCTTAGAAAGTTAACACTAGGCTTATAAAACATGTAATAAGTTTAAAATCAGCCCCTAGGTCATTTAGTTAAAAAATGGGAGCGAAAATGCCTTAGTTTAGCCTAAATATGACCTATATCGACCAAATGAGCCTTAAATGTGTATAAATAGATTAGAATGAGTCTTAGAAATCTTGAATGTGCCACATAAAACATGTAAACGGTTTAAAATGATAAGTTAGGTTCCTTAGCTCAAAGTTGGGTGAGAAAATGCCATTTTAGGCAAAATAGGACCTATAACGACCAAATAAGGCTTAAATTTGAATAAATATATTTGAATGTGTCTTAGAAGTTAAAACTAATCTTATAAAACATGTAATAAGTTTTAAATCAGCCATTAGGTCCTTTAGTTAAAAAATGGGAGCGAAAATGCATTAGTTAGCTTAAATATAACCTATATCGACCAAAGAAGCCTAAAGTATGCATAAATATATTAGATGAGTCTTAGAAACCTTGAATGTGCCACATAAAACATGTAAACAGTTTAAAATGATAAGTTAGGTTCCTTAGCTCAAAGTTGGGCGAGAAAATGCCATTTTAGGCAAAATATGACCTATAAGATAAAATGAGCCTTAAATGTGAATAAATACATTTGAATATGTCTTAGAAAGTTAACACTAGGCTTATAAAATATGTAATAAGTTTAAAATTAGCCCCTAGGTCATTTAGTTAAAAAATGGCAGCGAAAATGCCTTAGTTTAGCCTAAATATGACCTATATCAACCAAATGAGCCTAAAATGTGCATAAATACATTAGAATGAGTCTTAGAAACCTTGAATGTGACACATAAAACATGTAAACGGTTTAAAATGATAAGTTAGGTTCCTTAGCTCAAATTTGGGTGAGAAAATGCCATTTTAGGCAAAATATTACCTATAACGATCAAATAAGCATTAAATGTGAATAAATACATTTGAATATGTCTTAGAAAGTTAACACTAGGCTTATAAAACATGTAATAAGTTTAAAATCAGCTCTTAGATCATTTAGTTAAAAAATGGGAGAGAACATGCCTTAGTTTAGCTTAAATATGACCTATATCGACCAAATGAGCCTAAATGCATAAATATATTAGAATGAGTCTTAGAAACCTTGAATGTGCCACATAAAACTTGTAAACGGTTTAAAATGATAAGTTAGGTTCCTTAGCTCAAAGTTGGGCGAGAAAATACCATTTTAGGCCAAATAGGACCTATAACGACCAAATAAGCATTAAATGTGAATTAATACATTTGAATATATCTTATAAAGTTAACACTAGGCTTATAAAACATGTATTAATCTTAAAATCAGCCCCTAGGTCATTTAGTTAAAAAATGGGAGCGAAAATGCCTTAGTTAAGCCTAAATATGACCTATATCGACCAAATGAGCCTAAAATGTGCATAAATACATTTGAATGAGTCTTAGAAACCTTGATTGTGACACATAAAACATGTAAACGGTTTAAAAAGATAAGTTTGGTTCCTTGGCTCAAAGTTGGGCGAGAAAATGCCATTTTAGGCAAAATTGGACCTATAACGACCCAATAAGCATTAAATGTGAATAAATACATTTGAATATGTCTCAGAAAGTTAACACTAGGCTTATAAAACATGTAATAAGTTTAAAATCAGCCCTTAGGTCATTTACTTAAAAAATGGGAGCGAAAATGCCTTAGTTTAGCTTAAATATAACCTATATCGACCAAATGAGCCTAAAATATGCATAAATATATTAGAATGAGTCTTAGAAACCTTGAATGTGCCACATAAAACATGTAAACGGTTTAAAATGATAAGTTATGTTCCTTAGCTCAAAGTTGGGCGAGTAAATGCCATTTTAGGCAAAATATGACCTATAACGATCAAATAAGCCTTAAATGTGAATAAATACATTTGAATATGTCTTAGAAAGTTAACACTAGGCTTATAAAACATGTAATAAGTTTAAAATCAGCCCTTAGGTCATTTAGTTAAAAAATGGGAGCGAAAATGCCTTATCTTAGCCTAAATATGACCTATATCGACCAAATGAGCCTAAAATGGGAATAAATACATTAGAATGAGTATTAGAAACCTTGAATGTGACACATAAAACATGTAAACGGTTTAAAATGATAAGTTTTGTTCCTTAGCTCAAAGTTGGGCGATAAAATGCCATTTTAGGCAAAATAGAACCTATAACGACCCAATAAGAATTAAATGTGAATAAATACATTTGAATATGTCTTAGAAAGTTAACACTAGGCTTATAAAATATGTAATAAGTTTAAAATCAGCCCTTACGTCATTTAGTTAAAAAATGGGAGCGAAAATGCCTTAGTTTAGCTTAAATATGACCTATATCGACCAAATGAGCCTTAAATGTGAATAAGTACATTAGATTGAGTCTTAGAAACCTTGAATGTGCCACAGAAAACATGTAAACGGTTTAAAATGATAAGTTTGGTTCCTTAGCTCAAAGTTGGGCGAGAAAATGCCATTTTAGGCAAATAGGATCTATAACGACCCAATAAGCATTAAATGTGAATAAATACATTTGAATGTGTCTTACAATGTTAAAACTAAGCTTATAAAACATGTAAAAGGTTTCATATGGTGACTTAGGTTATTTAGTTCAAAGTTGAGAGCGAAAAAGCCATTTTAGGCTACAAGTAATGTCTTCACTTAATAGTTAAGAACGATGGAATATTGAATCAGTAATGAGTAATCATATGAAGTAAGATAGAAATTAGAACTACAAATATAGCAAAAGTTCCTTATTTGTTATGCAAGTTGGTTTAATATATTTGTTTTGTATGGGTGATAATTATTTCAATTCTTGTAGGAAACCTACGAAAAAATTAAGGCCTTATATCAGGTGATTGAGTACGACAATAGTCTGTGTATAATCAATAACTGCAATCAATAACTGCAGGACAGACAAGTTTCTTGCTTTCTTGCTTCACCATTGATCAACTAAGTAATCATGTATCTTTTCTTGCAGAGTTGTAAGTTGCCACAAAGTTGGGCGAGGAACCATCACGAATGTTCTTTATGCTATTAGGCCTGTCGTGTTTAACTTAGTCATGTATTTTTTTTTTATGCTTAGCCATGATTTCTATATATGTAACCTACATCAAGTAATCAGCGGTGTTTGTTTTCATGCTTTCAACCATTTCTATAGAGTAATTAGGCTTATGATTTGTATTGTGTTACGGGAAATAGTTTTTTATATCTTGGGGGAACGTGCGCGCTAGCGCACGTTCCAACAACTAGTAATATTAAGTATGTACAGATGAACGTAGTATTAACTCTAAAATACTTTGATCAAAACACATTCATTCAACAAAAGATGAAATATAAAAGCAAAAAAAAAAAAAAAAAAAAAAAGCTAAAATTTTAACACAACCGACATAAATATAGGGTTACGGGAGGTATGATTGACATTTGATATTTTTTCTCATGGGTTTTGTATGATTGAAATTTTTACACTTTTTACCGTTTTTGTTTTATTTATTTTCCAAATTTTATCTTTTTGTTTATTTTACAAATTTTTATCTGTTTGTTTATTGGACTCATCGGATATCTTTTTTGGGGATATACCGTGTTTTAGGATTCTAAACACATTTTAGGACTTAATGACATGGCAATCCTATGTGTCACTCTAAAATCTCTTCAAAAAACTCCCATATATATATATATATATATATATATTATATATATATATATATATATATATATATATATATATATATATATATATATATATATATATATATAGATTATGAAGTATTATAATTCGTTTACTAAATAAGCTAAACTTTAAATCAATTAAAAATAATTACAAACCGAAATTTAATGAACTTTTATCCTCCAACTTTTACCTAAAGAGAATGTTTTGTCGGGTAAATATGATATTTTGAACACGACTTTTCCGAGTAAATCACTACGGTATAAATAGTTGAAAAAAAAAAATTTATTGTTCCGGTGTTGAAACAATTGGTTTCGGATGAAGGCTCTATTTGTTGATGTGAAAGATCTAACTTGCTTGAGTGAGTTGTGTCCGAATTTACCTGCACAATGAACAATGTAACTGGCCTTGGGGGTGTTCCGAGGAAAGCCCCTCCGATGCCTAAGTAAGAACAATGCTCGGATTCTAGAGAGAGTTCTCTAGAGAGTAGTCTTAAGGCAATAAATTGGGCGTGCCGTGAGGTGTGAGCCTTGGCGGCTTATTTATAGTGTTTGTGTAGTAAATGCCCCATAGGTCATTTATTACTTGATGGGTCTTGGGCCACGTGGGTGACTGCTTAGCCTTTGAGGGTTAAATGGCTTGTATGTTATTGTTGTAGCCATTTGGGATTTTGGGCTGTTGGCCCAATTGGGAGTCAATTGCGCACCCAAACAACATGCCCCCCAGACCCGGTCCATTTGGAATTAAATGGACGAGTATTCATATGTCAGAAGTCCAAACGTCCCGCCTCTTTATTCAAAAAGGTGGTTTTGAATTCATGCATTGATGACAAGTGTCGATCGTCTCTTCAGTTTCATTTTAATCGTGTGGCATAGGTTTAAGTGGAAGTTGGGCGGTTTCTGGGAGGTTCCCCTATAAATACTCGACCCAATTCACCATTTCAAACTTTATCCACGTCATTCTCTCAAAACTTCAAAGAATTATGGCTCTTCTGTTTCGAGTTTCTTCAGATCTTTGCAAATTCACTGGGAACTTCGGGGCTTTGTACCGTTTGACTTGTCGGCGAATTCCGCTTCGGGGGAAGGTAATTTGTTTGTATTTTTCTTGCTTTTCCGCACTTTTTTCTCCTCCTCCCTGTTCTGTAAACCCTAGATTTAAGGTCTTCAACCATGGTTGGGGGCAGGTGGAAGAAGAAGTCTACTGTTGTTTCCTCTTCTAGTGAGAGATCAGATGAGGAAAGGGTTTCTCTAGAAAGGTCGAGAGAAACTTCTCAGGATCTCGGGACCCCGGGGAGTGTCGATGCTGCCGACAGATCCGAGGAAGAGGTTCGTGCTGACTCGAGCCAAGGGGCCGAAATTACTGGTCGCTTTCCCATCCGTTCTCATTACCCTTGTCGTTTTGAGGAGGCGGATCCGAATGGGAGACTTGCACCCATTCTGCATGATAAATCTAGGGTCAATGGTCCGGCGAACCGAGTTGTCGATGGTGTGTGGCTGGTTGTAACACCCTAATAATTCCTTGCTTTTTATAAAACATTTTCCAACTTAAAACACAGGAATTACTAAGATATTACCGCCACCGTGATAACGGCTAAGGCTATTTACCAGAATTACGCAGCGGAATTAACTAACTTTCAAAACATAATAAATAAATAGTTAATGGTCATTAAACAAATTGGAACCGTTGAGGCTCAAGTTCAAAATAATAAACCGTTTGAAATCCATTAACCGAAAATAGTAGTCATGACTTTAAATAAAAATAATAGAGTTTATAAGTTACGGAGTGATAACTTCTCCCCCAAGTTATCTCTACGAACCTGCTTTATTAAAATCTACTCCCCAACAACGCAAATGCAATTGATGGATCATCATAGGGTCATTAAGGTGAAGGCCATGACCGGAAGACATGAAGCACGAAGTCAGCAAAAGCTGAGTACGAACAAGCTAGAATAACATTCTATCCTAACATGCTTCACTCGACAAATTAAATAATCCACATGCAAAAGCCATATAATAAACAATTAAACATGGAGACAAGACTCGACACTTGACACGACTCTTGACTCACAGTTTAATAAAAAGATAGCTTCGAACGGGTAAAATAAAGTATCCTCAAAAGGAAAGAAAGGGTGATGGGAGCCCGCCATACACCAAATAATAATAATAAGTCGGACTCCTACCGACAGTCGGATCCTTCCGACGGAATTCCAATGTGAAGGAAACATGTCCTTCACCCAAGGTGCATTAAGTCTAATACCAAGGTTCAAATTAATTGCGAACAATTAATTCAGTGAGATCAAGTGATCGGAACAGCTAGCTGGAGCAATGCTTCCGATCAGTGAGTTCTAATGGATATTGAACTCACAACTTACTCTTGACTGAACCTACAAGGTCACACCAATGACACGTAACAGATCATCGGATTAAATGAATCGGAAATTCATTTAATAGCTTTTCGGGAATTAGTTGGAAACGTATTATACGATACGACCTTTGTCGCAATCGTACATCGTATCGCGAATATTCGTAAGCTGGGCGACACGAATAAATCGTATCGTACGACGGTGATTCGTCGAATACGAAACGATAAATAATATATCGGAAATATATTAAATCGCGAATACGAAGGGCATCGGAGTTGCCGGCCCGTCGAGCCAAGCACGTAAGCGTGCAAGGCCCAACGAGCCAGCAAGCTCGCGAGCAAGCTCGCGAGCAAAGGCGAGCAAGGCCAGCCCATTGGGCGCGAGCACGCAACAGCATGCACAGCAAGCAACGCAGCGCGAGCGAGCAGGCCCACGGCCCAACTGCTCGACGCGCGCGCTGTGGGCTTCGGCCTGCAGTGTGTGTCGCTGGGCTGGGCTGTGCGGTCCGTGGCTTGCGTGATGTGGCCGGTCAAGGCCTTTGGTTCTTGGCCGGTTACATCATTAATACAATAGGTCAATTGTATTATTCCAACACACAATTCATATTACTCAAACCCTAGACACAGAGAACCCTAATTCTCTCTGTGCCTCCAAAGTGAATTCTTCCCAAAAGCAAAGTATCTTGATCGATTGTCTAAGCTACGATAATCAAGACGGATCTGAACGTGTCGGTGAACCAAGTAGAGGAACGACAAGTGGAGTTCTTTGTTCGTGTTCGTTGACATATTATTGTGGAAAACACGCTTCGAATGTAAGTTTGCTTAATCTGTGCTTTTATACATGTTTCCTGGCTTTGGGGATTGTTCCGCACATGTTATTATGTTTAACTGTATTCCCCTACAGTGGTATCATGAGCCTTATGTATTCAAAGCATGAATTAGCATGATTATTATTGTTTTTGCATCTGTCGAAAAATTTGGAATTTTTGTTGATTTTTCGGAATTTTTACGAATTATTGGATGAATTGCGTAATAATCAGGTCCGAAATAAAAAATGTTCGTTTTTTCGAGTTTTAAAACCCTAATTTGATTGAAAACGATTTTCTAAGATCAACTCATGAGAAAGGAATTGCAAAAACAGGCCTCAAAGTGTCGTTTTTTCGGCGTTTTTGTTATTTTTTCATTAAAAATTAAAAGTGTCGAACAGTACTTCAATTAAAAGGTCGACCTAAACTACTCGGAATTGCTTGAAATTTTGACACAATCTTGCTGGGTATATTATTGATCTATGGTATATATTTCAGATTTTTTCGATAAGTATAAACCCTAATTTTGCCTTTCCCCAATTCGTAAAATTTGAAACCCTAATTGAATTTTAATTAATTTTGGTTTAATAATTCGGTTAATTGGGAACACTACAAGAATTTGTATCTTTAACGACAACCTAATTACGACGGGTCAAAAATCCCGTCGCAAAATCCTTTTGCGACGGGCCTAAAAAACAAACAATGACGGGAATAACCGTCGCAAATGTCTTTTATGATGGGTTTACGACGGATTTACGACGGGATTTCTATTAACGACGGCCCCTTTTTATGACGAGTTCGCGACAGGAAATCCCGTCGTTAATCAACGATTATTGGCCTTTCGCGACGGGATTTCCCGTCGTTAATAGTACAATTTCTTGTAGTGGAAAGGGGATATAATTTCATGGGTCAGTGGCTAATTTTAAAAATTATTGGATTAAAATTTTGAATGGTTTCGTTAATTTTAATCGAACTTAAACCAAATTATTAAAAATCCAAAATTTAAATGTTAAAGAACGATTTAAAGCTTCGGATTTTATTAATTAAAATTTCAAATTTTAATGTTGATTCGTTCGTTCATAAAAGTTTGAATATTGTTAGCCCTTGATTTAATAATTTTATGAAATTGGATTGTCGTTAAAGTTTATTAAATCGTTAAAAATAGTTGTTTTTCGACAATAAAAATCGTAACTTTTTGAAAAATAAAATTAATGCAAGTTCGTGAAATTAAATTAAATTTTAATTGAGTTGGTCCGTATCACGAACCAAAGGCACGAACACCAGTGTGGTGGACGTATGGCTCGTCGAGCCATACGGGCTGCTACACGAAGGCCGAGCCGCAGCGACACGGGCAGCAGCAAGCGTGCTGCGTGCTGCGTGCGCGCTGGGCGAGGAAGGGGCAGGCGGAACGCTTGCGAGGGGCTGCGACGAAGCAAGGCGCGAGCCATGCGACGTCCAACACACACACGAACGCACAACACGCACGCAGGGGCAGCGATGCTGAAGGGACGCGCGCGCGCGAGGGGCCCGGGGTGTGCGAGCCTTGGTCGTGCGCCTCTTGGGCCTCACGCAAGGCATGGGGCTGGGCGCAAGCCTAGCCCGACTACGTAATCGGACTTTTTTGTTGAAAATTGTTTATTTCGTTGGGCTTCGTATATTTGCATTAATTTGGGCTAACGGGATATTTAATTTAATATTTTATTTGCTTGGGCCGGGCAGCGAGTTTTAATTTAATATTTCATAATTAATTATCCGGAATAATTATTTGTTTGAGTGTGAGCCACTAAATGAAATTAAAATGAAATAATTATTTTAATTATTTCGTAGGTCGCATTATTTTAATTAAATTCAATTTTAATTAGAATAAAGTCTAAGGATTAATAATTTGGAAATTGATTAATCTTTTAAGACGCGTTTATGTGAACGTGAATTTTAATTAATTCACGTAAATACTTGCATATTAATATGGGCCATTCGTTTTAGCACACGAATGGGTGAATGCATAGAATATATATTTTATGTAATGCAGGTACTCCAAGTGACTAGTATGGCCAATTTAGGATAGTTAAATACGGTCTGCGTACCGTTCTATCTTTGCATGTAAAGTTTTAAATATGGTCTGCGTACCATGGAAATTTTGATGTAATTTTATTATTTTCAAGTATTTCTAAGTTTAGAACTTTAAGTTAGCATTTGAACGAAGATTCAAGACGATGCCAAGCTAACAAGGAGGTGATGAAGATTGGATGCTTTAAGACAAGAAGTTTTGGGCCATACTAGATCACCATTTATTTATGCACTTCTATATATATATTATGCGTGAATGTATGAATGTATGTATGCTTTGCATGAACATGTTGTTTTTTATGAATCGATTAGTTTTAAGTTCACTAAATAATCGAACCAACATAGAAACAACTAGGTCCAAGTAATATTGAGTTTAAAAATTGCCTTCCAAATCAACACTTACAAAAATCTAGGGATCTAAGATAGTAGGTTTACACTAAAGCGAGGTGCTATTTTAGTTGACTTAGGTGGTAAGGCGTCCTAAAAGAGCACGTTGATTGTGGTTACAACTCAAACAACAATGGCATTAAGTTGTGGCAATGGGATAAATTATGGCATTAATTTATTAACCAAGAGTAATTTGGAGATTACTAGCAATAGGTTTTGCTTACATAAAATCTTAAACTACTTAAGACATGCTAAAGCTGCTTAAGGATTTAGGACTTTTGGGGTCTTGGAATCGTTTCATTCATTTTGGACCATGTTTTTGCTTTTGCACGAATGAAATGTTTTAATAGCTTTAATGATTGCATGTTTTGCTTTAATTTCAAAGTTATTGAATTGTATGAATGGTTATTTATTGCAAATTCTTTTCGATTGTAGTAATCAAAATGGCTGCGATCAAAACAAAACTCAAAGTAACTGAAATTTTGGATGTAAAATTGAACCTATCAAACTTTCTTGATTGGGAGAGGAAGCTTCGGCAAGTCCTCAGGTGGAACAACATTGAATATGTAGTTGACCATCCCATCCCCAGCTATTACTCAAAGGATATGACTCCAGAAAAGCACTGTGCGTGGGCGAACCACATGTCGCTAGTGATGGATCTTATTCTTGGCTCTATCCCCAATGATTGGAGTGCAAGGTTCGTTGCATACGAGCCATGGGCACTCCTAAGGCATCTTAGGGATATATGTCGTGGTAGATTCCAACATGGTGGTCAACATGTCGACCAAAATGTTTTTGAATTGGTAAATTCATTTGAGGATCTAAAGCTTAATGCTCCACTGGGTTGTTGCTTTGACGTCGAAAGACAAAAAGCAAGGGAAAGGGTCATTGATCTTGAAATGACAGAACGAACGACAATCAGAACTCATACAAAGAAAATGGTTGGGCTTCTCAACCGGCTTGAGTTACTTGGTGATCCATTCCCAGATTCTGCAGCTGCGGGAATACTTTTGAATTCTCTTCACCCTGGTTATAAGAAATTCAAACTACTCTATTTCTCCAAGAAAAGGGAGATTACTCTTAGTGAACTAATTTACTTGCTTTATCAGTACGAATTGGACTTTGTAAGTGATAAGCAAGCATCGCTAAAAGTAAAGAGTAAGAAAATCAAGAAAAAGGTTCCGGGGAAGATCCAAAGCAAGGGTGCATCTCCATCTACTTCAGGAAGGCAAGTGGCGCCATCCAAGAAGAAGATGAAGAAGGATCGTTCTCCATCTACATCGCAATGCTTCAATTGTAATGAAATTGGTCATTACGAGATTGCCCCAAACTAAAGGAAGAGAAGAAGGACGGAAACGTTGCTTCTCCTTCAGGTATGTATGTTATACATTGTAATCTTGCTAATTCTACTTCTTGGGTATTAGATACTGGTTGTGGCTCACACTTATGTTCCAATTCGCAGGGACTAAGGAGAAGTAGAAAGCTTGATAAAGGCGAGATGGATCTACGCGTGGGAAATGGAGCACGGATTGCTGCATTAGCCGTAGGATCTTATTTAATTTCTTTACCTAGTGGGTTTGTTTTGGAACTAGAAAACTGTTACTACGTTCCTAGTATCACCAGAAACATTATTTCCATTTCAAGTTTGGATTCTAAAGGTTTTAGTTTTCAATTTAAAGACAATAGTTGTTCTTTTTCTTTGAATGGAATGTTTTATGGTTCAGCACAACAAGAAAACGGTCTATATGTGCTAGATATGAGCAACCACATTTATAACATAAATACCAAAAGGGCTAAAACTGGTGATTCGGATCTCACATTTCTGTGGCATTGTCGATTAGGCCATATAAACATAAAGAGCATGGAATTACTTCAACGGAAAGGAATTCTAGAATCATTCGACTTAGAGAAGATTGATCAATGAGAATCTTGTTTACTTGGCAAAATGACAAAACAACCTTTCTCAAAGGTGGGAGAAAGAGCAAGCGAACTACTAGGGCTAATACATACGGACGTATGTGGGCCTATGAGTACGAAAGCTAGAGGTGAGTTCAGCTATTTCATAACGTTTACGGACGACTTCAGTAGATATGGCTATATTTACTTAATGAAGCACAAGTCTGAATCGTTTGAGAAATTCAGAGAATTTCAAAATGAAGTAGAGAATCAACATGGCAAGAAAATCAAAGCTCTAAGATCGGATCGAGGAGGTGAATATCTTAGCCACGAGTTTGATGACCATCTAAAAGAATGCGGTATTCTTTCTGAATTGACTGCTCCGGGGACACCTCAATGGAATGGAGTGTCGAAACGGAGAAACAGGACCTTACTCGATATGGTCAGGTCAATGATGGGTCAAGCTGAACTTCCTTTACAGTTATGGGGACATGCGTTGTAAACTGCAGCACTCACACTGAATCATGCTCCGTCAAAAGCTGTTGAAAAGACTCCATACGAATTATGGACTGGGAAACTTCCAAAGTTGTCTTTTCTGAAGATTTGGGGTTGCGAAGCATATGTCAAGCGATTAATTTCGGACAAGCTACAACCTAAATCGGACAAATGTTTCTTCGTTGGGTATCCAAAAGAAACTATGGGGTATTATTTCTACAACAAGTCAGACAACAAGGTTTTCGTTGCTCGTGACAGTGTCTTTTTGGAAAGAAATCATATTTCCAAATTGACAAGTGGGAGAATAATAGACCTCGAAGAGATTCGAGACGAACAATGAACTCAGAACTCTTTAGAAGCAGTTCAGTTTGATGAACCTCCAAGGTCTTTAGAAGAGCCAGTGGGAGTAGTTCCTCAAAACGTTGTTGCCCCTCGTAGGTCAAATAGAACTATTTTTCAGCCGGACAGATGGACAGGCGTCCTCTTGACTGAAAACTTAGACGTTCTCATATTGGATAGTGATGAACCTATGACTTACAAGCAAGCTATGACGAGCCCAAGCTCCACTAAATGGTTAGAGGCCATGCAATCTGAAATAGACTCCATGTGTGAAAATCGTCTGGGATTTGGTTGATTTGCCGGATGGGTTCACACCTATCGGATGCAAATGGGTTTTCAAATTGAAGAAAGATAAAGATGGAATTGTATACATATACAAGGCTAGATTGGTAGCGAAAGGTTACAGGCAAGTTCACGGCGTTGACTACGATGAAACCTTTTCTCCAGTCGCGATGCTTAAGTCTATTCGGATAATCCTTGCGATTGCCGCGTTTGATGACTATGAAATATGGCAAATGGATGTCAAAACTGCCTTCTTGAATGGTATTCTTGAAGAGACTGTGTTTATGACGCAGCCGGAGGGTTTTGTCGATCAAAAGAACCAAGGAAAGGTATGCAAGCTTAAGAAGTCCATCTACGGACTAAAGCAAGCATCAAGGAGTTGGAATAAACGATTTGATGAAGCAGTCAATAAGTTTGGCTTCATCAAGAATCAGGACGAATCTTGTGTATACAAGAAGGTCAGTGGGAGTAAAATTGCATTCCTAGTCTTGTATGTTGACGACATACTTGTTAGGTTATGATACATATGACATTTACATAGATCATGCGGAAACAACCATTAACCCAGGAAACATATTATTTACACATAATCATATAGCATAATTAGATGCATACTCTTTGTTGCGTGCCCTCCCTAGCTGCGCCCGAACCGAACAAGAACAAGTCTTTTAGGACTCCAAGTGTCGTCCCTCCGTAGATAGTCCACAGCACGTCCGGATCCGCCTTAAGATTGACCAACTAGAATCGCCCTTAAGGTACTAGAAAATTTCGGCACTTTTGAGCAAGATGTGTGTTTGATTTTCTCTCAAAAAACTCACTTTTGAATACTTTGAAACTTGTATATAAATTTTGACCCCTAGGCCTTTATTTATAGAGTTATGAAAAAGGAATCGTAATCCTAGTAGGATGCGAATTAATTGGAATTAGAATCCTACATGAATTCTATTTAATTAATTTTATCCAATTAGGAATAGACATTTAATCATACACTGACTCTTGCTGATTCAGGAATCACGCATGAGCACAAACTCACACACACACGGCAGCCACAAGGACTGCCCATGCGTGCGAGCTGCAGCCCACGCAGCAAGGCCCACGCATCCGTGGCCTTGGCGCGCGCTGGGCTTGTGGCGTGCGTGCTTGCTGGGCGACGGCCTGGCTTCGTGCTGGGCCTTCGTCCGGCAGGCCTCGTCCGATGCTAATTCGTACGATACGCTTCCGATTAAATTTCCATTTCCGGAATCTATTTCCGATACGAACAATATTTAATATTTCCGATTCCGGAATTAATTTCCGTTTCGAACAAATATTTAATATTTCCGTTTCCGGAATTATTTTCCGATTCCGGCAATATTTCCGATTCTGACAATATTTCCGTTTCCGGCAATATTTCCGATTCTGGTAATATTTCCATTTCCAATAATATTTTCCGATACGTACCATGTTTCCGTTTCCGGTAACATCTACGACTTGGATAATATTCATATTTCCGATACGATCCATATTTCCGTTTCCGGCAATATCATCGTTTCCGGAGTATTCATTTCTTGCCTGTGACGATCTTAGCTCCCACTGAAACCAAGATCCGTCGGTTCCGAATATTCATAGATGGAGTATTTAATGCCATTAAATACTTGATCCGTTTACGTACTATTTGTGTGACCCTACGGGTTCAGTCAAGAGTAAGCTGTGGATTAATATCATTAATTCCACTTGAACTGAAGCGGCCTCTAGCTAGGCATTCAGCTCACTTGATCTCACTGAATTATTAACTTGTTAATTAATACTGAACCGCATTTATTAGACTTAACATAGAATGCATACTTGGACCAAGGGCATTATTTCCTTCAGTCTCCCACTTGTCCTTAGGGACAAGTGTGCATTTCCTAATTCCTTTGTCGCTCGATGCTTGCTCTTGAACATAAGGTAAGAGTTGTCATCCTTATTATGTCCAGAGGTGTTCCTCGGTTTCAGAGTTCAACTGATCAAATAAACAGATAATCATAGCCTATGATTCATCCGAGCACGGCCATGCATTTCACAGTTTCTAGCTCTCCGAGTGGCCTTGTACAACTTTTAAGCATCTCATCCCGATTTATGGGAGGACAATCCCAATCTTGCGATCTTGAGATTAGACTTCGTTTGATAGGTGATTACCTGAGCGTTGCCTTTATAGCCTCCTTTTACGGTGCGACGGTTGGTCAACGTCAAAGCAACCAGTTCTCAAACAAGTAATCTCAAATCACTCAGGTATTGAGGATTTAGTGTCTAATAATTTAATGAAATTTACTTATGACAGATTTTCATCTCTTACAGTAAAGTTTCATAGGTCTTGTCCGATACTAGTCTTCCCAAAGTAAGTATCTATGCAAATGATTATGACATTGCCATGTCCACATAGTTCAAGAAACAGAACTACTAGTCATCTTGCACTCTAATCGTCTAACGTTTTCTATGCGTCCAATTTTATAGAAAACTCCAATTAGGGACCATTTTCAACCTTTGACATTCAAGTTCACTTGATAGACATTTCTTAGTCACAGGACTGGTCCTGACAGTCTATCTTGAATATATCGTCAAGTTGAAGGGACTCATCATTTAATAAACCACAAATTAAATGGAAAAATGAATTTCTTTCATTTATTGTGAATGATTAACCAATAATGTTTTACAAAGATTTAAACTCTAAAACTTTAAAACATTAAACAGAGACATCAAAGCCATTCTCCAATATGCTTGATTCCCATAGCTGCAGTGTGCGAGTTGTGCTTCGCTTGCGGCAGAGGTTTAGTTAATGGATCTGATATGTTGTCATCAGTTCCAATTTTGCTTATCTCGACTTCTTTTCTTTCAACGAACTCTCGTAGAAGGTGAAATCTACGAAGTACATGCTTGACTCTCTGGTGGTGTCTAGGCTCTTTTGCCTGTGCAATAGCTCCGTTATTATCACAATACAGGGCTATTGGTCCTTTAATGGAGGGGACTACACCAAGTTCTCCTATGAACTTCCTTAGCCATATAGCTTCCTTTGCTGCTTCATGTGCAGCAATGTACTCCTCTTCAGTTGTAGAATCCGCAATGGTGCTTTGCTTAGCACTTTTCCAGCTTACTGCTCCTCCGTTGAGGCAGAAGACAAACCCAGACTGTGATCTGAAATCATCTTTGTCGGTTTGGAAACTTGCGTCCGTATAGCCTTTAACAATTAATTCATCATCTCCACCATAGACCAGGAAGTCATCTTTGTGCCTTTTCAGGTACTTCAGAATGTTCTTGGCAGCAGTCCAATGCGCCTCTCCTGGGTCTGACTGGTATCTGCTCGTAGCACTGAGTGCGTACGCAACATCCGGGCGTGTACATATCATAGCATACATTATTGAACCAATCAATGATGCATATGGAATCCCATTCATTCGTCTACGCTCATCAAGTGTTTTTGGGCACTGAGTCTTGCTTAGAGTCATTCCATGAGACATGGGTAGGTAGCCTCGCTTGGAGTCCGCCATCTTGAACCTATCAAGCACCTTATTGATATAAGTGCTTTGACTAAGTCCAATCATCCTTTTAGATCTATCTCTGTAAATCTTGATGCCCAATATGTACTGTGCTTCTCCTAGATCCTTCATCGAAAAACATTTCCCAAGCCAAATCTTGACAGAGTTCAACATAGGAATGTCATTTCCGATAAGCAATATGTCGTCGACATATAATACTAGGAAAGCAATTTTGCTCCCACTGACCTTCTTGTATACACAAGATTCGTCTGCGTTCTTGATGAAACCAAAGTCACTGACCGCTTCATCAAAACGTATATTCCAGCTCCTGGATGCCTGCTTCAATCCGTAGATTGATTTCTTTAGCTTGCATACCTTTTTAGCATTCTTTGGATCCTCAAAACCTTCAGGCTGTGTCATAAACACAGTTTCTGTTAAAACGCCGTTTAAGAAAGCAGTTTTGACATCCATCTGCCATATTTCGTAATCGTAATATGCAGCGATTGCTAACATTATTCGAATAGACTTTAGCATTGCAACTGGTGAAAAGGTTTCATCGTAATCCACACCGTGGACTTGCCTGTAACCTTTTGCAACCAATCTAGCTTTGAAAACTTCAAGTTTCCCATCCTTGTCCTTTTTCAGTTTGAAAACCCATTTGCTTCCAATGGCTTGGTAGCCATCTGGCAAATCGACCAAATCCCATACTTGGTTTTCAGACATGGAGTCTAATTCAGATTGCATGGCTTCTTGCCATTGCTTGGAGCTAGGGCTCGTCATAGCTTGCTTGTAAGTCGCAGGTTCATCACTTTCAAGTAATAGAACGTCATAGCTCTCGTTCGTCAAAATACCTAAGTACCTTTCCGGTTGAGATCTATATCTTTGCGATCTACGCGGGGTAACATTTCTAGATTGACCATGATTCTCACCAGATTCTTCTAAAGATCTCTGAGTTTCATCCTGAATGTCATCTTGAGCATTCTCTAGAGTTTGTTGTTCGACTCGAATTTCTTCGAGGTCTACTTTTCTCCCACTTGTCATTTTGGAAATGTGATCTTTCTCCAAAAAGACACCATCTCGAGCAACAAACACTTTGTTCTCAGATGTATTGTAGAAGTAATACCCCTTTGTTTCCTTTGGATAGCCCACAAGGATACATTTGTCAGATTTTGGATGAAGTTTGTCTGAAATTAATCGTTTGACGTATACTTCACATCCCCAAATCTTAAGAAAAGACACATTTGGAGGTTTTCCAAACCATAATTCGTATGGAGTCTTTTCGACAGCTTTAGACGGAGCTCTGTTTATAGTGAGTGCAGCTGTATTTAGTGCATGTCCCCAAAATTCTAATGGAAGTTCGGCCTGACCCATCATTGACCTGACCATGTCTAGCAAGGTTCTGTTCCTCCGTTCTGACATACCGTTCCATTGTGGTGTTCCAGGAGGAGTCAATTCTGATAGAATTCCACATTCTTTCAGATGGTCATCAAATTCATAGCTCAGATATTCACCGCCTCTATCAGACCGCAGTGCCTTGATCTTCTTGCCTAATTGATTCTCTACTTCACTCTGAAATTCCTTGAATTTGTCAAAGGATTCAGACTTATGCTTCATTAGGTAGACATAACCATACCTACTGAAGTCATCAGTGAAAGTGATAAAGTAGCTGAAACCACCTCTAGCATTTGTACTCATTGGTCCACATACATCTGTATGGATTAAACCCAATAGTTCATTTGCTCTTTCTCCAACTTTAGAGAAAGGTTGCTTTGTCATTTTGCCAAGTAAACATGATTCGCATTTACCATAATCCTCTAAGTCAAATGGTTCTAGAATTCCTTCTCTTTGAAGTCTTTCTAAGCGTTTCAAGTTTATATGGCCTAATCGACAATGCCACAGATAGGTGAGATCTGAATCATCCTTTTTGGCCTTTTTGGTATTTATGTTATATACTTGTTTGTCGTGATCTAATAAATAAAGTCCATTGACTAATCTAGCAGATCCATAAAACATCTCTTTAAAATAAAACGAACAACTATTGTCTTTTATTATAAAGGAAAATCCCTTAGCATCTAAGCAAGAAACCGAAATGATGTTTTTAGTAAGACTTGGAACATGGAAACATTCTTCCAGTTCCAAAACTAGCCCGGAGGGCAACGACAAATAGTAAGTTCCTACAGCTAATGCAGCAATCCGTGCTCCATTTCCCACTCGTAGGTCGACTTCACCCTTGCTTAACTTTCTACTTCTTCTTAGTCCCTGTGGATTGGAACATAAGTGTGAGCCACAACCTGTATCTAATACCCAAGAAGTTGAATTAGCAAGTATACAGTCTATAACGAAAATACCTGAAGATGGAACGACTGTTCCGTTCTTCTGATCTTCTTTTAGCTTCAAGCAATCTCTCTTCCAATGCCCCTTCTTCTTGCAGTAGAAGCATTCGGATTCAGAAGTGGGTTGACTGACCTTCCTCTTTGCAGATTTGGCGCCAGTTTGCTTAGTTGGGCTGGCCTTGTTGCCACCTTTCTTAGCATTCCTCTTCTTTCCAGATTTCTTGAACTTGCCCCCACGCACCATAAGCACATCCTGCTTATCACTTTTGAGCGTCTTTTCAGCGGTCTTCAGCATACCGTGAAGCTCAGTGAGCGTTTTGTCCAGACTATTCATACTGTAGTTCAGTTTGAACTGATCATACCCGCTATGAAGAGAATGGAGGATGGTGTCTATAGCCATTTCCTGAGAAAATTGCTGATCCAGCCGACTCATATTCTCAATGAGTCCAATCATTTTGAGAACATGTGGACTTACGGGCTCGCCTTTCTTAAGCTTGGTCTCAAGAATTTGCCTATGAGTCTCGAATCTTTCGACTCGAGCCAGATCTTGGAACATGTTCTTTAACTCACTGATGATTGTGAAAGCATCTGAGTTGATGAACGTTTTCTGCAGATCCGCACTCATAGTGGCGAGCATTAGACATTTCACATCCTTGTTGGCATCAATCCAACGATTGAGGGCTGCCTGAGTGATCCCGTCGCCTGGAGCTTCGGGCATCGCCTCATCTAGGACATACTCCTTTTCTTCCTGCATAAGAACTATTTGCAAGTTCCTTTGCCAGTCAAGGAAGTTTTTCCCGTTCAACTTCTCCTTTTCGAGAATTGATCGAATGTTGAATGAATTGTTGTTTGCCATATTAAAAACTACAATTGAAAAGAATAAACAAATAAATAACCATTCACAGTTTCTCTTAATAAACTTAAATTCTAGCATACATGCATAATTCAATGTTTATTAAGCATTTTATTCAAGTTATGTGTTCCGGCAGGTGTGAATAAAATGATTCCAAGATCCTAAAATCATTGAAGAACTAAGCACAGTTTGTCGACTTAATCCTAGAACATCTTAGGTAAGCAAAAGCCTTTTGCTAATAGTCTAGAAACTATTCTTGGTTGATAGGTACGTCTAAGAACTTATTAGGTAAACCTATCGAATTTGCCACGACATAAAAGGACTCCTTACTTATATCGTTGAGTTTCACCAAAACTAACATGTACTCACAATTATTTGTGTACCTTGCCCCTTTAGGACCAATAAGTAACACCTCGCTGAGCGAAAACTATTACTAGATTGATGTAAAGGATATCCAAGCAAGTGTATATTTTGGCATGGCACCTTTTAACTCAATTTTTTAAGTTTGGAACTTAAGGCTCTTACTATGTTGGTTAGATTTTAAGTGAACTAAAATCCTTAATCATGCAACATAATCAAGCTTTTGATCTCATGCATTTTAAGACATATTTAAAGCAATAAATAACTTAAAACATGCATAAGATATTTGTGATCTAGTATGGCCCGACTTCATCTTGAAGCTTTGACTTCAAAGTCCGTCTTGAAAATCTCCGTGGGAGGCACCATTTTCTTCAAATAGGATAAGCTATAACTAATTACAACTATTTGATGGTACGCAGACCATATTTGAATTGAAAAATAACTTTGGTGCTTTAGACCAATTACATTCAAATTAATGGTACGTAGACCATATTTTCTATCCTATTTGGGCCATACTAGTCACTTCATAACCTGCAAAACAGTACATACACAATATATACCATTCACCCATTCATTATCATGAATGGCCCACATAGCTGGTTAGTAAAACACATTATGCATCACGTAAACATTTGCAGCAATTAATCAAGGTCACCAATAATCTACCAATTATTCAGTCCTTATTAATTCTAATCGAGTTGTTTTAACCTTAAGGATTTGTAGACCTAATCAAGAGTTTATGACTAAAAAGCGCTCCCACTCAAACCAATAAATTCATATGCTTTACTAATTTTAAACATAAAATTGTATTTCTAGTCTAACCGGAAACATACAAATTTAATTAAAATTTAAAGCTCATATAAATTTATAATTGAATCCAAAAATTTAATTTAATTTCAGTCGCATTTAAATTAATTCATGATTTTAATTTTAGTAAAATAATTAGAATAAATTCCATTTATTATAATTATAATATTCAAAATTAAAATCCAAGAAATTAATTCAAATTATTAATTTTAAAATTAATTAAAATTACGTGAACTGAAATTTTCAAATTAAACATTCAAAACGATCTAATCGAAACGCAAACACCCTACGCGTTGCACGCCCATGGGCCGTATGCACACAGCCATTGCTGGCCATGTGCGTGCAGCCCATGCGCTCGTAGCATAGCTGCTGCTGTCCCAACGCAAGCCTCCGCACAGCGCCCCATCGCACGCGAGCTATCGCTCGCAGTGCGCGCGCGAGATCGCTCGCTGGGCGCGCTGGCTCGCTCGCTGGCGCGCGAGATCGCTCGCTGGCGCGCGAGATCGCTCGCTGGTGCGCGCGAGCCATCGCTCGCTGGCGCGCGAGATCGCTCGCTGCGCGCGCGCGAGCCATCGCTCGCTGGTGCGCGACATCGCTCGCTGGGCGGGCGACGTCGCGCGCTGTGCGCGCGAGTGATGCTGTGCGCAGCGCTCGTGGCACGCGAGCTTGCGCTCGCTGCGCGCGAGGCTGCGCGCACTTGTGCGAGGCAGCGCGCGTTGTGGCGCAGCTCGCTTGCTGCCCACACGCGACTGCCTTGGCTCGCCCCTCGCCCATGCCCATACGTTCATTGCTCGTGGCACACGACACAAGGCAGGGCTGCTGCCTTGCGCTCGTGCACTACGCCCTTGCTCATTGCATTCGTGCCGCACGGGCGACGAGCTCCCTTGCTCGTCGTCGCATGCCCGCATTATACAACACCCCTTAAGGGTAACACGAAGCGTCCATTGCTTCGTGCGTGCAAGTTATTTGAACGAATCGCATAAAAATTTAAAATTTATATTTAAAATTAATGACAAATTAATAAATATTATTAATTTCATAATTTTAGGGCGAAAAAATCGAAAATTTATTATCCAATTGATTTCCGATTGTTATGGATTCAAGTCTAGGTCATAAAAATTTAAAATTTATCGTAAATTTACAATTTTTATGGTGGTTTTTAATCATAGGTTTCTAATTAAATTACAATTAATTATGAAAATCAAATTAATTCTAAATTATTCTAATTTTCAACAAATTAATCATAATTACAAATTAGATTGCATAATTAACAAGACTAGGCATTCAAACTTGTTAAACATATGCAGTAGGTCAATCAAAAATTCAAGATTTATCAACAGGAATCGCAAATATTTAATTTAACATCTTAAATTTACGAAATTTTGCATCCGAAAAACTAAAACCTTCGAAAAGTCATAGTTTGGCTTCGAATTTGAGAATTCTGGGTTCGGCAGAAAAATACTATTTTTGTCAAAATTTTAGAATGCCTTTTACATGCGGAATTGACACAAAAATCACTCAATTCGGATGAGTAATGAAGAAACTGCCGAAAAACTGCGTACATATAATTAAATAAACGCAATTTGCAATTAATTAACAATTACGAAAATTAATCACCCCTTTTAATTCTTGCAAATTTGTAATATTTAACCATGTTCATGCAATTTAGATTATGAAAATAATAAGGGGCTCGTGATACCACTGTTAGGTTATGATACATATGACATTTACATAGATCATGCGGAAACAACCATTAACCCAGGAAACATATTATTTACACATAATCATATAGCATAATTAGATGCATACTCTTTGTTGCGTGCCCTCCCTAGCTGCGCCCGAACCGAACAAGAACAAGTCTTTTAGGACTCCAAGTGTCGTCCCTCCGTAGATAGTCCACAGCACGTCCGGATCCGCCTTAAGATTGACCAACTAGAATCGCCCTTAAGGTACTAGAAAATTTCGGCACTTTTGAGCAAGATGTGTGTTTGATTTTCTCTCAAAAAACTCACTTTTGAATACTTTGAAACTTGTATATAAATTTTGACCCCTAGGCCTTTATTTATAGAGTTATGAAAAAGGAATCGTAATCCTAGTAGGATGCGAATTAATTGGAATTAGAATCCTACATGAATTCTATTTAATTAATTTTATCCAATTAGGAATAGACATTTAATCATACACTGACTCTTGCTGATTCAGGAATCACGCATGAGCACAAACTCACACACACACGGCAGCCACAAGGACTGCCCATGCGTGCGAGCTGCAGCCCACGCAGCAAGGCCCACGCATCCGTGGCCTTGGCGCGCGCTGGGCTTGTGGCGTGCGTGCTTGCTGGGCGACGGCCTGGCTTCGTGCTGGGCCTTCGTCCGGCAGGCCTCGTCCGATGCTAATTCGTACGATACGCTTCCGATTAAATTTCCATTTCCGGAATCTATTTCCGATACGAACAATATTTAATATTTCCGATTCCGGAATTAATTTCCGTTTCGAACAAATATTTAATATTTCCGTTTCCGGAATTATTTTCCGATTCCGGCAATATTTCCGATTCTGACAATATTTCCGTTTCCGGCAATATTTCCGATTCTGGTAATATTTCCATTTCCAATAATATTTTCCGATACGTACCATGTTTCCGTTTCCGGTAACATCTACGACTTGGATAATATTCATATTTCCGATACGATCCATATTTCCGTTTCCGGCAATATCATCGTTTCCGGAGTATTCATTTCTTGCCTGTGACGATCTTAGCTCCCACTGAAACCAAGATCCGTCGGTTCCGAATATTCATAGATGGAGTATTTAATGCCATTAAATACTTGATCCGTTTACGTACTATTTGTGTGACCCTACGGGTTCAGTCAAGAGTAAGCTGTGGATTAATATCATTAATTCCACTTGAACTGAAGCGGCCTCTAGCTAGGCATTCAGCTCACTTGATCTCACTGAATTATTAACTTGTTAATTAATACTGAACCGCATTTATTAGACTTAACATAGAATGCATACTTGGACCAAGGGCATTATTTCCTTCAATACTACTTATTGGAAACGACATTCCTATGTTGGAGTCTGTAAAGACTTGGCTCGGGAAGTGTTTCTCAATGAAGGACTTAGGAGAGGCATAGTACATATTGGGCATCAAGATATATAGGGATAGACCTAAGAGGATGATTGGACTAAGCCAAATCACTTACATTGACAAAGTGCTAGCTAGGTTCAATATGATGGAAGCCAAGAGAGGCCATCTACCCATGTCACATGGAATATATCTAAGCAAGAATCAGTGTCCCAAAACATCTGATGAGCGTAGAAAGATGAGTGGAATTCCATACGCTTCGGCTATTGGATCCATCATGTATGCTATGATTTGTACAAGGCCGGATGTTTCGTTCGCACTCAGTGCAACGAGCAGGTACCAGTCAGAACCAGGTGAGGCGCATTGGACTGCTGCCAAGAACATCCTAAAGTACCTGAAAAGGACTAAGGATCAGTTTCTGGTTTATGGTGGTATAGATGAGTTGATTGTTAAGGGCTATACGGACGCAAGCTTTCAAACCGACAGAGATGATTTCAGATCACAGTCTGGGTTTGTGTTCTGCCTCAACGGCGGAGCAGTAAGCTGGAAAAGTGCTAAGCAAAGCACTATTGCGGGCAGCAAAGGAAGCTGTTTGGATTCGGAAGTTCATCGAAGAACTTGGTGTTGTCCCCTCCATTAAAGGACCAGTGGCTTTGTATTGCGACAATAGCGGAGCCATTGCCCAGGCAAAGGAGCCTAGGAGCCACCAGAAGTCCAAGCACGTACTGCGGCAATTTCATATACTTCGAGAGATCATTGAAAGAAAGGAAATCAAGATTAAGGTTGGAACTGACTACAACGTCGCGGATCCATTGACTAAACCGTTGCCACAAGTGAAACACAACTCACATGTAGCAACCATGGGAATTAAGCATATTGGAGAATGGCTTTGATTTTCTAAGTATTGTTTTAGAACATCTGTTAGATCTATGTTTAAAACAATTGGTTTAACCATTTCATATTTATGAAATTTATTTATTTCATATTCATTTAATTGTGGTTTAGAATTAAGTGATAAGTCCATGTGATTCAAATCATTCAAATGGGATGTCAAGATGGATTCTTCGACAAAGAAACACCCATAAGTGAACTTGAATATTGAAGTCACAAAGGATCTCTAATCCAGGTCATTGAAAGGTGGACGACCAATGACTAATGAAGATTAGATTGCAAGTAGATTACTTAAAGCTGTTTCTTAAACTAGAGTGACTGGATGTCAGAATCTTTTGCATAGATACTTATTGGATCTTGTATCGGATTGACCATGAGAACGCTTTAAGAGATTAAACTCATGTCATAGGTAGTTCTCATTAATGGTGATTAGAAACCGTTCCTTAGAACATGAGAGATTATGTCTGCTCGTTTGAGAATTAGTTCTCTTTGATACTAGCTAAACGTCGCACCGTAAAAGGTGGCTATAAAAGCAGTTATTGGGCGTACTATGAATCAAAGTGAGTGTTCATAGATTGCAAGAATGGATTGTCTTCCTATCTTTGATAGGATATGGTGTTGTTGTGTAACAAGGCCTCTCGGAGAGTTAGATACTGTAAAATGTATGGCCGTGCTCAGAATGGTTAGGCTTAACCTTCTGCAAAAGTTTGACAGTTGAACTCTGTAATCCGAGAAACACTTATGGACCTAATAAGGATGGCTTGGATCTTACCTTATGTTCAGTAAGTAACACTAAGTGACAAAGGAATGTGGATGCACACTTGTCTGAATGACAAGTGGGAGATTGAAGGAAATATGTCCTTCACCCAAGGTGCATTAAGTCTAATACCAAGGTTCAGATTAATTGCGAACAATTAATTCAGTGAGATCAAGTGATCGGAACAGCTAGCTGGAGCAATGCTTCCGATCAGTGAGTTCTAATGGATATTGAACTCACAACTTACTCTTGACTGAACCTACAAGGTCACACCAATGACACGTAACAGATCATCGGATTAAGTGAATCGGAAATTCATTTCATAGCTTTTCGGGAATTAGTTGGGAACGTATTATACGATACGACCTTTGTCGGAATCGTATATCGTATCGCGAATATTCGTAAGCTGGGCGACACGAATAAATCGTATCGTACGACGGTGATTCGTCGAATACGAAACGATAAATAATATATCGGAAACATATTAAATCGCGAATACGAAGGGCATCGGAGTTGCCGGCCCGTAGAGCCAAGCACGTAAGCGTGCAAGGCCCAACGAGCCAGCAAGCTCGCAAGCAAAGGCGAGCAAGGCCAGCCCATTGGGCGCGAGCACGCAACAGCACGCACAGCAAGCAACACAGCGCGAGCGAGCAGGCCCACGGCCCAGCTGCTCGGCGCGCGCGCTGTGGGCTTCGGCCTGCAGTGTGTGTAGCTGGGCGGGGCTGTGCGGTCCGTGGCTTGCGTGATGTGGCCGGTCAAGGCCTTTGGTTCTTGGCCGGTTGCATCATTAATACAATAGGTCAATTTTATTATTCCAACACACAATTCATAT
Organism: Spinacia oleracea; assembly: GCF_020520425.1. Taxonomy (NCBI): domain Eukaryota; kingdom Viridiplantae; phylum Streptophyta; class Magnoliopsida; order Caryophyllales; family Amaranthaceae; genus Spinacia; species Spinacia oleracea. The sequence continues at coordinate 41,044,590 of NC_079487.1, read as the reverse complement.
TACTCAAACCCTAGACACAGAGAACCCTAATTCTCTCTGTGCCTCCAAAGTGAGTTCTTCCCAAAAGCAAAGTATCTTGATCGATTGTCTAAGCTACGATAATCAAGACGGATCTGAACGTGTCGGTGAACCAAGTAGAGGAACGACAAGTGGAGTTCTTTGTTCATGTTCGTTGACATATTATTGTGGAAAACACCTTCGAATGTAAGTTTGCTTAATCTGTGCTTTATACATGTTTCCTGGCTTTGGGGATTGTTCCGCACATGTTATTATGTTTAACTGTATTCCCCTACACAATGCACAACGGCCTAAAAGAAAAGAATGAAACAACGTCTGGTATCATTCGAGGAGTAAAAGTTTTTCGGCAAGTCTCCCCCAATTGTTCATACTCAAGGTATATACGTTCCAAGAGTTTTGAAGCTCCTTTGGGTTACGCTTTATGTTAATTAATATATTATGTTCAAGGCGACTCAAGACACAACATACAAACAATTAAATAATAAAACAATTCAACAATTCAACGATGACTTTTTAATATTTTACTTCTTTAGGACTTGTGATCAAACATAGACTCAAGTGAAATTACTCCCATTGTTCCTTCTCAAAAACACTGTTTGAGATAACCCGACATTGCCTATTAACAAGCGAGGTGTGCTCTTAGCACGAGTTGTACTTAATTCAATTCACATAGACTCTTCAACATATTCCACCCCTTGGTAGAATATATATTGCTCTCCGGCAATATTCGACTGGCTCAATATATATTCTAGACATCCTGTACTATAGCATAATAATAGTAACAACTTGCATGCGCACTACTCATACATGCAAACCAACTTGAACAACATGCTTGACATAATTCAACGATTATAAAAGTCCATAACATGATAGTTCAACAGAATCTATAAAGCATAATACAATTCATAGCATGCTCGTTCACATAGATTCAATAATAATAATAACATGCTCGTTCTCAACAATAAACATGAGTTCATGATAACATATTCATTCCCAATCATCAAACATGAATTCATAACAACATATAAGTTCACATGATTCGAATTCAACACTTCACAAAGTCCTCAAGGGATGGGTGGTCACCCTAGTCTTGTACGTACCTGGAATACCTAAGTACGGGGGCCACTGTGCGAATCACGACTCACTAGAAATCAACTCGTATAAACAAAACAAGAGATCATTCATTACTAAATTATTATCCATGTTTACTAAATTTCCAGCAACTATTTAAGATTCTAAAACTCTTAGTTTAATTAGAAATCATTCATTAATTGGCAATTTAATAGTCTCAAATAGTCAACTCAAGTCCTAACATAAAAACATTGACTTTTTAGCTTTAAAACCCTTAAAAACCAACTTTTTAAAGCTTATAAACATTCTGAAAGTTTAAGTTGATTCCCATAATTTAAATTGTCCTTAAATTATGTAAATCAATCGCTCAATCAATTTGAAACCAAAACCCTAACAATAGTTTAATCCGAAAACATGTTTTGACTTCAAAAATCCACACTTTATAAACTTATTAAATCTGAAAATTATAAACTCAATCATCAAAACCAATTTCTTTAATATAAACATAATACTAACCCAATACGGTGTTCACAACAGTTTTAATTAATCTAAACAACCCAAATAATTAAACTAATCACAATAATTAAAACAATTTAAAAACTGAGATTAAGTTCAAAAAGTATACAATTGATTATCACCAATCAACAACACACACACACACAACAACAATTAATGGGTTGTGTGTGTGGGGCGTCGAGAAACAACACACAACACACGCAACAACACCGCACGCGAGCAGCGCAGGCAGCGCGCAATGAGGCATCAACGAGGGTACGCGAGTGCTGGGCGAGAGGGGCGATGCACGCAAAGTGCTGGGCGAGAGGGGCGAAGCACACGAGTGCTGGACGAGAGAGGGAGCACGCGAGTGCTGGGCTCACAAAGAAGCAACAACACGGGTGGGCGCTGCGGGGCTGCGGGGCGAGGCAAGGCAAGGCACTCGAGCAACGCTCGTGCCTTGGGCTGCATGAAAGGGGTCGGTCGAAGGGGTGTGAGTGTGCCGCAAGGAGAGAGGAAAAGAGGAGAGAGAGAGATTTTTAAATTTTTGAGTTTGGGGGTTTGAGAGGAGGTCTATTTATAGGTTTTCTCTCCCTTGTGGGTTAGGTTAGGGTAATTTTGAGTTGGGCTCATTACCGGTCTCATTTAAGTTTACTCCTTGCAGGCTTTGTTGGGTTTGATTAAAACAAAACGACCGGGCTTTAAGTTTATTAAATTCGTTTTTGAAATACGACCCAACAATTCCCGATTAAATAAATTTATTGAATTTATTTAATAAAAATACGATTTTCGAAATAATTAATATTTAAATTAATTAGAAATAAAAGCGCATTTAATTCTCATTAAATGAAATTAATTTATAAAAATACACGAAATGCTTTATAATTATAGTAAAATATATTTATAATTATAGAAAAATACGAGGTATTACAGTCTACCCTCCTTAAAAGAAGTTTCGTCCCAAAAGTTGGGCACGGAAATCACAATTTTAAAACTAGACTTGAGACTATTGTGAAACTTTAGTGCGTTTTCTTTGCAAAAAGTTTTAGTTGCTGTACTCTTTAAGTTATTCAACATGACAATAAACAGTGAAACTTCACTGGAAACAACGATTCAAGCATATCCTAAAGGATAAATTGGGGTGAATAAGGTAAAAAGCGCGAAATTCTACCGCACTCTACCCCCCTTAAAGAAAACGAGTTACGGCCCCGTAACTCAACTAACCTCGGGAAAAAGCTCAGGATATTTCTTTCTCATATCCTCCTCCGCTTCCCAGGTAGCTTCCTCAGACTCTTGGTTAGACCACAACACTTTAACGATCTTAACATCCTTAGTTCGAGTGCTACGCACTTTGCTATCAAGTATCTTGACAGGTCTTTCCTCAAAGGTCAAACTTTGGTCTAACTCTATGGTCTCCGTTTGTAGTACATGAGACTTATCCGGGACATACTTCCTCAACTGGGATATATGAAACACATTATGCACTCTATGCAAGTCCATGGGCAAGGCTAGTCTTTACGCTACCTTCCCTATCCGTTCTAGGATCTCATATGGACCTATATACTTTGGGCTAAGCTTTCCCTTCTTCCCAAATCTCATCACGCCTTTCATTGGTGAAACCTTTAGCAACACTTTGTCACCTATTTTGAACTCTTCATCCATACGCTTTAAATATGCGTAGCTCTTTTGGCGATCTTGCGCGGCTTGGATTTTGGATTGAATAGTCCTAACCTGATTCATAGTGTCCTCTATCAATTGGGGACCTAATACAACGGTTTCACTAATGTCACTCCAACATAGTGGACTTCTGCATTTTCGTCCATACAGGGCTTCGAATAGTGCCATTCCAATACTGGCTTGATAGCTATTGTTGTATGAGAACTCAATTAGATCTAGGCTATCTTCCCATCCGCCTTGGAAATCAATCACACAAGCTCTTAGCATATCTTCTAAGGTTTGAATAGTTCTTTCAGTTTGTCCATCTGTGGCTGGGTGGAACGCTGTACTCATTTTCAATGTTGTACCAAAGTTCTTCTGCACACTTTTCCAGAAATTCGAAAGAAACCTAGAATCTCTATCGGATACGATATCCTTAGGAACTCCATGTGATCTCACTACATGCTTGATGTAGGCTTTGGCAAGTTGTTCCATTTTCCGGGTTTCTTTCATTGGTATGAACACTGCCGACTTATTCAACCTATCGACCACTATCCAAATGGTGTCATTTCCACTTTTCGACTTGGGTAAACAAGTGACAAAGTCCATTGAGATACAGTCCCACTTCCAATTCTCATTAAATGAAATTAATTTATAAAAATACACGAAATGCTTTATAATTATAATAAAATATATTTATAATTATAGAAAAATACGAGGTATTACACAGGTGGAGGCGAAGAAGGGTGCTTATCATCGGTTGGCCGAGGATCTGTGCGGCATCCAATACGCTCTGGGCTATTGGTGCGGGCTCCCTACTCAAGTAAATGCGACGGTGACTCGTCCTCCTACTGGTTTTATTGCTATGTACACCCATCATTTTGATTATGGTCTTTGGTTCCCCTTGGACCCTTTCATCTCTCGGCTGCTGGTTGAGTACAACATTTCATTGGCTCAGCTGACGCCCAAGTCGATGCGGCATATCATTTGGTATCGCTGGGTGTGCGATTACCTCGGATATCCACCTTCTATTCGTGTTTTCAAAGAGATGCATGAGTTCCAGAGGAATTCGAATGCTGGGCACGACTGGTGAGCCATAACTAATAAGAGGGCTGGGAAGAACGAGGTCACTTATTTGACAACGTACCCCTATGTCTCTTCGGTCCATGAGTGGAAGGGGAAGTGGCTTCTGGTTCGGGTGCCTGTTGAACTGAAGCATCCCAACTATTACAGGGCGCCGAAGTGGTTTGTTAAGGTTGACCAGGAGATGTCGAGGGTCGGCTCTATCAACCCTAAGAATTCGGACCATACTGACTTGCTAAAGTGGTTCCGACCTTCCGTAGAGCTTTGCGGGTTTTGCCTGTTAGAGAGGTATGGTCTTGTATTTGTTCAGGATCTTTATCTCCTTTGTACATTGTATATCGTCTGAGCTATCTATCTTGTAGGTGGTCTGGCGCCCTTTTGATAATGCGCCTACACCTTCTTCAGCCATGGGGGCCTACTACTTCTCTGGACGACGGGTGTTATTCCCGGGGGTTTATCGCCCCATGTGGTATCTGGGTGAGCGGGTGACTCCTCAGCATAGTGCAGGAGGCAGGTTCGTCCCTATGGGTCCTCCAGAGTCCATGCTGGCAAAGATTGTCGAGGTTGCGCGGCTTTATGCGGAGGCTGTGGAGGCTGGGGGTGAGTCCATTTGTCTCCCGTGGGAGAACTTTGTGGATAAGAGGAGGTCTACGAAGACCTCTTGTCGAGACTTGCTCCACCTGTTTGCTTTGTGCCGTCGGTTAGTTTGTGGGTTTGAATCTTGTATTCTTGCATTCTTATATTCTTATATTCTTGGATTTTGTATTCTTGGATTTTGTATTCTTGTATTCTGGATCATTGTATGTGTGCTTGTAGGAGGAGGCGATCGACCCAGAAGATATTCCCTATGCTGACAAGATTCTCCGCTATGTGGGCTCGGATGGAGAGCAGGTGGAGGTTACTGTTCCGGTGGCCTCTCCTCCACATCGGATGACGACTGATGCTCTTCCGGAGTATTATTGAAGGAAATAATGCCCTTGGTCCAAATATGCATTTAATGTTAAGTCTAATAAATGCGGTTCAGTATTAATTAACAAGTTAATAATTCAGTGAGATCAAGTGAGCTGAATGCCTAGCTAGAGGCCGCTTCAGTTCAAGTGGAATTAATGATATTAATCCACAGCTTACTCTTGACTGAACCCGTAGGGTCACACAAATAGTACGTAAACGGATCAAGTATTTAATGGCATTAAATACTCCATCTATGGATATTCGGAATCGACGGATCTTGGTTTCAGTGGGAGCTGAGATCGTCACAAGCAAGAAATGAATACTCCGGAAACGATGATATTGCCGGAAACGGAAATATGGATCGTATCGGAAATATAAATATTATCCAAGTCGTAGATGTTGCCGGAAACGGAAACATGGTACGTATCGGAAAATATTATCGGAAATGGAAATATTACCGGAATCGGAAATATTGCCGGAAACGGAAATATTTTCAGAATCGGAAATATTATCGGAATCGGAAAATAATTCCGGAAACGGAAATATTAAATATTTGTTCGAAACGGAAATATGGATTGAATCGGAAATATAAATATTATCCAAGTCGTAGATGGTGCCGGAAACGGAAACATGGTACGTATCGGAAATGGAAATATTACCGGAATCGGAAATATTGCCGGAAACGAAAATATTGTCAGAATCGGAAATATGATCGGAATCGGAAAATAATTCTTGAAACGGAAATATTAAATATTTGTTTGAAACGGAAATTAATTCCGGAATCAGAAATGTTAAATATTGTTCGTATCGGAAATGAATTCCGGAATCGGGAATTTAATCGGAAGCGTATCGTACGAATTAGCATCGGACGAGGCTTGCTAGACGAAGGCCCAGCACGAAGTCAGGCCGTCGCCCAACAAGCCACACGCATCAAGCAAACACGCCAAAGGCCTCGATTAGGCCCAGCGCAAGGCCAGGCCCAGCCAAGGCTTGACGCGCGCGCATGGATCAAACGAATGGGCTGCAAGCATGGGCCAAGGCGCCGTGCGCTCAGCGTGGGCCGCGAGGCATGCGCATGGGCGTGCGGTGCTCGTGTGCGTGCTATACGAATCCTAAAGCTATCGGAATTCGTGCTATGATTAAATCCTAATCCTAAAAGATTAAATAAATTATTTAGAGTTCTAAAAGGATTCTAATTAATTAATTAGTATTCTAACATGATTCGAAATCCTTTCAATGGTTCTATAAATATATGCCTAGGGTCATAAATTGATACACGAGCTTTTTAACAAGCATTCATACAATAAAAGCTGTGATTTTGAGCAGAAAAATCAGTCACTTTACTTGCCCATATTAGCCAAAAATTATAGTACCTGAAGGGAGATTCTAGTTGGTCAATCTTAAGGCGGATCCGGACGTGCTGTGGACTATCTACGGAGGGACGACACTTGGAGTCCTAAAGACTTGTTCTTGTTCGGTTCGGGTGCAGCTAGGGAGGGCACGCTACAAAGTGTATGCATCTAAATTATGTTAACTGATTATGTGTAAATAATATGTTTCCTGGCATTAAGGTTTTCCGCATGATTTATGTTTTGTCATATGTATCATAACCTAACAGTAGTATCACGAGCCTCTTATTATTTTCATAATCTAAATTGCATAACATGGTTAAATTTTACAAATTTGCAAAAAATTAAAAGGGGTGATTAATTTTCGTAATTGTTAATTAATTGCAAATTGCGTTTATTTAATCATATGTACGCAGTTTTTTGGCAGTTTATTCGTTACTCAACGAAATCGAGTGATTTTTGTGTCAATTCCGCATGTAAAAGGCATTCTAAAATTTTGACAAAAACACTCTTTTTCGGCCAAACCCAGAATTCCCAAATTCGAAGCCTAACTATGACTTTTCGGAGGTTTTAGTTTTTCGAACGCAAAAGTTTGTAAATTTAAGATGTTAAATTAAATATTTGCGATTCTTGTTGATAAATCTTGAATTTTTGATTGACCTACTGTATATGTTTAACAATTTTGAATGCCTAACTTGTTAATTATACAACCTAATTTGTAATTGTAATTAATTTGTTGAAATTCGAATAATTTAGAATTTGATTTGATTTTCATAATTAATTGACAATTTAATTAGGTATCCATGATTAAAAACCACCATAAAAATTGTTAATTTATGATAAATTTTAAATTTTTATGACCTAGATTTGAATCCATGTTAATCGGAAATTAATTGATTAATAAATTTTCGATTTTTTGCCCTAAAATGATGAAATTAATATGATTTATTAATTTGTCATTAATTTTGAATTAAAAAATTTAAATTTTTATGAAAAACGCTCATAAACGTTGCACGCACAAAGCAATGGAAGCTACGTGTTACCCTTAAGGGGTGTTGTATAGTGCGGGCACGCGAGGACGAGCAAGGGAAATGGGCAAGCGCACGCGACGAGAAAGCTAGGCGGCACGCAAGGCTCGAAGCCTAGGCGTGCATGCTGGGCGATGGGCAAGGGAAATGGGCAAGCGCACGCGACGAGTAAGATGCGTGTGGGCAGCGATAAGCTGCGCCACGACGCACCAGGCTCGCCAAGGGGCAGGCAGCTACGACACAACACGAAGCTGCACGCAGCGTAGCCCGCAAGGCTGCGTGTGTGCGTGGCAAGGGGGCGTGTGTGCGGTGTGGCTGTGCAAGCCATGTGCAACGGTCAATAGCACGGGGCATGGGGCCTCGTAGCTCGATGGGGCTTGGGCGCAAGCCCAAGTGCCTCGTCTTGCAAACTATTGATACGTTTCGTTTTAATTTTAAATTTTCAGTTCGGAAATAATTTTAATTAATTTTAAAATTAATAATTTAAATTGTTTTCTCGGATTTTAATTTTGAATATTATATTTATTATAAATTTTAATTTATACTAATTATTTTACTAAAATTAAACCTTGAATTAATTTAAATTCATTTAATTCAACTGAAAAATAAATTAAATAAATGGATTCGATTATAATTTTATATGAGCTTTAAATTTTAATTAAACTTGTATGTTTCCGGTTAGACTAGAAATACATTTTTATGTTTAAAATTAGTAAAGCATATAAAGTTATTGGTTTAAGTGGGAGCCTTTAGTCATAAACTCTTGATTAGGTCTACAAATCCTTTAAGGCTAAACAACTTGATTAGAATTAATAAGGACTGAATAATTGGTAGATTATTGGTGCCCTTGATTAATTGCTGCAAATATTTATGTGATGCATACAACGTGTTTTTACTAACCAGCTATATGGGCCATTCATGATAATGAATGGGTGAATGGTATATATTGTATATGTACTGTTTTGCAGGTTATGAAGTGACTAGTATGTCCTAAATAGGATATAAAATATGGTCTGCATACCATTAATTTGAATGTAATTGGTCTAATGCACCAAAGTTTGTTTTTCAATTCAAATATGGTCTGCGTACCATCAAATAGTTATAATTAGTTTAATTATAGTTGATCCTATTTGAAGAAAATGGCGCCTCCCACGGTGAAATTCAAGACGGAGTTTCCAATCCATTTTCAAGACGGACTTTGAAGTTAAAGCTTCAAGATGAAGTCGGGCCATACTAGATCACATTTATCTTATGCATGCTTTAAGTTATTTATTGCTTTTAAATATGTTTTAAATATGCATGAGATTGTGGCTTGATTATGTTGCATGATTAAGGATTTTAGTTCACTTAAAATCTAACCAACATAGTAAGAGCCTTAAGTTCCAAACTTAAAAATTGAGTTAAAAGGTGCCATGCCAAAATAACACTTACTTGGATAACCTTTACATCAATCTTAGTAATAGTTTTCCGCCATAGCGAGGTGTTACTTATTGATTCTAAAGGGGTAAGGTACACAAACAATTGTGAGTACATGTTAGTTTTGGTGAAACTCAACGATATAAGTAAGGAGTCCTTTTATGTCGTGGAAAAATCGATAGGTTTACCTAATAAGTTCTTAGACGTACCTATCAACCAAGAGTAGTTTCTAGACTATTAGCAAAAGGCTTTTGCTTACCTAAAAGATTTTAGAATTGAGTCAAAATACATTATGTGCTTAATTCTTCAATGGTTTTTAGGGTCTTGGAATCATTTTATTCACACCTGCCGGAACACATAATTTGAATAAAATGCTTAATGAACATTAAATTATGCATGTATGCTAGAATTTAAGTTTATTAAGAGATACCGTGAATGATTATTTATTTGTTTATTCTTTTTCAATTGTAGTTTTAAAATATGGCAAACAACAATTCATTCAACATTCGATCAATTCTCGAAAAGGAGAAGTTAAACGGGAAAAACTTCCTTGACTGGCAAAGGAACTTGCAAATAGTTCTTATGCAGGAAGGAAAGGAGTATGTCCTGGAATAGGCGATGCCCGAAGCCGCAGGCGAAGGGGTCACTCAGGCAGCCCTCAATCGCTGGATTGATGCCAACAAGGATGTGAAATGTCTAATTCTTGCAACCATGGGTGCAGATCTGCAGAAAACGTTCATCAACTCAGATGCTTTCACGATCATCAGTGAGTTAAAGAACATGTTCCAAGATTTGGCTCGCGTCGAAAGGTTCGAGACCCATAGGCAAATTCTTGAGACCAAGCTTAAGAAAGGCGAGCCCGTAAGTCCACATGTTCCCAAAATGATTGGACTCATTGAGAATATGAGTCGGCTGGATCAACAGTTCTCTCAGGAAATGGCTGTAGACACCATCCTCAATTCTCTTCATAGCGGGTATGATCAGTTCAAGCTGAACTACAGTATGAATAGTCTGGACAAAACGCTCACTGAGCTTCACGGTATGCTGGAGACCGCTAAAAAGACGCTCAAAAGTGATAAGCAAGATGTGCTTATGGTGCGTGGGGGCAAGTTCAAGAAATCTGGAAAGAAGAGGAATGCTAAGAAAGGTGGCAACAAGGCCAGCCAGACTAAGCAGCCATGCGGCACCAAATCTGAAAAAAAAGAAGGTGAGCCAACCCACTTCTGAATCTGAATGCTTCTATTGCAAGAAGAAGGGGCATTGGAAGAGAGATTGTTTGAAGCTAAAGGAAGATCAGAAGAACGGAACAGTCGTTCCATCTTCAGGTATTTTCGTTATAGACTGTATACTTGCTAATTCAACTTCTTGGGTATTAGATACAGGTTGTGGCTCACACTTATGTTCCAATTCACAGGGACTAAGAAGAAGTAGAAGGTTAAGCAAGGGTGAAGTCGACCTACGAGTGGGAAATGGAGCACGGATTGCTGCATTAGCTGTAGGAACTTATTATTTGTCGTTGCCCTATGGGCTAGTTTTGGAACTGGAAGACTGTTTCCATGTTCCAAGTCTTACTAAAAACATCATTTCAGTTTCTTGCTTAGATGCTAAGGGATTTTCCTTTTTAATAAAAGACAATAGTTGTTCGTTTTATTTTAAAGAGGTAATTTTATGGATCTGCTAGATTAGTCAATGGACTTTATTTATTAGATCACGACAAACAAGTTTATAACATAAATACCAAAAAGGCCAAAAAGGATGATTCAGATCTCACCTATCTGTGGCATTGTCGATTAGGCCATATTAACTTGAAACGCATGGAAAGACTTCAAAAGGAAGGAATTCTAGAACCATTTGACTTAGAGGATTATGGTAAGTGCGAATCATGTTTACTTGGAAAAATGACAAAGCAACCTTTCTCTAAAGTTGCAAAAAGAGCAACTGAACTATTGGGTTTAATCCATACAGATGTATGTGGACCAATGAGTACAAATGCTAGAGGTGGTTTCAGCTACTTTATCACTTTCACTAATGACTTCAGTAGATATGGTTATGTCTACCTAATGAAGCATAAGTCTGAATCCTTTGACAAATTCAAGGAATTTCAGAGTAAAGTAGAGAATCAATTAGGCAAGAAGATTAAGGCACTGCGGTCTGACAGAGGCGGTGAATATCTGAGCTATGAATTTGATGACCATCTGAAAGAATGTGGAATTCTATCAGAATTGACTCCTCCTGGAACACCACAATGGAACGGTGTGTCAGAACGGAGGAACAGAACCTTGCTAGACATGGTTAGATCAATGATGGGTCAGGCCGAACTTCCAATAGAATTTTGGGGACATGCACTAAATACAACTGCACGCACTATAAATAGAGATCCGTCTAAAGCTGTTGAAAAGACTCCATATGAGTTATGGTTTGGAAAGCCTCCAAAAGTGTCTTTTCTTAAGATTTGGGAATGTGAAGTATACGTCAAACGATTAATTTCAGACAAACTTCATCCAAAATCTGACAAATGTATCCTTGTGGGCTACCCAAAGGAAACAAAGGGGTATTACTTCTACAATACATCTGAGAACAAGGTGTTTGTTGCTCGAGATGGTATCTTTTTGGAAAAGGATCACATTTCCAAAATGACAAGTGGGAGAAAAGTAGACCTCGAAGAAATTCGAGTCGAACAACAAACTCTAGAGAATGATCAAGATGACATTCAGGATGAAACTCAGAGATCTTTAGAAGTATCTGGTGAGAATCATGGACAATCTAGAAATGTGACCCCGCGTAGATCGCAAAGATATAGATCTCAACCGGAAAGGTACTTAGGTAATTTGACGAACGAGAGCTATGGCGTTCTATTACTTCAAAGTGATGAACCTGCGACTTACAAACAAGCTATGACGAGCCCTAGCTCCAAGCAATGGCAAGAAGCCATGCAATCTGTAGGGGAATACAGTTAAACATAATTGAAGGAAATAATGCCCTTGGTCCAAGTATGCATTCAATGTTAAGTCTAATAAATGCGGTTCAGTATTAATTAACAAGTTAATAATTCAGTGAGATCAAGTGAGCTGAATGCCTAGCTAGAGGCCGCTTCAATTCAAGTGGAATTAATGATATTAATCCACAGCTTACTCTTGACTGAACCCGTAGGGTCACACAAATAGTACGTAAACGGATTAAGTATTTAATGGCATTAAATACTCCATCTATGGATATTCGGAATCGACGGATCTTGGTTTCAGTGGGAGCTGAGATCGTCACAGGCAAGAAATGAATACTCCGGAAACGATGATATTGCCGGAAACGGAAATATGGATCGTATCGGAAATATAAATATTATCCAAGTCGTAGATGTTGCCGGAAACGGAAACATGGTACGTATCGGGAAATATTATCGGAAATAGAAATATTGCCGGAATCGGAAATATTGCCGGAAACGGAAATATTGTCTGAATCGGAAATATTATCGGAATCGGAAAATAATTCCGGAAACGGAAATATTAAATATTTGTTCGAAACGGAAATTGATTCCGGAATCGGAAATATTAAATATTGTTCGTATCGGAAGTGAATTCCGGAATCGGAAAATAAATCGGAAGCGCGTCGTACGAATTAGCATCGGACGAGCTTGCTAGACGAAGGCCCTGCGAGGTTATGATACATATGACAATTCATAAATCATGCGGAAAAACCATTTAGCCAGGAATACATATTATTTACACATAATCATATAGCAAAATTTAGATGCATACTCTTTGTTGCGTGCCTTCCCTAGCTGCGCCCGAACCGAACAAGAACAAGTCTTTAGGACTCCAAGTGTCGTCCCTCCGTAGATAGTCCACAGTACGTCCGGATCCGCCTTAAGATTGACCAACTAGAATCGCCCTTAAGGTACTAAAGATTTTCGGCACTTTTAGTCAAGGAATGTGTCTGAATTTTCTCTCAAAAACTCACTTTGAATACTTGAATAATCTATTTAAAATATGTGACCCTAGGCACCTATTTATAGAGTTATGGAAAGGGTTTTGGAATCCTATTAGGATACTAATTTATTTAATTATAACCCTACTAGGACTCTAATTAAATAATCATTATCTAATAGTTTTAGGATTTAATCACACTTTGAATCCCGATTGCTTCAGGATTCCCGCACAAGCATTGCACGAGCACCGTACACCCGAGCAAGCCTTGCGGCCCACGCTAGGCGCACAGCGCTCGGCCCACTGCTGTGCTCTCGCGCGCGCGCCCAAAGCCTTGGCTGGGCCTGGCCTTGCGCTGGGCCTGGTCGAGGCTTGGCGTGCGATGGTGCGCGTTGGCTCGCTGGGCGACGGCCTGGCTTCGTGTTGGGCCTTCGTCTAGCGGGCCTCGTCCGATGCTAATTCGTACGATACGCTTCCGATTAAATTCCCGATTCCGGAATTCATTTCCGATACGAACAATATTTAATATTTCCGATTCCGGAATCAATTTCCGTTTCGAACAAATATTTAATATTTCTGTTTCCGGAATTATTTTCCGATTCCGATAATATTTCCGATTCTGACAATATTTCTGTTTCCGGCAATATTTCCGATTCTGGCAATATTTCCATTTCCGATAATATTTTCCGATACGTACCATGTTTCCGTTTCCGGCAACATCTACGACTTGGATAATATTTATATTTCCGATACGATCCATATTTCCGTTTCCGGCAATATCATCGTTTCCGGAGTATTCATTTCTTGCCTGTGACGATCTCAGCTCCCACTGAAACCAAGATCCGTCGATTCCGAATATCCATAGTTGGAGTATTTAATGCCATTAAATACTTGATCCGTTTACGTACTATTTGTGTGACCCTACGGGTTCAGTCAAGAGTAAGCTGTGGATTAATATCATTAATTCCACTTGAACTGAAGCGGCCTCTAGCTAGGCATTCAGCTCACTTGATCTCACTGAATTATTAACTTGTTAATTAATACAGAACCGCATTTATTAGACTTAACATAGAATGCATACTTGGACCAAGGGCATTATTTCCTTCAGTCTCCCACTTGTCCTTAGGGACAAGTGTGCATTTCCTAATTCCTTTGTCGCTCGATGCTTGCTCTTGAACATAAGGTAAGAGTTGTCATCCTTATTATGTCCAGAGGTGTTCCTCGGTTTCAGAGTTCAACTGATCAAATAAACAGATAATCATAGCCTATGATTCATCCGAGCACGGCCATGCATTTCACAGTTTCTAGCTCTCCGAGTGGCCTTGTACAACTTTTAAGCATCTCATCCCGATTTATGGGAGGACAATCCCAATCTTGCGATATTGAGATTAGACTTCGTTTGATAGGTGATTACCTGAGCGTTGCCTTTATAGCCTCCTTTTACGGTGCGACGGTTGGTCAACGTCAAAGCAACCAGTTCTCAAACAAGTAATCTCAAATCACTCAGGTATTGAGGATTTAGTGTCTAATAATTTTAATGAAATTTACTTATGACAGATTTTCATCTCTTACAGTAAAGTTTCATAGGTCTTGTCCGATACTAGTCTTCCCAAAGTAAGTATCTATGCAAATGATTATGACATTGCCATGTCCACATAGTTCAAGAAACAGAACTACTAGTCATCTTGCATTCTAATCGTCTAACGTTTTCTATGCGTCCAATTTTATAGAAAACTCCGACTAGGGACCATTTTCAACCTTTGACATTCAAGTTCACTTGATAGACATTTCTTAGTCACAGGACTGGTCCTGACAGTCTATCTTGAATATATCGTCAAATTGAAGGGACTCATCATTTAATAAACCACAAATTAAATGGAAAAATGAATTCTTTTCATTTATTGTGAATGATTAACCAATAATGTTTTACAAAGATTTAAACTCTAAAGCTTTAAAACATTAAACAGAGACATCAAAGCCATTCTCCAATATGCTTGATTCCCATAGCTGCAGTGTGCGAGTTGTGCTTCGCCTGCGGCAGAGGTTTAGTCAATGGATCTGAAATGTTGTCATCAGTTCCAATTTTGCTTATCTCGACTTCTTTTCTTTCAACGAACTCTCGTAGAAGGTGAAATCTACGAAGTACATGCTTGACTCTCTGGTGGTGTCTAGGCTCCTTTGCCTGTGCAATAGCTCCGTTATTATCACAATACAGGGCTATTGGTCCTTTAATGGAGGGGACTACACCAAGTTCACCTATGAACTTCCTTAGCCATATAGCTTCCTTTGCTGCTTCATGTGCAGCAATGTACTCCGCTTCAGTTGTAGAATCCGCAATGGTGCTTTGCTTAGCACTTTTCCAGCTTACTGCTCCTCCGTTGAGGCAGAAGACAAACCCAGACTGTGATCTGAAATCATCTTTGTCGGTTTGGAAACTTGCGTCCGTATAGCCTTTAACAATTAATTCATCATCTCCACCATAGACCAGGAAGTCATCTTTGTGCCTTTTCAGGTACTTCAGAATATTCTTGGAAGCAGTCCAATGTGCCTCTCCTGGGTCTGACTGGTATCTGCTCGTAGCACTGAGTGCGTACGCAATATCCGGGCGTGTACATATCATAGCATACATTATTGAACCAATCAATGATGCATATGGAATCCCATTCATTCGTCTACGCTCATCAAGTGTTTTTGAGCACTGAGTCTTGCTTAGAGTCATTCCATGAGACATGGGTAGGTAGCCTCGCTTGGAATCCGCCATCTTGAACCTATCAAGCACCTTATTGATATAAGTGCTTTGACTAAGTCCAATCATCCTTTTAGATCTATCTCTGTAAATCTTGATGCCCAATATGTACTGTGCTTCTCCTAGATCTTTCATCGAAAAACATTTCCCAAGCCAAATCTTGACAGAGTTCAACATAGGAATGTCATTTCCGATAAGTAATATGTCGTCGACATATAATACTAGGAAAGCAATTTTGCTCCCACTGACCTTCTTGTATACACAAGATTCGTCCGCGTTCTTGATGAAACCAAAGTCACTGACTGCTTCATCAAAACGTATATTCCAGCTCCTGGATGCCTGCTTCAATCCGTAGATTGACTTCTTTAGCTTGCATACCTTTTTAGCATTCTTTGGATCCTCAAAACCTTCAGGCTGTGTCATAAACACAGTTTCTGTTAAAACACCGTTTAAGAAAGCAGTTTTGACATCCATCTGCCATATTTCGTAATCGTAATATGCAGCGATTGCTAACATTATCCGAATAGACTTTAGCATTGCAACTGGTGAAAAGGTTTCATCGTAATCCACACTGTGGACTTGCCTGTAACCTTTTGCAACCAATCTAGCTTTGAAAACTTCAAGTTTCCCATCCTTGTCCTTTTTCAGTTTGAAAACCCATTTGCTTCCAATGGCTTGGTAGCCATCTGGCAAATCGACCAAATCCCATACTTGGTTTTCAGACATGGAGTCTAATTCAGATTGCATGGCTTCTTGCCACTGCTTGGAGCTAGGGCTCGTCATAGCTTGTTTGTAAGTCGCAGGTTCATCACTTTCAAGTAATAGAACGTCATAGCTCTCGTTCGTCAAAATACCTAAGTACCTTTCCGGTTGAGATCTATATCTTTGCGATCTACGCGGGGTAACATTTCTAGATTGACCATGATTCTCACCAGATTCTTCTAAAGATCTCTGAGTTTCATCCTGAATGTCATCTTGAGCATTCTCTAGAGTTTGTTGTTCGACTCGAATTTCTTCGAGGTCTACTTTTTTCCCACTTGTCATTTTGGAAATGTGATCTTTCTCCAAAAAGACACCATCTCGAGCAACAAACACCTTGTTCTCAGATGTATTGTAGAAGTAATACCCCTTTGTTTCCTTTGGATAGCCCACAAGGATACATTTGTCAGATTTTGGATGAAGTTTGTCTGTAATTAATCGTTTGACGTATACTTCACATCCCCAAATCTTAAGAAAAGACACATTTGGAGGCTTTCCAAACCATAATTCGTATGGAGTCTTTTCGACAGCTTTAGACGGAGCTCTATTTATAGTGAGTGCAGCTGTATTTAGTGCATGTCCCCAAAATTCTAATGGAATTCGGCCTGACCCATCATTGACCTGACCATGTCTAGCAAGGTTCTGTTCCTCCGTTCCAACACACCGTTCCATTGTGGTGTTCCAGGAGGAGTCAATTCTAATAGAATTCCACATTCTTTCAGATGGTCATCAAATTCATAGCTCAGATATTCACCGCCTCTATCAGACCGCAGTGCCTTAATCTTCTTGCCTAATTGATTCTCTACTTCACTCTGAAATTCCTTGAATTTGTCAAATGATTCAGACTTATGCTTCATTAGGTAGACATAACCATATCTACTGAAGTCATCAGTGAAAGTGATAAAGTAGCTGAAACCACCTCTAGCATTTGTACTCATTGGTCCACATACATCTGTATGGATTAAACCCAATAGTTCATTTGCTCTTTCTCCAACTTTAGAGAAAGGTTGCTTTGTCATTTTTCCAAGTAAACATGATTCGCATTTACCATAATCCTCTAAGTCAAATGGTTCTAGAATTCCTTCCTTTTGAAGTCTTTCTAAGCGTTTCAAGTTTATATGGCCTAATCGACAATGCCACAGATAGGTGAGATCTGAATCATTCTTTTTGGCCTTTTTGGTATTTATGTTATTTACTTGTTTGTCGTGATCTAATAAATAAAGTCCATTGACTAATCTAGCAGATCCATAAAACATCTCTTTAAAATAAAACGAACAACTATTGTCTTTTATTAAAAAGGAAAATCCCTTAGCATCTAAGCAAGAAACTGAAATGATGTTTTTAGTAAGACTTGGAACATGGAAACATTCTTCCAGTTCCAAAACTAGCCCGGAGGGCAACGACAAAAAGTAAGTTCCTACAGCTAATGCAGCAATCCGTGCTCCATTTCCCACTCGTAGGTCGACTTCACCCTTGCTTAACTTTCTACTTCTTCTTAGTCCCTGTGGATTGGAACATAAGTGTGAGCCACAACCTGTATCTAATACCCAAGAAGTTGAATTAGCAAGTATACAGTCTATAACGAAAATACCTGAAGATGGAACGACTGTTCCGTTCTTCTGATCTTCCTTTAGCTTCAAGCAATCTCTCTTCCAATGCCCCTTCTTCTTGCAGTAGAAGCATTCGGATTCAGAAGTGGGTTGACTGACCTTCCTCTTTACAGATTTGGCGCCAGTTTGCTTAGTTGGGCTGGCCTTGTTGCCACCTTTCTTAGCATTCCTCTTCTTTCCAGATTTCTTGAACTTGCCCCCACGCACCATAAGCACATCCTGCTTATCACTTTTGAGCGTCTTTTCAGCGGTCTTCAGCATACCGTGAAGCTCAGTGAGCGTTTTGTCCAGACTATTCATACTGTAGTTCAGTTTGAACTGATCATACCCGCTATGAAGAGAATGGAGGATGGTGTCTATAGCCATTTCCTGAGAAAATTGCTGATCCAGCCGACTCATATTCTCAATGAGTCCAATCATTTTGAGAACGTGTGGACTTACGGGCTCGCCCTTCTTAATCTTGGTCTCAAGAATTTGCCTATGAGTCTCGAATCTTTCGACTCGAGCCAGATCTTGGAACATGTTCTTCAACTCACTGATGATCGTGAAAGCATCTGAGTTGATGAACGTTTTCTGCAGATCCGCACTCATGGTGGCGAGCATTAGACATTTCACATCCTTATTGGCATCAATCCAACGATTGAGGGCTGCCTGAGTGACCCCGTCGCCTGCGGCTTCGGGCATCGCCTCATCTAGGACATACTCCTTTTCTTCCTGCATAAGAACTATTTGCAAGTTCCTTTGCCAGTCAAGGAAGTTTTTCCCGTTCAACTTCTCCTTTTCGAGAATTGATCGAATGTTGAATGAATTGTTGTTTTCCATATTAAAAACTACAATTGAAAAGAATAAACAAATAAATAACCATTCACAGTTTTTCTTAATAAACTTAAATTCTAGCATACATGCATAATTCAATGTTTATTAAGCATTTTATTCAAGTTATGTGTTCCGGCAGGTGCGAATAAAATGATTCCAAGATCCTAAAATAATTGAAGAACTAAGCACAGTTTGTCGACTTAATCCTAAAACATCTTAGGTAAGCAAAAGCCTTTTGCTAATAGTCTAGAAACTATTCTTGGTTGATAGGTACGTCTAAGAACTTATTTGGTAAACCTATCGATTTTGCCACGACATAAAAGGACTCCTTACTTATATCGTTGAGTTTCACCAAAACTAACATGTACTCACAATTATTTGTGTACCTTGCCCCTTTAGGACCAATAAGTAACACCTCGCTGAGCGAAAACTATTACTAGATTGATGTAAAGGATATCCAAGCAAGTGTATATTTTGGCATGGCACCTTTTAACTCAATTTTTTTTAAGTTTGGAACTTAAGGCTCTTACTATGTTGGTTAGATTTTAAGTGAACTAAAATCCTTAATCATGCAACATAATCAAGCCACAATCTTATGCATAATTAAGACATATTTAAAGCAATAAATAACTTAAAGCATGCATAAGATAAATGTGATCTAGTATGGCCCGACTTCATCTTGAAGCTTTGACTTCAAAGTCCGTCTTGAAATTCTCCGTGGGAGGCACCATTTTCTTCAAATAGGATAAGCTATAATTAAAACTAATTACAACTATTTGATGGTACGCAGACCATATTTGAATTGAAAAACTACTTTGGTACTTTAGACCAATTACATTCAAATTAATGGTACGCAGACCATATTTTCTATCCTATTTGGGCCATACTAGTCACTTCATAACCTGCAAAACAGTACATATACAATATATACCATTCACCCATTCATTATCATGAATGGCCCACATAGCTGGTTAGTATAACACATTATGCATCACGTAAACATTTGCAGCAATTAATCAAGGGCACCAATAATCTACCCATTATTCAGTCCTTATTAATTCTAATCAAGTTGTTTTAACCTTAAGGATTTGTAGACCTAATCAAGAGTTTATGACTAAAAAGCGCTCCCACTTAAACCAATAAATTCATATGCTTTACTAATTTTAAACATAAAAATGTATTTCAAGTCTAACCGGAAACATACAAATTTAATTAAAATTTAAAGCTCATATAAATTTATAATTGAATCCAAAAAATTTTAATTTGATTTCTGTCGTATTTAAATTAATTCATGATTTTAATTTTAGTAAAATAATTAGAATAAATAAAATTTATTATAATTACAATATTCAAAATTAAAATCCAAGAAAATAATTTAAATTATTAATTTTAAAAATAATTAAAATTACGTAAACTGAAAATTTCAAATTAAACATTCAAAACGATCTAATCGCAACGCAAACACCCTACGCATCGCACGCCCATGGGCCACACGCACACAGCCATCGCTGGCCATGTGCGCGCAGCCCATGCGCTCGTCGCATAGCTGCTGCATCTTCCATCGCAAGCCATCGCACAAGTGGTGCTCGCTGCGCGCGCGCCAGCGCTCGATGCACGCGAGCCATCGCTCGCTGTGCGCGCTCGCCAGCGCTTGCTGCGCGCGCTCCAGCGCTCGATGCACGCGAGCCATCGCTCGCTGTGCGCGAGCCATCGCTCGCTGTGCGCGAGCAATTGCTCGCTGCGCGCGATCGACGCTGGGCGCAGCGTTCGTGGCACGCGAGCTTGCGCTCGCTGCGCGCGAGGCTGCGCGCGCTTGCGCGAGGCAGTGCGCGTTGTGGCGCACCTCGCTTGCTGCCCACACGCGACTGCCGTGCCTTGCCTTCGCCCATGCCCATTCGTCCATAGCTCGTGGCCCACGACACAAGGCAGGGCTGCTGCCTTGTGCTCGTGCACCATGCCCATGCTCATTGCATTCGTGCCGCACGGGCGACGAGCTCCCTTGCTCGTCGTCGCATGCCCGCACTATACAACACCCCTTAAGGGTAACACGAAGCGTCCATTGCTTTGTGCGTGCAAGTTATATGAACGAATCGCATAAAAATTTAAAATTTATATTTAAAATTAATGACAAATTAATAAATTAATATTAATTTCATAATTTTAGGGCGAAAAAATCGAAAATTTATTATTCAATTGATTACCGATTATCATGGATTCAAGCCTAGGTCATAAAAATTTAAAATTTATCATAAATTTATAATTTTTATGGTGGTTTTTAATCATAGGTTTCTAATTAAATTATAATTAATTATGAAAATCAAATTAATTCTAAATTATTCTAATTTTCAACTAATTAATCATAATTACAAATTAGATTGCATAATTAACAAAGCTAGGCATTCAAACTTGTTAAACATATACAGTAGGTCAATCAAAAATTCAAGATTTATCAACACGAATCGCAAATATTTAATTTAACATCTTAAATTTACGAAATTTTGCATTCGAAAAACTAAAACCTTCGAAAAGTCATAGTTAGGCTTCGAATTTGAGAATTCTGGGTTCGGCAGAAAAATACTAATTTTGTCAAAATTTTAGAATGCCTTTTACATGCGGAATTGACACAAAAATCACTCGATTTGGATGAGTAACGAAGAAACTGCCGAAAAACTGCGTACGTATAATTAAATAAACGCAATTTGCAATTAATTAACAATTACGAAAATTAATCACCCCTTTTAATTCTTGCAAATTTGTAATATTTAACCATGTTCATGCAATTTAGATTATGAAAATAATAAGAGGCTCGTGATACCACTGTGAGGTTATGATACATATGACAATTCATAAATCATGCGGAAAAACCATTTAGCCAGGAATACATATTATTTACACATAATCATATAGCAAAATTTAGATGCATACTCTTTGTTGCGTGCCTTCCCTAGCTGCGCCCGAACCGAACAAGAACAAGTCTTTAGGACTCCAAGTGTCGTCCCTCCGTAGATAGTCCACAGTACGTCCGGATCCGCCTTAAGATTGACCAACTAGAATCGCCCTTAAGGTACTAAAGATTTTCGGCACTTTTAGTCAAGGAATGTGTCTTAATTTTCTCTCAAAAACTCACTTTGAATACTTGAATAATCTATTTAAAATATGTGACCCTAGGCACCTATTTATAGAGTTATGGAAAGGGTTTTGGAATCCTATTAGGATACTAATTTATTTAATTATAACCCTACTAGGACTCTAATTAAATAATCATTATCTAATAGTTTTAGGATTTAATCACACTTTGAATCCCGATTGCTTCAGGGTTCCCGCACAAGCATTGCACGAGCACTGTACACCCGCGCAAGCCTTGCGGCCCACGCTAGGCGCACAGCGCTCGGCCCACTGCTGTGCTCTCGCGCGCGCGCCCAAAGCCTTGGCTGGGCCTGGCCTTGCGCTGGGCCTGGTCGAGGCTTGGATTGCGATGGTGCGCGTTGGCTCGCTGGGCGACGGCCTGGCTTCGTGCTGGGCCTTCGTCTAGCGGGCCTCGTCCGATGCTAATTCGTACGATACGCTTCCGATTAAATTCCCGATTCCGGAATTCATTTCCGATACGAACAATATTTAATATTTCCGATTCCGGAATCAATTTCCGTTTCGAACAAATATTTAATATTTTCGTTTCCGGAATTATTTTCCGATTCCGATAATATTTCCGATTCTGACAATATTTCCGTTTCCGGCAATATTTCCGATTCTGGCAATATTTCCATTTCCGATAATATTTTCCGATACGTACCATGTTTCCGTTTCCGGCAACATCTACGACTTGGATAATATTTATATTTCCGATACGATCCATATTTCCGTTTCCGGCAATATCATCGTTTCCGGAGTATTCATTTCTTGCCTGTGACGATCTCAGCTCCCACTGAAACCAAGATCCGTCGATTCCGAATATCCATAGTTGGAGTATTTAATGCAATTAAATACTTGATCCGTTTACGTACTATTTGTGTGACCCTACGGGTTCAGTCAAGAGTAAGCTGTGGATTAATATCATTAATTCCACTTGAACTGAAGCGGCCTCTAGCTAGGCATTCAGCTCACTTGATCTCACTGAATTATTAACTTGTTAATTAATACTGAACCGCATTTATTAGACTTAACATAGAATGCATACTTGGACCAAGGGCATTATTTCCTTCAGGCCCAGCACGAAGCCAGGCCCACGTCCAGCAAGGGAAACGCGCGCCACAACACGCCAGCCCAAGGCTGCGCCAGGCCCACCTCAAGGCAGGCCCAGCGCGCGCCCAAGGCTGCGACAGTCGTGGGCTGCGATGCTCGGGCTGTGCGCGCGCGCGCATGGCGCCCCTCGTGGGCTGCTGTGCGTGCGTGGGTGTTTGTGTTCACATACGAAACCTAAAACGTACAGGATTCGTTTAATGATTAAATTCCTAATTCTATTTGATAAATTAATTAAATAAGAGTTTCATTAGGATTCTAATTTAATTAATTCGTATCCTAATAGGATTCTAATTCTCTTTCCATACCCCTATAAATATGTGGCCTGGGTTCACAATTTATAACAAGTTTTCAAGTATTCAAAGTGAGTTTTTGAGAGAAAAATTCAGACACATTCCTTGCTCAAAAGTGCCGAAATCTTTAGTACCTTAAGGGCGATTCTAGTTGGTCAATCTTAAGGCGGATCCGGACGTACTGTGGACTATCTACGGAGGGACGACACTTGGAGTCCTAAAGACTTGTTCTTGTTCGGTTCGGGCGCAGCTAGGGAAGGCACGCAACAAAGAGTATGCATCTAAATTTTGCTATATGATTATGTGTAAATAATATGTATTCCTGGCTAAATGGTTTTTCCGCATGATTTATGAATTGTCATATGTATCATAACCTCACAGTGGTATCACGAGCCTCTTATTATTTTCATAATCTAAATTGCATGAACATGGTTAAATATTACAAATTTGCAAGAATTAAAAGGGGTGATTAATTTTCGTAATTGTTAATTAATTGCAAATTGCGTTTATTTAATTATACGTACGCAGTTTTTTCGGCAGTTTCTTCGTTACTCATCCAAATCGAGTGATTTTTGTGTCAATTCCGCATGTAAAAGGCATTCTAAAATTTTGACAAAAACAGTATTTTTCTACCGAAGCCAGAATTCTCAAATTCGAAGCCTAACTATGACTTTTCGAAGGTTTTAGTTTTTCGAATGCAAAATTTCGTAAATTTAAGATGTTTAATTAAATATTTGCGATTCTTGTTGATAAATCTTGAATTTTTGATTGACCTACTGTATATGTTTAACAAGTTTGAATGCCTAGCCTTGTTAATTATGCAATCTAATTTGTAATTATGATTAATTAGTTGAAAATTAGAATAATTTAGAATTAATTTGATTTTCATAATTAATTATAATTTAATTAGAAACCTATGATTAAAAACCACCATAAAAATTGTAAATTTATGATAAATTTTAAATTTTTATGACCTAGGCTTGAATCCATGATAATCGGAAATCAATTGAATAATAAATTTCCGATTTTTCGCCCTAAAATTATGAAATTAATATTAATTTATTAATTTGTCATTAATTTTAAATATAAATTTTTAAATTTTATGCGATTCGTTCATATAACTTGCACGCACAAAGCAATGGACGCTACGTGTTACCCTTAAGGGGTGTTGTATAGTGCGGGCATGCGACGACGAGCAAGGGAGCTCGTCGCCCATGCGGCACGTATGCAATGAGCAAGGGCATGGTGCACGAGCACAAGGCAGCAGCCCTGCCTTGTGTCGTGGGCTACGAGCAATGGACGAATGGGCATGGGCGAAGGCAAGGCACGGCAGTCGCGTGTGGGCAGCAAGCGAGCTGCGCCACAACGCGCACTGCCTCGCGCAAGCGCGCGCAGCCTCGCGCGCAGCGAGTGCAAGCTCGCGTGCCACGAGTGCTGCGCCTAGCGTCGATGCCGCGCGCAGCGAGCGCTGGCTCGCATCAAGCGAGCGCTGGCGAGCGCGCACAGCGAGCGATGGCCTGCGTGCATCGAGCGCTGGAGCGCGCGCATCGAGCGCTGTCGAGCGCGCACAGCGAGCGATGGCTCGCGTGCATCGAGCGCTGGAGCGCGCGCAGCGAGCACCAACTCGTGCGATGGCTTGCGAAGGGTAGAAGCAGCAGCTATGCGACGAGCGCATGGGCTGTGCGCACATGGCCAGCGATGGCTGTGTGCGTGTGGCCCATGGGCGTGCGATGCGTAGGGTGTTTGCGTTGCGATTAGATCGTTTTGAATGTTTAATTTGAAATTTTCAGTTTACGTAATTTTAATTAATTTTAAAATTAATAATTTAAATTATTTTCTTGGATTTTAATTTTGAATATTGTAATTATAATAAATTTTATTTATTCTAATTATTTTACTAAAATTAAAATCATGAATTAATTTAAATACGACTGAAATTAAATTATACTTTTTGGATTCAATTATAAATTTATATGAGCTTTAAATTTTAATTAAATTTGTATGTTTCCGGTTAGACTAGAAATACATTTTTATGTTTAAAATTAGTAAAGCATATGAATTTATTGGTTTGAGTGGGAGCCCTTTTTAGTCATAATCTCTTGATTAGGTCTACAAATCCTTAAGGTTAAAACAACTTGATTAGAATTAATAAGGACTGAATAATTGGTAGATTATTGGTGCCCTTGATTAATTGCTGCAAATGTTTATGTGATGCATAATGTGTTTTACTAACCAGCTATGTGGGCCATTCATGATAATGAATGGGTGAATGGTATATATTGTATATGTACTGTTTTGCAGGTTATGAAGTGACTAGTATGGCCCAAATAGGATAGAAAATATGGTCTGCGTACCATTAATTTAAATGTAATTGGTCTAAAGTACCAAAGTTGTTTTTCAATTCAAATATGGTATGCGTACCATCAAATAGTTGTAATTAGTTTTAATTATAGCTTATCCTATTTGAAGAAAATGGTGCCTCCCACGGAGATTTTCGAGACGGACTTTGAAGTTAAAGCTTCAAGATGAAGTCGGGCCATACTAGATCACATTTATCTTATGCATGCTTTAAGTTATTATTGCTTTAAATATGTCTTAATTATGCATGAGATTGTGGCTTGATTATGTTGCATGATTAAGGATTTTAGTTCACTTAAAATCTAACCAACATAGTAAGAGCCTTAAGTTCCAAACTTAAAAAAATTGAGTTAAAAGGTGCCATGCCAAAATATACACTTGCTTGGATATCCTTTACATCAATCTAGTAATAGTTTTCGCTCAGCGAGGTGTTACTTATTGGTCCTAAAGGGGCAAGGTACACAAATAATTGTGAGTACACGTTAGTTTTGGTGAAACTCAACGATATAAGTAAGGAGTCCTTTTTGTCGTGGCAAAATCGATAGGTTTACCTAATAAGTTCTTAGACGTACCTATCAACCAAGAATAGTTTCTAGACTATTAGCAAAAGGCTTTTGCTTACCTAAAATGTTCTAGAATTGAGTCGACAAACTGTGCTTAATTCTTCAATGGTTTTAGGGTCTTGGAATCATTTTATTCACACCTGCCGGAACAATAAATTCGAATAAAATGCTAATAACTTGTTGAAATTGCATGATTGCTTTAATTTTCAAGTTATTACTCATGATAAATGTTTAGACTTTGCATGCTTCAATGTATGTTTTAATTATTGTTTATAATTAAATATCTTGCACTGCAGTAAATCCTTTTAGAAAGGTAACAGTAAATTTCCTTGATTGGTAATGAATCTAAGAACGATTCACGGAAATGAGAGAAAATGAGCAATTTAAATGTACGTTTCTTTTAATGACTTTTATGGTTGTTTTCGAGTATCAAAATCGAATGACAAATCGATTGGTGCTTGTGAATTCAAAATACAATGTAGTTTTGAGATCATAAAGCATTGAGTTTAAACACTCAGCTTTACCAATGGTTAACAACCTAATATCTTTGTCCATTTAATTCTCGAATGAGTCTAGTCCCTAGACATTCGAATAGATCGATGCTTAGAGAACTTTAGAAGCTTCTGGTAAGATCATCTAGTTGAAACAAAATATTCAACATAAATTAAAATGGTAAAGAACCTTGTTGGTGACATTGGAATGTCTAACAAAGTATAAAAGTCAACACTAGAGAATTCAATTCTTAAGACTATAAGAAAGGGTACAAGAAATAAGAAAACAAAGGAACAAATGAAAGGAATTTACGATTCCGGTTCTACCTATAAGTTTATGTTTAAAGAAAAGTGACCAAGCAATCAAACTTCCTTGGTATCATATACCGCTTGAGGTTCTTACTTCGGTAATAACTCAAACAATGGAAGCTAGGCTACACTAATGACCTACAAGTGGGAAATGAAGCATGGCAATGCTACATTAGTTGTAGGGTCATCCAGTTTGTTTTAAGACCTTTCAAAGGCTGGAACTAAATGGCTATTTTGTTCCATAATCAACATACCTAAATTTCTGTTTTCAAACACAGAAAGACTCACATTCAAGAAAAACAAAAACAATGTTTGTTTGTTTATTTGAATGAAATGGTCAATTACAGGTTGAGTCAATATGCTTGATTAAAACAAACAACTCTTTAAAGAACTTTACTAGGTTCAAATCAACCCCTTGATTTGAGTTCCACTAATCTTTGGCATTGTTGCTTAGACCATATCAACAAATTAACATTAAAAAGCTCTATTTTGATGGACTTTTGAAAGTTCATTGATTTCTAGATCAATTTAAGACGACTAGTCTTACTTGTTGAAAGTAACAAAAGATATGAACTATTGTTAGAACGCCTAGACAATAGAGTTCAAAGCTAAAGAAAGGTTTTATGACTTTATTATTTCACACAGATTTGAGTGAATATAGGTTTATTTACTCAATGTGATATAATTTGAATCTGTTTGGCTAGTTCAAAGATTCAGAAGTATAAATCCCACTTGGCAAGAAATCATAAAGATCTAGGTTAGATCATGTTGATGATTACTTGAGACCAAATATGATCATCAATGATTGTGTGTTGTAATTTCACAATCTAGGTCCATAAGATATGGCATATCTTAGTTGGAATGATCGAAGTCAATTAGTACTTGATTCGATCAATAATGAATCATAAAGACTTTTCCTAAAACAAAATGCTCAACTACCACCAAACTAAACCAAATTCGTCAAAGCTATTGAAAAGTAATTTCAGAATATCTTTTCATAATATATCTAAAGAGTTCCTAAACTCAGTGGGAGCTTAGTGTTTGTTATTCGACAAACTAAGTCCCAAGTATAGATATATGTTTCATTGTGATTTATTCAAATGAGACACAAGGGTATTGTTTCTACCACGAATTTTGAGAACAAAATGTTTGTTTGCTCGAAATAATGTCCTTTTGGAGATTCGTTTCCAAAATGACAAGTGGGAGAAAATAGACCTCGAAAGTTTTCGAGGCGAACAACAAACATAAAACGGACATTCCGGAGGCTTTTTGAAGTGCTTCAGAAAATCCGAACTTATTCTTTAAAGACTTTAGAAGTGGCTTTAAAGAATTGACATCTCTTAGAAGACTTTACAAGTGCTTCAAGGAGAACAGAATATTCAAAGGACTTTCAAGTGGCTATTGATATTCTATTGTTTGATGTTCTATACCCAAGTAGGCATAGAGTTCAAATCACTGAAACTATGAGATTCTTCTATTAAATAGTGAAGAATCATGGAGTTCAGGTCACTAAGGCTATGCGATTCTTCTATTAGATAGTGAAGAAACCTACAACTTGCAGTCAAACTATTATCATGTAGATTAATGAATTTGTGACTTGTAAGAAAGCTATGACGAAACCCAGATTCCCTAAAATGGTTAGAGGCCATATATAGACTCAATGTTTTAAATGGTTAGAGGCCATAAAACATACTCAAGGTTTTGATGACAAAATTGAAATTTTGTTGATTTGCAAGAATAGTTTCACACCTATTGGTTGCAAGTTTGTTTTAAGGATAAAAACCATCAAACATGAAAGTGTGTTCACACACAAAGCTAGATTAGTTGCTAAAGGTTACAAGCAAATTCACGGTGTGGATTGTGTTGAAACCTCATGCAAAATCGTAATGCTTAAGTCTATAATTCAAGCAATGGTTGCATATTGGTACATATGGAAATTGGATGACAAAACGTATTCCTCAATCAAATGTTGGAAGAAAACTATGTACATGGCATGTCATAGGATTTGTGGATCCAAATAATGCTTGAAATGAAATCTAAGTACAGATTTAAGCAAGCAATTGGGAATTGGAATTGTATTTTAGTGAAGCTAATAAGTATTTTAGTTTCATAAAATGTACATGATTCTTATAGATATATAAGAAGTTTAGTGGGAGTACATAAAACTTAATTGGTCATATGTGTATCACACACATATCTCTCTATTGTGAAATAACATTCAAATGCTAAATACTTAGATTTGAGATTATTCATCAATGATGGACCAAGGCGAAACTTAGTACATACTGGGTACTAAGATCTATTTACAAAGATCTTATAATATTTTTTTGGATTAAGTAATGGCATTTACTAAATCAAACACGAAATACTCCATTGGAGATATTCGACCCATGTGAATAAATCTAAGTAAAAGAATGTTTGAACTATGTATAAGCATTTACTAAGTTAAAACATCAAAGGATCTAAGTGAGATTCTTAACCTATATTATATGTCAAAGAATTTAGCTGGATTCAGTATCTACTGAAATTGAATGAGCTAAAGTTACATGAATAGAATTCAATTGGGAATTATTCTGCAAAAGAATTTATCATGTATGATATAATATGAGGATCGCCAAAAAAAATGTATCGTATGACTTTAGGCATGACGAACATATACCAATCTCTATTGATCTAAGTAAAGATCAACTAGATTGAGATCAAGAATACTTATGGTACTTGAAAAGGTACATAGGAATAGTTCTTGATTCAAGGAAATAAAGATATGCTAAATATTGATGCTACACGCATAAACACTGGCAAAGGATCAAGCAAGACCCTTTGGAGTTAACCATTGATAAGGACGAGCTATAGAGCATCGTGTTTTGAAAATGGCAACATGGGTTGGAGACCATGAGTTGTTGCGTGGGAAATTAAAATAATAATTTCTATGTTCTAAGATATAGTTGAAGAGTCTTCCACATATCTATGAACTGCTTGGATAGGTAAATCCAAACAAAGCATCACTAGCAACCTATACAGTTGAAGTAAAAGTAATTATTGCCTAAGAAGCAATAAAACAGGGTTGTTTAAAGTTCTTCACTGAACTTGGGTAGATCACCTATCTGCTGACTTGATGGTTCTTCATTGAAAAATTGCGTAGAACCACTCTTGAAGCAAGAAAAAGGTCTGCTAACTTGATGGTTCTTCATTGAGAAATGCGTCGAACCACCATTGTAGCGAGAAAGACTAGATCACAAAATAAACATACTCAAAAGATCTTATCATCTATCTCGAAGAACATTCGATGAAAAGGATATTAAGATTGGCAAAGCATGATAACTAAACCTATGCAACAAGTGAGAAGCAACACTCACATTGTAGCACTGGAAATCAAGCATAGCATTGAATTCCATGAAATGTTTTTAAAGATGGGTTAGAGGCCCATGGTTGTA
Source organism: Spinacia oleracea (assembly GCF_020520425.1). Lineage (NCBI taxonomy): Eukaryota > Viridiplantae > Streptophyta > Magnoliopsida > Caryophyllales > Amaranthaceae > Spinacia > Spinacia oleracea. The sequence continues at coordinate 41,013,988 of NC_079487.1, read as the reverse complement.
AAACATTGGGGTTGAACATTTATCATATATGAAATGTATTTTCATATTCCATTTAATCTTGGTTTAGTATTAAATGATGAGTCCCTTCAAATTTGACGAAATATTCAAGATAGACTCTCAGGACCAGTCCTGTGACTAAGAAATGTCTATCAAGTGAACTTGAATGTCAAAGGTTGAAAATGGTCCCTAGTCGGAGTTTTCTATAAAATTGGACGCATAGAAAACGTTAGACGATTAGAATGCAAGATGACTAGTAGTTCTGTTTCTTGAACTATGTGGACATGGCAATGTCATAATCATTTGCATAGATACTTACTTTGGGAAGACTAGTATCGGACAAGACCTATGAAACTTTACTGTAAGAGATGAAAATCTGTCATAAGTAAATTTCATTAAAATTATTAGACACTAAATCCTCAATACCTGAGTGATTTGAGATTACTTGTTTGAGAACTGGTTACTTTGACGTTGACCAACCGTCGCACCGTAAAAGGAGGCTATAAAGGCAACGCTCAGGTAATCACCTATCAAACGAAGTCTAATCTCATGATCGCAAGATTGGGATTGTCCTCCCATAAATCGGGATGAGATGCTTAAAAGTTGTACAAGGCCACTCGGAGAGCTAGAAACTGTGAAATGCATGGCCGTGCTCGGATGAATCATAGGCTATGATTATCTGTTTATTTGATCAGTTGAACTCTGAAACCGAGGAACACCTCTGGAAATAATAAGGATGACAACTCTTACCTTATGTTCAAGAGCAAGCATCGAGCAACAAAGGAATTAGGAAATGCACACTTGTCCCTAAGGACAAGTGGGAGACTGAAGGAAATAATGCCCTTGGTCCAAGTATGCATTCAATGTTAAGTCTAATAAATGCGGTTCAGTATTAATTTGTTAGGTTATGATACATATGACACTACATAGATCATGCGGAAACAACCATTAACCCAGGACAACATATTATTTACACATAATCATATAGCATAATTTAGATGCATACTCTTTGTTGCGTGCCCTCCCTAGCTGCGCCCGAACCGAACAAGAACAAGTCTTTTAGGACTCCAAGTGTCGTCCCTCCGTAGATAGTCCACAGCACGTCCGGATCCGCCTTAAGATTGACCAACTAGAATCGCCCTTAAGGTACTAGAAAATTTCGGCACTTTTGAGCAAGATGTGTGTTTTAATTTTCTCTCAAAAAAAACTCACTTTTGAATACTTTGAAACTTATGTATAAATTATGACCCCTAGGCCTTTATTTATAGAGTTATGGAAAAGGAATCGTAATCCTAGTAGGATGCGAATTAATTGGAATTAGAATCCTACATGAATTCTATTTAATTAATTTATCCAATTAGGAATAGAAACTTAATCATACACTGACTCTTGTAGATTCAGGAATCACGCATGAGCACAAACTCACACACACACGGCAGCCACAAGGGCTGCCCATGCGCGTGCGAGCAGCAGCCCGCGCGGCACGGCCCACGCAGCCGTGGCCTCTTGGCGCGCGCTGGGCCTGCCTTGCGGTAGGCCTGGCCGCTGCCTTGGCTGGGCTTTGTGGCGCGCATGCTTGCTGGGCGATGGCCCCGGCTTCGTGCTGGGCCTTCGTCCGGCAAGCCTCGTCCGATGCTAATTCGTACGATACGCTTCCGATTAAATTTCCATTTCCGGAATCTATTTCCGATACGAACAATATTTAACATTTCCGATTCCGGAATTAATTTCCGTTTCGAACAAATATTTAATATTTCCGTTTCCGGAATTATTTTCCGATTCCGGCAATATTTCCAATTCTGACAATATTTCCGTTTCCGGTAATATTTCCGATTCTGGTAATATTTCCATTTCCAACAATATTTTCCGATACGTACCATGTTTCCGTTTCCGGCAACATCTACGACTTGGATAATATTCATATTTCCGATACGATCCATATTTCCGTTTCCGGCAATATCATCGTTTCCGGAGTATTCATTTCTTGCCTGTGACGATCTTAGCTCCCACTGAAACCAAGATCCGTCGGTTCCGAATATTCATAGATGGAGTATTTAATGCCATTAAATACTTGATCCGTTTACGTACTATTTGTGTGACCCTACGGGTTCAGTCAAGAGTAAGCTGTGGATTAATATCATTAATTCCACTTGAACTGAAGCGGCCTCTAGCTAGGCATTCAGCTCACTTGATCTCACTGAATTATTAACTTGTTAATTAATACTGAACCGCATTTATTAGACTTAACATAGAATGCATACTTGGACCAAGGGCATTATTTCCTTCAGTCTCCCACTTGTCCTTAGGGACAAGTGTGCATTTCCTAATTCCTTTGTCGCTCGATGCTTGCTCTTGAACATAAGGTAAGAGTTGTCATCCTTATTATGTCCAGAGGTGTTCCTCGGTTTCAGAGTTCAACTGATCAAATAAACAGATAATCATAGCCTATGATTCATCCGAGCACGGCCATGCATTTCACAGTTTCTAGCTCTCCGAGTGGCCTTGTACAACTTTTAAGCATCTCATCCCGATTTATGGGAGGACAATCCCAATCTTGCGATCTTGAGATTAGACTTCGTTTGATAGGTGATTACCTGAGCGTTGCCTTTATAGCCTCCTTTTACGGTGCGACGGTTGGTCAACGTCAAAGCAACCAGTTCTCAAACAAGTAATCTCAAATCACTCAGGTATTGAGGATTTAGTGTCTAATAATTTAATGAAATTTACTTATGACAGACTTTCATCTCTTACAGTAAAGTTTCATAGGTCTTGTCCGATACTAGTCTTCCCAAAGTAAGTATCTATGCAAATGATTATGACATTGCCATGTCCACATAGTTCAAGAAACAGAACTACTAGTCATCTTGCATTCTAATCGTCTAACGTTTTCTATGCGTCCAATTTTATAGAAAACTCCGATTAGGGACCATTTTCAACCTTTGACATTCAAGTTCACTTGATAGACATTTCTTAGTCACAGGACTGGTCCTGACAGTCTATCTTGAATATATCGTCAAGTTGAAGGGACTCATCATTTAATAAACCACAAATTAAATGGAAAAATGAATTTCTTTCATTTATTGTGAATGATTAACCAATAATGTTTTACAAAGATTTAAACTCTAAAACTTTAAAACATTAAACAGAGACATCAAAGCCATTCTCCAATATGCTTGATTCCCATAGCTGCAGTGTGCGAGTTGTGCTTCGCTTGCGGCAGCGGTTTAGTTAATGGATCTGATATGTTGTCATCAGTTCCAATTTTGCTTATCTCGACTTCTTTTCTTTCAACGAACTCTCGTAGAAGGTGAAATCTACGAAGTACATGCTTGACTCTCTGGTGGTGTCTAGGCTCTTTTGCCTGTGCAATAGCTCCGTTATTATCACAATACAGGGCTATTGGTCCTTTAATGGAGGGGACTACACCAAGTTCTCCTATGAACTTCCTTAGCCATATAGCTTCCTTTGCTGCTTCATGTGCAGCAATGTACTCCGCTTCAGTTGTAGAATCCGCAATGGTGCTTTGCTTAGCACTTTTCCAGCTTACTGCTCCTCCGTTGAGGCAGAAGACAAACCCAGACTGTGATCTGAAATCATCTTTGTCGGTTTGGAAACTTGCGTCCGTATAGCCTTTAACAATTAATTCATCATCTCCACCATAGACCAGGAAGTCATCTTTGTGCCTTTTCAGGTACTTCAGAATGTTCTTGGCAGCAGTCCAATGCGCCTCTCCTGGGTCTGACTGGTATCTGCTCGTAGCACTGAGTGCGTACGCAACATCCGGGCGTGTACATATCATAGCATACATTATTGAACCAATCAATGATGCATATGGAATCCCACTCATTCGTCTACGCTCATCAAGTGTTTTTGGGCACTGAGTCTTGCTTAGAGTCATTCCATGAGACATGGGTAGGTAGCCTCGCTTGGAGTCCGCCATCTTGAACCTATCAAGCACCTTATTGATATAAGTGCTTTGACTAAGTCTAATCATCTTTTTAGATCTATCTCTGTAAATCTTGATGCCCAATATGTACTGTGCTTCTCCTAGATCCTTCATCGAAAAACATTTCCCAAGCCAAATCTTGACAGAGTTCAACATAGGAATGTCATTTCCGATAAGCAATATGTCGTCGACATACAATACTAGGAAAGCAATTTTGCTCCCACTGACCTTCTTGTATACACAAGATTCGTCTGCGTTTTTGATGAAACCAAAGTCACTGACTGCTTCATCAAAACGTATATTCCAGCTCCTGGATGCCTGCTTCAATCCGTAGATTGACTTCTTTAGCTTGCATACCTTTTTAGCATTCTTTGGATCCTCAAAACCTTCAGGCTGTGTCATAAACACAGTTTCTGTTAAAACGCCGTTTAAGAAAGCAGTTTTGACATCCATCTGCCATATTTCGTAATCGTAATATGCAGCGATTGCTAACATTATTCGAATAGACTTTAGCATTGCAACTGGTGAAAAGGTTTCATCGTAATCCACACCGTGGACTTGCCTGTAACCTTTTGCAACCAATCTAGCTTTGAAAACTTCAAGTTTCCCATCCTTGTCCTTTTTCAGTTTGAAAACCCATTTGCTTCCAATGGCTTGGTAGCCATCTGGCAAATCGACCAAATCCCATACTTGGTTTTCAGACATGGAGTCTAATTCAGATTGCATGGCTTCTTGCCACTGCTTGGAGCTAGGGCTCGTCATAGCTTGCTTGTAAGTCGCAGGTTCATCACTTTCAAGTAATAGAACGTCATAGCTCTCGTTCGTCAAAATACCTAAGTACCTTTCCGGTTGAGATCTATATCTTTGCGATCTACGCGGGGTAACATTTCTAGATTGACCATGATTCTCACCAGATTCTTCTAAAGATCTCTGAGTTTCATCCTGAATGTCATCTTGAGCATTCTCTAGAGTTTGTTGTTCGACTCGAATTTCTTCGAGGTCTATTTTTCTCCCACTTGTCATTTTGGAAATGTGATCCTTCTCCAAAAAGACACCATCTCGAGCAACAAACACTTTGTTCTCAGATGTATTGTAGAAGTAATACCCCTTTGTTTCCTTTGGATAGCCCACAAGGATACATTTGTCAGATTTTGGATGAAGTTTGTCTGAAATTAATCGTTTGACGTATACTTCACATCCCCAAATCTTAAGAAAAGACACATTTGGAGGCTTTCCAAACCATAATTCGTATGGAGTCTTTTCGACAGCTTTAGACGGAGCTCTATTTATAGTGAGTGCAGCTGTATTTAGTGCATGTCCCCAAAATTCTAATGGAAGTTCGGCCTGACCCATCATTGACCTGACCATGTCTAGCAAGGTTCTGTTCCTCCGTTCTGACACACCGTTCCATTGTGGTGTTCCAGGAGGAGTCAATTCTGATAGAATTCCACATTCTTTCAGATGGTCATCAAATTCATAGCTCAGATATTCACCGCTTCTATCAGACCGCAGTGCCTTAATCTTCTTGCCTAATTGATTCTCTACTTCACTCTGAAATTCCTTGAATTTGTCAAAGGATTCAGACTTATGCTTCATTAGGTAGACATAACCATACCTACTGAAGTCATCAGTGAAAGTGATAAAGTAGCTGAAACCACCTCTAGCATTTGTACTCATTGGTCCACATACATCTGTATGGATTAAACCCAATAGTTCATTTGCTCTTTCTCCAACTTTAGAGAAAGGTTGCTTTGTCATTTTGCCAAGTAAACATGATTCGCATTTACCATAATCCTCTAAGTCAAATGGTTCTAGAATTCCTTCCCTTTGAAGTCTTTCTAAGCGTTTCAAGTTTATATGGCCTAATCAACAATGCCACAGATAGGTGAGATCTGAATCATCCTTTTTGGCCTTTTTGGTATTTATGTTATATACTTGTTTGTCGTGATCTAATAAATAAAGTCCATTGACTAATCTAGCAGATCCATAAAACATCTCTTTAAAATAAAACGAACAACTATTGTCTTTTATTAAAAAGGAAAATCCCTTAGCATCTAAGCAAGAAACTGAAATGATGTTTTTAGTAAGACTTGGAACATGGAAACATTCTTCCAGTTCCAAAACTAGCCCGGAGGGCAACGACAAATAGTAAGTTCCTACGGCTAATGCAGCAATCCGTGCTCCATTTCCCACTCGTAGGTCGACTTCTCCCTTGCTTAACTTTCTACTTCTTCTTAGTCCCTGTGGATTGGAACATAAGTGTGAGCCACAACCTGTATCTAATACCCAAGAAGTTGAATTAGCAAGTATACAGTCTATAACGAAAATACCTGAAGATGGAACGACTGTTCCGTTCTTCTGATCTTCCTTTAGCTTTGGACATTCTCTTTTGTAATGGCCTATTCCATCACAATAAAGACAGCTTGATGTGGACTTGTCCTGCTTTGATTTAGCATTGCCCTTGGACTTTCCACCTTTCTTGAATGGTCTCTTTCTAGCCTTGAGTAAATCTTTGGCTTCACAGTCCAGTACTATTTCAGCCTTTCTGACAAGGTGAATAAATTCTGCAACTGTTTCTTCTCTTGGTTCACTTAGGTATTGTTGCTTGAAGCGACCAAACCCACTGTGTAGTGAATTGAGCAAGACAGAGACTGCCATCCTTTCGCTTATTGGTGTTCCTAGTAGACTTAGGCGATCAAAATATGAACACATAAGATCCACATGGAACCTCAGTGGGACGCCTACCCTCTGTTTAGTGCGAAGGAGCTGAACATGTGTTTCTTGGACCTCCATCCTATAACACCTGTTGGGAGAACTAACCTTTAGCCCAGACATTGATTCAATCAACTCATGGACGTTCAGGTCCCTGTCCTCCGTACTTCCACGACAGATATCCCTCAGATTCTTGATGAGCGTAAAAGGTTCATAGGCTACAAACCTTCTAGCCCAATCATCAGGGATATTGTTCAGCATGAGACTCATAACCTTTTTGAGATCTGCATCCCAGGCGTAAAATCTCTCAGGGGTCATGTCTCTGGCATAGTAGCTTGGCATGGGATGTGATAGTACATACTCAAGTCCATTGAGTTTGACTATTTCAACTAGCTTAGCTTCCCATTCAAGAAAATTTGTCAGGTTCAGCTTGACCATAAGCTCAGAACCCATGATGATGTTTTGATTGTTGTTTGCCATATTAAAAAAAACTACAATTGAAAAGAATAAACAAATAAATAACCATTCACAGTTTCTCTTAATAAACTTAAATTCTAGCATACATGCATAATTCAATGTTTATTAAGCATTTTATTCAAGTTATGTGTTCCGGCAGGTGTGAATAAAATGATTCCAAGATCCTAAAATCATTGAAGAACTAAGCACAGTTTGTCGACTTAATCCTAGAACATCTTAGGTAAGCAAAAGCCTTTTGCTAATAGTCTAGAAACTATTCTTGGTTGATAGGTACGTCTAAGAACTTATTAGGTAAACCTATCGAATTTGCCACGACATAAAAGGACTCCTTACTTATATCGTTGAGTTTCACCAAAACTAACATGTACTCACAATTATTTGTGTACCTTGCCCCTTTAGGACCAATAAGTAACACCTCGCTGAGCGAAAACTATTACTAGATTGATGTAAAGGATATCCAAGCAAGTGTATATTTTGGCATGGCACCTTTTAACTCAATTTTTAAGTTTGGAACTTAAGGCTCTTACTATGTTGGTTAGATTTTAAGTGAACTAAAATCCTTAATCATGCAACATAATCAAGCTTTTGATCTCATGCATTTTAAGACATATTTAAAGCAATAAATAACTTAAAACATGCATAAGATATTTGTGATCTAGTATGGCCCGACTTCATCTTGAAGCTTTGACTTCAAAGTCCGTCTTGAAAATCTCCGTGGGAGGCACCATTTTCTTCAAATAGGATAAGCTATAACTAATTACAACTATTTGATGGTACGCAGACCATTTTGAATTGAAAAATAACTTTTGGTGCTTTAGACCAATTACATTCAAATTAATGGTACGCAGACCATATTTTCTATCCTATTTGGGCCATACTAGTCACTTCATAACCTGCAAAACAGTACATATACAATATATACCATTCACCCATTCATTATCATGAATGGCCCACATAGCTGGTTAGTAAAACACATTATGCATCACGTAAACATTTGCAGCAATTAATCAAGGGCACCAATAATCTACCAATTATTCAGTCCTTATTAATTCTAATCGAGTTGTTTTAACCTTAAGGATTTGTAGACCTAATCAAGAGTTTATGACTAAAAAGCGCTCCCACTCAAACCAATAAATTCATATGCTTTACTAATTTTAAACATAAAATTGTATTTCTAGTCTAACCGGAAACATACAAATTTAATTAAAATTTAAAGCTCATATAAATTTATAATTGAATCCAAAAATTTAATTTAATTTCAGTCGCATTTAAATTAATTCATGATTTTAATTTTAGTAAAATAATTAGAATAAATTCCATTTATTATAATTATAATATTCAAAATTAAAATCCAAGAAATTAATTCAAATTATTAATTTTAAATTTAATTAAAATTACGTGAACTGAAATTTTCAAATTAAACATTCAAAACGATCTAATCGTAACGCAAACACCCTACGCGTTGCACGCCCATGGGCCGTACGCACACAGCCATTGCTGGCCATGTGCGCGCAGCCCATGCGCTCGTCGCATAGCTGCTGCTGTCTCATCGCAAGCCTCCGCACAGCGCCCCATCGCACGCGAGCTATCGCTCGCAGTGCGCGCGCGAGATCGCTCGCTGGGCGCGCTGGCTCGCTCGCTTTGCGCGCGAGCCATCGCTCGCTGGGGCGCGACATCGCTCGCTGGGCGAGCGACATCGCGCGCTGCGCGTGCGAGCCATCGCTCGCTGGCGCGAGCCATCGCTCGCTGGTGCGCGACATCGCGCGCTGCGCGCGCGAGCAGTGCTGGGCGCAGCGCTCGTGGCACGCGAGCTTGCGCTCGTGGCACGCGAGCTTGCGCTCGCTGCGCGCGAGGCTGCGCGCACTTGTGCGAGGCAGCGCGCGTTGTGGCGCAGCTCGCTTGCTGCCCACACGCGACTGCCTTGGCTCGCCCTTCGCCCATGCCCATTCGTTCATTGCTCGTGGCACACGACACAAGGCAGGGCTGCTGCCTTGTGCTCGTGCACTACGCCCTTGCTCATTGCATTCGTGCCGCACGGGCGACGAGCTCCCTTGCTCGTCGTCGCATGCCCGCATTATACAACACCCCTTAAGGGTAACACGAAGCGTCCATTGCTTCGTGCGTGCAAGTTAATTGAACGAATCGCATAAAATTTTAAAATTTATATTTAAAATTAATGACAAATTAATAAATATTATTAATTTCATAATTTTAGGGCGAAAAATCGAAAATTTATTATCCAATTGATTTCCGATTGATATGGATTCAAGTCTAGGTCATAAAAATTTAAAATTTATCGTAAATTTACAACTTTTATGGTGGTTTTTAATCATAGGTTTCTAATTAAATTACAATTAATTATGAAAATCAAATTAATTCTAAATTATTCTAATTTTCAACAAATTAATCATAATTACAAATTAGATTGCATAATTAACAAGACTAGGCATTCAAACTTGTTAAACATATGCAGTAGGTCAATCAAAAATTCAAGATTTATCAACAGGAATCGCAAATATTTAATTTAACATCTTAAATTTACGAAATTTTGCATTCGAAAAACTAAAACCTTCGAAAAGTCATAGTTAGGCTTCGAATTTGAGAATTCTGGGTTCGGCAGAAAAATACTTTTTTTGTCAAAATTTTAGAATGCCTTTTACATGCGGAATTGACACAAAAATCACTCAATTCGGATGAGTAATGAAGAAACTGCCGAAAAACTGCGTACATATAATTAAATAAACGCAATTTGCAATTAATTAACAATTACGAAAATTAATCACCCCTTTTAATTCTTGCAAATTTGTAATATTTAACCATGTTCATGCAATTTAGATTATGAAAATAATAAGGGGCTCGTGATACCACTGTTAGGTTATGATACATATGACACTACATAGATCATGCGGAAACAACCATTAACCCAGGACAACATATTATTTACACATAATCATATAGCATAATTTAGATGCATACTCTTTGTTGCGTGCCCTCCCTAGCTGCGCCCGAACCGAACAAGAACAAGTCTTTTAGGACTCCAAGTGTCGTCCCTCCGTAGATAGTCCACAGCACGTCCGGATCCGCCTTAAGATTGACCAACTAGAATCGCCCTTAAGGTACTAGAAAATTTCGGCACTTTTGAGCAAGATGTGTGTTTTAATTTTCTCTCAAAAAAAACTCACTTTTGAATACTTTGAAACTTATGTATAAATTATGACCCCTAGGCCTTTATTTATAGAGTTATGGAAAAGGAATCGTAATCCTAGTAGGATGCGAATTAATTGGAATTAGAATCCTACATGAATTTTATTTAATTAATTTATCCAATTAGGAATAGAAACTTAATCATACACTGACTCTTGTAGATTCAGGAATCACGCATGAGCACAAACTCACACACACACGGCAGCCACAAGGGCTGCCCATGCGCGTGCGAGCAGCAGCCCGCGCGGCACGGCCCACGCAGCCGTGGCCTCTTGGCGCGCGCTGGGCCTGCCTTGCGGTAGGCCTGGCCGCTGCCTTGGCTGGGCTTTGTGGCGCGCATGCTTGCTGGGCGATGGCCCCGGCTTCGTGCTGGGCCTTCGTCCGGCAAGCCTCGTCCGATGCTAATTCGTACGATACGCTTCCGATTAAATTTCCATTTCCGGAATCTATTTCCGATACGAACAATATTTAACATTTCCGATTCCGGAATTAATTTCCGTTTCGAACAAATATTTAATATTTCCGTTTCCGGAATTATTTTCCGATTCCGGCAATATTTCCAATTCTGACAATATTTCCGTTTCCGGTAATATTTCCGATTCTGGTAATATTTCCATTTCCAACAATATTTTCCGATACGTACCATGTTTCCGTTTCCGGCAACATCTACGACTTGGATAATATTCATATTTCCGATACGATCCATATTTCCGTTTCCGGCAATATCATCGTTTCCGGAGTATTCATTTCTTGCCTGTGACGATCTTAGCTCCCACTGAAACCAAGATCCGTCGGTTCCGAATATTCATAGATGGAGTATTTAATGCCATTAAATACTTGATCCGTTTACGTACTATTTGTGTGACCCTACGGGTTCAGTCAAGAGTAAGCTGTGGATTAATATCATTAATTCCACTTGAACTGAAGCGGCCTCTAGCTAGGCATTCAGCTCACTTGATCTCACTGAATTATTAACTTGTTAATTAATACTGAACCGCATTTATTAGACTTAACATAGAATGCATACTTGGACCAAGGGCATTATTTCCTTCATAATTAACAAGTTAATAATTCAGTGAGATCAAGTGAGCTGAATGCCTAGCTAGAGGCCGCTTCAGTTCAAGTGGAATTAATGATATTAATCCACAGCTTACTCTTGACTGAACCCGTAGGGTCACACAAATAGTACGTAAACGGATCAAGTATTTAATGGCATTAAATACTCCATCTATGGATATTCGGAATCGACGGATCTTGGTTTCAGTGGGAGCTGAGATCGTCACAGGCAAGAAATGAATACTCCGGAAACGATGATATTGCCGGAAACGGAAATATGGATCATATCGGAAATATAAATATTATCCAAGTCGTAGATGTTGCCGGAAACGGAAACATGGTACGTATCGGGAAATATTATCGGAAATAGAAATATTGTTGGAATCGGAAATATTGCCGGAAACGGAAATATTGTCTGAATCGGAAATATTATCGGAATCGGAAAATAATTCCGGAAACGGAAATATTAAATATTTGTTCGAAACGGAAATTAATTCCGGAATCGGAAATGTTAAATATTGTTCGTATCGGAAGTGAATTCCGGAATCGGAAAATTAATCGGAAGCGCGTCGTACGAATTAGCATCGGACGAGCTTGCTAGACGAAGGCCCAGCACGAAGCCAGGCCCACGTCCAGCAAGGGAAACGCGCGCCACAACACGCCAGCCCAAGGCTGCGCCAGGCCCACCGCAAGGCAGGCCCAGCGCGCGCCCAAGGCTGCGACAGTCGTGGGCTGCGATGCTCGGGCTGTGCGCGCGCGCGCATGGCGCCCCTCGTGGGCTGCTGTGCGTGCGTGGGTGTTTGTGTTCACATACGAAACCTAAAACGTACAGGATTCGTTTAATGATTAAATTCCTAATTCTATTTGATAAATTAATTAAATAAGAGTTTCATTAGGATTCTAATTTAATTAATTCGTATCCTAATAGGATTCCAATTCTCTTTCCATACCCCTATAAATATGTAGCCTGGGTTCACAATTTATAACAAGTTTTCAAGTATTCAAAGTGAGTTTTTGAGAGAAAAATTCAGACACATTCCTTGCTCAAAAGTGCCGAAATCTTTAGTACCTTAAGGGCGATTCTAGTTGGTCAATCTTAAGGCGGATCCGGACGTGCTGTGGACTATCTACGGAGGGACGACACTTGGAGTCCTAAAGACTTGTTCTTGTTCGGTTCGGGCGCAGCTAGGGAAGGCACGCAACAAAGAGTATGCATCTAAACTATGCTATATGATTATGTGTAAATAATATGTATTCCTGGCTAAATGGTTTTTCCGCATGATTTATGAATTGTCATATGTATCATAACCTAACAATAATAACATGTGGGGAACAATCCCCAAAGCCAAGAAACATGTATAAAGCACATATTAAGCAAACTTACATTCGAAGCGTGTTTTCCACAATAATCCGTCAACGAACACGAACAAAGAACTCCACTTGTCGTTCCTCTACTTGGTTCACCGACACGATCAGATCTGTCTTGATTATCGTAGCTTAGACAATCGATCAAGAGTTTGTGCTTTTGGGAAGAACAATTCTAATGGAGGCACAGAGAGTTTAGGGTTTCTCTTGCCTTAGGTTAGAATCTGATTTTTGCATTAGGTTATTGGAAAACGTAAGTTGGGATAATATTATAACCCTTAGGTTATAATATCAACCGGCCAAGGCACATAGCCCATGCGCCAGCCAGCCACGTCCGTGCAAGCCCACACGCGCACAACCACACAGGCGCTGGGCCTTGGGCCGCGCTGTGTGCGCTGCTGCTGCTGTACCTCGCGTGCAAGCGCGCCCAGCCAAGGCTTGGGCCTTGCGCGCTGGCTCGCTGCAACGCCCAGTGGGCCTTGCGCGCTGGCTCGCTGCAACGCCCAGTGGGCCTTGCGCGCTTGCGCGCCTTGGCTCGTTGGGCTGGCAGCGTTGCCCCTTTCCGAATCCGCGATTAATATATTTCCGATATATTATTTATCGTTTTGTATACGACGAATCACCGTCGTACCATACGATTTATTCGTTTTGCCTAGCTTACGAATATTCGCGATACGATATACGATTCCGATGCAAGGTCGTATCGTATAATACGTTTTCCAACTAATTCCCGAAAATCCATTAAATGAATTTCTATTCATTTAATCCGGTGATCTGTTACGTGTCATTGGCGTGACCTTGTAGGTTCAGTCAAGAGTAAGTTGTGAGTTCAATATCCATTAGAACTCACTGATCGGAAGCATTGCTCCAGCTAGCTGTTCCGATCACTTGATCTCACTGAATTAATTGTTCGCAATTAATCTGAACCTTGGTATTAGACTTAATGCACCTTGGGTGAAGGACATATTTCCTTCAATCTCCCACTTGTCATTCAGACAAGTGTGCATCCACATTCCTTTGTCACTTAGTGTTACTTACTGAACATAAGGTAAGATCCAAGCCATCCTTATTAGGTCCAGAAGTGTTTCTCGGATTACAGAGTTCAACTGTTAAACTTTTGCAGAAGGTTAAGCCTAACCATTCTGAGCACGACCATGCATTTTACAGTATCTAACCCCCCGCGAGGCCTTGTTACACAACAACACCATATCCTATCAAAGATAGGAGGACAATCCATTCTTGCAATCTATGAACACTCACTTTGATTCATAGTACGCCCAATAACTGCTTTTATAGCCTCCTTTTACGGTGCGACGTTTAGCTAGTATCAAAGCGAACTAATTCTCAAACGAGCAGATATAATCGCTCATGTTCCGAGGAACGGTTTCTAATCACCATTAATAAGAACTACCTATGACATGACTTTAATCTCTTAAAGCGTTCTCATGGTCAATCCGATACAAGATCCAATAAGTATCTATGCAAAGATTCTGACATCCAGTCACTCTAGTTCAAGAAACAGACCTAAGTAATCTACTTGCAATCTAATCTTCATTAGTCATTGGTCGTCCACCTTTCAATGACCTGGATTAGGGATCCTTTGTGACTTCAATATTCAAGTTCACTTATGGGTGTTTCTTTGTCAAAGAATCCATCTTGACATCCCATTTGAATGATTTGAATCACATGGACTTATCATTTAATTCTAAACCACAATTAAATGAATATGAAATAAATAAATTTCATAAATATGAAATGGTTAAACCAATTGTTTTAAACATAGATCTAACAGATGTTCTAAAACAATACTTAGAAAATCAAAGCCATTCTCCAACATGCTTGATTCCCATGGTGTCTACATGTGCGTTGTGTTTCACTTGTAGCAACGGTTTAGTCAATGGATCCGCGACGTTGTCGTCAGTTCCAACCTTGCAAATCTCGATTTCCTTTCTTTCAACGATCTCCCGAAGTATGTAAAATCGCCGCAGTACGTGCTTGGACTTCTGGTGGCTCCTAGGCTCCTTTGCCTGGGCAATGGCTCCAATATTGTCGTAATACAAAGCCACTGGTCCTTTAATGGAGGGGACAACACCAAGTTCTTCGATGAACTTCCGAATCCAAACAGCTTCCTTTGCTGCTTCTGAGGCAACAATGTACTCGGCTTCAGTTGTAGAATCCGCAATAGTGCTTTGCTTAGCACTTTTCCAGCTTACTGCTCCGCCGTTGAGGCAGAACACAAACCCAGACTGTGATCTGAAATCATCTCTGTCGGTTTGAAAGCTTGCGTCCGTATAGCCCTTAACAATCAACTCATCTGTACCACCATAAACTAGAAACTGATCCTTAGTCCTTTTCAGGTACTTTAGGATGTTCTTAGCAGCAGTCCAATGCGCCTCACCTGGTTCTGGTTGGGACCTGCTCGTTGCACTGAGTGCGAATGAAACATCCGGCCTTGTACAAATCATAGCATACATGATGGATCCAATAGCCGAAGTGTATGGAATTCCACTCATCTTTCTACGCTCATCAGATGTTTTGGGACACTGATTCTTGCTTAGATATACGCCATGTGACATGGGTAGATGGCCTCTCTTGCCTTCCATCATATTGAACCTAGCTAGCACTTTGTCAATGTAAGTGCTTTGGCTTAGTCCAATCATCCTCTTAGATCTATCCCTATAGATCTTGATGCCCAATATGTACTGTGCCTCTCCTAAGTCCTTCATTGAGAAACACTTCCCGAGCCAAGTCTTTACAGACTCCAACATAGGAATGTCGTTTCCAATAAGTAGTATGTCGTCAACATACAAGACTAAGAATGCAATTTTACTCCCACTGACCTTCTTGTATACACAAGATTCGTCCTGATTCTTGATGAAGCCTAACTTATTGACTGCTTCATCAAATCGTTTATTCCAACTCCTTGATGCCTGCTTTAGTCCGTAGATGGACTTCTTAAGCTTGCATATCTTTCCTTGGTTCTTTTGATCGACAAAACCCTCCGGCTGTGTCATGAACACAGTCTCTTCAAGAACACCGTTCAAGAAGGCAGTTTTGACATCCATTTGCCATATTTCATAGTCATGAAAAGCGGCAATCGCAAGGATTATCCGAATAGACTTAAGCATCGCGACTGGAGAAAAGGTTTCATCGTAGTCAACGCTGTGAATTTGCCTGTAACCTTTTACTACCAATCTAGCCTTGTATAAGTATACAATTCCATCTTTGTCTTTCTTCAACTTGAAGACCCATTTGCATCCGATAGGTGTGAACCCATCCGGCAAATCAACCAAATCCCAGACTTGATTTTCAGACATGGAGTCTATTTCAGATTGCATGGCCTCTAACCATTTAATTGAGCTTGGGCTCGTCATAGCTTGCTTGTAAGTCAAAGGTTCATCACTATCCAATATGAGAACGTCTAAGTTTTCAGTCAAGAGGACGCCTGTCCATCTGTCCGGCTGAAAAATAGTTCTATTTGACCTACGAGGGGCAACAACATTTTGAGGAACTACTCCCACTGGCTCTTCTAAAGACCTTAGAGGTTCATCAACTTGAACTGCTTCTAAAGAGTTCTGAGTTCGTTGTTCGTCTCGAATCTCTTCGAGGTCTATTATTCTCCCACTTGTCAATTTGGAAATATGATTTCTTTCCAAAAAGACACCGTCACGAGCAACGAATACCTTGTTGTCTGACTTTTTGTAGAAGTAATACCCCATAGTTTCTTTTGGATACCCAACGAAGAAACATTTGTCAGATTTAGGTTGTAGCTTGTCCGAAATTAATCGCTTGACATATGCTTCGCAACCCCAAATCTTCAGAAAAGACAACTTTGGAAGTTTCCCAGTCCATAATTCGTATGGAGTCTTTTCAACGGGTTTTGACGGAGCACGATTCAGTGTGAGTGCTGCAGTTTGCAACGCATGTCCCCAGAACTGTAAAGGAAGTTCGGCCTGACCCATCATTGACCTGACCATATCGAGTAAGGTCCTATTTCTCCGTTCCGACACTCCATTCCATTGAGGTGTCCCCGGAGCAGTCAATTCAGAAAGAATACCGCATTCTTTTAGATGGTCATCAAACTCGTGGCTAAGATATTCACCTCCTCGATCCAATCTTAGAGCTTTGATTTTCTTGCCATATTGATTCTCTACTTCATTTTAAAATTCTCTGAATTTCTCAAACGATTCAGACTTGTGCTTCATTAAGTAAATATAGCCATATCTACTGAAGTCGTCCGTAAACGTTATGAAATAGCTTAACTCACCTCTAGCTTTCGTACTCATAGGCCCACTTACGTCCGTATGTATTAGACCTAGTAGTTCGCTTGCTCTTTCTCCCACCTTTGAGAAAGGTTGCTTTGTCATTTTGCCAAGTAAACAAGATTCGCATTGATCAATCTTCTCTAAGTCGAATGATTCTAGAATTCCTTTCCGTTGAAGTAATTCCATGCGCTTTATGTTTATATGGCCTAATCGACAATGCCACAGAAATGTGAGATCCGAATCACCAGTTTTAGCCTTTTTGGTATTTATGTTATAAATGTGTTTGCTCGTATCTAGCACATAAAGACCGTTTTCTTGTTGTGCTGAACCATAAAACATTCCATTCAAAGAAAAAGAACAACTATTGTCTTTAAATTGAAAACTAAAACCTTTAGAATCCAAACTTGAAACGGAAATGATGTTTCTGGTGATACTAGGAACATAGTAACAGTTTTCTAGTTCCAAAACAAACCCACTAGGCAAAGAAATTAAATAAGATCCTACGGCTAATGCAGTAATCCGTGCTCCATTTCCCACGCGTAGATCCATCTCGCCTTTATCAAGCTTTCTACTTCTCCTTAGTCCCTGTGAATTGGAACATAAGTGTGAGCCACAACCAGTATCTAATACCCAAGAAGTAGAATTAGCAAGATTACAATGTATAACATACATACCTGAAGTAGAAGGAACGTTCCCGTTCTTCTCATCTTCCTTCTTCTTCAAGCAATCCCTCTTCCAATGCCCCTTCTTCTTGCAGTAGAAGCATTCAGAGTCGGCAGGAGAACGAGTTGCCCTTTTCTGTTTACCAGAACTGGCGCCATTGGACTTGGATGAGGGCGAAGCCTTGCCCTTACCCTTCTTGCCCTTCTTCTTGCCTGATTTCTTGAAGTTCTTGCCCTTACGCACCATAAGCATATCATGCTTATTCTCTTGCTTGAGCGTCTTTTCAGCGGTTTTCAGCATACCGTGAAGCTCAGTAAGAGATTTCTCCATGTTGTTCATGTTGTAATTCAACTTGAACTGATCATAGCCATTATGAAGCGAATGGAGAATGATGTCAATAGCCATTTCATTTGAGACGTCAGAATCTAGAGCTCTCATGTTCTCAAAGAGTCCAATCATTTTAAGAACACACTAGTACAAAAAATGGAATAAGAAACACAAGATATAGAACGGTTAAGTTATATGGGCGCGTTCTACAAGTATAGAGAACGTTTTTCTTAGATAACTGTTATACAAGGAATATAATACGAAACGCTTATCATACATACCCGTATTGTATTCTTTTACCATAAATTTTAAAAAAAACAATTAAAGGAATAATATAATATAGAACGGTGTTGTATACAACCGTTTAATACCACGCGCATGCCAACATTAAAAACCTAATTGTACTGACTACTGAATATCCGCCTCCACTCTCATATTTTCTTCTATCCACCCCCATCTTGTTCTCCATCTCCAAAGAGTGAAGAAATTGAAGGGCCTTCAAACTGGAATTCCTTAATCACGACTCATAGATCAAGCTGAATTGAAGATCAACAATGGCGGAGATGACAATGTGAAGGAGCGTCCCTCTTGCATGGTTTCTAGTGTCACCACCTTCCGCCGCCTCCTCCTACCTCAAGTAATCTCTTTGTCGTTACTAGGGATTTTTCGATCGTCTTATACTCTCTATTTCATTTTTTAATTTGTCTGGTATTAATTAATTGAATTGTATGCTAAACACTCTCTTAAGTTTTTTTTTTTCAGTGTTGATTTGTTTTAATATTTTCAGATCTCCCAACTTCATCCTGAGTAATAATGTTTCTTTTTCCATACTTGATTTCTATTTTCGGGATCGTATGATTTTCCCTTGTTCATAGCCTATTTGATTAGGGACCTTCTTCGATACTTCTTGCATAAATTTACCAATAAGATTACATGGGTTAGATTTTTTCTGTTGTTACTCCGTATTTTCTTTGATCTAGATTTGAATTAATAAGTTTTTTGTTGTTGCAGATAAGCAGAGGAAGCCGAAGAGTCCATCTCTCGAAACAACTTGATATCAGTGTTATCCTACTTTTTGCAATCTCTTTTTTACTTATTTTGCCCTGATTATTCAATTCTCTTAATAATCTCTTTCTTGTATTTTTTGTAGGTTTATACGGAGAATGAGACAAATAAGAACAGATCATCAAAGATCTCCGCACATCCCCTTTATTTTGCATTTGAATTGTATTGGAAATCTAGGATTAAGTCTGGTTAACTTTTACCATTGAGTATTCTCGGTTGAATTAGGATTTAGGATGCGAGATTACATTTTACCAATGACTCGCGGATTTTGTAATATATAAGGTGTATCTTTTCTATTATATGAATTTTGTAATTTATACAATGTATCTTTTCTGTTATTTGGAAGCTTATACAATGCATTTGATGTTTTGACTTTTGAGAATTAGAAAAAATAATTAGTTTGAATTATTGGGTCCATTAAAAGGATATTGTTTCCTTGTTAGATCCTCCCAAATTAAAATTAAGTAGAAAAATGAAGCAGTTACTTTTGGTGCAATTATTTTGGAATATTTTTTAATATTTCAAAATTAAGTAGAAAAAAAAGGGGTCGAATATAGAACGGTTGTGTAAGAAAACAACTTTCTATTTTAATATTAAGCAATGAAGTATATGGTACGCCTATGTGCGGAAGATGTTCTGTATCTCAATATTTAATAGGAAGAATAGAGGACGGTTATGTATGGAAGGCACGCTTTATTATAGAGTATAGGAGACGGTTATGTACGTTAACCGTTCTATATTCCTTCTTCATTTCCTGATTTTAGGAAGGGAATAGAGGACGCTTATCTCTTATCACTGTACTTTATAACTAGATATATAAAACGCTTCTTTTACCCGTTTTATAAACTTTATAGCGCGCTGAGTTGGAGAACGTCTCTAAGGCGTCCTATAAAGTGTATTTCAACAGTACTCTATGCCCTTTTTTGTAGTAGTGACATGTGGGCTCACTGGTTCTCCTTTCTTGAGCTTAGTCTCAAGGATCAACCTCTGAGTCTCGAATCTTTCGATTCTGGCTTGGTCCTGAAACATGTTCTTCAACTCCGAGATGATTTGGTAAGCATCCGAGTTAATGAACATTTTTTGAAGTTCAGGACTCATGGATGCAAGCATCACACATTTGACATCCCTGTTGGCCTGAATCCAACGATTAAGGGCAGCTTGAGTTACCTCCGGCCCAGCCTCTTCCGGTAACTCTTCCTCAAGGACATATTCTTTTTCCTCATGCATAAGAACTATTTGTAAGTTCCTTTGCCAGTCGAGGAAATTGTTGCCATTCAACTTCTCTTTGTCAAGAATTGAACGCAAGTTGAAAGTGTTATTGTTTGCGGCCATTTTTGATTACTACAATCGAAAAGAATTTGCAATAAATAACCATTCATACAATTCAATAACTTTGAAACAAAAGCAAAAACATGCAATCATTAAAGCTATTAAAACATTTCATTCATGCAAAAAGCAAAAACATGGTCCAAAATGAATGAAACGATTCCAAGACCCCAAAAGTCCTAAATCCTTAAACAGCTTTAGCATGTCTTAAGTAGTTTAAGATTTTAGGTAAGCAAAACCTATTGCTAGTAATCTCCAAATTACTCTTGGTTAATAAATTAATGCCATAATTTATCCCATTGCAACAACTTAATGCCATTGTTGTTTGAGTTGTAACCACAATCAACGTGCTCCTTTAGGATGCCTTACCACCTAAGTCAACTAAAATAGCACTTCGCTTTAGCGTAAACCTACTATCTTAGATCCCTAGATTTTTGTAAGAGTTGATTTGGAAGGCAATTTTTAAAACTCAATATTACTCGGACCTAGTTGTTTCTATGTTGGTTCGATTATTTAGTGAACTTAAAACTAATCGATTCATAGGAAACAACCTGTTCATGCAAAGCATACATACATTCATACATTCACGCATAATATATTAAATTGCATAAATAATTGGTGATCTAGTATGGCCCAAAACTTCTTGTCTTGAAGCATCCAATCTTCATCACCTCCTTGTTAGCTTGGCATCGTCTTGAATCTTCGTTCAAATGCTAACTTAAAGTTCTAAACTTAGAAATACTTGAAAGTAATAAATTACATCAAAATTTCCATGGTACGCAGACCATATTTAAAACTTTACATTCAAAGATAGAACGGTGCGCAGACCGTATTTAACTATCCTAAATTTGGCCATACTAGCCACTTGGTGTACCTGCATTGCATAAAATATATATTCTACGCATTCACCCATTCGTATGCTAAAACGAATGGCCCATGTTAATATGCAAGTATTTACGTGAATTAATTAAAATTCACGTTCACATAAACGCGTCCTAAAAGATTAATCAATTTCCAAAACATTAATCCTTAGACTTTATTCTAATTAAAATTTAATTTAATTAAAATAATGCGACCTACGAAATAATTAAAATAATTATTTCATTTTAATTTCATTTAGTGGCTCCCACTCAAACCAATAATTATTCCGGATAATTAATTATGAAATATTAAATTAAAACTCGCGGCCCGGCCCAAGCAAATAAAATATTAAATTAAATATCCCGTTAGCCCAAATTAATGCAAATATACGAAGCCCAACGAATTAAACGATTTAAAAAAAAGTTCAATTGCCTAATCGCACCGCATGCGCACCGCGTACCCGCAACCATGCTGCCCCTGCGTTGCGTGTGTTGTGCATCGAGTGTGCTGGACGTCGCAAGGCTTGCCCTTGCTTCGTCGCAGCCCCGCAAGCGCCCTCGCCTGCCCCTTCCTTGCCTAGCGCGCACGAGGCACGCAGTTTTGCTGCTGCTGCCCGTGTCGCATGGCTCGGCGAGCACAATGGCCTCGTATGGCTCGACGAGCCATACTTCCACCATGCTCATGTTCGTGTTTTTGGTTCGTAATACGGACCAACATAATTAAAATTAAATTTAATTCACGAACTTGCATTAATTTTATATTTCAAAAAAGGTTACGATTTAATTTTCGAAAAACAACGATTTTTAACGATTTAATAAACTTTAACGACAATCCAATTTCGTAAAATTAATAAATCAAGGGCTAACAATATTCAAACTTTCAAGAACGATCGAATCAACTTTAAAGTTTGAACTTTTAATTAATATAATCCGAAACTTTATATCGTTCATAAACAATTAAATTTCAGATTATTAATAATTTGGTTTAAGTGCGATTAAAATTAACGAAACCATTCAAAATTTTAATCCATTAATTTTTAAAATTAGCCACTGACCCATGAAATTATACCCCCTTCCCCAATTAACCGAATTATTAAACCAAAATTAATTAAAATTCAATTAGGGTTGTAAATTTTACGAATTGGGGGAAGGCAAAATTAGGGTTTATACTTATCGGAAAAACCTGAAACTTTTACCGTAGATCAAGAATGTACCCAGTAACATTGTGTCAAAATTTCAAGCGATTCCGAGTAGTTTAGGTCGACCTTTTAATTGAATTACTGTCCGACACTTTTAATTTTTAATGAAAAATTAACAAAAACGCCCAAAAAACGATGCTTGGAGGCCTATTTTCGCAATTCTATTCCCATGATTTGATCTTAGAAAATCGTTTTCCATCAGATTAGGGTTTTAAAAATCGAAAAATCGAATATTTTTGATTTCGGAACTGCCAATTTCGCAATTAATCCCATAATTCGAAAAAATTCCGAAAAATCAACAAAAATTCCAAAAATTTCGACAATGCAAAAACAATAAAAATCATGCTAATTCATTCTTTGAATACATAAGGCTCATGATACCACTGTAGGGGAATACAGTTAAACATAATAACATGTGCGGAACAATCCCCAAAGCCAGGAAACATGTATATAGCACAGATTAAGCAAACTTACATTCGAAGCGTGTTTTCCACAATAATCCGTCAACGAACACAAAAAAGAACTCCACTTGTTGTTCCTCTACTTGGTTCACCGACACGATCAGATCCGTCTTGATTATCGTAGCTTAGACAATCGATCAAGAGTTTGTGCTTTTGGGAAGAACAATTCTAATGGAGGCACATAGAGTTTAGGGTTTCTCTTGCCTTAGGTTAGAATCTGATTTTTGCATTAGGTTATTGGAAGATGTAAGTTGGGATAATATTATAACCCTTAGGTTATAATATCAACCGGCCAAGGCAAATAGCCCATGCGCCAGCCAGCCACGTCTGTGCAAGCCCACACGCGCACAGCCACACAGGCGCTGGGCCTTGGGCCGCGCTGTGTGCGCTGCTGCTGCTGTACCTCGCGTGCGCGCACGCCTAGCCAAGGCTTGGGTCTTGCGCGCTGGCTCGCTGCTACGCCCAGTGGGCCTTGCGCGCTTGCGCGCCTTGGCTCGTTGGGCTAGCAGCGTTGCCCCTTTCCGTATCCGCGATTAATATATTTTCGATATATTATTTATCGTTTCGTATACGACGAATCACCGTCGTACGATACGATTTATTCGTTTCGCCTAGCTTACGAATATTCGCGATACGATATACGATTCCGATGCAAGGTCGTATCGTATAATACGTTTTCCAACTAATTCCCGAAAAGCCATTAAATGAATTTCGATTCATTTAATCCGGTGATCTGTTACGTGTCATTGGTGTGACCTTGTAGGTTCAGTCAAGAGTAAGTTGTGAGTTCAATATCCATTAGAACTCACTGATCGGAAGCATTGCTCCAGCTAGCTGTTCCGATCACTTGATCTCACTGAATTAATTGTTCACAATTATTCTGAACCTTGGTATTAGACTTAATGCACCTTGGGTGAAGGACATATTTCCTTCACAATCTGAATTAGACTCCATGTCAGAAAACCAAGTTTGGGATTTGGTCGATTTGCCAGATGGCTACCAAGCCATAGGAAGCAAATGGGTTTTCAAACTGAAAAAAGACAAGGATGGGAAACTTGAAGTTTTCAAAGCTAGATTGGTTGCAAAAGGTTACAGGCAAGTCCACGGTGTGGATTACGATGAAACCCTTTCACCAGTTGCAATGCTAAAGTCTATTCGGATAATGTTAGCAATCGCTGCATATTACGATTACGAAATATGGCAGATGGATGTCAAACCGCTTTCTTAAACGGCGTTTTATCAGAAACTGTGTTTATGACACAGCCTGAGGGTTTTGAGGATCCAAAGAATGCTAAAAAGGTATGCAAGCTAAAGAAGTCAATCTACGGATTGAAGCAGGCATCCAGGAGCTGGAATATACGTTTTGATGAAGCAGTCAGTGACTTTGGTTTCATCAAGAACGCAGACGAATCTTGTGTATACAAGAAGGTCAGTGGGAGCAAAATTGCTTTTCTAGTATTATATGTCGACGACATATTACTTATCGGAAATGACATTCCTATGTTGAACTCTGTCAAGATTTGGCTTGGGAAATGTTTTTCGATGAAGGATCTAGGAGAAGCATAGTACATATTGGGCATCAAGATTTACAGTGATAGATCTAAAAAGATGATTGGACTTAGTCAAAGCACTTATATCAATAAGGTGCTTGAAAGGTTCAAGATGGCAGACTCCAAGCGAGGCTACCTACCCATGTCTCATGGAATGACTCTAAGCAAGACTCAGTGCCCAAAAACACTTAATGAGCGTAGACGAATGAGTGGGATTCCATATGCATCATTGATTGGTTCAATAATGTATGCTATGATATGTACACGCCCGGATGTTGCGTACGCACTCAGTGCTACGAGAAGATACCAGTCAGACCTAGGAGAGGCACATTGGACTGCTACCAAGAATATTCTGAAGTACCTGAAAAGGCACAAAGATGACTTCCTGGTCTATGGTGGAGATGATGAATTAATTGTTAAAGGCTATATGGACGAAAGTTTCCAAACCGACAAGGATGATTTCAGATCACAGTCTGGGTTTGTCTTCTGCCTCAACGGAGGTGCAGTAAGCTGGAAAAGTGCTAAGCAAAGCACCATTGCAGATTCTACAACTGAAGCGGAGTACATTGCTGCACATGAAGCAGCAAAGGAAGCTATATGGCTAAGGAAGTTCATAGGTGAACTTGGTGTAGTCCCCTCCATTAAAGGACCAATAGCCCTATATTGTGATAATAACGGAGCTATTGCACAGGCAAAGGAGCTTAGACACCACCAAAGAGTCAAGCATGTACTTCGTAGATTTCACCTTCTACGAGAGTTCGTTGAAAGAAAAGAAGTCGAGATAAGCAAAATTGGAACTGATGACAACATCTCAGATCCATTGACTAAACCTCTGCCGCAGGCGAAGCACAACTCGCACACTGCAGCTATGGGAATCAAGCATATTGGAGAATGGCTTTGATGTCCTTGTTTAATGTTTTAAAGTTTTAGAGTTTAATACTTTGTAAAACATTATTTGTTAATCATTCACAATAAATGAATAGAATTCATTTTTCCATTTAATTTGTGGTTTAATAAATGATGAGTCCCTTCAAATTGACGATATATTCAAGATAGACTGTCAGGACCAGTCATGTGACTAAGAAATGTCTATCAAGTGAACTTGAATGTCAAAAGTTGAAAATGGTACCTGGTCGGAGTTTTCTATAAAGATGGACGCATAGAAAACGTTAGACGACTGGAATGCAAGATGACTAGTAGTTCTGTTTCTTGAACTATGTGGACATGGCAATGTCGTAATCATTTGCATACTACTACAAAACGGCCTCTTTGAAGACGCTTGAGCCTCGACGCCAAGGGGGTGGAGTTGGGGGCCAAAAATATTTCCGTGTTTCCACGACGACTTTTGGCGTCGCGAATTTTGCCGACAGCTTATTGTCGACGCCATTAGGCGTCGAAATATCTCGCTACGCATTTTGGCGTCGACAAAACACGTGCAAAGGCACGTGTTTCCAATATCAAACATTATACACGCTTCAAATTTTAGTGAAAATTGAACTTAAGCGCTTTTAATTAATTTTTTTTTCTTTTTCTATGAGCCTATGAGCGCTAAAACTAAAAACTGTTCACGACTTCACGTACTCTATCTCTCGCTAACCCTAATTAGCTGAAACACCAAAAGAACCGCATCGTACCTCTCCTCTCTACAAATTCGAAACCGTTCTGCTCTCTGCCAATCTGCCATTGATATTCATCAAGGTTTGTCTTTAATTTTAAACTTGAGCCTTTTTCATCTTCAACCTTCTCAATTTAAACTTCTTTTTCCCCCGAAAATCTCTCAAATATGGTGGTAATCGAACAATGAAACGACGAACCTGCTGCAGCACCAGAGATCAACCACAAGAAACTCAATTTAGAACCTGAAACGAGTTCCGTCAACAACAAAGAAGAAACGGATGGTTTCGAAACGGCTAGCGAAGGCGATCATTCTGATAGAGGTACCGACTTTGGCGACGACGAACAACAACAACAAGAAAAATTTGCGCCATTGACGGCTGTTAAGGATGATTCTTATGAAGATGCTCTTGATGATGATCAATTGAAACAGGTGCTCTTTCTCTCTCTCTCTCTCTCCTCTCTCTTATGATTATTGAATTGTATTATTTAAGCGAAATTGTAACCTAATATTGATTTCATTATTTGTAGTTATTTGGCAATTGAAGTTGAATTTGAAAAAAAAAATCTAGTGAGTTTGATTTTTCTTCCATTGATTGAGCTTCTCGCTTAATTTAGGGTTTTTTTCCTGCTACTATGCGTTTGATTTTTCTGTTGTATAGAGAAATGCGTACTTCTTAATTCGTATTTGTTACTTAGACATACAATTTGAGGACGATATTTGGTTGTTTATGAAACGTAGTCGTTTCAACTTCTTTCGTTTTGTTTGGTGTTTTGATACTGTTGGTTTATGTCATTGGAAGGATTGCTGAAAATGAAACCATTTCAGATTTCAGATTTCCAATTTCCAATTTCTGATCCGGTCTTTTAGAAAAGGGTTAATATAGATAGCTGATAGGTTCTGCTGGAGAGCCAGATGTCTCTAATATCTTCCATACAGAGAGGGAGGGGGGGATGGGTAGCTTTCTTTCTTATTCTGGGTTAACACTGTCTGGGCATTAGATACAAGGACTTAGAATTTGGTCATCCATCTCTCTTGAACACATAACTCCCCTCCCCACTCCAATATGTTGTATCTATGTGTTTCTACATGTTTGCTTCCTTTAAGAACTCTAGTGTTCTTTCGGAGAAGGCAGTCTCCTCCTCTGATTGTGGCTTTTAGCTGTTTAATTAGATTCTTTTGCATATTGCTCTTTCAGGGAAAGTATGATGAGACAGTCAAGGAATGTTCAAAAGCTATAGAACTAAATCCAGCATATGTCAAAGCTCTTCTCAGGAGAGGAGAGGCTTATGAAAAGCTTGAACGATATGAAGAGGCCATCTCTGGTGAGTTGCGAATTTGTTATGAGACTTTTTTTACTAAAGTGATGATATTTTTGTAATGTCTAAAAACAGATTTTGCATACTGTGATATACTTGTGCATCTATACCGTTATGGTGGTTAAATTTGGATACCTTGCAGATATGAAAAAAATATTGGAAGTGGAAGCTTCAAATGAGCAGGCTAGGAGGAACATTGTTCGAATGGAGCCATTAGCCCGAGAAAAGGCGGAAAAGATGAAGGAAGAAATGATTGGTAACCTTTTTCTTCTTCACACTTCCGCTGATCCTCTCCTGTATCTTCACTCTCCTTTGTGATTAGTTTCTCACTGTGTAGTCTTGTGCGTTGGTATTATGCTTCTTCCCTTTTTAAATGGCTTGCTTTATGGATGTTGATTTATACTGTACATGATTTTGTCTATACTGAGGTTTGTGTGCAAAACAAGTCAGATGCTAAATTTGTTCTGAAATTTCCCCCTTATTTAAAGTTAAAGCCAAATTTTGACTTTCATTATGGCCAGCAGCTGAATGTGAAGTTTGGAATGCTGTAGGAAATTAAATTGATAATAATGTTCATGGAAAATAAACATGTGTTGGTCAACCAAGACTAAGCTTGGCATGACAGTTGTAGTTGTGAGTTAAGGAATAAGGATGCTTATCATGAAAAGCTTCAAATTTGATGATGATGAAGCACTACTACAAAATACACCATTTGTCGCACCAAGTCCTCGACGCTGAGGGAGAACCGTTAGCATTAAATTGTTGTTTGCATGTTTTCTCGACGCCTTCCTGCGTCTTCCTATTTTCCCGTCTACTATAGGTGTCGAGATACTACTAGGAAAGCACATGCCCCGCACGTGGTCATATTTAGGTGCCCGTTTTCTTTTTCTGTGAGAGCAGCCCCATTCCCCGTCCCCGTCCCCGTTCTCCTCAACCCTAACCTCATAACCTTCTCTTTCTCTATCACTTTGAAAGTTCCAGATCTACATTTCTAAGCCCCTTACAATCAATTTCCTTCTTTCTTTTGATTTAGTTGACGGATCTCATAGTTGAACAAGCTTTCAGAGATTGATTCTCCCATGGCGGAGCTTTCCATTTCCGTCTTTCATCATGGTCTCATGGTGGTCAGGTTTATCCATTTCCAGCATGTTCTTTTAGTGCTAAAATTTTGCCTGGAGCATGTTTTTATAGACAGATTTCTCTAAACCAAATAGATTTAGGATCTGATATATGTTGCGATAAGAAACTAAATCCAAGCTAATTGTTGAATAATGGCTTAGCAACTTGAAAAAGGAAGAGCATGCAACTCCTTTAGCCTATGAATTTCCTGTTTTTGAAGCGAATACTTCTGTCTGGCATATTTTCTGTTCATTGGTGTGGCAGTAATCTTTTTGTTCATGTGATTCATTGGTGATGTGACGTTTTCTGTATTTTTCTGTTGTTACTCTTGAAATTCGGAGGTGGTTTCTTTTTTGAATTGGAATAACTTGTAGTTCGTGGTGTGGTGATGTGATATACTTCGTAATAATCTAGCTGGATTTGGTACTTTTGCTGATATTCAAAGTTTAAGTGAGTTAGACATGACACTCTTTTATCACCGTCAACATTTTCTAAATTAAACCAACTTGATTTGGTATTGTTTTGTCTGAGTTTAATATCGACTCGTGTTCATTTTTTACTAAATGTTAATGTTGAATTTTAGTAATATGGAAGCTTTGTTTTGTACTTGTTGTTGCTAAGTGCTAACTAAACTGTTAATTGCAGGACATTGGTGATGGAGTTTATATTCTAATAGAAAAAGTCGCTAGAAAGAGTACTGGACTGGCCCTTCCCTGACCCTATCCTTTCTGTTTACCGATATTTTTCTCAATTTGAAAGTGAAAGGAGTATTTCTCGTTGCTGATACTGAAAGTAGATAAAATACTATGAGTTATTTCTTTTGTGGTGCAGTGTGATAATAATTCTTACTTATCTGATCAAGAAGCGCTGCATGACTATATCTCAAGCTCTTGAATACGTGAGAAGCAAAAGATCGCAGGCATCCCCTGATTCTGGTTTAATAAAGCAGCTCCGACAGTATGAACAATCACTAGGAGGTGTGAAGTTCTTACTGAATTTTATGTTTCCTCAAATAACTATTATCTCTGCTGTATTTGTCTTTCCTTTGCCATTTAATCATTTTCTTGTATTCTTCTTTGGACTTCCTTTCTTTCCGTCTAGATCATCTCTTTTGCTTCGCTTATCAGATACAAAGACACAAGGATCAACCAGTCAGGTTGGTTATCTGACTATACAGTAACAAAACTAAGTGCAATTTTGAGACAATAGCATAACATTCCTGCTCATGGCATCGTTGCCACCAAATACAGGGTATGTATTTCAGGCTGTGAGAAATGTAGGTGTAAAAGTCGTTGTCTCAAACTTCGATACTCGATTAAGACCTCTGTTGAGGGTTCTGAATTGTGAACATTGGTTTGATGTTATGATCGTTTCAGCAAAACTAACTGGCTATCAGTCGGATTTTACTTGGAAATGTCTGTACATTATTGAGTTTGAACTGGATTTCTCTAACGGGTTGCTGCTGAGAAGCCAAATCCAACAATATTTCTGAAGGCGTGTGATCTTCTGGGTGTAAAGCCAGTGGATGATGTTCATGTTGGTGAGATCGTAGAAACGATGTATGGGGCGCAAGGGTTACAGGCTTCATGTAAATAAGTTTATTTTAACCGTTTCTAAATTGAACAAGTGATGTTTGTTAGTTATGACTTGGACTGATTTAACCCGTCTTTTCTTTTCAAGGTTATTTAGTGTGTGACAAGGATGATATGCGGCAACTCCAGATTTGCAAATAGAGAGAGTGCTAGAATCTGCAAATTTAGATGTTTTAATGCAATATGTGGCTTATTTGCCTTTCTATTTAATTTATTATTTATTTTAGCAGCCAATAATGGTCAATATGTCAATATTGAAACAAACGTTGTAAGTTATGTAGCACGTTCTCATACATTGTAACATACACCATATATAAATATATGATTTCACTTTTTAAAACCTCGTTTGTCTAATTTTAGCACTGATTATTATCTTAATTTTAATTGTTTTTCTCGTATGATATCTATAGATCCTAAATAAGGGGGGGGGGGGGGGAAGTGCACGGTTAAAAGTCTAGTATTTACAACAGGTCGACGCAAAAAGGGGTCGGCAAAATTCGGAACATGGCGGGTTATTAATAGGGACCCAGGAAGGTGTCGGCAAACAATTTTGATCCACGCCTAACACACATCTTAAGACGCAGTAAGGCGTCGAGGACCTCGACGCCTTGTTATTTTATGGACAGCATATGACGTCATAATTTTCGACGCATAAAGAAAAAGACGACGCTGTAAGGCGTCGCTATTCTCGACGCCCAAAGACTTCGTGGACAGCGTAAGGAGTCCCAAATCTCGACGCCCCAAAGACTTCCTGGACAGCGTCAGGCGTCCCAAATCTCGACGCTTAAAGGCGTCGAGAATTCCCGACTAAGTTTTCCTCGACGATAATTGCAGGTGTCGAGGGAAATTTTCTCGACGCCTATTAGCGTCGCTAATTAGCCAAAAACGCGTCGCCAAAACACGGAAATTGTTGTAGTATAATGTTAGGTTATGATACATATGACACTACATAGATCATGCGGAAACAACCATTAACCCAGGACAACATATTATTTACACATAATCATATAGCATAATTTAGATGCATACTCTTTGTTGCGTGCCCTCCCTAGCTGCGCCCGAACCGAACAAGAACAAGTCTTTTAGGACTCCAAGTGTCGTCCCTCCGTAGATAGTCCACAGCACGTCCGGATCCGCCTTAAGATTGACCAACTAGAATCGCCCTTAAGGTACTAGAAAATTTCGGCACTTTTGAGCAAGATGTGTGTTTGATTTTCTCTCAAAAAACTCACTTTTGAATACTTTGAAACTTGTGTATAAATTATGACCCCTAGGCCTTTATTTATAGAGTTATGGAAAAGGAATCGTAATCCTAGTAGGATGCGAATTAATTGGAATTAGAATCCTACATGAATTCTATTTAATTAATTTATCCAATTAGGAATAGAAACTTAATCATACACTGACTCTTGTAGATTCAGGAATCACGCATGAGCACAAACTCACACACACACGGCAGCCACAAGGGCTGCCCATGCGCGTGCGAGCAGCAGCCCGCGCAGCACGGCCCACGCAGCCGTGGCCCTTGGCGCGCGCTGGGCCTGCCTTGCGGCAGGCCTGGGCGCTGCCTTGGCTGGGCTTGTGGCGCGCATGCTTGCTGGGCGATGGCCCCGGCTTCGTGCTGGGCCTTCGTCCGGCAAGCCTCGTCCGATGCTAATTCGTACGATATGCTTCCGATTAAATTTCCATTTCCGGAATCTATTTCCGATACGAACAATATTTAATATTTCCGATTCCGGAATTAATTTCCGTTTCGAACAAATATTTAATATTTCCGTTTCCGGAATTATTTTCCGATTCCGGTAATATTTCCGATTCTGACAATATTTCCGTTTCCGGTAATATTTCCGATTCTGGTAATATTTCCATTTCCAATAATATTTTCCGATACGTACCATGTTTCCGTTTCCGGCAACATCTACGACTTGGATAATATTCATATTTCCGATACGATCCATATTTCCGTTTCCGGCAATATCATCGTTTCCGGAGTATTCATTTCTTGCCTGTGACGATCTTAGCTCCCACTGAAACCAAGATCCGTCGGTTCCGAATATTCATAGATGGAGTATTTAATGCCATTAAATACTTGATCCGTTTACGTACTATTTGTGTGACCCTACGGGTTCAGTCAAGAGTAAGCTGTGGATTAATATCATTAATTCCACTTGAACTGAAGCGGCCTCTAGCTAGGCATTCAGCTCACTTGATCTCACTGAATTATTAACTTGTTAATTAATACTGAACCGCATTTATTAGACTTAACATAGAATGCATACTTGGACCAAGGGCATTATTTCCTTCAGTCTCCCACTTGTCCTTAGGGACAAGTGTGCATTTCCTAATACCTTTGTCGCTCGATGCTTGCTCTTGAACATAAGGTAAGAGTTGTCATCCTTATTATGTCCAGAGGTGTTCCTCGGTTTCAGAGTTCAACTGATCAAATAAACAGATAATCATAGCCTATGATTCATCCGAGCACGGCCATGCATTTCACAGTTTCTAGCTCTCCGAGTGGCCTTGTACAACTTTTAAGCATCTCATCCCGATTTATGGGAGGACAATCCCAATCTTGCGATCTTGAGATTAGACTTCGTTTGATAGGTGATTACCTGAGCGTTGCCTTTATAGCCTCCTTTTACGGTGCGACGGTTGGTCAACGTCAAAGCAACCAGTTCTCAAACAAGTAATCTCAAATCACTCAGGCATTGAGGATTTAGTGTCTAATAATTTAATGAAATTTACTTATGACAGATTTTCATCTCTTACAGTAAAGTTTCATAGGTCTTGTCCGATACTAGTCTTCCCAAAGTAAGTATCTATGCAAATGATTATGACATTGCCATGTCCACATAGTTCAAGAAACAGAACTACTAGTCATCTTGCATTCTAATCGTCTAACGTTTTCTATGCGTCCAATTTTATAGAAAACTCCGATTAGGGACCATTTTCAACCTTTGACATTCAAGTTCACTTGATAGACATTTCTTAGTCACAGGACTGGTCCTGACAGTCTATCTTGAATATATCGTCAAGTTGAAGGGACTCATCATTTAATAAACCACAAATTAAATGGAAAAATGAATTCTTTTCATTTATTGTGAATGATTAACCAATAATGTTTTACAAAGATTTAAACTCTAAAACTTTAAAACATTAAACAGAGACATCAAAGCCATTCTCCAATATGCTTGATTCCCATAGCTGCAGTGTGCGAGTTGTGCTTCGCTTGCGGCAGAGGTTTAGTTAATGGATCTGATATGTTGTCATCAGTTCCAATTTTGCTTATCTCGACTTCTTTTCTTTCAACGAACTCTCGTAGAAGGTGAAATCTACGAAGTACATGCTTGACTCTCTGGTGGTGTCTAGGCTCTTTTGCCTGTGCAATAGCTCCGTTATTATCACAATACAGGGCTATTGGTCCTTTAATGGAGGGGACTACACCAAGTTCTCCTATGAACTTCCTTAGCCATATAGCTTCCTTTGCTGCTTCATGTGCAGCAATGTACTCCGCTTCAGTTGTAGAATCCGCAATGGTGCTTTGCTTAGCACTTTTCCAGCTTACTGCTCCTCCGTTGAGGCAGAAGACAAACCCAGACTGTGATCTGAAATCATCTTTGTCGGTTTGGAAACTTGCGTCCGTATAGCCTTTAACAATTAATTCATCATCTCCACCATAGACCAGGAAGTCATCTTTGTGCCTTTTCAGGTACTTCAGAATATTCTTGGCAGCAGTCCAATGCGCCTCTCCTGGGTCTGACTGGTATCTGCTCGTAGCACTGAGTGCGTACGCAACATCCGGGCGTGTACATATCATAGCATACATTATTGAACCAATCAATGATGCATATGGAATCCCACTCATTCGTCTACGCTCATCAAGTGTTTTTGGGCACTGAGTCTTGCTTAGAGTCATTCCATGAGACATGGGTAGGTAGCCTCGCTTGGAGTCCGCCATCTTGAACCTATCAAGCACCTTATTGATATAAGTGCTTTGACTAAGTCCAATCACCTTTTTAGATCTATCTCTGTAAATCTTGATGCCCAATATGTACTGTGCTTCTCCTAGATCCTTCATCGAAAAACATTTCCCAAGCCAAATCTTGACAGAGTTCAACATAGGAATGTCATTTCCGATAAGCAATATGTCGTCGACATATAATACTAGGAAAGCAATTTTGCTCCCACTGACCTTCTTGTATACACAAGATTCGTCTGCGTTTTTGATGAAACCAAAGTCACTGACTGCTTCATCAAAACGTATATTCCAGCTCCTGGATGCCTGCTTCAATCCGTAGATTGACTTCTTTAGCTTGCATACCTTTTTAGCATTCTTTGGATCCTCAAAACCTTCAGGCTGTGTCATAAACACAGTTTCTGTTAAAACGCCGTTTAAGAAAGCAGTTTTGACATCCATCTGCCATATTTCGTAATCGTAATATGCAGCGATTGCTAACATTATTCGAATAGACTTTAGCATTGCAACTGGTGAAAAGGTTTCATCGTAATCCACACCGTGGACTTGCCTGTAACCTTTTGCAACCAATCTAGCTTTGAAAACTTCAAGTTTCCCATCCTTGTCCTTTTTCAGTTTGAAAACCCATTTGCTTCCAATGGCTTGGTAGCCATCTGGCAAATCGACCAAATCCCATACTTGGTTTTCAGACATGGAGTCTAATTCAGATTGCATGGCTTCTTGCCACTGCTTGGAGCTAGGGCTCGTCATAGCTTGCTTGTAAGTCGCAGGTTCATCACTTTCAAGTAATAGAACGTCATAGCTCTCATTCGTCAAAATACCTAAGTACCTTTCCGGTTGAGATCTATATCTTTGCGATCTACGCGGGGTAACATTTCTAGATTGACCATGATTCTCACCAGATTCTTCTAAAGATCTCTGAGTTTCATCCTGAATGTCATCTTGAGCATTCTCTAGAGTTTGTTGTTCGACTCGAATTTCTTCGAGGTCTACTTTTCTCCCACTTGTCATTTTGGAAATGTGATCCTTCTCCAAAAAGACACCATCTCGAGCAACAAACACTTTGTTCTCAGATGTATTGTAGAAGTAATACCCCTTTGTTTCCTTTGGATAGCCCACAAGGATACATTTGTCAGATTTTGGATGAAGTTTGTCTGAAATTAATCGTTTGACGTATACTTCACATCCCCAAATCTTAAGAAAAGACACATTTGGAGGTTTTCCAAACCATAATTCGTATGGAGTCTTTTCGACAGCTTTAGACGGAGCTCTATTTATAGTGAGTGCAGCTGTATTTAGTGCATGTCCCCAAAATTCTAATGGAAGTTCGGCCTGACCCATCATTGACCTGACCATGTCTAGCAAGGTTCTGTTCCTCCGTTCTGACACACCGTTCCATTGTGGTGTTCCAGGAGGAGTCAATTCTGATAGAATTCCACATTCTTTCAGATGGTCATCAAATTCATAGCTCAGATATTCACCGCCTCTATCAGACCGCAGTGCCTTAATCTTCTTGCCTAATTGATTCTCTACTTCACTCTGAAATTCCTTGAATTTGTCAAAGGATTCAGACTTATGCTTCATTAGGTAGACATAACCATACCTACTGAAGTCATCAGTGAAAGTGATAAAGTAGCTGAAACCACCTCTAGCATTTGTACTCATTGGTCCACATACATCTGTATGGATTAAACCCAATAGTTCATTTGCTCTTTCTCCAACTTTAGAGAAAGGTTGCTTTGTCATTTTGCCAAGTAAACATGATTCGCATTTACCATAATCCTCTAAGTCAAATGGTTCTAGAATTCCTTCCCTTTGAAGTCTTTCTAAGCGTTTTAAGTTTATATGGCCTAATCGACAATGCCACAGATAGGTGAGATCTGAATCATCCTTTTTGGCCTTTTTGGTATTTATGTTATATACTTGTTTGTCGTGATCTAATAAATAAAGTCCATTGACTAATCTAGCAGATCCATAAAACATCTCTTTAAAATAAAACGAACAACTATTGTCTTTTATTATAAAGGAAAATCCCTTAGCATCTAAGCAAGAAACTGAAATGATGTTTTTAGTAAGACTTGGAACATGGAAACATTCTTCCAGTTCCAAAACTAGCCCGGAGGGCAACGACAAATAGTAAGTTCCTACGGCTAATGCAGCAATCCGTGCTCCATTTCCCACTCGTAGGTCGACTTCACCCTTGCTTAACTTTCTACTTCTTCTTAGTCCCTGTGGATTGGAACATAAGTGTGAGCCACAACCTGTATCTAATACCCAAGAAGTTGAATTAGCAAGTATACAGTCTATAACGAAAATACCTGAAGATGGAACGACTGTTCCGTTCTTCTGATCTTCCTTTAGCTTCAAGCAATCTCTCTTCCAATGCCCCTTCTTCTTGCAGTAGAAGCATTCGGATTCAGAAGTGGGTTGACTGACCTTCCTCTTTGCAGATTTGGCGCCAGTTTGCTTAGTTGGGCTGGCCTTGTTGCCACCTTTCTTAGCATTCCTCTTCTTTCCAGATTTCTTGAACTTGCCCCCACGCACCATAAGCACATCCTGCTTATCACTTTTGAGCGTCTTTTCAGCGGTCTTCAGCATACCGTGAAGCTCAGTGAGCGTTTTGTCCAGACTATTCATACTGTAGTTCAGTTTGAACTGATCATACCCGCTATGAAGAGAATGGAGGATGGTGTCTATAGCCATTTCCTGAGAAAATTGCTGATCCAGCCGACTCATATTCTCAATGAGTCCAATCATTTTGAGAACATGTGGACTTACGGGCTCGCCTTTCTTAAGCTTGGTCTCAAGAATTTGCCTATGAGTCTCGAATCTTTCGACTCGAGCCAGATCTTGGAACATGTTCTTCAACTCACTGATGATTGTGAAAGCATCTGAGTTGATGAACGTTTTCTGCAGATCTGCACTCATGGTGGCGAGCATTAGACATTTCACATCCTTGTTGGCATCAATCCAACGATTGAGGGCTGCCTGAGTGACCCCGTCGCCTGGAGCTTCGGGCATCGCCTCATCTAGGACATACTCCTTTTCTTCCTGCATAAGAACTATTTGCAAGTTCCTTTGCCAGTCAAGGAAGTTTTTCCCGTTCAACTTCTCCTTTTCGAGAATTGATCGAATGTTGAATGAATTGTTGTTTGCCATATTAAAACTTACAATTGAAAAGAATAAACATATAAATAACCATTCACAGTTTCTCTTAATAAACTTAAATTCTAGCATACATGCATAATTCAATGTTTATTAAGCATTTTATTCAAGTTATGTGTTCCGGCAGGTGTGAATAAAATGATTCCAAGATCCTAAAATCATTGAAGAACTAAGCACAGTTTGTCGACTTAATCCTAGAACATCTTAGGTAAGCAAAAGCCTTTTGCTAATAGTCTAGAAACTATTCTTGGTTGATAGGTACGTCTAAGAACTTATTAGGTAAACCTATCGAATTTGCCACGACATAAAAGGACTCCTTACTTATATCGTTGAGTTTCACCAAAACTAACATGTACTCACAATTATTTGTGTACCTTGCCCCTTTAGGACCAATAAGTAACACCTCGCTGAGCGAAAACTATTACTAGATTGATGTAAAGGATATCCAAGCAAGTGTATATTTTGGCATGGCACCTTTTAACTCAATTTTTAAGTTTGGAACTTAAGGCTCTTACTATGTTGGTTAGATTTTAAGTGAACTAAAATCCTTAATCATGCAACATAATCAAGCTTTTGATCTCATGCATTTTAAGACATATTTAAAGCAATAAATAACTTAAAACATGCATAAGATATTTGTGATCTAGTATGGCCCGACTTCATCTTGAAGCTTTGACTTCAAAGTCCGTCTTGAAAATCTCCGTGGGAGGCACCATTTTCTTCAAATAGGATAAGCTATAACTAATTACAACTATTTGATGGTACGCAGACCATTTTGAATTGAAAAATAACTTTTGGTGCTTTAGACCAATTACATTCAAATTAATGGTACGCAGACCATATTTTCTATCCTATTTGGGCCATACTAGTCACTTCATAACCTGCAAAACAGTACATATACAATATATACCATTCACCCATTCATTATCATGAATGGCCCACATAGCTGGTTAGTAAAACACATTATGCATCACGTAAACATTTGCAGCAATTAATCAAGGGCACTAATAATCTACCAATTATTCAGTCCTTATTAATTCTAATCGAGTTGTTTTAACCTTAAGGATTTGTAGACCTAATCAAGAGTTTATGACTAAAAAGCGCTCCCACTCAAACCAATAAATTCATATGCTTTACTAATTTTAAACATAAAATTGTATTTCTAGTCTAACCGGAAACATACAAATTTAATTAAAATTTAAAGCTCATATAAATTTATAATTGAATCCAAAAATTTAATTTAATTTCAGTCGCATTTAAATTAATTCATGATTTTAATTTTAGTAAAATAATTAGAATAAATTCCATTTATTATAATTATAATATTCAAAATTAAATTCCAAGAAATTAATTCAAATTATTAATTTTAAAATTAATTAAAATTACGTGAACTGAAATTTTCAAATTAAACATTCAAAACGATCTAATCGTAACGCAAACACCCTATGCGTTGCACGCCCATGGGCCGTACGCACACAGCCATTGCTGGCCATGTGCGCGCAGCCCATGCGCTCGTCGCATAGCTGCTGCTGTCTCATCGCAAGCCTCCGCACAGCGCCCCATCGCACGCGAGCTATCGCTCGCAGTGCGCGCGCGAGATCGCTCGCTGGGCGCGCTGGCTCGCTCGCTGTGCGCGCGAGCCATCGCTCGCTGGGGCGCGACATCGCTCGCTGGGCGAGCGACATCGCGCGCTGCGCGCGCGAGCAGTGCTGGGCGCAGCGCTCGTGGCACGCGAGCTTGCGCTCGCTGCGCGCGAGGCTGCGCGCACTTGTGCGAGGCAGCGCGCGTTGTGGCGCAGCTCGCTTGCTGCCCACACGCGACTGCCTTGGCTCGCCCTTCGCCCATGCCCATTCGTTCATTGCTCGTGGCACACAACACAAGGCAGGGCTGCTGCCTTGTGCTCGTGCACTACGCCCTTGCTCATTGCATTCGTGCCGCACGGGCGACGAGCTCCCTTGCTCGTCGTCGCATGCCCGCATTATACAACACCCCTTAAGGGTAACACGAAGCGTCCATTGCTTCGTGCGTGCAAGTTATTTGAACGAATCGCATAAAAATTTAAAATTTATATTTAAAATTAATGACAAATTAATAAATATTATTAATTTCATAATTTTAGGGCGAAAAATCGAAAATTTATTATCCAATTGATTTCCGATTGATATGGATTCAAGTCTAGGTCATAAAAATTTAAAATTTATCGTAAATTTACAACTTTTATGGTGGTTTTTAATCATAGGTTTCTAATTAAATTACAATTAATTATGAAAATCAAATTAATTCTAAATTATTCTAATTTTCAACAAATTAATCATAATTACAAATTAGATTGCATAATTAACAAGACTAGGCATTCAAACTTGTTAAACATATGCAGTAGGTCAATCAAAAATTCAAGATTTATCAACAGGAATCGCAAATATTTAATTTAACATCTTAAATTTACGAAATTTTGCATTCGAAAAACTAAAACCTTCGAAAAGTCATAGTTAGGCTTCGAATTTGAGAATTCTGGGTTCGGCAGAAAAATACTATTTTTGTCAAAATTTTAGAATGCCTTTTACATGCGGAATTGACACAAAAATCACTCAATTCGGATGAGTAATGAAGAAACTGCCGAAAAACTGCGTACATATAATTAAATAAACGCAATTTGCAATTAATTAACAATTACGAAAATTAATCACCCCTTTTAATTCTTGCAAATTTGTAATATTTAACCATGTTCATGCAATTTAGATTATGAAAATAATAAGGGGCTCTGATACCACTGTTAGGTTATGATACATATGACACTACATAGATCATGCGGAAACAACCATTAACCCAGGACAACATATTATTTACACATAATCATATAGCATAATTTAGATGCATACTCTTTGTTGCGTGCCCTCCCTAGCTGCGCCCGAACCGAACAAGAACAAGTCTTTTAGGACTCCAAGTGTCGTCCCTCCGTAGATAGTCCACAGCACGTCCGGATCCGCCTTAAGATTGACCAACTAGAATCGCCCTTAAGGTACTAGAAAATTTCGGCACTTTTGAGCAAGATGTGTGTTTGATTTTCTCTCAAAAAACTCACTTTTGAATACTTTGAAACTTGTGTATAAATTATGACCCCTAGGCCTTTATTTATAGAGTTATGGAAAAGGAATCGTAATCCTAGTAGGATGCGAATTAATTGGAATTAGAATCCTACATGAATTCTATTTAATTAATTTATCCAATTAGGAATAGAAACTTAATCATACACTGACTCTTGTAGATTCAGGAATCACGCATGAGCACAAACTCACACACACACGGCAGCCACAAGGGCTGCCCATGCGCGTGCGAGCAGCAGCCCGCGCAGCACGGCCCACGCAGCCGTGGCCCTTGGCGCGCGCTGGGCCTGCCTTGCGGCAGGCCTGGGCGCTGCCTTGGCTGGGCTTGTGGCGCGCATGCTTGCTGGGCGATGGCCCCGGCTTCGTGCTGGGCCTTCGTCCGGCAAGCCTCGTCCGATGCTAATTCGTACGATATGCTTCCGATTAAATTTCCATTTCCGGAATCTATTTCCGATACGAACAATATTTAATATTTCCGATTCCGGAATTAATTTCCGTTTCGAACAAATATTTAATATTTCCGTTTCCGGAATTATTTTCCGATTCCGGTAATATTTCCGATTCTGACAATATTTCCGTTTCCGGTAATATTTCCGATTCTGGTAATATTTCCATTTCCAATAATATTTTCCGATACGTACCATGTTTCCGTTTCCGGCAACATCTACGACTTGGATAATATTCATATTTCCGATACGATCCATATTTCCGTTTCCGGCAATATCATCGTTTCCGGAGTATTCATTTCTTGCCTGTGACGATCTTAGCTCCCACTGAAACCAAGATCCGTCGGTTCCGAATATTCATAGATGGAGTATTTAATGCCATTAAATACTTGATCCGTTTACGTACTATTTGTGTGACCCTACGGGTTCAGTCAAGAGTAAGCTGTGGATTAATATCATTAATTCCACTTGAACTGAAGCGGCCTCTAGCTAGGCATTCAGCTCACTTGATCTCACTGAATTATTAACTTGTTAATTAATACTGAACCGCATTTATTAGACTTAACATAGAATGCATACTTGGACCAAGGGCATTATTTCCTTCATATAAGGCGTGTGATCTTCTGGGTGTAAAGCCAGTGGATGATGTTCATGTTGGTGAGATCGTAGAAACGATGTATGGGGCGCAAGGGTTACATGCTTCATGTAAATAAGTTTATTTTAACCGTTTCTAAATTGAACAAGTGATGTTTGTTAGTTATGACTTGGACTGATTTAACCCGTCTTTTCTTTTCAAGGTTATTTAGCGTGTGACAAGGATGATATGCGGCAACTCCAGATTTGCAAATAGAGAGAGTGCTAGAATCTGCAAATTTAGATGTTTTAATGCAATATGTGGCTTATTTGCCTTTCTATTTAATTTATTATTTATTTTAGCAGCCAATAATGGTCAATATGTCAATATTGAAACAAACGTTGTAAGTTATGTAGCACGTTCTCATACATTGTAACATACACCATATATAAATATATGATTTCACTTTTTAAAACCTCGTTTGTCTAATTTTAGCACTGATTATTATCTTAATTTTAATTGTTTTTCTCGTATGATATCTATAGATCCTAAATAAGGGGGGGGGGGGGGGGGAAGTGCACGGTTAAAAGTCTAGTATTTACAACAGGTCGACGCAAAAAGGGGTCGGCAAAATTCGGAACATGGCGGGTTATTAATAGGGACCCAGGAAGGTGTCGGCAAACAATTTTGATCCACGCCTAACACACATCTTAAGACGCAGTAAGGCGTCGAGGACCTCGACGCCTTGTTATTTTATGGACAGCATATGACGTCATAATTTTCGACGCATAAAGAAAAAGACGACGCTGTAAGGCGTCGCTATTCTCGACGCCCCAAAGACTTCGTGGACAGCGTAAGGAGTCCCAAATCTCGACGCCCCAAAGACTTCCTGGACAGCGTCAGGCGTCCCAAATCTCGACGCTTAAAGGCGTCGAGAATTCTCGACTAAGTTTTCCTCGACGATAATTGCAGGCGTCGAGGGAAATTTTCTCGACACCTATTAGCGTCGCTAATTAGCCAAAAACGCGTCGCCAAAACACGGAAATTGTTGTAGTGTGCGCATAGATACTTACTTTGGGAAGACTAGTATCAGACAGACCTATGAAACTTTACTGTAAGAGATTAAAATCTGTCATAAGTAAATTTCATTAAAATTATTAGACACTAATCCTCAATACCTGAGTGATTTGAGATTACTTGTTTGAGAACTGGTTACTTTGACGTTGTCAACCGTCGCACGGTAAAAGGAGGCTATAAGGGCAACGCTCAGGTAATCACCTATCAAACGAAGTCTAATCTCAAGATCGCAAGATTGGGATTGTCCTCCCATAAATCGGGATGAGATGCTAAAAGTTGTACAAGGCCACTCGGAGAGCTAGAAACTATAAAATGCATGGCCGTGCTCAGATGAATCATAGGCTATGATTATCTGTTTATTTGATAAGTTGAACTCTGAAACTGAGAAACACCTCTGGACATAATAAGGATGACAACTCTTACCTTATGTTCATGAGCAAGCATCAAGCGACAAAGGAATTAGGCAATGCACACTTGTCCCTAAGGAAAAGTTGGAGACTGAAGGAAATAATGCCCTTGGTCCAAGTATGCATTTAATGTTAAGTCTGATAAATGCGGTTCAGTATTAATTAACAAGTTAATAATTCAGTGAGATCA
Organism: Spinacia oleracea; assembly: GCF_020520425.1. Taxonomy (NCBI): domain Eukaryota; kingdom Viridiplantae; phylum Streptophyta; class Magnoliopsida; order Caryophyllales; family Amaranthaceae; genus Spinacia; species Spinacia oleracea. Next base: position 40,970,931 of record NC_079487.1, on the reverse strand, counting down.
AGTGAGCTGAATGCCTAGCTAGAGGCCGCTTCAGTTCAAGTGGAATTAATGATATTAATCCACAGCTTACTCTTGACTGAACCCGTAGGGTCACACAAATAGTACGTAAACGGATCAAGTATTTAATGGCATTAAATACTCCATCTATGGATATTCGGAATCGACGGATCTTGGTTTCAGTGGGAGCTGAGATTGTTAAAGCCAAGTAAATGAATACTCAGGAACCGATGATATTTCCGGAAACGGAAATATGGATCGTATCGGAAATATAAATATTATCCAAGTCGTAGATGTTGCCGGAAACGGAAACATGGTACGTATCGGAAAATATTATCGGAAATGGAAATATTACCGGAATCGGAAATATTGCCGGAAACGGAAATATTGTCAGAATCGGAAATTTTATCGGAATCGGAAAATAATTCCGGAAACGGAAATATTAAATATTTGTTCGAAACGGAAATTAATTCTGGAATCGGAAATGTTAAATATTGTTCGTATCGGAAATGAACTCCGGAATCGGGAATTTAATCGGAAGCGTATCGTACGAATTAGCATCGGACGAGTCTTGCTAGACGAAGGCCCAGCACGAAGCCAGGCCGTCGCCCAACAAGCCACACGCATCAAGCAAACACGCCAAAGGCCTCGACCAGGCCCGGCGCAAGGCCAGGCCCAACCAAGGCTTGGCGCGCGCGCACGGATCAAACGAATAGGCTGCAAGCATGGGCCAAGGCGCCGTGCGCTCAGCGTGGGCCGCAAGGCATGCGCATGGGCGTGCGGTGCTCGTGTGCGTGCTATACGAATCCTAAAGCTATCGGAATTCGTGCTATGATTAAATCCTAATCTTAAAAGATTAAATTAATTATTTAGAGTTCTAAAAGGATTCTAATTAATTAATTAGTATTCTAACAGGATTCGAAATCCTTTCCATGGTTCTATAAATTATGCCTAGGGTCATAAATTGATACACGAGTTTTTAACAAGTATTCATACAATAAAAGCTGTGATTTTGAGCAGAAAAATCAGTCACTTTACTTGCCCATATTAGCCGAAAATTATAGTACCTTAAGGGCGATTCTATTTGGTCAATCTTAAGGCGGATCCGGACGTGCTGTGGACTATCTACGGAGGGATGACACTTGGAGTCCTAAAGACTTGTTCTTGTTCGGTTCGGGCGCAGCTAGGGAGGGCACGCTACAAAGTGTATGCATCTTAATTATGCTAATTGATTATGTATAAATAATATGTTTCCTGGGATTAATGTTTTCCGCATGATTTATGTTTTGTCATATGTATTATAACCTAACAATTATGCAGCTGTAAGCGCCTTTGTATTTTCTTGAAATTGGTTGTAGTTTTGTATCTGGAAATTGATCTTGAATCTTGTATGCAGGCGCCTCGGGATATTTCTTTCTCATTTCCTCCTCCGCTTCCCAGGTAGCTTCCTCAGACTCTTGGTTAGACCACAACACTTTAACAATCTTAACATCCTTAGTTCGAGTGCTACGCACTTTTCTATCAAGTATCTTGACAGGTCTTTCCTCAAAGGTCAAACTTTGGTCTAACTCTATGGTCTCCGGTTGTAGTACATGAGACTTATCCGGGACATACTTCCTCAACTGGGATATATGAAACACATTATGCACTCTATGCAAGTCCATGGGCAAGGCTATTCTATACGCTACCTTCCCTATCCGTTCTAGGATCTCATATGGGCCTATATACTTTGGGCTAAGCTTTCCCTTCTTCCCAAATCTCATCACGCCTTTCATTGGTGAAATCTTTAGCAACACTTTGTCACCTATTTTGAACTCTTCATCCCTACGCTTTAAATCTGCGTAGCTCTTTTGGCGATCTTGCGCGGCTTGGATTTTGGATTGAATAGTCCTAACCTGATTCATAGTGTCCTCTATCAATTGGGGACCTAATACAACGGTTTCACTAATGTCACTCCAACATAGTGGACTTCTGCATTTTCGTCCATACAAGGCTTCGAATGGTGCCATTCCAATACTGGCATGATAGCTATTGTTGTATGAGAACTCAATTAGATCTAGGCTATCTTCCCATCCGCCTTGGAAATCAATCACACAAGCTCTTAGCATATCTTCTAAGGTTTGAATAGTTCTTTCGGTTTGTCCATCTGTGGCTGGGTGGAACGCTGTACTCATTTTCAATGTTGTACCAAAGTTCTTCTGCACACTTTTCTAGAAATTCGAAAGGAACCTAGAATCTCTATCGGATACGATATCCTTAGGAACTCCATGTAATCTCACTACATGCTTGATGTAGGCTTTGGCAAGTTGTTCCATTTTCCAGGTTTCTTTCATTTGTATGAACACTGCCGACTTAGTCAACCTATCGACCACTACCCAAATGGTGTCATTTCCACTTTTCGACTTGGGTAAACAAGTGACAAAGTCCATTGAGATACAGTCCCACTTCCAACTCGGAATCTCCAAAGGTTGGACCTTTCCCTGAGGTCTCCTATGCTCAATCTTAACCTTCTGACAAGTCAAACACCTTCCCACGAATTCAGCCACTTCGTTTTTCATCCTTGGCCACCAATAGACCTTCTTTAGATCCTTGTACAGCTTGTCACCTCCCGGGTGAACAGAATATGGTGTATTGTGACCTTCTCTCATTAACTTCTCCTTTAGTTCACCACACTTTTGAGGTACGCACCATCGTCCTTTATACCTCAAACTTCCATCTTCGTGGATCTTAAAAATAATCTCCTTTCCTTGCGAAATCTTTTCCTTGATCCGCTCTAACTTAACATCACCAGCCTGATTCTCCCTAATTTCATCAAATATTGACGACTGGATGGTTAAGGCATTCATCATACCCTCAAGGAATTCTCCACTCACTATTTCCAGATTCAATCGCTGCATGTCCTTACACAGCTCATTAACAACTACTAACGCATTCACACCATGACTTGATTTCCTACTCAAGGCATCTGCAACTACATTGGCTTTTCCTTCATGGTATTGAATATCCAGATCATAGTCCTTGATTAACTCCAACCACCTTCTTTGGCGCATATTTAAGTCCTTCTGTGTGAAAATGTACTTCAAGCTCTTATGATCCGTGAATATCCTACATTTCACACCATACAGATAGTGTCTCCATATCTTTAATGCAAACACTATGGCGGCTAGCTCTAAATCATGGGTAGGGTAATTGGATTCATATGGCTTCAACTGCCTAGATGCATACGCAATCACTTTCCCGTTCTGCATCAACACGCACCCTAAACCATTCTTAGAGGCATCACTATACACATCATAAGTACCGCTCTCATCTGGCAAAGTTAACACCGGCGCGGTTGTCAATCGCGTCTTTAAGGATTGGAACGCTTCCTTACACTGGTCATTCAACTCAAACTTCGCTTCCTTCTTCATCAAGGTTGTCATTGGTTTGGCGATTCTAGAAAAGTCTTGCACAAAGCGTCTATAATAACCCGCTAAACCAAGAAAACTTCGAATATCGGTGACACTCTTAGGTGTAGGCCACTCACTAACAGCTTTTATCTTTGCAGGATCCACTGCAACTCCTTCCTTGGATACAAAATGTCCTAAGAACGCAACTCTTTCCAGCCAGAATTCACACTTCGAGAATTTGGCATACAACTGATTTTAGGGTACTCAACACTGACCTCAAGTGTTCCGCATGATCCTCCTCATTCTTAGAGTAGACCAGAATATCATCTATGAAAACCACTACAAACTTGTCCAAGAATGCATGGAATACTCGGTTCATTAAGTCCATAAAGATTGCAGGTGCATTGGTTAACCCAAAAGGCATAACTGTGAACTCATAATGACCGTATCTAGTCCGAAATGCAGTCTTTGGTATATCATGCTCTGCGATTCTCAACTGATGATAACCTGACCTCAAGTCAATCTTTGAAAACATTCCCGCTCCTTTCTACTGGTCAAATAGATCATCTATCCTAGGCAAAGGATACTTATTCTTGATTGTGACCTTATTGAGAACCCTGTAGTCTATACAGAGTCTCATACTACCGTCCTTCTTCTTCACAAACAAGACTGGCGCTCCCCAAGGCGATGCACTTGGTCTAATGTAACCTTTCCCTAGCAATTCCTCGAGTTGACCCTTTAACTCACTCATTTCTGCTGGAGCCATCCGGTATGGGGCTTTCGAGATAGGTGCAGTTCCGGGTGCTAAATCTATGGTAAAATCGATTGGTCGATTGGGCGGCATTCCCAGAATCTCCTCCGGAAACACGTCCAAGAATTCACTCACCACTGCAATATCCTCTGGTTTCTCTTTCATTACATGGTCTAGGTCTCTTACATTGCATAAGAAAACAGGATTCCCTTTGTGTATTAACTTCACGAGTTCCATTGCCATGACGATCCCTACACTCATAGGCTTCCCAAAACGGCGATACGATACAACCTTCCCTAGACTAGACTTCAAGTGAATCTTCTGCTTCTCACAGTCAATCTTAGATTTGAACATGGCCAACCAGTCCATTCTCAAAATCACATCTAAATCCCCTAACTCAAACTCAATTAGGCTAGACAAGAATATGGTCTTGGCTATGGTTAAAGGTACATCCCTATGGATCTTAGTGCATTTCACGATCTCACCGGTTGGTATCACTATGGGTACTTCTATCTTTTCAGGTTCTTCCAGTCCTAACTTCTCTAAGATACCCTTTGATATAAATGAATAAGTTGCACCAGAATCAAATAGTACTTTAACTAAAATGGAGTTAATAGAAAAAGTACCAGCTATGACGTCAGACGAGTTTTCGGCTTCCTACCTAGTGATCACATTCAGCTTTCCTTGGGCAATTCCCTTGTTATTACCACCACCATTGGCATTTCGGTTCCCATTCTGCTGATAGTTCCCTCCGGGCTTTCCATTACCCTGGCCATTATTGCCATTATTACCATTCTGGTTACCTCTTTGGTTTCCACCATTGTTCCCTCCATTCCGGTTTTGGTTATTCCGGTTGTTGTTCTGGAGGTTGCCTTGGTTGACTTGGTTGGGTTTCCCATTCTTGGCCCAACACTCAAACTCTCTATGGCCTAGCTTCTCACAAAACCTACAGACAACTTGGTTTCCATTACACTCATAGACTCTCGTTCCATTCCCTGCAGACTCATTATTATCTCCATTGTTATTGTGGAAGTTGTTCCTGTTTCCTCCCTGGTTTCCCCTGAACTGGAAATGGTTGTTTCCTTTGTTTTTCTTAAAGTTCCCCCGATTTAGCTGGCCACCACCTTGATTATGGTTACCAAAATCCTTCCTCTTTTCACCAATTCCATTCTTCCTTTGCTGCAGACCATACAAATGGGCAGCTTTTCCATATAGGGTGTCAAGAGATGTAAAGGTCTCTCCAGCAAGCATTAGTTGCAAGTCCATAGTCAATCCACTCTCAAATCTTTGGGCTCTAAGCTCCTCCGTTTCCACCACTTCCGGTGCAAACCTAGACAACTCTATGAACTTCGAATAGTACTCTGTCACAGACATACCATCCATTTTCAACTCGATGAACTCTTGAGCTTTCTGCTTCTTCAGATATGGTTGGTAAAACTTGTTCCTTAAGGCTGCTTTGAATGATTCCCATCCAAATCCAGGTGTAGCTCTCAAAGCATTCTCACATCTTTGCCACCATAAATCGGCTTCTCCCCTAAGGTAATAAACATCACTATTAACCCTAAGGTCCTCTAGGAAATTGACAGCTACGATAAGCTTATCGAACTCCCTTAGCCAATTCTCAAGTACAGTTGGGTCTATCTCCCCTTGATACAAAGGAGGCTTACTCTGGGCCACCTTCTTAAACATCTCACCAGCTGGATCAACTCCCTGGTTATTCCTATTCTGGGCTAAGTTCTGCACTACTTCAGCTAGTTGCCTAACCACGTCAGCAATCCCTTGGGTAGTCATTTCCCTTCTCCTGAATAAAACAAAAGACTAACTTTAACAACTAAGGTTAGACACTACCTTACTAAAACATTGCACTAACTAGTCATTCAATTGATACACATGCATGAAATTTTCGGACCCTAAGTAAGATAGGCGCCTGTTATGGGCCGCGTTTCCCCTTAGTCCGCATCACAAAGTTCAAGTGGTGAAAATTGGACCACCTTGCAAGTATAATTTCATTGAAGAAATACATGAAATTCCTTTGCGATAATCGCTCAAAGAAACATAACTTAGAACTAAAGGTAAAAGAAGGAATTCTAAGCTTTATTACTTCAATGGAAAATAATACATCCTTTGGATCGTACTTTATTCGGAAAACCACAAAACTGAACTACTAAAACCATAAATAGTAGTGTACTACTTTATTGCTTCACTAAATTTTAGCACTAGCTATTACATTAGAAAAGTCTTTTAGAATGCTACTCTACTATCCAACCACCTCTACAAACTGGTGAAGAGTGCTCATGGTCTTCAAAGTCATCAAAGTCTTCCTCTGGATCAGACTCATACTCCATATCCTCATTGTTCTACTGTGGCACACTGTTCACTTCATCATTGTTGGTTTCAGGCTCAATTTCTGTGTCACTGGAGATCTCAATAGTGGGTTCAGGAATGATAGGATTAGGGTTCTCAATCTCAACAACATCATCATCACTATCCTCATCCATCTGAATTTCTGTATCATGATCTGATCCCGTAAGGTTGATGTTCTCTAAAGTTTTACCATCATCAAAACATTCCTCCGCAAGTTCTATAATCATAGTCATAATCTCCAAATCATATCTCCATCTACCATCTGGAGTACCATACTTGTAGTAATTAGGAATACCATTTTCCATATGCGTATCACGAAATCGGTTCTTAAGCTCTATGTATGGGTTCTTGGAAGGTAAGCAATGAATAACCATCTCTGCCATAAAATCTTTCTTCTTTAGTTCAGGTAGGTTCTTCACTGTAGCAAAGTAATTGCAGGCAAACTCGATCTTCTTCACATAAATGTGTGGGGTTTCACAATCTATCTTCTCTAGGTTTCCTAGATTTGCGTACTTTGAAATCAACATCTTAACCCTGAAAGTTAACAACTACAAAGTCTTACTAAAGTGTTCCAAAAACAAAGTAAGTTCGTTGAGCCATACAATTTCAATGCACAAGTACATGCTTAATCATGAATCGTGATGCAATTAATCACATAAAGCAAAACAAGACATGATCAAACTTTAATTAAAAGACCACAAAAATCAAGGCATAATCACATAAACACTTGATTAGAAAGGCATACTTAAATCAAATGCATACTTAGTCTAATTGTACCCTTCGTAATCTACCCTTTCCTCACTTAGAAAAATAACTAAAATTTTTCGAATTTAATTTAGATAAATAACTTCAAATATTCACGAAATTATTACAAATTAAAATCGAAAATAAAAATAATTAATCGAATAATTTTATTAATTAATTCGATCATTTTCAAAATTAATTTAAAGAAATAAATGATTAAATAAATAATTAATTCGGAATTAACGAAAAAAAAACTTAATTCGAAAAAAAAACATCGAGTAATTAAAACGATTTTCAAATTCTTGAAATAGTTGGTATTTGGCTTTTCAAAGTTTTGAGTACTCAAAAATAACATTTTGACTTTAGGAAAATAGTTTTTGAAAATCCTAAAGTTCCGCAATCGTAGTTTAAGGATTTACCACTTTGCACTATTAATTAATGCAAAGCAGCTCTCAAACTAGAGCTCTGATACCACTTTGTAACACCCTAAAAATTCCTTGCTTTTTATAAAATATTTTCCAACTTAAAACACAGGAATTACCAAGATATTAACGCCACCGTGATAACGGCTAAGGCTATTTACCAGAATTACGCAGCGGAATTAACTAACTTTCAAAACACAATAAATAAATAGTTAATGGTCATTAAAAAAATTAGAACCGTTGAGGCCCAAGTTCAAAATAATAAACCGTTTGAAATCCATTAACCGAAAATAGTAGTCATGACTTTAAATAAAAATAATAGAGTTTATAAGTTACGGAAGAATAAAACTCTCAACTCGAATCCCAAGATAACTTCTCCCGCAAGTTATCTCTACGAACCTGCTTTATTAAAATCTACTCCCCAACAACGCAAATGCAATTGATGGATCATCATAGGGTCATTAAGGCGAAGGCCATGACCGGAAGACATGAAGCACGAAGTCAGCAAAAGCTGAGTACGAACAAGCTAGAATAACATTCTATCCTAACATGCTTCACTCGACAAATTAAATAATCCACATGCAAAAGCCATATAATAAACAATTAAACATGGAGACAAGACTCGACACTTGACACGACTCTTGACTCATAGTTTAATAAAACGATAGCTTTGAACGGGTAAAATAAAGTATCCTCAAAAGGAAAGAAAGGGTGATGGGAGCCCACCATACACCAAATAATAATAATAAGTCGGACTCCTACCGACAGTCGGATCCTTCCAACGGAATTCCAATGCACAACGGCCTAAAAGAAAAGAATGAAACAACGTCTTGTATCATTCGAGGAGTACAAGTTTTCTGGCAAGTCTCCCCCAATTGTTCATACTCAAGGTATATACGTTCCAAGAGTTTTGAAGCTCCTTTGGGTTACGCTTTACGTTAATTAATATATTATGTTCAAGGCGACTCAAGACACAACATACAAACAATTAAATAATAAAACAATTCAACAATTCAACGATGACTCTTCAATATTTTACTTCTTTAGGACTTGTGATCAAACATAGACTCAAGTGAAATTACTCCCATTGTTCCTTCTCAAAAACACTGTTTGAGATAACCCGACATTGCCTATTAACAAGCGGGGTGTGCCCTTAGCACGAGTTGTCCTTAATTCAATTCACATGGACTCTTCAACATATTCTACCCCTTGCGATATTCGACTGGCTCAATATATACGTAGACATCCTGTACTATAGCATAATAATAGTAACAACTTGCATGCACATTACTCATACATGCAAACCAACTTGAACAACATGCTTGACATAATTCAACGATTATAAAAGTCCATAACATGATAGTTCAACAGAATCTATAAAGCATAATTCAATTCATAGCATGCTCGTTCACATAGATTCAATAATAATAATAACATGCTCGTTCTCAACAATAAACATGAATTCATGATAACATATTCATTCCCAATCATCAAACATGAATTCATAACAACATATAAGTTCACATGATTCGCATTCAACACTTCACAAAGTCCTCAAGGGATGGGTGGTCACCCTAGTCTTGTACGTACCTGGAATACCTAAGTACGGGGGCCACTGTGCGAATCACGACTCACTAGAAATCAACTCCTATAAACAAAACAAGAGGACTAAATTATTATCCATGTTTACTAAATTTCCAGCAACTATTTAAGATTCTAAAACTCTTAGTTTAATTAGAAATCATTCATTAATTGGCAATTTAATAGTCTCAAATAGTCAACTCAAGTCCTAACATAAAAACATTGACTTTTTAGCTTTAAAACCCTTAAAAACCAACCTTTTAAAGCTTATAAACATTCTGAAAGTTTAAGTTGATTCCCATAATTTAAATTGTCATTAAATTATGTAAATCAATCGCTCAATCAATTTGAAACCAAAACCCTAACAATAGTTTAATCCGAAAAAATGTTTTGACTTCAAAAATCCACACTTTATAAACTTATTAAATCTGAAAATTATAAACTCAATCATCAAAACAAATCTCTTTAATATAAACATAATACTAACCCAATACGGTGTTCACAACAGTTTTAATTAATCTAAACAACCCAAATAATTAAACTAATCACAATAATTAAAACAATTTAAAAACTGAGATAAAAGTTCAAAAAGTATACAATTGATTATCACCAATCAACAACACATACACACACAACAATTAATGTGTTGTGTGTGTGGGGCGTCGAGAAACAACACACAGCACACGCAACACCACCGCACGCGAGTAGCGCAGGCAGCGCGCAACGAGGCAGCGACGAGGGTACGCGAGTGCTGGGCGAGAGAGGCGATGCACGCAAAGTTCTGGGCGAGAGGGGCGAAGCACACAAGTGATGGACGAGAGAGGGAGCACGCGAGTGCTGGGCGCACAAAGCAGCAACAACACGGGTGGGCGCTGCGGGGCTGCGGGGCGAGGCAAGGCAAGGCACTCGAGCAACGCTCGTGCCTTGGGCTGCAAGAAAGGGGTCGGTCGAAGGGGTGTGAGTGTGCCGCAAGGAGAGAGGAAAAGAGGAGAGAGAGAGAGATTTCTAAATTTTTGAGTTTGGGGGTTTTAGAGGAGGTCTATTTATAGGTTTTCTCTCCCTTGTGGGCTAGGTTAGGGTAATTTTGAGTTGGGCTCATTACCGGGCTCATTTAAGTTTACTCCTTGCAGGCTTTGTTGGGTTTGATTAAAACAAAACGACCGGGCTTTAAGTTTATTAAATTCGTTTTTGAAATACGACCCAACAATTCCCGATTAAATAAATTCATTGAATTTATTTAATACAAATACGATTTTCGAAATAATTAATATTTAAATTAATTAGAAATAAAAGCGCATTTAATTCTCATTAAATGAAATTAATTTATAAAAATACACGAAATGATTTATAATAATAATAAAATATATTTATAATTATAGAAAAATACGAGGTATTACAGTCTACCCTCCTTAGAAGAAGTTTCGTCCCGAAAGTTGGGCACAGAAATCACAACTTTAAAACTAGACTTGAGACTATTGTGAAACTTTAGTGCGTTTTCTTTGCAAAAAGTTTTAGTTGTTGTACTCTTTAAGTAATTCAACATTACAATAAACAGTGAATCTTCATTGGAAACAACGATTCAAGCATATCCTAAAGGATAAATTGGGGTGAATAAGGTAAAAAGCGTGAAATTCTACCGCACTCTACCCCCCTTAAAGAAAACGAGTTACGGCCCCGTAACTCAACTAACCTCGGGAAAAAGCTCAGGATATTTCTTTCTCATTTCCTCCTCCGCTTCCCAGGTAGCTTCCTCAGACTCTTGGTTAGACCACAACACTTTAACGATCTTAACATCCTTAGTTCGAGTGCTACGCACTTTGCTATCAAGTATCTTGACAGGTCTTTCCTCAAAGGTCAAACTTTGGTCTAACTCTATGGTCTCCGGTTGTAGTACATGAGACTTATCCGGGACATATATACTTCCTCAACTGGGATATATGAAACACATTAAGCACTCTATGCAAGTCCATGGGCAAGGCTATTCTATACGCTACCTTCCCTATCCATTCTAGGATCTCATATGGGCCTATATACTTTGGGCTAAGCTTTCCCTTCTTCCCAAATCTCATCACGCCTTTCATCGGTGAAACCTTTAACAACACTTTGTCACCTATTTTCAACTCTTCATCCCTACGCTTTAAATATGCGTAGCTCTTTTGGCGATCTTGCGCGGCTTGGATTTTGGATTGAATAGTCCTAACCTGATTCATAGTGTCCTCTATCAATTGGGGACCTAATACAACGGTTTCACTAATGTCACTCCAACATAGTGGACTTCTGCATTTTCGCCCATATAGGGCTTCGAATGGTGCCATTCCAATACTGGCATGATAGCTATTGTTGTATGAGAACTCAATTAGATCTAGGCTATCTTCCCATCCGCCTTGGAAATTAATCACACAAGCTCTTAGCATATCTTCTAAGGTTTGAATAGTTCTTTCGGTTTGTCCATCTATGGCTGGGTGGAACGCTGTACTCATTTTCAATGTTGTACCAAAGTTCTTCTGCACACTTTTCCAGAAATTCGAAAGGAACCTAGAATCTCTATCGGATACGATATCCTTAGGAACTCCATGTAATCTCACTACATGCTTGATGTAGGCTTTGGCAAGTTGTTCCATTTTCCAGGTTTCTTTCATTTGTATGAACACTGCCGACTTAGTCAACCTATCGACCACTACCCAAATGGTGTCATTTCCACTTTTCGACTTGGGTAAACAAGTGACAAAGTCCATTGAGATGCAGTCCCACTTCCAATTCTCATTAAATGAAATTAATTAATAAAATACACGAAATGCTTTATAATTATAATAAAATATATTTATAATTATAAAAAATACGAGGTATTACACTGGTGGAGGCGAAGAAGGGTGCTAATCATCGGTTGGCCGAGGATCTGTGCGGCATCCAATACGCTCTGGGCTATTGGTGCGAGCTCCCTACTCAAGTAAATGCGACGGTGACTCGTCCTCCTACTGGTTTTATTGCTGTGTACACCCATCATTTTGATTATGATCTTCGGTTCCCCTTGGATCCTTTCATCTCTCGGCTGCTGGTTGAGTACAACATTTCATTGGCTCAGCTGACGCCCAAGTCGATGCGGCATATCATTGGGTATCGTTGGGTGTGCGATTACCTCGGATATCCACCTTCTATTCGTGTTTTCAAAGAGATGCATGAGTTCCAGAGGAATTCGAATGCTGGGCACGGCTGGTGGACCATAACTAATAAGAGGGCTCGGGAGAACGAGGTCACTTATTTGACAACGTACCCCTATGTCTCTTCGGTCCATGAGTGGAAGGGGCAGTGGCTTCTGGTTCGGGTGCCTGTTGAACCCACTAGTACAAAAATACTTATTTGCGTCGGTATATTTGGGTCGCACATTGTAATGACTGACGCAAAAGCAACTAATTTGGGTAAAAATTATCATTTTCGTCGCTATTTAATTAACATGTGACGCAAATGTACCCATTGTAGGGCAATTTAGTCATCTGTGTCACACATTGCTTATTATGCGACGTAATTGACATGTCATTTGCGTCACAGGTCTATGGACGCGCGACGAAGTGATCCCTTTTTCTTTTTCTTTTTCTTTTGGTGTGATGCAGTCATGACCTAAACAGGCTAAACCCTTTTCCGCCTCCTCTCTACCACCCTTTCTCTCGCACATTCTTCTTTCACAGATCTTCATTGTTGAAACTCCGAAACCTCTGTCTCTCCTTAACAAAATCAGTATTGCGCTTGTCCTTCAAATCCTCCTCTCACCATACCATCCCAATCTCTCCATTTTCTTTGAAAACTCAAGTTATGCGAATTCGGTATTCAGAGGCAAAACCCTAGGTTTCAGCGGTGCGACGAAGAATAACACAATTTGGGGAGCTGATTCTATCTCCTCTTCCGCTCTTCCTTTCACTTGTTCAATTTTCGGATTTCTGGAGGTATTTCTTAATTTTGCCCGTCAAATTTCTTAAATTTCACTTTAATTTTTGTCCATAGTCGCAGAAATTTATGTAGGTTGGGTAAATAGAATGCTTAATTTGAGTGTTTATCTAATCGTAAGGATGTGACATAAGTAGATCTGGCTAACTCAAATTTGATGTTTGTGCCAGGCTAAAGTTCGACGATTCTAGGAAAAATCAAAGAAAAAAAACCTGCATCTAAGAACGTAGATGAGGATGATGCAGCAAAAGCGCAGCAAAGGCTTTCGAAGAAAAAACAACTTTGATGCAGAAGCAAAAATTTGGTCACTTAAGATCTGGCAACAATGAAATTTTGAAGCCTCCCAAGCAAATTCGTTGGTATTTCTCTAATCTCTCTTGTCATTTTATTTCTTTACATCATTTTAATTGAAGTATTATTTCCTTTGTATCACTAATTCATCAGATTATAGGTCTGAAATGGTCTCTGTTCTTGCTAAATACATTAGTTATTATTGATGAGAAAGTCATTTTCTGGCAAAAAAGGCCGAGGATGCGCACAATTTCAGAACCAACTTGTTAATAGGCCTTAATTTTTCAGGAAGAAACGAGTCCTGAACTAGATTAAATAAGTTTTTATGGTATGAATTGCGCTGACATGAAGTCCTGAACTTGATTAAATAACAAAAAAAAATCAGAATCCGAAACTGACTGGTTGTCTAAAAATGATGAAGTTGCATATCTAACATGTTTTCCTTTGTGCATTGGTTTTACTTTTTTTCTTTAATTTTTTTTACTATATATCATGTTGCTCTTTCATTGTATTGTTGTGACAGATAGGCGTTGCAGCTGTGGTTCATCTTTATGTGTTTCCAGCAGTATCTTACAAACGCGGAGAACGATGTGTTAGAGATGTTGCAGTTATGGATGACTATGCAGCCCTAGGTTACCCCTCCAGACCCAGAAGAGGTTAGGGATGGTGCCAAATAAACAAGGATGCGCCTAGCTCGGCATGATGACGATAGAGAAAAGCGTTTAAATTTTACTCAATCAGTTCGTGACGTGGTGGTTGGTAGTGAAGAAATTGTGAGTTTTTACAAAATTCTCCCGTTAATCAATACTTTTTTATATGATATCAATACTGATTGTAAACCTTAATTCTTGTTTGTATTTGGTAGATTGCGGATGACATGAGGTTCACAGTATCCCATGTGGTAGAGCCAGTTGAAAGGGGTTTTGCAAAAATAAATAGAACCTTCCACGAGATATCAGAAAATGTAAAGAAACTAGAGCTGAAGAGGAGCTCCAAGGATGATAGTCTGATCCCATTAAATTCGTGGAGAAAAGTTTTTGATGATGATTATCATCTTCCAGAAGGGAGTGTTAGTGACAGTGGTTTGGCTTGGGGATCGAGATCACACCATGTCAAATGTAGAAGCTCATCGTCCCAGTTAGGATAGCCTGCTTTCCACCAAGAAAGATGCTGATAGTTCACCTCACTTTTATACGAGTAGACGGTATAAAATCAGCATATCATCCCACTGGTGTGTTTAGTCACCTGTTTTGGTTCTGCTAAATTGTCATTTTGTTTTTCTAAATTTGATTGATATTTGCATTTGTTGAACTAACCTGGGAAATTTATTGTTACTTATAAATATTTGTCTGATTCTTCTGTTGTTTATTTTTTGGATGTCTGTAGAAATCATACCGCACTTGTGTATTCTTCAACTGAAGCTCCTGTGCTTTGCAAACTTCTCCAGCTTAATAAATCCGCTCAGGTGATATTTGCTAATACATATGGGTAGCTGATATAATATGTACACTTTGGAAAACTTGTAAGTATGTATAAGTTATTCTTCTGTTATTGTTGTCTTTGTCTGTAGGTTGCTGCTGAATTGCGGATACCTATCAAAAACACGCATGCATATGTTTTTTGCAGAACACGGGAATGCAGTGAGTCCTTAAAACAAAGTAGCTCACAATCTGCCTCACCTGAGGGTCCTCTACAGTTTCCAGGACTTACAGGGGAGAACTCAACAACTGGAGGTGATAGCATGATGATGATGAGAAATCCGATAGTACTTTAAGTTGATCATTACTATAAGCCTAATAAACTCGGACTCAGGTCGAAATTGAAAGAGGGAGGTTGAGAATCAAGGATTGCCTTTAAGGCTTCCTCCCTTGTGGCAGCTTTGCGAAGGGTTCGACGCTCACTGAGTGCGTTGACGTGACAATGCCTAAGGCATGTTGGTTGATCTATGGTGAATTTGCCTTTATTGGGTTGTAAACTGTTTTGACAGGTATATATTAATGTATTATAACATTTCCGGTATTGGGGAGGGTCAAATTACAAAGGAAATATTGCCAAAATTTTCACCTAGTTTACTTTTATTTTTATGCTTTGAATATACTAGTATTGTAAGCTGCTTATTTTATTTAATCTATGGATTAAATAAAATCAGCAGCTCATTTTTTTTAGAATATCCAAAAGTCATTTGCGTCGCAGATTAGCTAAAACTGCGACGCAAATGACTTTTTTTTAATATGATGAAAAGTCATTTGTGTCGCACTTTAGCTAATCTGCGACACAAATGACTTTTTTTTAACATATTAAAAAGTCATTTGTGTCCCAGATTAGTTAACCTGCGATGCAAATGACCTTTTTTTTAACATGCCGAAAAGTCATTTGCGTCGCAGTTTAGCTAAACTGCGACGCAAATGACTTTTCGACATTTTAAAAAAAGGGTCATTTGCGTCGCAGGTTAACTAATCTGCGACGCAAATGACTTATTTGCGTCGCCCAAATCTGCGACGCAAATGACTTTTTTCATTTGCGTCGCATCAATGTGCGACACAAATGGGCTTAAATGACCGACGCAAATGACTGTTTTTCCACTAGTGACCGAAGCATCCCAACTATTACAGGGCGCCGAAGTGGTTTGTTAAGGTTGACCAGGAGATGTCAAGGGTCGGCTCTATCAACCCTAAGAATTCGGACCATACTGACTTGCTAAAGTGGTTCCGACCTTCGGTAGAGCTTTGCGGGTTTTGCCTCTTAGAGAGGTATGGTCTTGTATTTGTTCAGGATCTTTATCTCCTTTGTACATTGTATATCGTCTAACTATCTGTCTTGTAGGTGGTCTGGCGCCCTTTTGATAATGCGCCTACACCTTCTTCAGCCATGCGGGCCTACTACTTGTCTGGACGGCGGGTGTTATTCCCGGGGGTTTATCGCCCCATGTGGTATCTGGGTGAGCGGGTGACTCCTCAGCATAGTGCAGGAGGCAGGTTCGTCCCTATGGGTCCTCCAGAGTCCATACTGGCAAAGATTGTCGAGGTTGGCTTTATGCGGAGGCTGTGGAGGCTGGGGGTGAGTCCATTTGTCTCCCATGGGAGAACTTTGTGGATAAGAGGAGCGTCTATGAAGACCTCTTGTCGAGACTTGCTCCACCTGTTTTCTTTGTGCTGCTGGTTAGTTTGTGGGTTTGAATCTTGTATTCTTGCATTCTTGTATTCTTATATTCTTGGATTTTGTATTCTTGTATTCTGGATCATTGTATGTGTGCTTGTAGGAGGAGGCGATTGACCCAGAAGATATTCCCTATGCTGACAGGGTTCTCCGTTATGTGGGCTCGGATAGAGAGCAGGTGGAGGTTACTGTTCCGGTGGCCTCTCCTCCACATCGGATGACGACTGATGCTCTTCTGGAGTATTATGCAGCTGTAAGCGCCTTTGTATTTTCTTGAAATTGGTTGTAGTTTTGTATCTGGAAATTGATCTTGAATCTTGTATGCAGGCGCCTCGGGCGAGAGTGCGTCACTGGATGACTATGATCGATTATTTAAAGAGGCATTGTGTCAATCTGACCAAGAAGCTTGCTGGTCGGGACAAAGAGGTGTGTTCATTGACTATGAGGTGTTTGTACTCTTGAAACTTGTATATGGATATCTGATGCTTGAATTTTGAATCTTGTATAGGAGCGTCGTCGAGGTCATAGGGATTCTGTGGACAGTGGTCCCCCCAGTGGGTACTTCGAGAGAGCAGAGCGGGCGGAGCTTAGATCAGGACCCGGTTCTTAGTGCTGGTGCTCGTCAAAGGAATTCGGATGTTGGTAGGGGAGATGTCCCCTATACTTATGCTCAGCCTAGAAGGCATTCGTACTCTTTTGGAGGTATGGGCAGCCAGATGCCTTTCATGCCTCCACCTGGTGTCCATTTAGGAGCGAGCAGTTCTCAGCCTTGGGGTGTAGAGTCTTGGGCTCAGTGGTATGATATGGAGCGGAGGCGCCAAACTTATTATTTTGAGATGCAGCGTCGGTTTGTGGCGACCCAACAATCTTAACAGTATCCTTTCTATTAGCAGGGAACTCAGCGGCCTTCCGGTACCCTTCGTATTTCGGAGCAGGAGCCAGTTACCCTTGGAGCTGGAGCAGTATGTGAGCCGGAACAGAAACAAGGAGCCAGTGATCGAGCCTATGATTGATGATCACTCGGACTGATCCTGCATAGTAGCGAGTTTTAGCTTTGCCTTGGTTGGGCTTTTGTATGTGGAACTTTGTATGGATATTTGTAGTTGAAGGAAATAATGCCCTTGGTCCAAGTATGTATTTAATGTTAAGTCTAAAAAATGCGGTTCAGTATTAATTAACAAGTTAATAATTCAGCGAGATCAAGTGAGCTGAATGCCTAGCTAGAGGCCGCTTCAGTTCAAGTGGAATTAATGATATTAATCCACAGCTTACTCTTGACTGAACCCGTAGGGTCACACAAATAGTACGTAAACGGATCAAGTATTTAATGGCATTAAATACTCCATCTATGGATATTCGGAATCGACGGATCTTGGTTTCAGTGGGAGCTGAGATCGTCACAAGCAAGAAATGAATACTCCGGAAACGATGATATTGCCGGAAACGGAAATATGGATCGTATCGGAAATATAAATATTATCCAAGTCGTAGATGTTGCCGGAAAAGGAAACATGGTACGTATCGGAAAATATTATTGGAAATGGAAATATTACCGGAATCGGAAATATTGCCGGAAACGGAAATATTGTCAGAATCGGAAATATTATCGTAATCGGAAAATAATTCCGGAAACGGAAATATTAAATATTTGTTCGAAACGGAAATTAATTCCGGAATCGGAAATATTAAATATTGTTCGTATCAGGAAAAAGAATTCCGGAACCGGGAATTTAATCGGAAGCGCATCGTACGAATTAGCATCGGACGAGGCTTGCTAAACGAAGGCCCAGCACGAAGCCAGGCCCGCGCCCAGCAAAAGTTTATAAATTTAAGATGTTAAATTGAATATTTGCGATTCTTGTTGATAAATCTTGAATCTTTGATTGACCTACTGTATATGTTTAACAAGTTTGAATACCTAGCCTTGTTAATTATACAACCTAATTTGTAATTATGATTAATTTGTTGAAATTCGAATAATTTAGAATTAATTTGATTTTCATAATTAATCAATAATTTAATTAGGTACCAATGATTAAAAACCACCATAAAAATTGTTAATTTGTGTTAAATTTTAAATTTTTATGACCTAGATTTGAATCCATGTTAATCGGAAATTAATTGATTAATAAATTTTCAATTTTTCACCCTAAAATTATGAAATTAATATGATTTATTAATTTGTCATTAATTTTGGAAATAAAAGTTTTAATTTTTATGCAATTCGCTCATAAAACTTGCACGCACAAAGCAATGGACGCTACGTGTTACCCTTAAGGGGTGTTGTATAGTGCGGGCATGCGACGACGAGCATGGGAGCTCGTCGCCCATGCGGTACGATGCAACGAGCAAGGGACATGGCACACGAGCACAAGGCAGCACGCTGCCCTGTGTCGAGTGCTGTGCGCATGTGGGCGAGTGGGCAAGGGCGAAGGGCAAGGCGCAGGCCAGTGGCAGACGCGTGTGGGCAGCAAGCGTGCTGCGCCATAGCGCGCGCTGCCACGCCCAGCAAGCAAGCAAACGCAAGGCGACGAGCAAGCGGGCGCGCGCAGCGTGGCCTGCAGTGCTGCGTTGCGTGTGGCCTGCAGGCGCGACGAGCGAGCAAGCGCGCGCGTAGTGTGGCCTGCAGTGCTGCGTTGCGTGTGGTTGCTTGCGTGTTGCTGTACGAACAATCAAGGGGAGCTAAGCCTCGTGCACTCGATGGGGCTTGGGGCTAAAGCCCAAGTGCCTCGTCGTGTCTCGATTGAGTCGTTTCAAATTTAATTTTGAATTTTTAGTTCGGAAAATTTTTTAATTAATTTTAAAATTAATAATTTAAATTGTTTTCTCGGATTTTAATTTTGAATATTATAATTATTACAAATTTTATTTATACTAATTATTTTACTAAAATTAAACCTTGAATTAATTTAAATTCGTTTAATTCAACTGAAATAAATTAAATTAATGGATTCGATTGTAAATTTTATATGAGCTTTAAATTTTAATTAAATTTGTATGTTTCCGGTTAGACTAGAAATACATTTTTATGTTTAAAATTAGTAAAGCATATGAATTTATTGGTTTAAGTTGGAGCATTTTTAGTCATAAACTCTTGATTAGGTCTACAAATCCTTTAAGGTTAAACAACTTGATTATAATTAATAAGGACTGAATAATTGGTAGATTATTGGTGCCCTTGATTAATTGCTGCAAATATTTATGTGATGCACTAACCAGCTATGTGGGCCATTCATGATAATGAATGGATGAATGGTATATATTGTATATGTACTGTTTTGCAGGTTATGGAGTGACTAGTATGGCCCAAATAGGATAGAAAATATGGTCTGCGTACCATTAATTTGAATGTAATTGGTCTAATGCACCAAATTTGTTTTTCAATTTAAATATGGTCTGCGTACCATCAAATAGTTGTAATTAGTTTAATTATAGCTTATCCTATTTGAAGAAAATGGCACCTCCCACGGTGAAATTCAAGACGGAGTTTTCAATCCATTTTCATGACGGACTTTGAAGTTGAAGCTTCAAGATGAAGTCGGGCCATACTAGATCACATTTATCTTATGCATGCTTTAAGTTATTTATTGCTTTAAATATGTCTTAATTATGCATGAGATTGTGGCTTGATTATGTTGCATGATTAAGGATTTTAGTTCACTTAAAATCTAACCAACATAGTAAGAGCCTTAAGTTCCAAACTTAAAAATTGAGTTAAAAGGTGCCATGCCAAAATAAACACTTACTTGGATATCCTTTACATCAATCTAGTAATAGTTTTCGCTCAGCGAGGTGTTACTTATTGGTCCTAAAGGGGTAAGGTACACAAATAATTGTGAGTACATGTTAGTTTTGGTGAAACTCAACGATATAAGTAAGGAGTCCTTTTATGTCGTGGAAAAATCAATAGGTTTACCTAATAAGTTCTTAGACGTACCTATTAACCAAGAGTAGTTTCTATACTATTAGCAAAAGGCTTTTGCTTACCTAATTTTTTTTAGAATTGAGTCTAAATACATAATGTGCTTAATTCTTCAATGGTTTTTAGGGTCTTGGAATCATTTTATTCACACCTGCCGGAGCACATAACTTGAATAAAATGCTTAATGAACATTGAATTATGCATGTATGCTAGAATTTAAGTTTATTAAGAGAAACTGTGAATGGTTATTTATTTGTTTATTCTTTTCAATTGTAGTTTTAACTATGGCATACAACAATTCATTCAACATTCGGTCAATTCTCAAAAAGGAGAAGTTGAACGGGAAAAACTTCCTTGACTGGCAAAGGAACTTGCAAATAGTTATTATGCAGGAAGAAAAGGAGTATGTCCTGGAAGAGGCGATGCCCGAAGCCGCAGGCGACGGGGTCACTCAGGCAGCCCTCAATCGTTGGATTGATGCCAACAAAGATGTGAAATGTCTAATGCTCGCAACCATGAGTGCAGATCTGCAGAAAACGTTAATCAACTCAGATGCTTTCACGATCATCAGTGAGTTAAAGAACATGTTCCAAGATCTGGCTCGAGTCGAAAGATTCGAGACTCATAGGCAAATTCTTGAGACCAAGCTTAAGAAAGGCGAGCCCGTAAGTCCACATGTTCTCAAAATGATTGGACTCATTGAGAATATGAGTCGGCTGGATCAGCAATTCTCTCAAGAAATGGCTGTAGACACCATCCTCCATTCTCTTCATAACGGGTATGATCAGTTCAAACTGAACTACAGTATGAATAGTCTGGACAAAACACTCACTGAGCTTCACGGTATGCTGAAGACCGCTGAAAAGACGCTCAAAAGTGATAAGCAAGATGTGCTTATGGTGCGTGGGGGCAAGTTCAAGAAATCTGGAAAGAAGAGGAATGCTAAGAAAGGTGGTAAGAAAGCCAGCCCAACTAAGCAAACTGGCGCCAAGTCTGAAAAGAGGAAGGTCAGTCAACCCACTTCTGAATCCGAATGCTTCTACTGCAAGAAGAAGGGGCATTGGAAGAGAGATTGCTTGAAGCTAAAGGAAGATCAGAAGAACGGAACAGTCGTTCCATCTTCAGGTATTTTCGTTATAGACTGTATATTTTCTAGTTCAACTTCTTGGGTATTAGATACAGGTTGTGGCTCACACTTATGTTCCAATCCAGAGGGACTAAGAAGAAGTAGAAAGTTAAGCAAGGGTGAAGTCGACCTATGAGTGGGAAATGGAGCACGGATTGCTGCATTAGTTGTAGGAACTTATTATTTGTCGTTGCCCTCTGGGCTAGTTTTGGAACTGGAAGAGTGTTTCCATGTTCCAAGTCTTACTAAAAACATCATTTCTGTTTCTTGCTTAGATGCCAAGGGATTTTCATTTTCAATAAAAGACAATAGTTGCTCGTTTTATTTTAAAGAGATGTTTTATGGATCTGCTAGATTAGTTAATGGACTTTATTTATTAGATCACGACAAAAAAGTTTTTAACATAAATACCAAAAAGGCCAAAAAGGATGATTCAGATCTCACCTATCCGTGGCATTGTCGATTAGGCCATATTAACCTGAAACGCAAAGAAAGACTTCAAAAGGAAGGAATTCTAGAACCATTTGACTTAGAGGATTATGGTAAGTGCGAATCATGTTTACTTGGAAAAATGACAAAGCAACCTTTCTCTAAAGTTGGAGAAAGAGCAAATGAACTATTGGGTTTAATCCATACAGAGGTATGTGGACCAATGAGTACAAATGCTAGAGGTGGTTTCAGCTAATTTATCACTTTCACTGATGACTTCAGTAGATATGGTTATGTCTACCTAATGAAGCATAAGTCTGAATCCTTTGAAAAATTCAAGGAATTTCAGAGTGAAGTAGAGAATCAATTAGGCAAGAAGATTAAAGCACTACGGTCTGATAGAGGCGGTGAATATCTGAGCTATGAATTTGATGACCATCTGAAAGAATGTGGAATTCTATCAGAATTGACTCCTCCTGGAACACCACAATGGAACGGTGTGTCGGAACGGAGGAATAGAACCTTGCTAGCCATGGTTAGGTCAATGATGGGTCAGGCCGAACTTCCCATAGAATATTGGGGACATGCACTAAATACAGCTGCACTCACTATAAATAGAGCTCCGTCTAAAGCTGTTGAAAAGACTCCATATGAGTTATGGTTTGGAAAGCCTCCAAATGTGTCTTTTCTTAAGATTTGGGGATGTGAAGTATACGTCAAACGATTAATTTCAGACAAACTTCATCCAAAATCTGACAAATGTATCCTTGTGGGCTATCCAAAGGAAACAAAGGGGTATTACTTCTACAATACATCTGAGAACAAGGTTTTTGTTACTCGAGATGGTATCTTTTTGGAAAAGAATCACATTTCCAAAATGACAAGTGGGAGAAACGTAGACCTCGAAGAAATTCGAGTCGAACAACAAACTCTAGAAAATGCTCAAGATGACATTCAAGATGAAACTCATAGATCTTTAGAAGTACCTTGTGAGAATCATGGTCAATCTAGAGATGTAACCCCGCGTAGATCGCAGAGATATAGATCTCAACCGGAAAGGTACTTAGGTATTTTGACGAACGAGAGCTATGACGTTCTATTACTTGAAAGTGATGAACCTGCGACTTACAAACAAACTATGACGAGCCCTAGCTCCAAGCAATGGCAAGAAGCCATGCAATCTGAATTAGACTCCATGTCAGAAAACCAAGTATGGGATTTGGTCGATTTTCCAGATGGCTACCAAGCCATAGGAAGCAAATGGGTTTTCAAACTGAAAAAAGACAAGGATGGGAAACTTGAAATTTTCAAAGCTAGATTGGTTGCAAAAGGTTACAGGCAAGTCCACGGTGTGGATTACGATGAAACCTTTTCACCAGTTGCAATGCTAAAGTCTATTCGGATAATGTTAGCAATCGCTGCATATTACGATTTCGAAATATGGCAGATGGATGTCAAAACTGCTTTCTTAAACGGCGTTTTAACAGAAACTGTGTTTATGACACAGCCTGAGGGTTTTGAGGATCCAAAGAATGCTAAAAATGTATGCAAGCTAAAGAAATCAATCTACGGATTGAAGCAGGCATCCAGGAGCTGGAATATACGTTTTGATGAAGCAGTCAATGACTTTGGTTTCATCAAGAACGCAGACGAATCTTGTGTATACAAGAAGGTCAGTGGGAGCAAAATTGCTTTTCTAGTATTATATGTCGACGACATATTACTTATCGGAAATGACATTCCTATGTTGAACTCTGTCAAGATTTGGCTTGGGAAATGTTTTTCGATGAAGGATCTAGGAGAAGCACAGTACATATTGGGGATCAAGATTTATAGAGATAGATCTAAAAGGATGATTGGACTTAGTCAAAGCACTTATATCAATAAGGTGCTTGAAAGGTTCAAGATGGAAGACTCCAAGCGAGGCTACCTACCCATGTCTCATGGAATGACTCTAAGCAAGACTCAGTGCCCAAAAACACTTGATGAGCGTAGACGAATGAATGGGATTCCATATGCATGATTGATTGATTCAATAATGTATGCTATGATATGTACACGCCCGGATGTTGTGTACGCACTCAGTGCTACGAGCAGATACCAGTCAGACCCAGGAGAGGCACATTGGACTGCTGCCAAGAACATTCTGAAGTACCTGAAAAGGCACAAAGATGACTTCCTGGTCTATGGTGGAGATGATGAATTAATTGTTAAAGGCTATACGGACGCAAGTTTCCAAACCGACAAAGATGATTTCAGATCACAGTCTGAGTTTGTCTTCTGCCTCAACGAAGGTGCAGTAAGCTGGAAAAGTGCTAAGCAAAGCACTATTGCGGATTCTACAACTGAAGCGGAGTACATTGCTGCACATGAAGCAGCAAAGGAAGCTATATGGCTAAGGAAGTTCATAGGTGAACTTGTTGTAGTCCCCTCCATTAAAGGACCAATAGCCCTATATTGTGATAATAACGGAGCTATTGCACAGGCAAAGGAGCCTAGACACCAACAAAGAGTCAAGCATGTACTCCGTAGATTTCACCTTCTACGAGAGTTCGTTGAAAGAAAAGAAGTCGAGATAAGCAAGATTGGAACTGATGACAACATATCAGATCCATTGACTAAACCTCTGCCGCAGGCGAAGCACAACTCGCACACTGCAGCTATGGGAATCAAGCATATCGGAGAATGGCTATGATGTCCTTGTTTAATGTTTAAAAGTTTTAGAGTTTAATTCTTTGTAAAACATTATTGGTTAATCATTCACAATAAATGAATAGAATTCATTTTTCCATTTAATTTGTGGTTTATTAAATGATGAGTCCCTTCAATTTGACGAAATATTCAAGATAGACTGTCAGGACCAGTCCTGTGACTAAGAAATGTCTATCAAGTGAACTTGAATGTCAAAAGTTGAAAATGGTCCCTGGTCGGAGTTTTCTATAAAATTGGACGCATAGAAAACGTTAGACGAATAGAATGCAAGATGACTAGTAGTTCTGTTTCTTGAACTATGTGGACATGGCAATGTCATAATCATTTGCATAGATACTTACTTTGGGAAGACTAGTATCGGACAGACCTATGAAACTTTACTGTAAGAGATGAAAATCTGTCATAAGTAAATTTCATTAAAATTATTAGACACTAAATCCTCAATACCTGAGTGATTTGAGATTACTTGTTTGAGAACTGGTTACTTTGACTTTGACCAACCGTCGCACCGTAAAAGGAGGCTATAAAGGCAACGCTCAGGTAATCACCTACCAAACAAAGTCTAATCTCAAGATCACAAGATTGGGATTGTCCTCCCATAAATCGGGATGAGATGCTTAAAATTTGTACAAGGCCACTCAGAGAGCTAGAAACTGTAAAATGCATGGTCGTGCTCGGATGAATCATAGGCTATGATTATCTGTTTATTTGATCAGTTGAACTCTGAAACCGAGAAACACCTCTGGACATAATAATGATGACAACTCTTACCTTATGTTCAAGAGCAAGCATCGAGCGACGAAGGAATTAGGAAATGCACACTTGTCCCTAAGGACAAGTGGGAGATTGAAGGAAATAATGCCCTTGGTCCAAGTATGCATTTAATGTTAAGTCTAATAAATGCGGTTCAGTATTAATTAACAAGTTAATAATTCAGTGAGATCAAGTGAGCTGAATGCCTAGCTAGAGGCCGCTTCAGTTCAAGTGGAATTAATGATATTAATCCACAACTTACTCTTGACTGAAACCGTAGGGTCACACAAATAGTACGTAAACGGATCAAGTATTTAATGGCATTAAATACTCCATCTATGGATATTCGGAATCGACGGACCTTGGTTTCAGTGGGAGCTGAGATTGTCACAAGCAAGAAATGAATACTCCGGAAACGATGATATTGCCGAAAACGGAAATATGGATCGTATCGGAAATATAAATATTATCCAAGTCGTAGATGTTGCCGGAAACGGAAACATGGTACGTATCGGAAAATATTATTGGAAATGGAAATATTACCGGAATCGGAAATATTGCCGGAAACGGAAATATTGTCAGAATCGGAAATATTATCGGAATCGGAAAATAATTCCGGAAACGGAAATATTAAATATTTTTTCGAAACGGAAATTAATTCCGGAATCGGAAATATTAATTATTATTTGTATCGGAAATGAATTCCGGAACCGGGAATTTAATCGGAAGCGCATCGTACGAATTAGCATCGGACGAGGCTTGCTAGACGAAGGCCCAGCACGAAGCCAGGCCCGCGCCCAGCAAGCCAAGCGCCCAACACGAAGGCCACAGCCTCGCCAGGCCCAGCGCAAGGCTAGGCCCAGCAAGGCTGTAGGCGCGCGCGGAGCAGGTGCTCGTGGGCTGCGAGCAGCGACTGCTCGTGTGGGCCGCAAGGCCTGCGCGGGTGGTGCGATGCTCGTAGTCGTGCAACACTCGTGTTTGTAACGAATCCTAATCCTATTGGAATTCGTGCATTGATTAAATCCTAATTCTAAAAGATTAAGTTTATTATTTAAAGTTCTAATGATTCTAATTAATAAATCCATATCCTAGTAGGATTACAAATCCTTTTCCATATCTCTATAAATAGGTTCCTAGGGTCACAATTTGTAGACACAATTGAAGTATTCTAAAGGTAAGATTTTGAAGCAAAAATCAGCCAAACACTTGCAACCTATTAGCCGAAAATCCTAGTAACCTTAAGGGCGATTCTAGTTGGTCAAGCTTAAGGCGGATCCGGACGTGCTGTGGACTATCTACGGAGGGACGAAACTTGGAGTCCTAAAGACTTGTTCTTGTTCGGTTCGGGCCTAGCTAGGGAGGGCACGCAACAAAGTGTATGCATCTGAATTATGCTAAATGATTATGTGTGAATAATATGTTTCCTGGCTTTATGGTTTTTCCGCATGATTTATGTTTATTCATATGTATCATAACCTAACAGTAGTTGCATTTGTATGATTTGAATATTTGAATCTTGGATTTTGTATTTTGAACTTGTATGATTTGAATTTTGCTATGTGTGTTTTTTGCAAGGTTTTGGATTGAATTTTGTATGCATTGTGTGTGAATTGAAATTTGTGGCTATATGTATGCATGTAAAATGAAAAAAATTGCCATTTTTTCTGGTGTACATACCCACTATAAGCCCCCACTTTGACTAAGGTTTTTTGGTTAGAAAAAGCGCAAGTCAAAGTATATTCAACTTTTGCTGGAAAAATAAATTGCCCATTTTTTCGGGTGCACATACCCTCTATAGGGCCACTTTGACTGTGGTTTTTTGGTTTGAAAACGCGCAAGTCAAAGTATATTCAACTTTTTCTTATGCATATGCTGACTCGACTTCCTTGATATTCCGGGCTCTGACCCTCTTGTTGAAATGTCTGGCCACTCGGTGCTGATAGACTTGTACATGGTGAGCGGCTTGAAGCTGTCGCTCATCGAGCATGACTAGCTCGTCGTATCTTGATTGTACCCATGCAGCTTCCGGGATTTTTCTTTCGAGGACTATCCTTAGAGAAGGCAGTTCTAGCTCAATAGGTTGTACCTCTTCCATTCCATAGACCAATGAAAATGGAAGTGCGTCAGTTGAAGTGCGAATTGAAGTTCGATACCCCCAAAATGCAAAGTGCAGCTTCTGGGGCCATCATTTGTAATTTGTTGTCATCTTCATGATAATGGTTTTGACATTCATGCTGGCTGCTTCGACTGCCCCATTGGTCTACGGGCGATAAGGCGAAGAGCGGTGATGTTGAATTTTGTACTTGGTGAATAGGTCTTCACATTCGCCTTGGAAATGGGTTCCTTGATCTCTGATGAACTTGTGAGGAACACCGTATCTGCATATGATGTTTTCTTGAATGAACTTGACACTTGCTTGGAACCCAATAATTTCAAAAGATTCGGATACTTGGATCTCGAATAAACCCAGCTTCTAGCTGCTTAGATACCTCTTCTTGAATTTTGAGGGAAACATCCGGTTTCATGCGACGAATTTTCTGTTTGATGGGCTTTGAACCTGGAATGAGGGGAATTGTATGTTGACCGATGCTTGGATCACCCCTGGCATATCATGATAGGACCATGCGAAGACGTCTATATACTCTGAAAGTAGCTTGATAAGATCATCCCGCTCTGCTTGAGATAGAGTAAAACCAATCTGAACTAGTTTTGGATCATTGCTGTTAGAAAGGTTAACTTTTTCTGTTTCCTCAATTATGGGCGTCCTGTTTTCATGATTTTCGATAGCATTTAAAATTTCAAGTTCAGTTTCTTGAGGAGCAAAGTTGTTTGGATTTGGAATGTGTTTTGAATTTGGACTTGAAGAGTAGGAGGAAATTGAAGTATTATTGAAATTAGCAATCATTACATCAACAACTTTAACTTGAAGTTCAGCCTCTAAGGGCTCTTGATAGATGAACGACTCTAGCTCTAGACTCTTAGACTCATCACTAGACTCGGATCCAGACTCATCCTCAGACTCGGACTCGTTCATCATAGATCCTTCGCCCACAGTAATTTTGAACATCTTGCCATTTGGAGCAGTAATCTTGAGAGATTTCCTCAACCTCAACAGGGCCTACAACATTGAACAGTTCCTTGATTGTCTTCGAGTGCCCTTATGTGAGCCTCAACTTCCTCAACACGGTCATAGAGCTCAGCTACAACCGCTGCCAATGAAGTCATCTTGAATTGTATTTTGAGAGAATGAGTCCGAGCACCTATTTGACACATGACTTGAATTTAGAACTTGAACTTCCCGACACATGGTATGATATACATGCAATGAATGAGACCTAGACATGACTCTAAGTGCCACTCCGAAGATTCGGGATTTTTTATTCTGTATTTGTATTTGGGGTTTGCAACCCATAGGAAATATTTCAGAGGGATTTCAACCTATTAGGATTTGTATAAGAATTTGTACTTGTATCGGGATTTACAAGGAGGAAGCCTCCACAAAATAGTACAAGGAGGAAGCCTCCACAAAATAATTTTGAAAAGAGCTTCATTCTTTTGTGGAGGCTTCCTCCTTGTACTATTTCGAGGGATTTGCAACCTAGCATTTGAACTTGGAATATCGGAAGGGAATTTTGACCCAATTGGATTTTGTATCTTTGTTCCGGGATTTGCAACCCGTTGGAACTATTTCAAAGGAATTTCAACCCAAAATTGAATTTGGAATATCTTAGGGGAATTTCAACCCGAGATCGAATTTGGAAATTGAATTTATATTATTCTAGGGGACTTTCAACCCATTGGAAAGGGAAATTGAATTTGTATTATTTCAAGGGATTTTCAACCCGGTATAGAATGTGGAAATTGAATTTGTATTATTTTAGGGGACTTTCAACCCATTGGAATTTGTACGGGGCTTGGATTATTTCAAGGGATTTTCAACCCGTGAGAAATGAAATTGGATCTTGAATTATTTCAAGGGAATTTCAACCCGTTTGGAATGAATTTGGATCTTGTATTATTTCAAGGGAATTTCAACCCGATCGAAAAATGTTGGACTTTGTATTATTTCTAGGGATTTTCATACCATGATGGCATTTGGAAATATTTTAGGGGGATTTCAACCCATTGGAATTTGTATTATTTCTAGGGATTTTCAACCAATAATGGCATTTGGAAATATTTTAGGGGGATTTCAACCCATTGGATTTTGTATTATTTCAAGGGATTTTCAACCCATGATGGGATTTCGAAATATTTTAGGGGTATTTAAACCCATTGCATTTTGTATTATTTCTAGGGATTTTCAACCCATAGTTAGAACTTGGAGTGTTTCAAGGGAGTTTCAACCCAACATAATTTAGAAATTGAATTTGTATTATTTCAAGGGACTTTCAACCCGTTGGAAATGTTTTTGAATTTTGTATTTGGGAGAAATGATAGACACGAATATTTTAAAAGCGAATTTGAAACTTGAGTTGGAATTTGAATTCAGAATTTGAAAAGAGTAGTTTTTTTTATAGAAGGTGAGGCTTTAAATTTGGAATTTTGAATATTCGGACTTGAAAACCCGACATTACGCCGTCGTAGGTTTTAGGAATTTGAAATTGGACTTGAAACTTTGAGGCCTTGAACATAGAGTTTTGTGATTTGAAAGATCGAATTGAAAATCCAGCATTACACCGCCATGGACTTCGAAATTTGAACTTGAGGTTTTGAATACAGGACTTGGACTTGAAAGTTTGAATTCAAAATCTGGCATTACGCCATCATGGATTTGGAAATTCGAACTTGAGGTTTTGAATATAGGACTTGGACTTGAAAGTTTGAATTGAAAATCCCGTATTATATCGCCTTCATGGATTTGTAAATTTGAGGTTTTGAACGTAGGACTTGAACTTGAAAGTTTGAATTGAAACTCCGACATTATATCGCCGTTGGATTGTATTTTGAATTTGGGATTGGAAATTGGGCATGAAAATCCGGCATTATGACGCCGTTGGATTGGGTTAGAATTTGGAATTTGGACTTGAAAATCCGGCATTATAACGCCGTTGGATTGGGTTCGAATTTAAAATTTGGAATTTGGCATTTGAGCCTGAGGCGTGTTTAGGGGTTTTGAATCAAATGGAGTTGCACTCCTAAAAGACCCTAAATTGGCGATTTTAGATCCATGAGGTTTGAATGATGCTCCTAGGGGTTAGGTTTCCTAGTTGGAGGCTAATGGTTTTGGCAAACCTAGAACTTGAGGTTAGTCATTCACGCGTGCAAAGACGCCCACACAATGCACAATAGCATGTTGTCACAGTAGCAAGAATATGAATGCGACATGCGAAGTGCTCAAGGTCGGTCTAAGTTTTGTATGATGCAAGTGGTCGGCTTTGGGTGTCGAAAGGGTGCTTGACTAAGTGGCGGACCCGGCAACAACTGTTTCACCTCCTCAAGGGGGAGGTGTTGGTTGGAGGACGACCTCCATACTTGAAGTCGGGAACGTTAAGCAAATGTCAAGTTTCGGTAGGCGCGTTGCTTAGACTTTGAACTTTGATTTTGTATTTGATTTTAGGGAAATGTATTTTGTAGAATTTTATGAGTTTGGGAGAAATTGTGCAGCGTTTCAGCACTTCTTACTCTGATTTCCTCCTCCTCAATTCGTAAAAAATGAGTACTTATAGAAAAAATGATGGATACTGCCAGCGAGGGCTGCGACCAGGATGCTCGGTTTTGTGGGTCGGCGCCCGTATTTGGATTGCTTAATTGGCATTTTGATTGAAAACATGCATTGGAGACTGATCGTCACATCCATTTCGAGAGATTGGATTTTGAAATTGTATTTGGAATTGAATTTTGTACTAAATCCCGGAATGGGAACGGACTTGGGAATTGGATTCTGGATTTTTGGACTTGAAATAATTTCATTGAATTTTAGCAATTAGGGCTTCCACTCGGAGTTGCACCAACTTGCTAGATCGGTTAAGATCGTCATCGGCCCTAAGGGGAGACACAAATTAGGTGTCTACACATATCCAAACTAACGTTGAACAAGCCTATACTTAAAGACGAAAGATTAGTCGTAATTCAAATTTTCGGATAGTGTTTAGGTTAGGTGGAAAGATTAGCTCTTAAGTGTTAACTCCTAATCTAAGAGTGATTAATTAGTGAAAGATTAGCTCTTAAACTAAGTTAATCAAGGGTGAATACTTGAAGTTTTATCATCCAAGTATTTGCTTCTTTTTTTTTTTTTTTTCTTTGAGGGAACCTCCCAAGTAATTCATTTCAAAGCTTAAAATTTTGGGTTTTAAGCGAGTATAAAAATGCTCGGTTTTTCTTTTTGTATTTAACAAACTTCAAATTTGCCTTTCATTCAACACCAAGCTTACATATTTGTAGTGACATCCTAAGGGACCTAAACACATCAAACAAAAGCTTACACATGAAGAAAACCAAGGAATCAATCAAAATACAAATATCTTCCTAAAACCGACTGAATCTGGACACGAATGCAAGCAACAAGTGCTACCATTATGCAGAACTTCTCTTCTTCGTGAGAGTTTCTCAATCTTCATCTATCATGATCCAATAAATTGACAAAGAACAAAGGAAGTCAAGTTCACCTTCATCACCCCAAGGCACCCTATACATTCGATGTGACAAAATCATCGATATACTCTGATCTTCATACACGGATTTTATATAATCAACTTAATATTATTGTGGCAAGGTTGAAGACTTGAAATACAAACTAATTATGACATAAGAGTAGAAAGCATCACCAGCTTCATTCGGAGTCCCCAATTCTCCCCATCCTCAAATAAATGGGAAACTTTACAACCTTGTCACTTTTCCCGTCATTCATCCATGCATACTTGAATCGCTCCACCGCCTCATCTGTCAACATCTCTACCCCTTTCTCCTTAGCAGCATTGTAAGCTGACCACGACCTTATATAAGCAAAATATTCCTCCAAACTCATCACCTTCTCAGCCTTGAACTCAAACGGGCCAGTATCTTTCAACCCATCAACAGGCTCAAATGGGAAGTGAATACTCTGGTACTTGTCATCCACAACCTTTGTTGTCTCTTCCCAACCCGGACCTGAAAAACTCTTGTAGAACGGCCAAAAGACTGCATCCACCTCGTCATTCACCTGAGGGGTGGTGTAGCACCAGGCTGCAATGATCCCATTTGGCTTCTTCAGGCCCCATCTCACTACCTCGTAGAACTTGGGCAGGTCAAACCAGTGCATTGCTTGGGCTATGGTTATTAAATCGATGCTGGATTCTGGTGCTATCTTTTGCTCAACATCACTCACAGATAGAATTCGAGGAGTCTCAATGTACTTGACATTAGGGAGTTTTGGTGCACACTCTAATTGCATCGCGCTAACATCTGTACCCACCACATTCTTGTACAACCCAGCTAGCTAAAAAATGAAAATGGTCAAGAGTTATAAGAACTAGTACCAATATTTCACTTCAACAGTTCAACTTTAGTTAATGAGAAACTGGCCAAAGCGCTTATAGAATTCACTCATTTTTTGCTCATTCATGCATTTGGAGCTCCCTAAACGAGCAAATTAACAAAAAACAGTCTTCGTTGTATATACTACATATAATACAAGTTGGTAAGCCCGTATATATATCGCAATTTTGATTTGCAAAAAGTTTTTGATTTTGAAACTAAAGGTATAATCCATATTCTAAATCAGTGATTGTTTGAATCTAATTTAGGAACTATGTCAAAACACAACTTATCGAACAAATATTAAAAATCAATTGAAGGAAATGATCCTAAAATCAACTGAGCATACCAAAATCTGTTTGAAAACAATCACATAATCAATCCACAACAACTGAAATAGTAATTAATTGATTAACGCGGTGCGGATGTCATCCATAAAGACTCGGGGGTAGATCCCCTTTGACCTAAAATGGAATCTCGTCTACAAATACGCCGTATCCCGTTATAGATTTTGAAGAAGATTGATAAAGCAAAATCGAAAAAAAAATTAAAAAAAAGGAGGAAAAGAGGAAGAACATACAGAAGGAATGGCCTGGCCAGTGCCGGTGCCGACATCCCAAGCAAAAAGATGGGAAGGAGTGTGAGAGGCGATGAATTGGAAGAGTTGAGGTGGGTATGACGGTCTCCCACCTGAGTATTGCCGAGCGTTGTAGCTTGGCTTTGGTAATTCCCCTGCCCCCGCCATTTCCTCTTTCTCGGATTGATGGCTGCTAACTTAGGCAAAAATGAACTTGGTTACTAGGCTCCGTATGATAAACTCATTTCAGTTAACTTAAACAAAATACTTTTGTATGCTCTCGATATACAGTATTTTAATGTACACTAGTATTGAAGTCCGTGCGATGCACGGATTTGTCAATTAATTTTCGTACATTTTTGTCTTATTATATCATCGTAGATAAATAGGTGTTTTATAAATTTATACCTACAGTAGAAAGTTAAAATAGGTCCATTTTCAAGTTGGAGTATAAATATATTCTTAATTTAAAATATTTATGCGTACTAATAGGAAAACCGAGTTATGAAGTGGTTAGTTTAATAATGGTAAAACCCGAGTTAGTTATTCATGTGATCTCAACAAAATCGTTACATATACTTTGTATAAGTTTAGACTCCTTTTTTCTTATTTTTTCGCCTCATATTCTATTTATTCTATTCATTACAACTAAAACAATTTCTTTGGTTTGGTTCCTAATTTTCTCTGAGTGTTAGCAATTTCTTCACTATTTTTTTAGGGTTCCTAATATCTCTGATTTGGTTCCTATTTTTCTCTGAATGTTTGCAATACGTCTATCAATTAGTGTCGCCTCCATTTGCTTTTTTAGTAGGTATTAACCTATATTTTAGTGTAAAGATTGCATCTTGGCTGGTAAATATTAAGAATGTGTTTGTTTTGTCCTTGGTAGGCTTGGGAGGAACAAACCGACCATTTTAATTAATCTCTCCCATTTACTATTTACATCAACTTTTTTATATTTATTTTTGATAATTATTGTCTATATAAACTATATTAATGCGTATGTTATCATGGTTTTAAAACAATTAATGTATACTTGACGTAAAGTTATCCGAAAATATGTATTATTTGAAATTTAGTTTAAGCATTGGTTACCCGAAAATTTCAAGGGCTTATAATTTAAATCAGGTGGTTGATTGGATCATCCGAAAAATTTCAAGGTTTCAATTTGTTAAGTTCATTTTAAACCAAGTTCCTTAAAGGATTTGGAAGATTAGTGTTTCATTTTCCATCCGAGCTTTATTGATTTTATTTATAAAATTTGGTAATAGAGTAGTCTTTATTTCCAACGTTTTTTCCCTTTATCAATCTCATTGAGTATTTATCTTAATTATGACTCAATATTAATTATTATTGTACGATTTTCATATCATGTCTCATATTTCGATATTCAACCTATCGCCCAAATAAAATTAAAAAACAGGGGGAAAAAATGTAACCGGCCCTATTGTGCATTGATGCGTAACTCTGTATTCTTGTTTTTCCGCCTAAAACCTACCACTACAAACAAATCCCAAATGTTTGGATATAAATCTACATAGTTATCTACTTCGAAATGATACCCGTTGAAGCAAAGATCGAGTGAAGATTGAGACATTGGAAGAAAAATACATATTAGTTTGTTGTTTGCATCTGACCGATGTCTGCAGCGAGTCTGATTCAATCTATCTACAAAACATGATAACTAACTTGCCCAATAAAGAGATGGTGTTGGCCTTGTTCCCCTCATGGTGTCTTGTAGAACCATTCAAGGACTGGTGCCGTTGTAACTTCATATGCGAGCGCCTTGATTTATGTGATGCATGACGGAGGAAACACGATTGGGAAAGTAGGTTAAGTAGGCACTGCTGATGTATTGTTTTCAGCTCGATCTTGATCTTAGATAAGAGTCATCGTGTATACATCTTACGCATGCGAATCCTTTTGTCGAATAATTGGCCGATTTGGCTGTGTAACTCGTGCAAACTGTGATCTTTCTTATCAATTTCCCATTCCCAATGGAGGTCTTCGGAGAATCCACAACCCCTGTACAAACTCTAGCGCAATCCAAAACGTAAAAGTCCCACCTCAATACATACAACCACCACAACTTCGCTCTAACAATCACCGCAAACCACCACCTTCGGCCAACCACATCAGCTTGGTACGTGAGGGTGCTACGTATTGAAAAGGAACTTAAATCTTATATGTATATATATGTATAAAAGGTAGAAGAAAAATAGGATAAATTTTGTTGGAATCTATCTTTATCATATAGTCTACCAATTTAATCATGGCAAGACTCTACTATTATTTATTTATTCTTTAATAAATCTAAAATATTAGTTAATTATATATGATGACATGGAAATCCTACGTGGACGCTTTAAATACTCTCCAAAAAACTCCCCTTTATATATATATATATATATATATATATATATATATATATATATATATATATATATATATATATATATATATATATATATATATTAGATTCCGTTGGAAGTTCTCATTGGAAAACACAAATAAAATAGTATTAAATAAAAAGTCTCATATTGATAAAACTCTTCATTTTTTCCTTGTTTATTAATTGAGGAATGAGTGTAACTCTTGTTTAAGAAAGTGTGAGAGTAGTGTGGGTGGACACATAACACACACGCGCGTCGGGTCGGACTGGGTTCGGGTCATGGGCCATGGACCTTGGTACTTGAGCTCTTGGGAATGCGGTTCGCGGGCGTGGGGTGAGTTTTGTGGACTAACCTATTCTTTTTGGTACCTGACTGTTTTGGTTAAATCTTTGTTACGGGAATCTGTGTTGATTATGTAACCGTTGGATTAATTACCATTAATTACGTCCGTTACAACCTTCAAGATTTTCCTATTACAGTCATTATTGTTTCTGCCCGTTTTTTTACTGTTGGTTGTCTTAGTTCTGATTACTTAATCAGAATTCCGTTTTCATTTTCATTACACACAAAAATTATTCAAACACTTTTCCAAAAAACTGAAAACACATTCATTTTCTCTCACACACAAAATTGCTCACGATTTTGGCCATATGTTCTGACTCCATTCGGTTTTGTGAGTGCACGCAAAGTCGAAGTTGCGCTAATCCTGGAGGGCGACCGCATTCTGTTCTACTGCACCGGGAGGAAGCGCATAACCGTCTTTTAGGGCAGTGGGTGTCCATGAT
This sequence comes from Spinacia oleracea, assembly GCF_020520425.1. NCBI lineage: Eukaryota > Viridiplantae > Streptophyta > Magnoliopsida > Caryophyllales > Amaranthaceae > Spinacia > Spinacia oleracea. The sequence goes on along the minus strand of NC_079487.1, from coordinate 40,934,145 downwards.
GAAGGAAGTAATGCCCTTGGTCCAAGTATATATGCATATAATATTAAGTCTAATAAATGCGGTTCAGTATTAATTAACAAGTTAATAATTCAGTGAGATCAAGTGAGCTAAATGCCTAGCTAGAGGCCGCTTCAGTTCAAGTGGAATTAATGATATTAATCCACAGCTTACTCTTGACTGAACCCGTAGGGTCACACAAATAGTATGTAAACGAATCAAGTATTTAATAGCATTAAATACTCCATCTATGGATATTCGGAATCGACGGATCTTGGTTTCAGTGGGAGCTGAGATCGTCACAAGCAAGAAATGAATACTCCGGAAACGATGATATTGCCGGAAACGGAAATATGGATCGTATCGGAAATATAAATATTATCCAAGTCGTAGATGTTGCCGGAAACGAAAACATGGTACGTATCGGAATATATTATCGGAAATGGAAATATTGCCGGAATCGAAAATATTGCCGGAAACGGAAATATTGTCAGAATCGGAAATATTATCGGAATCGGAAAATAATTCCGGAAACGGAAATATTAAATATTTGTTCGAAACGGAAATTAATTCCGGAATCGGAAATATTAAATATTGTTCGTATCGGAAATGAATTCCGGAACCGGGAATTTAATCGGAAGCGCATCGTACGAATTAGCATCGGACCAGGCTTGCTAGAAGAAGGCCCAGCACGAAGCCAGGCCCGCGCCCAGCAAGCCGAGCGCCCAACATGGAGCTGCCACGCCTCACCAGGCCGAGCGCAAGGCCAGGCCCAGCAAGGCCTTGGCGCGCGCACGCTAGGCGTGCTGTTGGGCTGCGAGCAACGACTGCTCGTGTAGGCCGCAAGGCCTGCGCGGGTGGTGCGATGCTCGTGGCCTTACCATGCTCATGTTCGTAACGAATCCTAATCCTATCGGAATTCGTGTATTGATTAAATCCTAATCCTAATGAGATTATATTTATTATTTAGAGTTCAAGTTAGATTCTAATTAATAAATCCAAATCCTAGTAGGATTATAATTCCTTTTCCATACCTCTATAAATAGGAGCCTAGGGTCATAATTTATAGAGACAATTGAAGTATTCTAAAGGTAAGATTTTGAAGAAAAATAAGCCATACACTTGCACCTAATAGCCGAAATTCCTAAGCTACCTTAAGGGCGATTCTAGTTGGTCAAGCTTAAGGCGGATCCGGACGTGCTGTGGACTATCTACGGAGGGACGACACTTGGAGTCCTAAAGACTTGTTCTTGTTCGGTTCGGGCGCAGCTAGGGAGGGCACGCAACAAAGTGTATGCATCTAAACTATGCTAAATGATTATGTGTAAATAATATGCTTTCCTGGCTTTATGGTTTTTCCGCATGATTTATGTTTTGTCATATGAATCATAACCTAACAGTGGTATCACGAGCCTCTTATTATTTTCATAATCTAAATTGCATGAACATGGTTAAATTTTACAAATTTGCAAAGAATTAAAGGGGTGATTAATTTTCGTAATTAATTGCAAATTGCGTTTATTTAATTATATGTACGCAGTTTTTCGGCAGTTTCTTCGTTACTCATCCAAATCGAGTGATTTTTGTGTCAATTCCGCATGTAAAAGGCATTCTAAAATTTTGACAAAAAAATATTTTTCGGCCGAACGCTGAATTCCCAAATTCGAAGCCTAACTATGACTTTTCGGAGGTTTTAGTTTTTCGAACGCAAAAGTTTGTAAATTTAAGATGTTAAATTGAATATTTGCGATTCTTGTTGATAAATCTTGAATCTTTGATTGACCTACTGTATATGTTTAACAAGTTTGAATACCTAGCCTTGTTAATTATACAACCTAATTTGTAATTATGATTAATTTGTTGAAATTCGAATAATTTAGAATTAATTTGATTTTCATAATTAATTAATAATTTAATTAGGTACCAATGATTAAAAACCACCATAAAAATTGTTAATTTGTGTTAAATTTTAAATTTTTATGACCTAGATTTGAATCCATGTTAATCGGAAATTAATTGATTAATAAATTTTTGATTTTTCGCCCTAAAATTATGAAATTAATATGATTTATTAATTTGTCTTTAATTTTGGAAATAAAAGTTTTAATTCTTATGCAATTCGCTCATAAAACTTGCACGCACAAAGCAATGGACGCTACGTGTTACCCTTAAGGGGTGTTGTATAGTGCGGGCATGCGACGACGAGCAAGGGAGCTCGTCGCCCATGCGGTACGAATGCAGCGAGCAAGGCGAGTAGCACGCGAGCACAAGGCAGCAACCCTGCCTTGCGTCGAGTGCTGCGATGATGCATGGGCGGATGGGCGAAGAAGCAAGGCGAGCGAGTGATGGCAGGCGCGCGCGGGCAGCGAGGGGTGCCTCGCAGCACGAGCGCTACCTCGCCCAGCCTCGCCAAGCAACTGCTGCGCTACGAAGCAGCGAGCGATGCTGCGTGCAATCACTCGTGAGGGGCGATGCTGTCTCAAGGACTCGTGAGGGGCGATGCTGTCTCAAGGACTCGACGGGGCATGGGCGCAAGCCCATGGCCTCGTCTTGACCCGATTGATGCGTTTTGAATTTAATTTTTTAATTTTCAGTTCGGCAATGATTTTAATTAATTTTAAAAATTCGTAATTTAAATTATTTTCTTGGATTTTAATTTTGAATATTATAATTATTATAAATTTTATTTATACTAATTATTTTACTAAAATTAAATCTTGAATTAATTTAAATTTGTTTAATTCAACTGAAATAAATTAAATTAATGGATTCGATTATAAATTTATATGAGCTTTAAATTTTAATTAAATTTGTATGTTTCCGGTTAGACTAGAAATACATTTTTATGTTTAAAATTAGTAAAGCATATGAATTTATTGGTTTAAGTGGGAGAAATTTTTAGTCATAAACTCTTGATTAGGTCTACAAATCCTTTAAGGTTAAACAACTTGATTAGAATTAATAAGGACTGAATAATTGGTAGATTATTGGTGCCCTTAATTAATTGCTGCAAATATTTATGTGATGCGTAACGTGTTTTACTAACCAGCTATGTGGGCCATTCATGATAATGAATGGGTGAATGGTATATATTGTATATGTACTATTTTGCAGGTTATGGAGTGACTAGTATGGCCCAAATAGGATAGAAAATATGGTCTGCGTACCATTAATTTGAATGTAATTGGTCTATTGCACCAAATTTGTTTTTCAATTTAAATATGGTCTGCGCACCATCAAATAGTTGTAATTAGTTTAATTATAGCTTATCCTATTTGAAGAAAATGGCGCCTCCCACGGTGAAATTCAAGCGAATTTACCATTTTCGAGACGGGCTTTGAAGTTGAAGCTTCAAGATGAAGTCGGGCCATACTAGATCACATTTATCTTATGCATGTTTTAAGTTATTTATTGCTTTAAATAGGTCTTAATTATGCATGAGATTGTGGCTTGATTATGTTGCATGATTAAGGATTTTAGTTCACTTAAAATCTAACCAACATAGTAAGAGCCTTAAGTTCCAAACTTAAAAATTGAGTTAAAAGGTGCCATGCCAAAATAAAAACTTGCTTGGATATCCTTTACATCAATCTAGTAATAGTTTTCGCTCAGCGAGGTGTTACTTATTGGTCCTAAAGGGGTAAGGTACACAAATAATTGTGAGTACATGTTAGTTTTGGTGAAACTCAACGATATAAGTAAGGTGTCCTTTTATGTCGTGGCAAAATCGATAGGTTTACCTAATAAGTTCTTAAACGTACCTATCAACCAAGAGTAGTTTCTAGACTATTAGCAAAAGGCTTTTGCTTACCTAAAAGATTTTAGAATTGAGTCTAAATACATAATGTGCTTAATTCTTCAATGGATTTTAGGGTCTTGGAATCATTTTATTCACACCTACCGGAACACATAACTTGAATAAAATGCTTAATGAACATTGAATTATGCATGTATGCTAGAATTTAAGTTTATTAAAGAGAAACTGTGAATGGTTATTTATTTGTTTATTCTTTTCAATTGTAGTTTTAACTATGGCAAACAACAATCAAAACATCATCATGGGTTCTGAGCTTATGGTCAAGCTGAACCTAACAAATTTTCTTGAATGGGAAGCTAAGCTAGTTGAAATAGTCAGACTCAATGAACTTGAGTATGTACTGTTACATCCCATGCCAAGCTACCATGCCAGAGACATGACCCCTGAAAGATTTTCCGCCTGGGATGCGGATCTCAAAAAGGTTATGAGTCTCATGCTGAACAATATCCCTGATGAATGGGCTAGAAGGTTTGTAGCTTATGAACCTTTTACGCTCATCAAAAATCTGAGGGATATCTGTCGTGGAAGCACGGAGGACAGGGACCTGAACGTCCATGAGTTGATTGAATCAATGTCTGGTCTAAAGGTCAGTTCTCCCAACAGGTGTTATAGGATGGAGGTCCAAGAAACACATGTTCACCTCCTTCGCACTAAACAAAGGGTAGGCGTCCCACTAAGGTTCCATGTGGATCTTATGCTTTCATATTTCGATCGCCTAAGTCTGCTAGGAACACCAATAAGCGAAAGGATGGCAGTCTCTATCTTGCTCAATTCACTGCACAGTGGGTTTGGTCGCTTCAAGCAACTATACCTAAGTGAATCAAGAGAAGAAACAGTTGCAGAATTTGTTCACCTTGTCAGAAAGGCTGAGATAATACTGGACTGCGAAGCCAAAGATTTACTCAAGGCTAAAGGGAGACCGTTCAAGAAAAGTGGAAAGTCCAAGGGCAATACTAAATCAAAGCAGGAAAAGTCCACATCAAGCTGTCTTTATTGTGATGGAATAGGCCATTACAAAAGAGAATGTCCAAAGCTGAAGGAAGATCAGAAGAACGGAACAGTCGTTCCATCTTCAGGTATTTTCGTTATAGACCGTATACTTGCTAATTCAACTTCTTGGGTATTAGATACAGGTTGTGGCTCACACTTATGTTCCAATCCACAGGAACTAAGAAGAAGTAGAAAGTTAAGCAAGGGTGAAGTCGACCTACGAGTGGGAAATGGAGCATGGATTGCTGCATTAGCTGTAGGAACTTATTATTTGTCGTTGCCCTCTGGGCTACTTTTGGAACTGGAAGAGTGTTTCAATGTCCCAAGTCTTACTAAAAACATCATTTCTATTTCTTGCTTAGATGCTAAGGGATTTTCCTTTTTAATAAAAGACAATAGTTGTTCGTTTTATTTTAAAGAGATGTTTTATGGATCTGCTAGATTAGTCAATGGACTTTATTTATTAGATCACGACAAACAAGTTTATAACATAAATACCCAAAAGGCCAAAAAGGATGATTCAGATCTCACATATCTGTGGCATTGTCGATTAGGCCATATTAACTTGAAACGCATGGAAAGACTTCAAAAGGAAGGAATTCTAGAACCATTTGACTTAGAGGATTATGGTAATTGCGAATCATGTTTACTTGGCAAAATGAAAAAGCAACCTTTCTCTAAAGTTGGAGAAAGAGCAACTGAACTATTGGGTTTAATCCATACAGATGTATGTGGACCTATGAGTACAAATGCTAGGAGTGGTTTCAGCTACTTTATCACTTTCACTGATTACTTCAGTAGATATGGTTATGTCTACCTAATGAAGCATAAGTCTGAATCCTTTGACAAATTCAAGGAATTTCAGAGTGAAGTAGAGAATCAATTAGGCAAGAAGATTAAAGAATTGCGGTCTGATAGAGGCGGTGAATATCTGAGCTATGAAGTTGATGACCATCTGAAAGAACGGTGTGTCGGAACGGAGGAAAAGTGGGAGAAAAGTAGACCTCGAAGAAATTCGAGTCGAACAACAAACTCTAGAGAATGATCAAGATGACATTCAAGATAAAACTCAGAGATATTTAGAAGTATCTGGTGAGGATCATGGTCAATCTAGAGATGTAACCCCGCGTAGATCGCAGAGATATAGATCTCAACCGGAAAGGTACTTAGGTATTTTGACGAACGAGAGCTATGATGTTCTATTACTTGAAAGTGATGAACCTGCGACTTACAAGCAAGCTATGACGAGCCCTAGCTCCAAGCATGGCAAGAAGCCATGCAATCTGAATTAGACTCCATGTCTGAAAACCAAGTATGGGATTTGGTCGATTTGCCAGATGGCTACCAAGCCATTGGAAGCAAATGGGTTTTCAAACTGAAAAAGGACAAGGATTGGAAACTTGAAGTTTTCAAAGCTACAGGCAAGTCCACGGTGTGGATTACGATGAAACCTTTTCACCAGTTGCAATGCTAAAGTCTATTCGGATAATGTTAGCAATCGCTGCATATTACGATTACGAAATATGGCAGATGGATGTCAAAACCGCTTTCTTAAACGGCGTTTTAACAGAAACTGTGTTTATGATACAACCTGAAGGTTTTGAGGATCCAAAGAATGCTAAAAAGGTATGCAAGCTAAAGAAATCAATCTACGGATTGAAGCAGGCATTCAGGAGCTGGAATATACGTTTTGATGAAACAGTCAGTGACTTTGGTTTCATCAAGAACGCAGACGAATCTTATGTATACAAGAAGGTCAGTGGGAGAAAAATTTCTTTCCTAGTATTATATGTCGAAGACATATTACTTATCGGAAATGACATTCCTATGTTGAACTCTGTCAAGATTTGGCTTGGGAAATGTTTTTCGATGAAGGATCTAGGAGAAGCACAGTACATATTGGGCATCAAGATTTACAGAGATAGATCTAAAAAGATGATTGGACTTAGTCAAAGCACTTATATCAATAAGGTGCTTGAAAGGTTCAAGATGGCAGACTCCAAGCGAGCTACCTACCCATGTCTCATGGAATGACTCTAAGCAAGACTCAGTGCCCAAAAACACTTGATGAGCGTAGACGAATGAATGGGATTCCATATGCATCATTGATTGGTTCAATAATGTATGCTATGATATGTACACGCCCGGATGTTGCGTACGCACTCAGTGCTACGAGCAGATACCAGTCAGACCCAGGAGAGGCACATTGGACTGCTGCCAAGAATATTCTGAAGTACCTGAAAAGGCACAAAGATGACTTCCTGGTCTATGGTGGAGATGATGAATTAATTGTTAAAGGCTATACGGACGCAAGTTTCCAAACCGACAAAGATGATTTCAGATCACAGTCTGGGTTTGTCTTCTGCCTCAACGGATTCTACAACATTGCGGATTCTACAACTGAAGCGGAGTACATTGCTGCACATGAAGCAGCAAAGGAACGGTATGGCTAAGGAAGTTCATAGGTGAACTTGGTGTAGTCCCCTCCATTAAAGGACCAATAGCCCTGTATTGTGATAATAACGGAGCTATTGCACAGGCAAAGGAGCCTAGACACCACCAAAGAGTCAAGCATGTACTTCGTAGATTTCACCTTCTACGAGAGTTCGTTGAAAGAAAAGAAGTCGAGATAAGCAAGATTGGAACTGATGACAACATATCAGATCCATTGACTAAACCTCTGCCGCAGGCGAAGCACAACTCGCACACTGCAGCTATGGGAATCAAGCATATTGGAGAATGGCTTTGATGTCCTTATTTAATGTTTTAAAGTTTTAGAGTTTAATTCTTTGTAAAACATTATTGGTTAATCATTCACAACAAATGAATAGAATTCATTTTCCATTTAATTTGTGGTTCATTAAATGATGAGTCCCTTCAATTTGACGATATATTCAAGATAGAATGTCAGGACCAGTCCTGTGACTAAGAAATGTCTATCAAGTGAACTTGAATGTCAAAGGTTGAAAATGGTCCCTGGTCGGAGTTTTCTATAAAATTGGACGCATAGAAAACGTTAGACGACTGGAATGCAAGATGACTAGTAGTTCTGTTTCTTGAACTATGTGGACATGGCAATGTCGTAATCATTTGCATAGATACTTACTTTGGAAAGACTAGTATCGGACATACCTATGAAACTTTACTGTAAGAGATGAAAATCTGTCATAAGTAAATTTCATTAAAATTATTAGACATTAAATCCTCAATACCTGAGTGATTTGAGATTACTTGTTTGAGAACTGGTTGCTTTGACGTTGACCAACCATCGCACCGTAAAAGGAGGCTATAAAGGCAACGCTCAGGTAATCACCTATCAAACGAAGTCTAATCTCAAGATCGCAAGATTGGGATTGTCCTCCCATAAATCGGGATGAGATGCTTAAAAGTTTTACAAGGCCACTCGGAGAGCTAGAAACTGTAAAATGCATGGCCGTGCTCGGATGAATCATAGGCTATGATTATCTGTTTATTTGATCAGTTGAACTCTGAAACCGAGAAACACCTCTGGACATAATAAGGATGACAACTCTTACCTTATGTTCAAGAGCAAACATCGAGCGACAAAGGAATTAGGTAATGCACACTTGTCCCTAAGGACAAGTGGGAGACTGAAGGAAGTAATGCCCTTGGTCCAAGTATGCATATAATATTAAGTCTAATAAATGCGGTTCAGTATTAATTAACAAGTTAATAATTCAGTGAGATCAAGTGAGCTGAATGCCTAGCTAGAGGCCGCTTCAGTTCAAGTGGAATTAATGATATTAATCCACAGCTAACTCTTGACTGAACCCGTAGGGTCACACAAATAGTACGTAAACGGATCAAGTATTTAATAGCATTAAATACTCCATCTATGGATATTCGGAATCGACGGATCTTGGTTTCAGTGGGAGCTGAGATCGTCACAAGCAAGAAATGAATACTCCGGAAACGATGATATTGCCGGAAACGGAAATATGGATCGTATCGGAAATATAAATATTATCCAAGTCGTAGATGTTGTCGGAAACGGAAACATGGTACGTATCGGAAAATATTATCGGAAATGGAAATATTGCCGGAATCGGAAATATTGCCGGAAACGGAAATATTGTCAGAATCAGAAATATTATCGGAATCGGAAAGTAATTCCGGAAACGGAAATATTAAATATTTGTTCGAAACGGAAATTAATTCCGGAATCGGAAATATTAAATATTGTTCGTATCGGAAATGAATTCCGGAACCGGGAATTTAATCGGAAGTGCATCGTACGAATTAGCATCGGACCAGGCTTGCTAGAAGAAGGCCCAGCACGAAGCCAGGCCTGCGCCCAGCAAGCCGAGCGCCCAACATGGAGCTGCCACGCCTCACCAGGCCCAGCGCAAGGCCAGGCCCAGCAAGGCCTTGGCGCGCGCACGCTAGGCGTGCTGTTGGGCTGCGAGCAACGGCTGATCGTGTAGGCCGCAAGGCCTGGGCCGGTGGTGCGATGCTCGTGGCCTTACGATGCTCATGTTCGCAACGAATCCTAATCCTATTGGAATTCGTGTATTGATTAAATCCTAATCCTAATAAGATTATATTTATTATTTAGAGTTCAAGTTGGATTCTAATTAATAAATCCAAATCCTAGTAGGATTATAATTCCTTTTCCATACCTCTATAAATAGGAGCCTAGGGTCATAATTTATAGAGACAATTGAAGTATTCTAAAGGTAAGATTTTGAAGAAAAATCAGCCATACACTTGCACCTAATAGCCGAAATTCCTAAGCTACCTTAAGGGCGATTCTAGTTGGTCAAGCTTAAGGCGGATCCAGACGTGCTGTGGACTATCTACGGAGGGACGACACTTGGAGTCCTAAAGACTTGTTCTTGTTCGGTTCTGGCGCAGCTAGGGAGGGCACGCAACAAAGTGTATGCATCTAAACTATGCTAAATGATTATGTGTAAATAATATGCTTTCCTGGCTTGATGGTTTTTCCGCATGATTTATGTTTTGTCATATGAATCATAACCTAACACATGACGCAACAATTGTTCATCAATCAATCCATTCATTATCCAGATAACACTAGAAGAAAAATCGCCACGTGCTTCCCTTCAAGTGCGGCTCATTTAATAAATTGGCAGCACTTGAGAGCATAAAAAAATTGCACAAAGCGCTAGACGCTAAACTTGAGCAGATCCCTTCTTCCATCCACTTTTCCTCCAAGGATAAGGTTAAAATCCTGGGCGGCATGCGCAACGCCATCCCGAAGGAGTATGCCAAGACCCTCCCCGAGGCTGCTGAAACTCAACTTGCGGCGATGCAGTCTTGCGCACTGGACGTAAGTAACATTTGTCCAATAATTCAACATTTTTCTTTTCCAAAGTTCAATGTTTTTACACCAAATTTCTTTCTCTGGTCTGCAGATATTCATTTAGCTAGACTCATTGAGGACCTGGTGTACTGCCTTGGTCAAGGAGGAAATCAAAGCTCGCAGGGTCGCCCTTCAAGTTGGGGAGCATCATTTGACCACATTGGAGAAACTCCGCTTGGATATGCAGGAGACGATCAACTCCCAAGCCGCTTCTCTGACTACTCTTCGTGCTGACAACACAAGGCGTCTTTAGCAGATCAACCAAAATTTCAAGGAGATGGAGGACCTTGCCACGAAGGGCAAAGGAAAAGAAGAAGAGTTACATCAACTGAATGAGAAATTCGGGTTGTTGGAGTCTCAACTTGATGAGGCTCGGCACGAGGTGGCCATGTCGGAGGAGGTGCGCACCCAATCTTTTGCTTTGGGGAAGCAATCGATCAAGGGTGGAGTGGAGCTTGCGTGGAATAAGGAGTTCGCAGAGTCGCATCCTTTCCACTGGTTTGAAAGGGTGTCCTCCCCTAGAGTTCATTCTTGAAGACGAGTGAATGGTTACACGTCTCTTTCTTCAGAAGGATGACATCATTGGTGTAACCACATTTTAGTTCAATTATGAGACGTGCATTGAATTAGATTTCTTTACGGCCATATCTTTTGTGTATAGTTGTGTATTCATGTCAGATAATAAGTTAAATACATATTAACGCAGCGGAATAATCCCCAAAGCCAGGAACCATGTATAAAGTAAGATTAAGCAGACTTACGTTTGTAGCGTGTTTTCCCTAGTTCAATGAATCATGAACACGAACAAGAACTCCAAATGTCGTTCCTCTACTTGGTTCATTGACACGTTCAAATCCGTCTTGAGATTCGTAGCTTAGACGTCACTCAAGATATTTTAGCTTTTAGGGAAGAACAATTTGAACGGAGGCAAAAGGAGAATAGGGTTTCTCTTTTTGATTTAGGTTAAAACTGATGTACGTAAATTAGTTGTGTGTGTATCTGGAAAAACATAAGGAGAATCGGTTAGGTGTTATAGCCCCAAGGGTTATAACATGACCGACCAAGGCACAAGGCCTCAACCGGCCAGCTCATGCACAAATCCCAGGAAGCAGCGCGCACACGGCAACACAGCCATGGGCCTCGTTGCTGCTTGTTCCCAATGATGATGTCTGCGCGCGCCCAGCCGCATCCCTGCGGGCCTTGCTCTCGTGATGGCGAGCTGTTGCGGTCGTTGGGCCTTGCGCGCTTGGCTCGACGGGCCGGCAGCCTTGCCTTGCTCGTATCCGCGACCAATGCCTTACGGCTATTGTTTATCGTATAGTACTTGACGAATCACTGTACGATACGATTATTCTTTTTGCCTAGCTTACGAATATTTGCGATACGATATACGATTCCGATCCAACGTCATATGGTATATATATGTTTTTCCGAACTAATTCCCGAAAAGCTATTCAATGAATTTTCGATTCATTTAATCCAGTGATCTGTTACATGCCAATGGTGTGACCTTATAGGTTCAGTCAAGAGTACGTTGTGAGCCTAATATAGATAAGAACTTACTGATTGAAAGCATTGTGTTCCGATCACTTGATCTCACTTAATTGATTATTCGTAATTAATCTGAACCTTGGTATTAGACTAATGCAGCTTGGGTAAAGGACATATTTCTTACAGTCTCCCACTTGTCATTCAGACAAGTGTGCATTCACATTCCTTTGTCGCTTAGTGTTACTTGCGGAACATAAGGTAAGATCCAAGCCATCCTTATTAGGTCCAGAAGTGTTTCTCAGATTACTGAGTTCAACTGTTAAATTTTTACAGAAGGTTAAGCCTTAACAATCCTGAGGACATCCATGCATTTTCACAGTATCTTACTCTCCGAGAGGCCTTGTTACACAACAACACCATATCCTATCAAAGATAGGAGGACAATCCAGTCTTGCAATCTATGAACACTCACTTTGAATCATAGTACACCCAATAACTGCTTTTTTAGTCTCCTTTTATGGTGAGACGTTTAGCGAGCATTAGACCAAACTAATCTTTAGTAACTCCTGTCTTCACCCGTCATTCTCATTTTTCAGGATCTCTAGTCTTCCAACCCCAGTTCTCCCCTACACCATCTAGCAACATGTCGATCACAGATTTAGACGCACAAGTCAAGCTGATGGCCACTGGTATGGAACAACTCCGCATGGAAAATCAAAAGCCAATGGCTACTCAGGCCCAAAATGTGTAGGGGGATACAGTTAAATACATATTAACGCAGCGGAATAATCCTCAAAGCCAGGAAGCATGTATAAAGTACAGATTAAGCAAACTTACTTTCGTAGCGTGCTTTCCCTAGTTCAACGAATCACGAACACGAACAAGAACTCCAAATGTCGTTCATATACTTGGTTCAACGACACGTTCACATCCGTCTTGAGATTCGTAGCTTAAACGTCACTCAAGATATTTTAGCTTCTAGGGAAAAACAGTTTGAACGGAGGCAAAGAGAGAATTAGGGTTCTTTTTGATTAGGTTAAAACTAAAGTACATAGAATTAGTTGTGTGTGTGTTGGAAAAACAATTAGGAGAGGTGGTGTGTTATAAACCTAAGGTTATAACATGACCGGCCAAGGCACAAGGCCTCAACCGGCCAGCTACACGCACAAGCCCATGAAACAACGCGCACAAGGCAACGCAGCCGTGCGCCTTGGGCCTCGCTGCTGTCCGCGCACGCACAGCTGTGGCCTTGCGGGCTTGCTCTCGCTGCTGGCGAGCTGCTGGATCGTTGGGCCTTGCGCGCTTGCGCGCTTGGCTCGATGGGCCGACAGCCTCGTCTTGCTCGTATCCGCGACCAATGCCTTACGGCTATTGTTTATCATATAGTACTTGACGAATCACCGTCGTAAGATACGATTATTCGTTTCTCCTAGCTTACGAATATTCGCGATACGATATACGATTCCAATCCATCGTCATATCGTATATTTATGTTCTTCCGAACTAATTCCCGAAAAGCTATTAAAGGAATTTCTGATTCATTTAATCCGATGATCTGTTACATGCCATTGGTGTGAACTTATAAGTTCAGTCAAGAGTAAGCTGTGAGCCTAATATAGATTTGAACTCACTGATCGAAAGCATTGCTCTAGCTAGCTGTTCCGATCACTTGATCTCACTAAATTAATTGTTCGTAATTAATCTTAACCTTGGTATTAGACTAATGCACCTTGGGTGAAGGACATATTTCCTTCAGTCTCCCACTTGTCATTCAGACAAGTGTGCATTGACATTCCTTTGTCACTTAGTGTTACTTGCTGAACATAAGATAAGATCCAAGCCATCCTTATTAGGTCCAGAAGTGTTTCTCGGATTATTGAGTTCAACTGTTAAACTTTTACAGAAGGTTAAGCCTTGACCATTCTGAGCACGGCCATGCATTTTCACAGTATCTAACTCTCCGAGAGGCCTTGTTACACAACAACACCATATCCTATCAAATATAGGAGGACAATCCATTCTTGCAATCTATGAACACTCACTTTGATTCATAGTACGTCAAATAACTGCTTTTATAGCCTCCTTTTATGGTGCGACGTTTAGCTAGCATTAGAGCGAACTAATCTTCAAATGAGCAATCATAATTACTCATGTTCTGAGGAATGGTTCTAATCACCATTAATGAGAACTACTTATGACATGACTTTAATCTCTTAAAGTGGCCTCATGGTCAATCCGATACAAGATACAATAAGTATCTATGCAAAAGATTTTGACTTCCAGTTAATCTAGTTCAAGAAACCGAACTACAAATCTACTTGGAATCTAATCTTGATTAGTCATTGGTCGTCAACCTTTCAATGACCTGGATTAGGGATCCTTTGTGACTTCAATATTCAAGTACACTTATAGGTGTTTCTTTGTCGAAGAATCCATCTTGACATCCCATTTGAATGTTTTGAATCACTTGGACTTTTCATTTAATACTAAACCAAAATTAATGTATATGAAATGGTTAAACCAATTATTTTAAACACAGATCTAACATATGTTCTAAAACAAAACTTAGAAAATCAAAGCCATTCTCCAACATGCTTGATTCCCATGGTTGTACATGTGCGTTGTGCTTCACTAGTGGCAACGGTTTAGTCAATGGATCCGCGACGTTGTTGTCAGTTCCAACCTTGCAAATCTCGATTTCTTTCCTTTTAATGATTTCTCGAAGTATGTGAAATCGACGCAGTACGTGCTTGGACTTCTAGTGGCTCCTAGGCTCCTTTGTCGGGGCAATGGCTCCACTATTGTCGCAATACAAAGCCATTGGTCCTTTAATGGAGGGGACAACCCCAAGTTCTTCGATGAACTTCCGACTCCAAACAACATCCTTTGCTACTTCTGAGGCAACAATGTACTCGGCTTCAGTTGTAGAATCCGCAATAGTGCTTTGCTTAGCACTTTTCCAGCTTACTGCTCCCCCATTGAGGCAAAACACAAAACAAGACTGTGATCTGAAATCATCTCTATCGGTTTGAAAGCTTGCGTCCGTATAGCCTCTAGCAATCAACTAATCTGTACCACCATATACATGAAACTGATCCTTTGTCCTTTTCAGGTACTTTAGGATATTCTTGGCAGCAGTCCAATGCGCCTCACCTGGGTCTGACTGGTACCTGCTCGTTGGACTGAGTGCAAACGGAACATCTAGCTTTGTACAAATCATAGCATACATGATTGATACAATAGTCGAAGCTTAGGGATTTTCACTCATCCTTTTACGCTCATCAGATGTGTTAGGACACTGATTCCAACTTAGATATGTGCCATATGACATGGGTAGATGGCCTCTCTTGGCTCCCATCATATTGAACCTACCTAGCACTTTGCCAATGTAAGTGCTCTGGCTTAGTTCAATTATCCTCTTAGATCTATCCCTATAGATCTTGATGCCCAATATGTAATGTGCCTCTCCTAATTAGTCTTTCATTGAGAAACACTTTCCAAGCCAAGTCTTTACAGAATCTCGCATAGGAATGGCATTTCCAATAAGAAGTATGTCGTCTACATACAAGACTAGGAATGTAATTTTACTCCCACTGACTTTCTTGTATACACAAGATTCGTCCTGATTCTTGATGAAGCCAAACTTATTGACTGCTTCATCAAATTGTTTATTCTAGCTCCTTGATGCCTGCTTTAATCCATAGATGGATTTCTTAAGCTTGCATACCTTTCCTTGGTTCTTTTGATCGACAAAACCCTCCGGCTGCATCATAAACACAGTCTCTTTAAGAACACCATTGAAGAAGGAAGCTTTGACATCCATTTGCCATATTTCATAATCATGAAACGCGGCAATCGCAAGGATTATCCGAATAGACTTAAGCATAACGACTGGAAAAAAGGTTTCATCGTAGTCAACGCCGTAAACTTGCCTGCAACCTTTTGCTACCAATCTACCCTTGTATATGTATACATTTCCATCTTTGTCTTTCTTCAATTTGAAGACCCATTTTCATCTGATAGGTGTAAACCCATCCGGCATATCTACCAAATCCTCGACTTGATTTTCATACATGGAGTTTATCTCAGATTTCATGGCCTCTAACCAGTTAGTGGGGCTTGGGCTCGTCATAGCTTGCTTGTAGGTCATAGGTTCTTCACTATCTAATATGAGAACTTCTAAGTTTTCAGTCTAGAGGACGCCTGTCCATCTGCCCGTCTGAACCTTAGTTCTATGTGACCTACGAGGGGCAAAAACATCTTGAGGAACTACTCTCATTGGCTCTTCTAAAGGCCTTGGAGGTTCTTCACCTTGAACTGCTTCTAAAGAGTTCTTGGTTCATTGTTCGCCTCGAATCTCTTCGAGGTCTATTATTCTCCCACTTTTCATTTTGGAAATGTGATTTCTTTCCAAAAAAGACACCGTCACGAGCGACGAATACCTTGTTCTCTGACTTGCTGTAGAAGTAATACCCCTTAGTTTATTTTGGATACCCAACGAAGAAACATTTGTCAGATTTTGGTTCGAGCTTGTCCGAAATTAATCACTTGACATATGCTTCGCAACCCCAAATCTTTAGAAAAGACAACTTTGGAAGTTTCCCAGTCCATAATTCGTATGAAGTCTTCTCAATAGCTTTTGACGGAGCACGATTCAGTGTGAGTACTTGATAGGTGTGTTTTCCGTCGTTGATAGAAAACAACCTAATCAAACAAAATTTATAAAACACCTAAACTACCGGCTATATTGACTATAGCGGCAAGCATAGGGATCGTCCCATAGGAATGGATATGTTTGACTATTCAATCTATGCGTTCACAAGCTAGTTCGAATAGAATTTGAGTTTTTGAATTAATCTAATGAAAGCTAGAAATGCAAACAAATAAAGAAACTCTAGAGGATTCGGGAATCGGCTATGGAAATCGAATCAAAGGAAGCACAAGGTCCAAACCACCATGAATATGCAAAGACATAGCAAGTAGGGGAATGAAAACTAATGACGAACCCGCCACCTCTCGGATAGGGAACGCTAAGCGTCTAATCCACGGAAGAGCTTTCGCGTAATCCTAGATTAAACTAACTAGCATATAATAGGAACTATCATTCACTTGCACAATTAGGCTCACAATGTCTTGCCAAACCTAATCATACATTCCAATCTAATCGAATCAAATAGAATTCGCGACTACTACTCAACTAGTCATGGAAATCCTATCACTAATCACATTTAATCACAACATCAATCATGAATTTCCCCAAAACTTCTCCAAATTCAATACCAAAGCTTCATCCCTAACCTCTAGACTAAACTACTCAATTAGCATGATTAACATCAAAATTAAACTAATATCAATCCTAATCATGAATCTAATTGCAACAATGAAGCTAATTGAAACAGTAAAATTCAGAAAATTCAAACCACAAAAATTGGAGGAAAATCAAGAACATTCAAAATATCAAACTAATTCTAGAATTCAAGCATGAAATCAAAGCATAACGAAATTAACAAAGCAATTAAAGAATTAAAGAACAAAATCAAAAGAAGAATTAGAATTATATCTTGGAATGAAGAAATTGCATCAAACTTGAAGCACAAAATTGAAGAACAAAACTCAAAGCAAAGAGAAAAGAAATCTGAAAATGATGATTGAATTGAATTTAGAATCAAGAATTTGAGGCTAAGAATCCTTAATCCTAATCTCTAATCTAAGCCCTAAACTAATTCTAGAGAGAGAATTCTAAGAATTACGTAATGAAAATCTAATTAAGTCTAACTAAGCCTAATTACAAATGCTGCGATTTCTCGTATTTATAGCCCCCGCGAAGCCGTGCGACCGCACGAGAGGGTCTGTGCGTTCGCACCAAGCTGCTGGCAGTTCCTGGTCCAATTTGGGCAATTCGTGTGCTCGCACGGAACTACTGCTGCGCTCGCACAGAGATGATGCTGCGCTCGCACTGCTGGGCTGTGCGCTCGCACTGGGTGCCTTGGCTGTGCTTGAGTGCTGCGCGCTGCTTGATGCTTGCTGTGCTGCGATTGTTGCTGCGTGTGTTGCTGTTCCATGCTTCGTCGCTGCACATTGAACACAATCGTATAGCATATCAATAAAATCGTAAAACATATTCCAAAATCGTCTAGCACGCTAGAAAATCGTATAGCACATTATTAAAATCGGAAAACGCATTATTGAATCGGAAAATCACATATTTAATTCGTTTGACATTTTCGCAAATCGTAAAGCCATTTAAATCATCGTCTAAGCCAAAAGTCGCATTATTTAGCACGTTAACACTCCAAATGACCCCACACTATCAAATTGAGCATAAAAGACATAATTAGAGCGAAAACGGCTAGAATATGCGCAAGACGAGAGAATGTAACGATAAATGACAAAATGCAACAAACGAACTAAAAACGATAAAACTAAGAGAAAATAAGAATAAAAAGCTAATAAAATGAACTAAAATACTAAGCTAAGAGCGACATAAATGTCGCTCATCAAACTTCCCCAAGCTAACCCTTTGCTTGTCCTCAAGCAAAACTAGAATGAGAAACGGGGAGGAAAATGAGCTTATTTATTGAAAATCAAAATTACGAAAATAAGATCTACCAGAATGCACACTAACTCACTTTCGTAGAAATCACGGTTGCATTTAAGCTCATGCAACAAGCTCTTTGAACCCCACAATCGCTCATGAGGGCGAGTGGGATCTCGCAAGGGTTTCCAAAGAGAAACACCCATAACTCTTCCAAAAATTTGAATCAAGGCAAGAACTAAAAATGAAAAAACAAACAAGAAAAAGAAAGAAAAGAAAAGAAAAAGAAAAGAAAGGAAAAGAAAAATGAAAAACGAAATTACAAAACTCAAGATAAGGGCCTTTATTATGGAACAAGTACGAGAGAATGCTAATATTTCTAACCAAATAAACGAATGCATGCTAACGAATGTCCTAAATCGAGTGAAAGATTCGAGCGTCAAGCAAAGAGAACTAAGGGCAAGCACTAGTCAATCACCCTACATCCGGGCATACCACGTCAAATCTCTAGATCTTATCCACCCTTGAGAATAGCGTCTCAAGACACCGCGAAGGCGCCAGAAAATCAATATTAGGCTACCCGACATCTTAGCATGACAACCCTATTCCATAAACTTTACCAAATCCTCCCTCCACCGACAATGACTCAACTCAAAAGGGTCAAGAGGACTTTTTAGGATGAAACGTAGGCTAGGGGGTAAGGTGCGGAATAAATTTGGGATTTGGTGCTCATACCTAAAGTGAAGCGCAATGATAGAACTCAACTCAAGCATATCGAACCAAAAACAAACTCATACCACTTATTTGGGGTACCCCCAAGCTTATTCAACAACTACACTAAACTAAAAACTCTTTTTGCACTTTTCTTGATTTGATTTTCTCTTTTTTTTTGTGTTTCAAATGAAACTTTTCTTATTGCCTTGTTTTTCTCTATTTTTGGCTTTTTCAAAACTTTTGCTTTTGCTTATTTATTCACTATATACAACATACTTCCCAAACTTTGCCATTCATAACAATCAACATTCATTCCTCAACTTTGCATAATCAATCAAAACCAACAAGCATCATAACTCAAAGCTTCACTATCACTTCTAAGGGTTAAAACAAAACAAAGGCTATTAGGCTTGTAATGTGCTCATAAGAAATGAAGGGTCAAGGCTCAAATGGCTAGCAAAGGGGGCAAGGCAAAGCTAGAATGAGAAACGGGGAGGAGAATGAGCTTAATTATTCAAAATCGAAATTACGAAAATAAGATCTACAAGAATGCACACTAAATCACTTTTGTAGGAATCACTGTTGCATTTAAGCGCATGCAACAAGCTCTTTGAACCCCACAATCGCTCATGAGGGCGAGTGGGATCTCGCATGGGTTTCCAAAGAGAAACACCCATAACTCTTCCAAAAATTTGAATCAAGGCAAGACCTAAAAATTAAAAACAAGCCAAGAAAAAGAAAGAAAAGAAAAGAAAAAGAAAAGAAAGGAAAAGAAAATGAAAAACGAAACTACAAAACTCAAGATAAGGGCCTTTATTATGGAACAAGTATGAAATAATCCTAATATTACTAACTAAATAGACGAATGCACGCTAACCAATGCCCTAGATCGAGTGAAAGATTCAAGTGTCAAGCAAAGCGAACTAAGGGCAAACACTAATCAATTCCCCTTCAACCGAGCATACCACGACAAATCTTTAGATCTTATCCACCCTTGAGAATAGCGTCTCGAGACACCGCGAAGGTGCCGGAGAAATCAAATTAGGCTACCCGACATCTTAGCATGACAATCCCATTCCATAAACTTGACCAAATCCTCCCTCCACCGACAATGACTCAACTCAAAAGGGTCAAGAGGACTTTTTAGGATGAAACGTAGGCTAGGGGGTAAGGTGCGGAATAAATTTGGTAATTTGGTGCTCATACCTAAAGTAAAGCGCAATGATAGAACTCAACTCAAGCATATCGAACCAAAAACAAACTCATACCACTTATTTGGGGTACCCCCAAGCTTATTCAACAACAATTCTAAACTACAACTCTTTTTGCACTTTTCTTGATTTGATTTTCTCTTTTTTTGTGTTTCAATTGAAACTTTTCTCATGCCTTATTTTTCTCTATTTTTGGCTTTTTCAAAACTTTTATTTCTCATTTTTTCTTTTGCATCATTTATTCACTATATACAACACATTTCCCAAATTTTGCCATTCACACCAATAACAATCATTCCTCAACATTGCATAATCAATCAAAACCAACAAGCATCATAACTCAAAGCTTCACTATCACTTCTAAGGGTGAAAACAAAACAAAGGCTATTAGGCTTGTAATGTGCTCATAAGAAATGAAGGGTCAAGGCTCAAATGGCTAGCAAAGGGGGCAATTGCAAACAAAAACATATGAGAAAAATAGAAAATAAAGTGCTATACTAAAAAGGAAAATAGTCACCGAAAAGAAATGCCTCTATCGTCCCCTAAAGTACTTCGGTCGCGGTCTCGGGAAGGAAATAGTCAAATTCGAGAAGTAAGAAAGTCAATGCCAAGGATCCATGCCACTCAAAAATATATGAATATGTGTTTGGGCTAATTTGAACATGAACCTCACAAGGAAGCAAATACCACTCTCTCCGGTTTCAAATCACTAGAGAGATTGACACCATCTTACCACAAGCCAAGGGTTCAAGAAAAGAAATGAAAAAGAAAGAAAACAAAGAAAATCAAAGAAACTAAACAAGAAATATGCACAAAATCCAAAATATTCACAAAATCAAGCAATCCATCACACGGAGATCAAAGTAGCAAACAATAGAATCTGCCCCCAAGCTCGAACTAGGCCATGTCCTCAAGGCCTAAAACGAAACTAGGAGGGGCACAGCTACCCATCCAACCAATGCCCCGCAATAAATATGCCCAACCCAAAGAATGCATGTGAGTTAGAAGGATATTACCGGTGATGACGTGGGAGCAAGTCCCGCAAAGAACCGTAATAACGAACGAACTCACCAATAGGAATAGCCGGACATGGCAAAGATGGATGCAAATATTTCCACACCAAGAAAGCTTGAGCCACAAAAAACTTCAAAAATCAAGAAAAATTAGTATACATGGGCCAAGTGGCCAACACCCACGGGTTGCCTCCCGAGAAGCGCTCTTTTTACGTCATTAGCGTGACGTTTCTTACCTCTAGTAAATACCCCGACAACGATCGCAATAGTTTGTCATATGCAATGGCAAACATATCCAATAGTAACAAGTAGGCAAGAGTCAAATGAGATGCAAGTACAAAGTAAAGCTCAACTCTATGCCTACAAGGGGTAGGGAACCAAAAATAAGAAAAATCAAAATGAAAAACAAAAGAAATACTCCCTTCTTTTTTCTCCTTTGGTAAAGGAGAATCATTAGGATCAATAGAGGAAAAAGAATCCTCAAGCGGCGGGAGTTTGGACAAAAAGGGAAAAGAAATAGGAATGAAGGACAAATGTTGAGTTTTCTCTTTCGGAATGGGGAGTGAGGGAAGGGAGTGTGAACAAGAGATTCACAAACAACTTTACTCACATCACATAAAGCACAAGAAATCTCAACATAAGATCCTTCATTCAATTCTAAAAGTTTTTGGTTGGCACATTCACTCTTTTCCTCAATTTGAATCGATTTAAGCACTTCAAGGCAAAATAGAGCAAATAGATTTTCATCACCATCATCGAGGCATTCACTCAAAGAGGAACGAGTAGGAACAAACTCTCCAATACTCAACTCCTCAATGTCGTGCATCAATGGTGGCAATGTAGCCTCAAACTCATCTCTTCTCCATGATACTTCCTTAATAGACTCTTGCAATAGGTTAGAAATTTCCAAAAAGCCTTTGATAACTTGTTGGGGCATGACCTCAAATGAATTCAATCAAGAATCTATTCTTTGCTCTTCTTGAATTTCAAGATATTCTATGAAAGCAAGCCTCTCCAATAATGATTTTGGAGATTCAAAATTCAAAGAGATTAGGAAATTGTCATGGAGAAAGAGAAGATCATCAAGTGAAATCGACTGATCATCTTGAGAAACAAAAGAATTTGCCATTTTTTTTCGGTTTTCAAAGAAAAAGAAAATGAAAAATGAACTAAACTAGCGAACTAGAATGAAGAATCAAACAATGATGCCATTCCCCGGCAACGACGTCATTTTGATAGGGTGTTTTTCCGTCGTTGAATAGAACAACACCTCACCAAACAAAATTTATAAAACACCTAAACTACCGGCTATATTGACTATAGCGGCAAGTATAGGGATCGTCCCATACGAATGCATATGCTTGACTATTCAATCTATGCGTTCACAAGCTAGTTCGAATCAAATTTGAGTTTTCGAATTAATCTAATCTAAACTAGAAATGCAAAAAAATAAAGGAATTGTAGTGGATTTGGGACTCGACAATGGAAATCGAATCAAAGGAAGCACAAGGTCAAGACATTCATGAATATGCAACGACATAGCAAATAGGGGAATGAAACCAAATGACGTGCTCGCCACCTCTCGGATAGATCACGCGAAGCAACCTAGCCTATGGAAGAGCTTTCGCCTAATCCTAAACTAGATAAGCTTGTATATAATAGGAACTATCATTCACTTGTACAAATTAGGCTCACAATGTCTTGCCAAACCTAATCATACATTCCAATCTAATCCAATCAAATAGCATTCGCGACTACTACTCAGCTAGTCATGGAAATCCTATCACTAAATCAAGTTTAATCACAACATTAATCATGAATTTTCCCAAAAAATTCCCCAAATTCAATGCCAAGGCTTCATCCTTAACCTCTAGACTAAATTACTCAATTAGCATGATTAATATCAACATTAAACTAACATTAATCCTAATCATGAAACTAATTGAATTAATGAAGCTAATTGAAACAAAGAAAATCAGAAAATTAAAACCACAAAAGTTGGGGAAAAATTAAGAACATTCAAAATATCAAACTAATCTAGAATTCAAGCATGAAATCAAAGCATAAACGAAAATAGTGAAGCAATTAAAGAATTAAAGAACA
The DNA here is from genome assembly GCF_020520425.1 of Spinacia oleracea. Taxonomy (NCBI): domain Eukaryota; kingdom Viridiplantae; phylum Streptophyta; class Magnoliopsida; order Caryophyllales; family Amaranthaceae; genus Spinacia; species Spinacia oleracea. Next base: position 40,910,930 of record NC_079487.1, on the reverse strand, counting down.
AAACAAAAGAAGAATTAGAATTATACCTTGAAATGGTGAAATTGCATCAAACTTGAAGCACAAAAAAATGAAGAACAAAACTCAAAGCAAAGAGGAGAGAAATCTGAAAATTAGCTATTGAATTGAATTTAGAATCAAGAATTTGAGGCTAAGAATCCTTAATCCTAATCTCTAATCTAAGCCCTAAACTAATTCTAGAGAGAGAATTCTAAAATCTGAAAATTACGTAATTAACAAAATGAAAGCCTAATTACAATGCTGCGATTTTCGGGCTTTATAGTAGCAGCCCGCAGCCCCATTCTGTCGCACAAGAGGACTTGTTTGGTCGCACAAACTCTGTGCGGTCGAACAGAAACAAGCATTCGGTCGCACAGCAAAAATGGAACATTCTGATTGTAAACTGCAGTCTTGTTCGACCACACAGGCTAGGCCATTCGACCGTACAAGAAGCATTCGATCGCACAACAGAAGCTTCGATCGCACAGACTGCAGGAGTTGCGTGTTTCTATGGCTGCTTCTGTTCTGCTGCGTGCTGTGCCATGGTTCTTGCTCGTGGCTGTGCTGCACTGCTTTGCTGCCTTGCTATGGTTGTGTAGAGCTGCTACCAAGGCTATCAAAGTGAGCACTAAGGCTGCTGCAGTGATGGCTTAAAGGAGAGCACGAGGCTGCTGCAGTGATGGTTCTTACTGCGCGCTGCTCTTCTGCTTGCTTGAGTGCTGCTGTGGCTGCTCGAGTGTATGTTGCTGGCTCAAGGCTGTTCTGATTGCGTGTTGGCTCTTGCTATGTTGTTGGTGTGGGCAGCAACTAAGTGCTCGCCTAGCTTCACACACACAAGAGCAAAGTAAATCGTCAAGCATGTTATTTCAAAATCGAAAACATTATTATTAATTCGTTTATCGTTTTTGCAAATCGTGAAGCATATAACTCGCCGACAAAAGCATAATGACACAATATTAACACGTTAATACTCAAAACGAACCTTACGCAACGAGAATGTGCGCAAAAGGCATATTTAGAGCAAAAACGACTAAAATATGCGCAAGACGATAAAATGTAACGATTGATGCAAAAATGCGATTAACGAACTAAAAACGATAAAACTAAGCGAAAATAATAATAAAATGCTAATAAAATGAACTAAAATCCTAAGCTAAGAGCGACATAAATGTCGCTCATCAAACTCCCCCAAGCTAACCCTTTGCTGTCCTCAAGCAGAGCTAGAATGAGAAACGGGGAGGAGAATGAGCTTAATTATTCAAAATCAAAATTACGAAAATAAGATCTACAAGAATGCACACTAAATCACTTTTGTAGGAATCACGGTTGAATTTAAGCGCATGCAACAAGCTCTTTGAACCCCACAATCGCTCATGAGGGCGAGTGGGATCTCGCATGGGTTTCCAAAGAGAAACACCCATAAATCTTCCAAAAATTTGAATCAAGGCAAGACCTAAAAATGAAAAACAAACCAAGAAAAAGAAAGAAAAGAAAAGAAAAAGAAAAGAAAGGAAAAGAAAAAGAAAAACGAAACTACAAAACTCAAGATAAGGGCCTTTATTATGGAACAAGTATGAAATAATCCGAATATTACTAACTAAATAGACGAATGCACACTAACCAATGTCCCAGAACGAGTGAAAGATTCAAGTGTCAAGCAAAGCGAACTAAGGGCAAGCACTAATCAATTCCCCTTCAACCGAGCATACCACGACAAATCTTTAGATCCTATCCACCCTTGAGAATAGCGTCTCGAGACACCGCGAAGGTGCCGGAGAAATCAAATTAGGCTACCCGACATCTTAGCATGACAATCCCATTCCATAAACTTGACCAAATCCTCCCTCCACCGACAACGACTCAACTCAAAAGGGTCAAGAGGACTTTTTAGGATTAAACGTAGGCTAGGGGGTAAGGTGCGGAATAAATTTGGTAATTTGGTGCTCATACCTAAAGTGAAGCGCGATGATAGAACTCAACTTAAGCATATCGAACCAAAAACAAACTCATACCACTTATTTGGGGTACCCCCAAGCTTATTCAACAACAATTCTAAACTACAACTCTTTTTGCACTTTTCTTGATTTTATTTTCTCTTTTTTTGTGTTTCAATTAAAACTTTTCTCATGCCTTGTTTTTCTCTATTTTTGGCTTTTTCAAAACTTTTTTTTCTCATTTTTTCTTTTGCATCATTTATTCACTATATACAACACATTTCCCAAATTTTGCCATTCACACCAATAACAATCATTCCTCAACATTGCATAATCAATCAAAACCAACAAGCATCATAACTCTAAGCTTCACTATCACTTCTACGGGTGAAAACAAAACAAAGGCTATTAGGCTTGTAATGTGCTCATAAGAAATGAAGGGTCAAGGCTCAAATGGCTAGCAAAGGGGCAAATGCAAACAAAAATATATGAAAAAGAGAAAATAAAGTCCTAAACTAAAAAGAAAAATAGTCATCGAAAGAAATGCCTCTATCGTCCCCTAGAGTAATTCGGTCGCGGTCTCGGGAAGGAAATAGTCAAATTCGGGAGATAAGAAAGTCAATGGTAAGGATACATGCCACTCAATATATGTATATGTGTTTGGGCTATTTTGAACATGAACCTCACATGGAAGCAAATACCACTCTCTCCGGTTTCAAGTCACTAGAGAGATCGACACTGTCTTACCACAAACCAAGGGTTCAAGACTCATGCTACCCGGCCCAAAGTTCAACCAACTTTCTTAACACCAAATCCTAGATTCGACCCAAGACATTGAAAACCGTGCAAACATCTACCAATTAGGAATAAAAGCATTCTAACCTACAAGTTCCAATTTTATTTGCCCAAATCAAGAATAATGCCTAAAAATCTAGAAAAGCTTGCCTTGACAAAGATCGGAAAGGAAAAAGAAAGAAAACAAATGAAAAAGAAAGAAAACAAAGAAAATAAAAGAAACTAAACAAGAAATATGCACAAAATCTAAAATATTCACAAAATAAAGCAATCCATCACACGGAGATCAAAGTAGCAAACAATAGAATCTCCCCCCAAGCTCGAATTAGGCCATGTCCTCAAGGCCTAAAACGAAACTAGGAGGGGCACAGCTACCCATCCAACCAATGTCCCGCAATAAAGATGCCCAACCCAAAGAATGCATGTGAGTTAGAAGGATATTACCGGTGATGACGTGGGAGCCCGCAAAGAACCGTAATAACGAACGAACTCACCAATAGGAATAGCAGGACATGGAAAAGATGGATGCAAAGATTTCCACATCAAGAAAGCTTGAGCCACAAAAAACTTCAAAAATGAAGAAAAATTAGTATACATGGACCAAGTGGCCAACACCCACGGGTTGCCTCCCGAGAAGCGCTCTTTTTACGTCATTAGCTTGACACTTCTTACCTCTAGTAAATACCCCGACAACGATCGCAATAGTTTGTCATATGCTATGGCAAACATATCCAATAGTAACAAGTAGGCAAGAGTCAAATGAGATGCAAGTACAAAGTAAAGCGTGCTTGATTTAGATCGGGCGAAATGCGGCAAAAGGAAGGAAAATCCATGGACCAACCCCATCGTCTCCACCCCGTAGGGCAACTCTATGCCTACAAGGGGTAGGGAACAAAAATAAGAAAAATTAAAATGAAAAACAAAAGAAATACTCCCTTCTTTTTCTCCTTTGGTAAAGGAGAATCATTAGAATCAATAGAGGAAAAAGAATCCTCAAGCGGCGGGAGTTTGGACAAAAAGGGAAAAGAAATAGGAAATGAAGGATAATTGTTGAGTTTTCTCTTTCGGAATGGGGAGTGAGGGAAGGGAGTGGGAACAAGGGATTCACACACAACTTCACTCACATCACAGAAAGCACAAGAAATCTCAACATAAGATCCTTTATTCAATTCTAAAAGTTTTTCGTTGGCACATTCACTCTTTTCCTCAATTTGAATCGATTTAAGCACTTCAAGGCAAAATGGAGCAAATAGATTTTCATCACCATCATCGAGGCATTCACTCAAAGAAGAACGAGTTGGAACAAACTCTCCAATACTCAACTCCTCAATGTCGTGCATCAATGGTGGCAATGTAGCCTCAAACTCATCTCTTCTCCATGATACTTCCTTAATAGACTCTTGCAATAGGTTAGAAATTCCCAAAAAGCCTTTGATAACTTTTTGGGGCATGACCTCAAATGAATTCAAACAAGAATCTATTCTTTGCCCTTCTTGAATTTCAAGATATTCTATGAAAGCAAGCCTCTCCAATAATGATTTTGGAGATTCAAAATTCAAAGAACTTAGGAAATTGTCATGGAGAAAGAGAAGATCATCAAGTGAAATCGACTCATCATCTTGTGAAACAAAAGAATTTGCCATTTTTTTCGGTTTTCAAAGAAAAAGAAAATGAAAAATGAACTAGACTAGCGAACTAGAATGAAGAATCAAACAATGATGCCATTCCCCGGCAAGGGCGCCATTTTGATAGGGTGTTTTTTCGTCGTTGAATAGAACAACACCTCACCAAACAAAATTTATAAAACACCTAAGCTACCGGCTATATTAACTATAGCGGCAAGTATAGGGATCGTCCCATAGGAATGGATATGCTTGACTATTCAATCTATGCGTTCACAAGCTAGTTCGAATCAAATTTGAGTTTTCGAATTAATCTAATCTAAACTAGAAATGCAAACAAATAAAGGAATTCTAGAGGATTCGGGAATCGACAATGGAAATCGAATCAAAGGAAGCACAAGGTCAAGACATTCATGAATATGCAACGACATAGCAAATAGGGGAATGAAACCAAATGACGTGCTCGCCACCTCTCGGATAGAGCACGCGAAGCAACCTATCCTATGGAAGATCTTTCGCCTAATCCTAAACTAGATAAGCTTGCATATAAAAGGAACTATCATTCACTTGTACAAATTAGGCTCACAATGTCTTGCCAAACCTAATCATACATTCCAATCTAATCCAATCAAATAGCATTCGCGACTACTACTCAACTAGTCATGGAAATCCTATCACTAAATCAAGTTTAATTACAACATCAATCATAAATTTTCCCAAAAAATTCCCCAAATTCAATGCCAAGGCTTCATCCCTAACCTCTAGACTAAACTACTCAATTAGCATGATTAACATCAACATTAAACTAACATTAATCCTAATCATGAAACTAATTGAATTAATGAAGTTAATTGAAACAAAGAAAATCAGAAAATTAAAACCACAAAAATTGGGGAAAAACTAAGAACATTCAAAATATCAAACTAATCTAGAATTCAAGCATGAAATCAAAGCATAAACGAAATTAGTGAAGCAATTAAAGAATTAAAGAACAAAACAAAAGAAGAATTAGAATTATACCTTGAAATGGTGAAATTGCATCAAACTTGAAGCACAAAAAAATGAAGAACAAAACTCAAAGCAAAGAGGAGAGAAATCTGAAAATTAGCTATTGAATTGAATTTAGAATCAAGAATTTGAGGCTAAGAATCCTTAATCCTAATCTCTAATCTAAGCCCTAAACTAATTCTAGAGAGAGAATTCTAAAATCTGAAAATTACGTAATTAACAAAGTGAAAGCCTAATTACAATGCTGCGATTTTTGGGCTTTATAGTAGCAGCCCGCAGCCCCATTCTGTTGCACAAGAGGACTTGTTTGGTCGCACAAACTCTGTGCGGTCGAACAGAAACAAGCATTCGGTCGCACAGCAAAAATGGAACATTCTGATTGTAAACTGCAGTCTTGTTTGACCACACAGGCTAGGCCATTCGACCGCACAAGAAGCATTCGATCGCACAGCAGAAGCTTCGATCGCACAGACTGCAGGAGCTGCGTGTTGCTATGGCTGCTTCTGTTCTGCTGCGTGCTGTGCCATGGCTCATGCTCGTGGTTGTGCTGCACTGCTTTGCTGCCTTGCTGTGGTTGTGTAGAGCTGCTACCAAGGCTCTCAAAGTGAGCACTAAGGCTGCTGCAGTGATGGCTTAAAGGAGAGCACGAGGCTACTTCAGTGATGGCTTATTACTGCGCACTGCTCTTCTGCTTGCTTGAGTGATGCTGTGGCTGCTCGAGTGTATGTTGCTGGCTCAAGGCTCAAGGTTGTTCTGATTGCGTGTTGGCTCTTGCTATGTTGGTCGTGTGGGCAGCAACTAAGTGCTTGCCTAGCTGCACACACACAAGAGCAAAGTAAATCGTCAAGCATGTTATTTAAAAATCGAAAACATTATTATTAATTCGTTTATCGTTTTTGCAAATCGTGAAGCATATAACTCATCGACAAGCATAATGACACAATATTAACACGTTAATACTCAAAACGAACGTTACGCAACGAGAATGTGCGCAAAAGGCATATTTAGAGCAAAAACGACTAAAATATGCGCAAGACGAGAAAATGTAACGATTAATGCAAAAATGCGATAAACGAACTAAATACGATAAAACTAAGCGAAAATAATAATAAAATGCTAATAAAATGAAATAAAATCCTAAGCTAAGAGCGACATAAATGTCGCTCATCAGTAAACGTTATGAAATAGCTAAAATCACCTCTATCTTTCGTACTCATAGGCCCACATACGTCTTTATGTATTAGCCCTAGTAGTTCGCTTGCTCTTTCTCCCACCTTTGAGAAAGGTCGCTTTGTCATTTTGCCAAGTAAACAAGATTCGCATTGATCAATCTTCTCTAAGTCGAATGATTCTAGAATGTCCTTCCTTTGAAGTCTTTCCATGTGCTTTGTGTTTATATGGCCTAATCGATAAGGCCACATATATATGAGATCGGAATCACCAGTTTTAGCCTTTTTGGTATTTATGTTATAAATGTGTTTGCTTGTATCTAGCACATATAGACCATTTTCTTGTTTTGCTGAACCATAAAACATTTCATTCAAAGAAAAAGAACAACTATTGTCTTTAAATTGAAAATTAAAACCTTTAGAATCCAAACTTGAAACGGAAATAATGTTTCTGGCTGGTGATACTAGGAACATAGTTACAGTTTTCTAGTTCCAAAACAAAACCACTAGGGAAAGATATAAAATAAGATCCTACGGCTAATGCAGTAATCCGTGCTCCATTACCCACGTGTAGATCCATCTCACCTTTATCAAGCTTTCTACTTCTCCTTAGTCCCTGCGAATTGGAACATAAGTGTGAGCCACAACCAGTATCTAATACCCAAGAAGTAGAATTTGCAAGATTACAATGTATAACATACATACCTGAAGTAGAAGCAACGTTCCAGTTCTTCTCATCTTCCTTTCTCTTCAAGAAATCCCTCTTCCAATGCCCCTTCTTCTTGGAGTAGAAGCATTCAGAGTCGGCAGGAGAATGAGTCACCCTTTTCTGTTTACCAGAACTGGTGTCGTTGGACTTAGGTCTGGGCGCAGCCTTCCCCTTACCCTTGTTGCCCTTTCCCTTGCCAAATTTCTTGAAGCCCTTGCCCTTACGCACCATAAGCATGTCATGCTTATTCTCTTGCTTGAGCATCTTTTCAGCGGTTTTCAGCATACCGTGAAGCTCAGTAAGAGTTTTCTCCATACTGTTCATGTTTTAATTAAACTTGAACTCATCATATCCATTATGAAGCGAATAGAGAATGATTTCAATGCCCATTTAATTTGAGACGTCAGAATCTAGAGCTCTCATGTTCTCAAACAATCCAATCATCTTAAGAACATGCGGGCTCACTGGTTCTCCTTTCTTGAGCTTAGTCTCAAGGATCAACCTCTGAGTCTCGAATCTTTCTATTCTTGCTTGATCCAGAAACATGTTCTTCAACTCCGAGATGATTTTGTAAGCATCCGAGTTAATGAACGTTTTCTGAAGTTTAGGATTCCTGGATGCAAGCATCACACATTTGACATCCCTGTTGGCCTTAATTCAACGGTTAAGGGCAGCTTGAGTCACCTCCGGCCCGGCGGCCTCTGGTAACTCATCCTCAAGGACATACTCTTTTTCCTCATGCATTAGAACTATTTGCAAGTTCCTTTGCCAGTCGAGGAAATTGTTGCCATTTAACTTCTCTTTGTCGAGAATTGAACGTAAGTTGTACGAGTTGTTATTGTTTGTGGCCATTTGATTACTACATTTGGAAAGCATTTGCAATAAATAACCATTCATAATCTTTAATAACTTTGAAATAAATGCGATCATGCAATCATTAAAGCTATTAAACATTTCATTCATGCAAAAGAAAAACATGGTCCAAAAATGAATGTAACGATTCCAAGACCCTAAAAGTCCTAAATCCTTAAGCAGCTTTGGCATGTCTTAAGTCTTTTAAGATTCTAGGTAAGCAAAACCTATTGCTAGTAATCTCCAAATTACTCTTGGTTAATAAATTAATTCCATAATTTATTCCTTTGCCACACCATATGCCATTGTTGTTTGAGTTAAAACCACAATCAACATGTTCCTTTGGGATACCTTACCATCTAAGTCAACTAAAGTAGCACCTCGCTTTGGAAGAAACCTACTACCTTAGATCCCTAGATTTTTGTAAGTGCTTGATTTGGAAGGCAATTTTAAACTCAATATTACTTTTGACCTAGTTGTTTCTATGTTGGTTCAATTATTTAGTGAACTAAATCTAATCGAGCATACAAATTACATTCATGCATAATATACATTCATTCACAATATATATATAGTGCATAAATTAATTTTGGTGAACTAGTATGGCTCAAAACTTTGTCTTGAAGCATCCAATCTTCTTTCACCTTGTTAGCTTGGCATCGTCTTGAACTTCATTCAATAAGCTAACTTAAAGTTCTAAACTTCCTAGAAATACTTGAAATAATTAAATAACTCCATCAAAATTTCAATGGTACGCAGACCATATTTAAAAATTTACATTCAAAGATAAAACGGTACGCATATCGTATTTAACTATCCTAGATTGGCCATACTAGTCACCTTGAATACCTGCAATACATAAAATAAATTCTATGCATTCATCCATTCGTGTCTTAAAATGAATGGCCCAAATAAATATGTAAGTATTTACATGATTTATTTAAAAATCACGTTCCCTAAAAGATTAATCAATTTCGAATTATTAATCCTTAGAATTATTCTAATTAAAATTTAATTTAATTAAAATAATGGTGCCCTACAAAAATAATTAAAATTAATTATTTCATTTAATTTCATTAAATGGCTCCCACTTAAACCAATATTTTAATTTGGATAATTTAATTTTAAATATTTAATTAAACTCACGGCCTGGCCCAAGTTAAATAAAATAAAAAAATAAAAAATCCACCATTAGCCATTTCATGCAAAAATTAAATTCAAAGCCCAAACGAAGCAAATATGCACATATAGATGCATCGTGGGCTAGGTGAGTGCCCAGCCCAACAACGCGAAGTGCCTTGTTGCCTCGCACCCACACGAAGGCGCAAGCCCATCGCGCTGGCACGAGCATCGCAGTAGCGCACAGGCCCAATACCCGTGCCCACTTCCCATGCCTCGTTGCTGCTCGCAAGCCAAGGCCAAGTACTGCCTTGCTCGCTGCTTTGGCCAGCGCGTGCTGGCACGCCTAGCTTGCTTGCTGGCTGCCTCGCGTTGCTGCGCCAAGCTACGGGGGACAGCGCGCATGGGCTACGCCCAGCGACACGCACCGCACACCCATGTTCCGCGCCTTGGCTCGTGCCATACGAGCCAATTAACCAATTTTTATTTTTTTTAATTTCACGGAACTTTATTTGCATGACGTTATTTCCTTTGAAATTAACAAAATAATCGTTTCCAAATGGGCGAGAATAATTGTTCTATGACGGAAATAACTGGTGAGCGAGAATAATTGTACAGTTTCCAAATGGACGAAACCGTCTTGGCCATTGAGGCATATGATCCAACATTCTTGGATCCTCGAGCATCACAAATCATACCAAAAATGATGTTATCCCAGGGATACTTTCCAGGGATGCCACTAGGCATAAGGGGAAGAGACATGACTTATCTTCCCTTACCTATGTTCTCCCCATTATTTTATTAGGCTACAAACCGCGAAAGGGAGAGGCTGACTTACGCAGAAACCAATTGCGTATAGAAAGGATACGATCCGAAAACAAGGGCGGCCAAGAAAAACCCACCCTGCAACCATACCAGCTGACGTTGAACGGTATATTTTTGTGGGAAGGAGAGACTACTCCTGTTACGGTTTTTCGGAACTGTTCGTTAACAATGGCACCCAGAAACCCGGCTTCAAAATCTTCCACAACTGCGACCTCTCGAGCGAGGCATTGTACCTCGCTCTAGACGGACCTGAAAACAAGCTATCCATAGAGGAGTAGGCTTTGCAATCACTGTTCGATTAGTTGAAGCCATTCAAGGAGGAATCGGACCTGATCACCCTGGCTCTGCAAGACGAAAGCTTCGATCCAATCCAGTTAATCGCTCCAGCACCTCTCTCTACTGCAGGAAATAAAGAGGGTTGGCGCTGGACTGTCAAATGGACTAACTCCAGGGGAATCAACTTTGAAATGACTATCAGAGAAGAGCCAGAATCCTTCCCCAGCGAACCTACCACCGAACTGGAACCCCAAGGTCCAATATGAGTCTTAAGCCTAAAAAGTAGTTGACACTTAAGCCCGTTTAAGTTGTTTCCAATAAATCCCGGACGATACTTCCTGGGAAACGTTATTTAGACGTACTCTTTACTCTTCCCAGTGTGGTTTCAGAATTCTAATTTGTTTTTCAACATCATTTAAATGCTCTACACTACTGATCAAGTGACCAAAACTATATTCTTTGCAAATAAAATAAACAAAGGCCCACTCTAGGCCCAATACATGGAGACTCACTCAGTTAATCCGTAAATAACTTAAGACGAACCGAACACACGGTCGGAATAAATGGGTAATCGGCAAAAAAATATAATAAAAAAATAATACAAAGTAAAAATCTCAAAGAAACGGAGATCGCATATTTTCCACACTTTGCCCATGTGATCACTTACTCACAAAATCATCTTAAGCCACAAGTACATCTAATACCTCACAAGAAAAACCTCACAAAGAATAGCATGGGTTAACGATTCCTTAGTGCACGATTAAAAAACTTGCAAAAAATACACAAAAAATGACACGAATATGCGCGCAGAAAACCCCAACGCTGGAAAATTCCAGCGCTACAATACCCAACGCTAGAAAATTCCAGCGCTGCAATACGCAGTGTTGGAAAATTCTTGCGCTCATCAGTAAAGCGCTAGAATTTTCTGGCGCTCAAACTAAAATGCCGAAGTTTTTCTGCACTTTTACAGAAAATATTCCGAACACTTGGGCGGTACATTACCGAATAAATCCATACAAATTTTCTCGTGCAAACTTATTTAAGGAATTCACAACGCAAAATAAAAGTTCATTCAGATTTATTTTGCTTGAATCCTTAACCAGAACTACACGCGACCTGATTCTAAACTAAGTTTACTTAGGGCATATACGTAGGCAATCCTAAAAATGGATTCCGTCCAAATAATTTGCAAGAACATACAAATTTGCCAAATCAAAAACACACTCTACTGAAAATAGAAAATAACAAACACTCGCATCCAGAATTCTGAAAAATAAACCAACAAAGGGAAATGAAACCGAAAGTAAAGACGTTTTGCAAATAAAGAAAAAAAAAAGGGGCACAAGACACCCCGAACTATCCTAGCTCATCATAATCCTCGAACAACGCCTTGTGGAAGTTAGAATGCACTTGGGATACCTTAGATGAATCCTTCACTACTCCCACATCAACATTCATAGAAACATATGGCGCAGGAGATCCAGTTTTCATGGATGCCAGAGTCTCGCTCACTTTATCAACTCTTACATCAATCATGGAATTAACTACTACATGAACAGGCACAGTAATACTAGGGGCTTCGACTACAGCACTTGCAGAGGTAGAAGCTTTCCTTGTCCACGCCGGCTTTTTACCTCTCTCACGACGACGACCCTTACTTGGAGCCGATTCAATGTCTTTCGCGGGCGCAGTAGTATCACGCCCAGTTAGCCTGTGTCTAAGACGATTATCAACATAGGGATGCTCGGCCCTACGCCTCCTATCTGCCTCCTCTCGTTTATAGCACCGGCATCTCGAGACTTCAACACAACTTCCCGTTCATACTTGGGCCTATTTCGTGATTGCAATATCTCAACAGATTCAGCACTACGAGCTTTGGCTCTCTCTGCAACATCATCTGAGCTCATCCAAAGCTTGTAATATTCAGATAAAGCAATATTCCCCTCCGCGGTAACATCCCAACGGGGCAAGTGGTCTTAACCTTCCGCCCACCCTAGGAGGTGCTGCCGCGAGAAAGAAGTAATGCTTGGTGGAGTGGTATCCACAAAGGGAATAGTCTGCCGCAAACCATACTGCCTCATAACTCGGTACGGGAATAAATAGGTGGGACGCACTAGCCCTGCAAGCAACGTAAAAACAATGCGTCCCTTCCCACCCGTCATAGACTGCAGACTCCACCACGGGATTATCCACTTGACCGAGCAAAGACCATGGGTAAGATACGAAGTCCACTCGGCTTCGGTCTCGCCTTGGTGTAGATACTTTCAAATGCAAAGAACCCTGGGATAATAGGTCCTAAGATCAGACGGGGCTTCCAAAATTCTCAGTTGCTCCATCAGCTAGATCTGAAAACACGAAAGAATACAAGAATCAGTTGACCAAGACTCGCACCAGTTTCGTAAAATTAAACGAAAACAAAACGAGAAAAAAAAATATACATAAAAGGCACATCGCCAAAAAATTGCAGCGCTGACATCACAAGCGCTGAAATTTTCCAGCGCTGCGCAGGGAAGCGCTGGAATTTTCTAGCGCTACCATCTGCCGAAAAGAAAAAAAAACTTTGCCAACAGATTAAAAAAAATCGCAAAAATAACAAACGATTTCCACAACAGATTACCTGCAATAACAACAGGTTGCCCCCAATAGCTCCTCACTTCGCATCCTTCTTCAAGACATCCGCCCAAAGAATAGTCTCGACAACCACCACGGGCATCATGGAATACCGACTCTCCATCGAACTGACAACTGGCATCCGTTTCAGTTCTCCAAGCATGCTGTCATTGTTATGAAAATGAGTAACAATTCAACAAACATAACAAAGGGCCCTAATGCTACGTTTTTGTTCAGTTATATTGACAGTAGAGATCCTAAAGTGTTTAATGAGCACCGAAAGGTCAACAGCATCCCCGACCAACATCTTATTAACCTTATTCTCAGACAAACCTAATACCTCCCCATCATCTATTTCCCTTCATCAACAGTACTAGGGGTCACAGAAAGCGCAGTAACAGGATGACCTGGGATAGCAGCGAATTCCTCAGGTAGGGGAACAATCTCATTATTGCGAAAAGTAAATACATGATGATTAGAATCCTAAAAATTCAAGGCAGTATGGATGAAATTGAAATCAATTTTTATTTGTTGTAATCTTAACAAGGCGTCTAAGGCATATTCTTTTAATAGAATTTTATCAGTTGGGGTAAGTGATCGCAGCCACCTGCTAACAACAAGCTTCAAAGACACAGGGGGAATGGGATTCCACATGGCAAAGACACAAAAGAAAAAGGACAAACAACAGGATTCAAAATACTTAAGCAACCAAGTAACGCATACAAGGGTGAAAAATTATGAACATCGTTGCCCTCTATTTATAGTCACGTCAAGCAACACTTGAGCTTAGATGAAACAGAACACAAAGACCAGCGCTGGAAAATTCCAGCGCTCAGATGTAAGCGCTCGAACATTCCAGCGCTGCCAAGCTAAGCGCTTAATTAAAACAATTTTGCATAAACTCTACCAGCTATGCAGATTTCGATTTTCAAACTTAATTAAAACTTTGTTATAGGTCAGCTATTATAGGACAACCAGGATTACTAACGACGTTGTACTCAAACTAGATTTCCGAATAAAATTTTTAGCTTGATTGAAACTCTAGAAGCATTGTTGACCCTAAAACTTAAAGCGCATCATTTCTTGTTATGTGTTTTTTATTTTCTTTTCTGTTTAAGTGAGTCGGTATATCCTCAAAAAGGAAATACCTCCGACTAAGGCAAGATACTGAAAAACGGCCTATTTTTCTCAAAAATTTGATGCACGCACAAACAAAACAAAAGAAGCTAAGTACAAAAAATGCAACAATATGTACAAAAGTCTGTAGCACGATACGAAAAATAATACATGTCCAAACTAGCATATGTATACGACCTGCTAAGAGAGGAGCTCATCCTCATCATCGTGCGCACCACCCGCACCTTTGCTCGTAACGACACTCTAGGAAATGAGCGGATCATCAAATAGGGTCTCGAGCCGAGAAGAGTCCCAACATTGCGTCTGCGGCGCCGACACCCACCTAGTGCCGAAAGGTTGCTGAAACGTCTGAGGTTGCCAGCCAGTCTGGAATGGCTGAAATGAAGGAACCTGCCAACTCATCTAAGGCTGCGGCACCACAAACGGGCAAGTATAACTCCTTCTAGGCCCAGTCGGTGGCCGCACACGTGTCTAACCCAAACCGACATCGGAAAAGCGCGGCCTAACATGCGATCCGGAGGTACCAAAGTCACCCTCAAAAGAGTGGCGATCCCTCCGAGCAGTCCGCATAGTCTCCTGTACGCGGACATGCGGCGCCCAGTCTGCAAAATCCAGATACAAGTCAGCACATGTATACTCAACTGATAAATTAAAATAAAACAAACAGGCACCATACCTTAGTCAAGTTCGGGTTGCTACAATAAAGAGCCGCCGAGCCGAGGACAACGCAAACTTCAACCGATTAACCACTCGGACTACTGGTTGACCGTCCTAGCAGGCACCTAAACAGAAAAACGTCAACAATGAAATAGAAAGTATGAAATAATTATGATTGCCAGACAAACAAATGTAATACCACACTAGCGTCCGCGAGGACCAGTGGGTGAAATCCCTCATCGGGGATCGCAGGCACCTCCTCCGTGATCCTAGACCCACCCGCTGTGGTATAACAAATCACGCAGTCAGGCGGCACCCAACCGCCCAGATTAGTAGGCGCAGGCTGCAACACAGATAAACAACAAGTCATAACACATTAAAAGAGCAAAACACATGCATATCAATATAATCCTAAGATTACACGTACATCGGTGACCGGTGGAAGCAAGAGCCAGAGTCGCACAAAATCGGATAGCTGTGATCAAACATCACAAGCTCGCCCGCAGGCAACAGCAGCACCGCTCGACGACTAGCAAGGATGCATGTAGGGCGCAACATACTAGAAGGCGTCAACTGGAGCACCCATGTAAGCTCAATAGTCTGCCGTAGTACTCGCTCCCCTAAGAACCATGCAGGACCCCTAGGACCCTGGTACAGAACCCGTCACCGAGACTGGCATTGAGCGTCCACAAACGCCTTTGTCTTCTCTAGCCCGGCCTAGCAAGACCAGCTCACCTGTTTGCAGAACCAAAAACAGACATGTCAAGTAGATCGCATGAAATGAGATAAAGTAAGAAACGAAACTAATGATACTTACCAAGTTAGAACGCCCAGCCGCGATCATGTCCCTGAACCGCATTATATGAGGGAGTCTCTTCAGCTTCCTAGCACTACCCCAGCAGTTAGCCACAGGGTAACCCCTAACCTCTCTACCGGACCGAGGGGCAAGATCGGTAAACGCTCAAAAGCCCACATCTGCAGAAAAAGAGTGAAAACAAGTTAAGTGAGTACGCAACTCATTTAGCACTAATACCAAACACGTACCCTGATGATTCGCGGCACGACTCACAGAGAAATAGGCCTTATAGGCCTATCTGGACCATCAAGAACCCGTTTAGCCACACTTATATGGCTAATCTGGTTCTGTGAGGGGGTCGAAAAAGCACGAGGCTAATGCGTTACCTCGTCCCTCGTGGGTGTGATGCTTCTTTTTGTCAAATCAAGTGTAATTGGATTTCCTGTGAGTTTACACCCAATTCACTAGTAATATAGGAGTCGCCATTCAGCTTTTAACGACAATGAGAAAAACTGACAAAACCCGGTTATCGTGACATAAAGGGAGTGCAATTATGTTTGACCACGACGGCCGTAGGTTCCCTTGTGATCCCTGGTGGTGGGGATCGCTCAACGTACACCCGCAGGGTAGAGATTGAGGGTTCGGGGGACTGTAACTACCGAGAGGAGTACTCGCTCTTCGATAACTCCAGAGGCAGGATATCCTTACTAGCTCAGCATAAATAATTTAAGGGACATGCGTTAACTATTAAACTAATCTGAGTTGATTTTATCAATATGCAACATATAGTACTAGATCGAACGCGATTATCTGATTTAGATTGTTTTAAGGGACCTAGCATGATAATCCAATTTCCCAAAAATATCATATTTAATAAGCATGGTTGAACAATCAGATTTTAGTTAGTTTAACAGTTCATAAAAGGGCGAGGAAAGCAATTAAACCATGGAAAAGGGACACATTACGACGCACCCTTGAGAGGTGCGTCACGGTTCTCAGAAAACTAACCACTTTGACTTTGCTATTTCTCCTTTTATTTAACGAATCTCAAATTATGGGACGGGATACGTTCTGTTTGATTTATGGATCGATTGCGACAGAACGCGTGATCGGTTTTGCAGCGTGAGGCTTAGGCTTAGGGGTTTTGAGTCAATACTCAGAATATAATTGTGTGTTGTGTGTGTGTTCTTTTCACGTCGAACTTAAGGGTCTATTTATAGGAAAGAGTTCGTGGAAAGATAGAATTGCAGAACTCTAATCCACGAGGAATTAGGAAAAAACACGTACCAGGTATTTTCAGCCCCCAGGCCTTTTAGAGCATTGAAAATAGGGTCTGGGCTGTTTTTCTTAGTCAGATTCGGATTCCTAGAATCCGGAGTATTTGAGATTTAATTGAGTCCTTTAGTGCGTATTAACTTTGTGACGGGATGCGTCTGGGCCCGTTACGAACTCTAGGCTCGTTAGAATTAATACGTGATTCTTACTTTCGAATCATATTAGGAATAGGATTCTCTCGCAATTTCTATCTCATTTAGGATTTATGTTGGAGTGCAACACCTAATTCTGACAGGTTTCTATCTTTTATGACTTGCCACTTTTAAAAACCACCCATTACGGCAGTTATTATTTTTAGCAGGTTTTCATAAATAGCAGGTTTCGGGTGAAATAAAAAGGGGTAATGAGATTCGTTATTTTATAGGAGATGCGTTGTCAAGTGGAGATTTACGTTCTCATCATCGAACCTTCCCTTTCGGGAATGGGGACAAAAGTAGGTGTCTACAGTTAGCCCCCACTTTGACTGAGTCTCGAGATGAGACGATGGTCAAAGTACTAGACGGAGTGCGTCATACAAGCCATGGTGTATGTGACCTGTTTTGCGAGGGTCTCACGAGCCCCCGAGTGATAACATTTGACTTAAGGGTCATCACTTGGAGTGTCGACATATCCCTCACGTGTCATTGGGATTTGTCAACGGATAGTATAGAAATTTCCTCACTTTGTCATTGGAAGGATCTAAAGAAGTGTAGAAACTCCCTCACTTTGTCATTGGAAGTAGCTACAAATGTTTTCGAAATCAAAGCTATAAAGTGTAATTGGGCCTGGCCAAGCCCAATCACGAGGTAAAAATGTTTTAAAGATTCTCATTTTCAGGGCTAGCTAAACGAGAAAACCCCCTTGTTTTTATGGGACGTAAAACGAAGGAAAATCCAGCACATCGTTCTTTTTTGGAAAAACGGAAAACCAATCCTTTAATTTTTGGAAAAAGGGAAAACCGATCCTTTAATTTTTGGAAAAAGGGAAAACCGATCCTTTAATTTTTGGAAAAAGGGAAAACCGTTCCTTTAATTTTTGGAAAAAGGGAAAACCGATAAAGGTTATCGCTGCAGCGACTAAGGACCTGCGTGGTTAGTGACGCAGACCCCGCCGGCTAAAGATGGCGAGCCTGTCCGCTAAGGGTGGACACCCCGTCCGATAGAAGTGGACGAATCTATTTTGAAATTTGTTTTGTGTTCATTTTTTGAAAAATGAGGACCTACGTGGTTTGTGCCGTAGACCCCGACGGCTGAAGATGGCGAGCCTGTTTCATTTTGAATTTTGAAAATTTCATTTTTGGAAAACTGAGGACCTGCGTGGCTAGTGACGCAGACCCCGCCCGCTGAAGGTGGGCGAGCCCTGTCCGCTAAGGGTGGACATCCCTGAATTCCTTTTTTTTCCCTTGATTTGAAACTTGTGTGGTTCGCGGCGCGATCTTGCCTGATTGAGGTGGGCAAGTCTCTATTTTTTTTTTGTTCTTGTGATTTCTTTGAGAATTTCTTTTCTTATTCATTCTCGCAGGAGCGAATTCTTTCGAGGGATGCTCGGGTTTAGTCGTAACCTGAATGTGGGTTGGCAACGTGCTTAGACGGACCATTGTCTTGTGGTCATCTTCCTTCATGGTTTTGAGCTAGTCCTTACGGCTCAATTTTGCCACTACCTGGGTCCTTGATTGGGGGACCATGTATAAGTATCAGCGGCGACCTTTGTCTTGAGGTCGTAAACCGGTTCTTTTTCTTTTGAGATTATCCAAACACGGGACTTTATACAGCGTAGTCTGGAAATATTGTTTTAACTTTGCATACTCTTTTTTAAGATATATTTATTTCTTTTGAGCCACCAAGCATTCGTGTTTGACGGTCATTTCTTGTTAAAGAGGTTCCTACGCATTTTGTAATGTCTTTGATCGTGTTTTGGGATCGTGCTCGTAAGTGCGAGCGATCTTTGTAGTGGTGTGCTATTCTTGACAAAGTCGTGAGGTGCGACTTTCAGTAAGGAAATCGGTAATTTTTGAGTCGAATGGATGCGGCAGGGCCCAACAGAAGTTAGGGCCTTTTTTGAGCCTGGGTTCATTTTAGGCGCCCAGGCCTAGGCGTTGAAATAATTCACGCCCAGGTGGGGCGTTAAAAATGTTGTTTGGGCTGGTCTTTTGATGATACAGTTGGAAGTTCTATGTATTCTCTTCTCTTTTTTTTTCTTTTTTTTTAGAACGTGATGATTTTCTTGAGAAGCCGTAGCCGATTGGTGGACTACGGTGCTTGTCGCTTTGGGGCAATTATTTTAAGGAATTATTGCTCTTAAGGCGTACAGTTATTGCGATAGTTGGGCGAGTCTATATGGCCCGAGGAACATACCTTGAGGCGTAAGACTTTGATCTCTCTTGTATATTTATTTTTTCTTTTGAATGCGTTCGTGAATGATGATATGTATGTGCGAATGAGTGTTCATAGAATGGCCGTTGTGTGCGGTCCATTAATCAGTTTGCTTGAATCATTTTTTTTGAGCAATGACTGATTGTGAATAGTTTGCTTAGAAGATTGATAGGGTTCAGGCCCATTCATGAAGTGGGCTCAAACATCGTGCCCTTTCGAATGTTCAAACATTTGCTTCGAGACCCTTTTTTTATATATTATGGTTGTTTCGTAGCTTGGAGCCCCCAAGTATGCATGTTTGGATGCTTCGTTTTCGCGTACGATTTTTGTAGGTTCTTTCGAAAAAGATGCCTCGGGGTTCCTGCTCGTGTGGGTGCGAGCTATCCCTTCCGTGGTAGGTAATGTTTTGCTACTTTTAATCCTTAATGTAGAAGTCGTGTGGCTTGCATTTTGAATTTGGGCGATAAGTAGTCATTGCCTCTTTTACACATGCCCTTTGGTCGTGCCCGCATTAGTGCAATATGCCTTACTCTCTTTTTTAGACTTGTACCGTGGGATAGTTGAACTTATGGTGCGACGTAGGCTTGTGTGGCCTAACGGCGTGTCTTAGAACATTCCTCCAGGTGTTGGGATATCTTTATTATTTTTGCATTGGAGTACTCCATCATGCCTCGTTCAGGTGTTCGAACAATGTAGCACCTTCTGTGTGGGTTTGCACGGCTTATTACTTCGTTCGATGCAAGGATTCATAGGTGTTTCTTATTTTTATATCTGGGCAGAACTTGGCTAGCAGAAAGATTCAGCGCCCAGGCTGGGGCGTTAAAGATATTGGCGCCCAGCTCTGGGCGTTGAAAATGATTCCTGGGCAGAATTTTGACAGTTTGTTTTGATTTTTTTTTCTTTCGCTTTTGCTTTGGAACGATGTAGACTGTGTAACGGGCGCTTTATAGGGCAAGCGTTATGTGCAGTGGTTTGATCGGAGTTTTGGTGACTCGCGATTTTCAGTTACCCTTGTTAGTGGGGCGACTTTATATACTCTAAGTAGTGCTTAGAATTTGGGAGGGGTTGTAGCCATTCTAAGGTTCATTTTACACGATTAAAACTTAGGATTGTGCCCCTATGATGTATGTATAGCATTAGCGTCGAGAATTTGCGATGAAATCGTCATTTCGAGCATTTTTAGAGTGTTTTTCTCAAGCCCCCAATTGTAGCTACGGGATTGGCTTGGTGCTATAATGCTTTGCATACGTCTTTATGCATTCATGGTGACATGGTTCATGAATAGTTTGAACCAGACTCGTTTAGTGCGAGGTACGTCCGAGTAGTGACCTGCTACTTCTCTGGTAAATGTCGTATTATGCGACATCGCCATGGTCAAGGTAGTAACATGTGGAAGTGTGCCTTGACCAAAAGTTAGGTGCCTTTCTTTACCCATAACCATATTTAGAAATCTTTTGACTCACTTGCAACATCGAGATAAACGCATACTTAGCTTAAACCAACGACACTTTATTATGTTCGAAGAAGTCTTTAAAAATCATTTGAAAATTATTTATAATCCGAGTCCTACTGTGTACAATCCGAAGTGTCCTAAGTAGGTTGACTTATAGAAGGGTTCGTACAAAATTACATGAATGAATCAAAATACTGTTACGATTTTTGGAATGCTGTCTAAGGATTTGCTGGAAGCCAGGGTGCAGGCGTCAAGATATACTTGTGCCTGTTTGGCATATGCTTTAGGCTTTTAAGGTCATCGTTTCCAGAATTGCGGGAATATAAACCGTTTTCAAATTTACTTAGATTTACTTGGTGTATGTCCGTACAAAAGGTCAAGGTATATTTAGTTCTTTCCCTAGCTCTTTCATTTCAATTTTTTGCCCCCAATTGCTATTATGTCTTCCCATTAATGATGCTTTTAGATTTCGATTTTAGATGCCCGTGTCATATGTCTGAGTAGGGTGAGCCTTGGTTAAGTGCCGAGTCCTATTGACAATGTCTGTTTTTTTTTTCAAAGGGGATTCGCAAGCATTTGAATTACCATGGACGGGTGCCCTGAGTTCGAAGGAACGATGGGGCGATGCCGTAGAACAATCCTCTTTATTGCAAGCTTGCTGCCTTTACTACTTGTTGGCGATTATGACTGTGTCTAGTGGTGAAAGAAGGTCTTTAAGCGAACGACTATGTCTAGTTGTGAAAGAAAGTCTTTAAGTGAGTTAGTTCGCTTTAGGGAGGGTCAAGTCGAGTACTTCAGAGGTCATGGATGCTTGCGCTAGCCCCCATTCAATTGAGGCAAAGCGATTTTTTTTTTTTGAGTCTTGGCTAAGTGCCTAGGAGTGTGAGTGCTCCTTCTGGCAAGGGTACGTGCCCTTATTATTTTTCGATGTGTGCTCATTAATTTTGGCATCTTGATGACTTGGATTCTTCCTTTGACTTAAATTTTTCTTTCAACTTGGATTGCAAGTAATTAAATTTCAATAAGGGACTTCTATTTTTATTCTTGTTTTTCTATAGGCTTTAATATTGGTTGGACCGAATCATGGATTGCCTACGTATCCGCCTTAAATAGATTTAATTTGGAATCAGGTCTTGCGTAGTTCTTAGCCAGAAAATGGTTTCTTAGAATGCCGAAGTCGATAAGTATGTTCTGAAATGGAAACATATTATTTGAAACGGTAGAATAAGTGAGGTTTATTATTATTTTAATCTACTGCTTTGCCGTGAGCCAAAAATTTGTTTTGTATATTTTTTTTCGAGTACATGTACTTTTTGGTGGTACGTATATCTGAATACGTGTTGTACCCCTCCAAGTGTTCGTTATTTTTCCGTGTATGTGCGGATAAAATGACGAGCACTTCTGGACAAAATTTGGCAGGCAGAGAGAATCAGCGCCCAGGCTGGGGCGCTAGAGATTTCGGCGCCCAGTTGTGGGCGCTGATAATTATTTCTGGGCGGATCTTTATTGGTGCGCTAAATGCTTCCTTTTCTTTTTAGACTAACTTTAGAGGCGCTTTGCAAAGTTTCTTTTTTATTATTCACATTTTTTTATTTTTACGTTGAGCGTAGAGTGTACTTTTCATTTGTCTCTTTTTTATTCGTGACTAAAGACGGTTTGAAAGACGGGTCGAATGAGATAGGATAATTTGTTTAGGTATTGGTCAAGCATGAGGATTATATATACTAGGACTCACAATTTGCAGCCTCGAACTAGTGTCATGAGTTTACATCAACTTAGGTCAATGAGTAGTATGGGGACGGCTCAAGGATGTATCCAAATAAGTTATATGGTCATTATACTAATGGTAGTGTAAGAGCGGGTTTGGGCTTAGGAAATAATGGGTATGACGCACGTGTCAATGGCCGTGCGTGGTTTGCGGTTGACAACAAGTTCGAGAACAAGAGTCGAGGTAATGGTTTCTTGGGTTATGGCGATGAGAACATGGATGGGTTAAATGAGCTGAACAGGGGCCCCAGAGTGAAAGCGTCTAAGAACATAAGGATTGGAAAGGGTAGACATCGTAGAATTTTATGATTTGGATTGGTTGACTCAATTCTTTACCTTCATTTGCTTAGGTAAACTCCGCACTTTGGGAGGTACGGGCTAGCTCAATTCTTTCCCTTCGTTTACTTGGGTAAATTTCGCACTTTGGGAAGTACGGGCTAAGTACTTCGTGGCTCGCTCTTTTCGCTCTCCCTTTTCTCTTTCTCTTTCTTTTTGCTTGGGATTTCTCCCCAACATAAATCCTTCAATATTTTTTTTATTTGGGCTAAAAGGTAGATGGTTATGGTCTTTGAGTCATGAGGCGAGACTGAGTGAGCCTCGTTTGGTAGGCCTATAGTGGACCTTTAATTTTAGTAGGCCTAGGGTGGACCTTTAATTCTAGCAGGCCTAGGGTGGACCTTTAAATCGTCTTACTTTGCAAGCGTATTTAGTCGTTTCTTAAAATGTGCAAATAGCGTAGATTTAAAATGTTATTTTTACCTTATTGAAATTTAACGAAAGAATTACATCGAAGATAATTTTTTGCTTCTTTTCAGATTCCGATTTCCGGGATTTAACTGGAAGTTGTGATTTAGACTCGAACTTTCATTAATCTTTCTGATTATAACCCGTGTATGAATACAAGGAGGTGGCCTAGACTCAAAATAATGACGTGGCGTAAGCCTATAATACTTGACCAAGCAACTCTCATACTTAGGCTAATTGGACCATAACTTTCGTTGGTTGACACTTCAGATTTTAACCCTTGGGTGTTCATTTGTCATGCGCCATTTTGCTTAATGTTGGCAAGGTAGTTAATTGGGGAGATCGAATTTTTATTTTTGCAAGGCTAGAATCATTAGTGCGGCTTCTCTCTTAGTGTGTATTGCTTTACCCCAATGGTAGCCTTATGGCATGCCGATTTGGGTATTTTCATGGTTCGTCATGTCGCATTCATGGAAAATCTTTTAGTCCGTACTTAGGAGTATTTCAAGGAGCGAGTGGCTCGAGAGGACTATGATGGTCGTGACCCAATGTGATCATAAGCCTTGAGGCCATTTAATTTTTCTTGCCAATGGTATTGACACCTTAGGTTCACTTTGGGGGTTGTGCGACTATGGGGGAATGATTTTCAGAATGTGACTGTTTCCATTTTGCAAATACTATAATATATTATTTTTATTGGTGGGAGAGAGTATTGAGACCGTAGATTCTTAGCAAGGGATGACAATTACATATGGGTGCTTATTGATTTAAATGTTAGGAAGGGAGACTAAATATGGTTTAACCTTTTAACTTGCAGAACGACACCAAGCATTAGGATCGATTCTATGGATAAGACAACTAAGACTTTAGGATTTAGATTGTACTTCGGCATAGCCTAGTCTAGACTCGGATTTATTTTTTTTACTCGAACATTATTTTTCCTTGAATACTCTATTCGAACATTATTTTTTAAGTACTTTGCCCATGTGACATTCAAGGTTTAATTAGCATGCTCGGTTTTGGTGCCGAACATCGTCGTCGTAGGAGGCCTAACAACGACACAAAGAGTTATTTATTTTTTTATAAGTCGCTTTTAGAATCGAGTGCTTTTTCATACGCCCTCGTAGCAATTTTTTTTTCACGGAAAGTTTTTTTGCTACGTATTTTCTTCATGCGTGGGCACCGAGACTGCTGTGCCTGACCAAAAGGCCAGGCAGCAACTTCAGCGCCCAGCGTAGGGCGTGAGAAATTCTGGCGCCCAGCCAGGGGCGTTGAAAATGCGTCCCTGGCTGGTTCTCGTTTTCTGCTTGCGTCTACTTTTGTTTATGCGACTTCGATTTTGCGTGCTTGCCTAATAACGTCCTTTACGCGTTGTGCAGCGTTTGTGGGATTCGTTACGGCCATCCCGAGCGTCGCTTATTTTTGTGGCGATCGTTCGGGCTTGCGGAACACGTATTTCGGTATAAATCTTTGGCAAATTGGTTTATGAATGTTTGGGCAATTTTTAAGGTCGTTGGCTTTTCTAGGACAGTTTGTCACACACAATCATATATTTCGCTACACATAACTAACATTCCATCATGAGGCAATAATAATATGTCATGTAGTTCATGATAGGCTTCTATGGGTAGTTATTTGCGCCTGGCTTGGTACCGCTTCTATCGTAGATCCAACACATGCCCCGGTCGAGGTAGTGTCTTCAGCAGACGAATTTCGCTCAAGAGGCCAACCCGCAAGTGCAAGCCAAGGGGTCATGCAGGCGAGAGGGACCTAATGGGCGAGCGATTGGGTTTGGGACGGGTGTACTACTAGCGAAAGTGCCGAGTGGACAACATTCGAAGCGTATGCACCCCCCGGTTGGTGATGGGTATCCTTAATCCCAACTCCCAAGATGAAACACCAAGGGAGCCAAGATTCGTTATGCGGTTCTGCCCGTTCACATTAATATGCTGATTTTCAGGTCGTCCCAACTTGATTGGGAAATAAACGCGGGGTAGGATCGTTTCACCCTTCGGCTATTTTGATTACCTACAAGCACGAGTATTTCCTGCACTATCCCCAGCGGAGTCGCCACTGTGAGGGGGGTCGAAAAATCGCGAGGCTAATGCGTGACCTCGTCCCTTGTGGGTGTGACGCTTCTTTTTGTCAAATCAAGTGTAATTGGATTTCCTGTAAGTTTACACCCAATTGACTGGTAATATAGGAGTCGCCATTCAATTTTTAACGACAATGAGAAAAACTGACAAAACCCGGTTATCGTGACATAAAGGGAGTGCAATTATGTTTGACCACGACGGCCGTAGGTTCCCTTGTGATCCCTGGTGGTGGGGATCGCTCAACGTACACCCGTAGGGTAGAGATTGAGGGTTCGGGGGACTGTAACTACCGAGAGGAGTACTCGCTCTTCGATAACTCCAGAGGCAGGATATCCTTACTAGCCCAGCATAAATAATTGAAGGGACATGCTGTAACACCCCCAAAATTATGACCTTTTATATAATCGAAAACCCTGTTTTTGTTTCAGAAAATAAATGCAAAGCAACAAAACAATTTAAAATCATTAACGTCAAAACTAACTAAGTGGTCTAAACGGTGGCCCATAAAAAGTTACAACCAAAGCCCATAAAATAAATAACAAAATCAAACTTAGACTGAAATAGAAATTGTCTCTTGACTAGGTGGTTATTCTAAGCGTCTCCTCACTCAAAGCCAAGTACCTTTACCAACCTGCAAAAATAAATAGAAAAAAGACAAGAGAGACGAACTCCCAAAAATCAGATAAACTGACTAATTCCAACTCCATCCCGTAAAATAAATAATTTTAGTTTGAAAACGTTTTGAGTACATAAAATAAATAATTAAACAACAAGTACTAATTTTATAACTCCATTATTAAACTCATCACATAAGATCAATATTAATTAAGTGAGGGAAAAAGAACGCTAAGGGTCGCGCGTAACCCTTGAGAATGGCCAAAATAAGACGAGTACAAAATGTCCCTAGTGTGCACACCCCTCACTAATTGACTATGGGTCTCCGCGACCGCGCACCAATAGAATTAGGAGGAAAACTAAGCAGAAAGTTTAATATATAATAATAGAAACCTACTAGAAGCCTACCGGGTCTCCACTAAAGTGCACCGATAGAACAACATCTAGAAGGGCAACCTGTTCCTAACCCTTACGGGCTTTTCCCTCGAAGATTATACTTTAAGTCATTAATATTTTAATTGGGATCGACACATATAACATGTAGCCACAAGATTAACCAACGTATAGATTAACATCATTTTAGTCTTTCTTATATACACAACATATACCCAAGAGTCATCAAATTATCTCTGCCATTCAAACCATTAGTGGCAACCCAAGTCTATGTCCTAGTTACACGAATACACGACATACAATACCAAGACTGTAATCCATAAGACATAAATCATCATCTCCATAAAATAAGTACGTAGAAAAATAGTATCTTCATAGTATTACTAATATAAGACATGTCTATAAATTTAAATCATATAGCTCATATACACCACACTTAAACTTTGCTATTGCACAACATACCCATAATAAACATGTTCAAAATATTTTTTCTAACGGGACCTAAAGATGATGGACATCGAAAATTACCTTGAATGCACGTAATCCCTTAAAGTTCAAAGTCTTCAAAAGAGTCACCTAATAGTCCCCGTCTACAATTAAAGAATAACAAGCCTAAATCAGAATATCGATCACGTATTTGACATGAACGTAAATCATTCTACTATCAGTTAGATAAAATACTACTTAAATTCAAAACCCCTTTATAATCGAATAACAACAACATAATAAATTATTACTACTACATGGACCAGTTATAAAAGATCGAGTTTTATATAAAAAGAAGCCAAAATACTTTTAATGTATAAATAATATAGCATAATAAATTCTTCAACCTTTGTACTGCTTTACCGTAATTGAATACAACTTGAAAAAGAAACAACTACTGTAAAAAAAATAGGGATCATTAAAAATATTTTCCACTATAAAACTAAAGTTAGGCAATAAATAATAAACTCATAAGAAAAGAAATGTAGTTGGGTGTTGCAATTGGTGATGAGCACCGAATGTAAAAGATCAATCCTGTAATATTGCATTGATTTGCTTACTTACAATAATGAGATTGGGTTATGACTTACCAAGCCTTGAGATGAACGAAGATGACGAATGACGGCCAGAATGATAAAGGGTTTTGAGGGTCAATAAAATTATGCACGGGAAATTTTTGGTTACAATAGGGTATATATAGCTTGGTACAATTAGGGTTTAATTAGGAGATTAAATTTCAGAAAATTTATAAAATAAATCTGAAAATATATATTTGTAGTTACTTTTAGTTAAAACTTATATAAAAAAAACTGTATTTTAATTGTAAATAATGTTAAAATACCAAAATAGTTCATTAGAAAATACTCGAAAATTCGGGGTATTACATCTACTCTCCCTTAAAAACAAAATTCGTCCTCGAACTTAAAAGTTAGATTTCCCTCTTACATAAGATCCACTAATAGAGAACTTAAAAGTTAGATTCGGGAACGAAGCGACTTGAGTTTAATACAAACAAGATCCACTATATCAACTATAGCGACTTGAGTTTAGATTTCCCTCTTACATAAGATCCACTAAATTGTAAATAATGTTAAAATACCAAAATAGTTCATTAGAAAATACTCGAAATTTCGGGGTATTACATCTACTCTCCCTTAAAAACAAAGTTCGAACTCGAACTTAAAAGTTAGATTTCCCTCTTACATAAGATCCACTAATAGAGAACTTCGGGAAATTGAACTCACCTCTTAAAATAAAAGTTCGTCCTTGAACATTAATGTTGGCTCAGATAATAGATACTCTTGACAACAAAAAGTCGGGTATTACATCTACTCCTCCTAAAAACAAAGTTCGTCCTCGAACTTAAAAGTTAGCTCTCACATCACTTACAATGGAACTTCGGGGAATTAAATTCACCCCTCTAAAAACAAAGTTCACCCTCGAACTTTAATGTTAGCTCTCTTGATGGATAATAGGAACAACTAAACTTGAGATATTACACCTACTACTCCTTAAAATAAGGTCGGTCCCCTAACTAGAAATTCGTCCTAAGACTTTAAGGTTAGCTACATACGACTACTTTGTACAAAAGAAATGAATAAATTAGTATCACACTCTACCCCTCTTAAAAGGAGTTTCGTCCCCGAAACTCTAATCTTAAAGATGCTACTCTTGCCATGCCCTTACTATCAAGACATACTATCACATGTGCCACGTCATATAAACCCAAAAATAGTTCACACACGTCAATATTCTAAGGATGAAGTAGACTTATAGACAATAAATCAAAACATATATTATCATCTTCGCATGAAATATATAAAAAAAATCATGAGTAACATAGCGCAAAACCCCAACCAAAACACTCTAAGGGATGCAACACCAACTTCTGGTCGCCTCTGTTGGGAATAACGTGTTCATTTTCAGACAATGGTTCCTTCTTGAAATTCAGAGATGTCGAAAAGTTAATGAAGTTAGGCTTAAGAATCGCTCGATTCGGACCTGTGAGTCAGGAGATACGCCATTTTGAACTCTGGTGCTGATGTAGTCTTGTATTCGCATGGGGGTTGGGTTGGGTGGGAAACTCTTTTATCGCCCTTTAATTAAGCAATACTATTTCTCAAGGTCACTTAGAGAACAATAGAAAGAAAGAAAATAACACATAGTAGTACTAGAACTAAGTACTTCACATAATGTGAAAATAATACCCATTTCGCGTCCCACGCTCACGACTTTATTAGAACCTAATTAATCATATTTTTATTTATCTTAAACAACCCAATTCATTTTATTATCCTAATTCTTAATTATTTCGTTTAGTCCTAATTAAAAACTCGACGCTAAGATATTAAGATCCTAGCATCAAATGAACCGAAACCTAAGCTCTGAATACCAATTTGTAACACCCCCAAAATTATGACCTTTTATATAATCGAAAACCCTGTTTTTGTTTCATTAAAACATCGTCCAAACCTTGGGAGTGTTACTGCTACATTTATTCTCCATAGAAAATAAATGCAAAGCAACAAAACAATTTAAAATCATTAACGTCAAAATTAACTAAGTGGTCTAAACGGTGACCCATAAAAAGTTACAACCAAATCCCATAAAATAAATAACAAAATCAAACTTAGACTGAAATAGAAATTGTCTCTTGACTAGGTGGTTATTCTAAGCGTCTCCTCACTCAAAGCCAAGTACCTTTACCAACCTGCAAAAATAAATAGAAAAAAGACAAGAGAGACGAACTCCCAAAAATCAGATAAACTGAGTAATTCCAACTCCATCCCGTAAAATAAATAATTTTAGTTTGAAAAAGTTTTGAGTACATAAAATAAATAATTAAACAACAAGTACCAATTTAATAACTCCATTAGTAAACTCATCACATAAGATCAATATTAATTAAGTGAGGGAAAAAGAACGCTAAGGGTCGCGCGTAACCCTTGAGAATGGCCAAAATAAGACGAGTACAAAATGTCCCTAGTGTGCACACCCCTCACTAATTGACTATGGGTCTCCGCGACCGCGCACCAATAGAATTAGGAGGAAGACTAAGCAGAAAGTTTAATATATAATAATAGAAACCTACTAGAAGCCTACCGGGTCTCCACTAAAGTGCACCGATAGAACAACATCTAGAAGGGCAACCTGTTCCTAACCCTTACGGGCTTTTCCCTCGAAGATTATACTTTAAGTCATTAATATTTTAATTGGGATCGACACATATAACATGTAGCCACAAGATTAACCAACGTATAGATTAACATCATTTTAGTCTTTCTTATATACACAACATATACCCAAGAGTCATCAAATTATCTCTGCCATTCAAACCATTAGCGGCAACCCAAGTCTATGTCCCAGTTACACGAATACACGACATACAATACCAAGACTGTAATCCATAAGACATAAATCATCATCTCCATAAAATAAGTACGTAGAAAAATAGTATCTTCATAGTATTACTAATATAAGACATGTCTATAAATTTAAATCATATAGCTCATATACACCACACTTAAACTTTCCTATTGCACAACATACCCATAATAAACATGTTCAAAATATTTTTTCTAACGGGACCTAAAGATGATGGACATCGAAAATTACCTTGAACGCACGTAATCCCTTAAAGTACAAAGTCTTCAAAAGAGTCACATAATAGTCCCCGTCTACAATTAAAGAATAACAAGCCTAAATCAGAATATCGATCACGTATTTGATATGAACGTAAATCATTCTACTATCAGTTAGATAAAATACTACTTTACTTCAAAACCCCTTTATAATCGAATAACAACTACATAATAAATTATTACTACTACATGGACCAGTTATAAAAGATCGAGTTTTATATAAAAAGAAGCCCAAATACTTTTAATGTATAAATAATATAGCATAATAAATTCTTCAACCTTTGTACTGCTTTACCGTAATTGAATACAACTTGAAAAAGAAACAACTACTGTAAAAAAAATAGGGATCATTAAAAATATTTTCCACTATAAAACTAAAGTTAGGCAATAAATAATAAACTCATAAGAAAAGAAATGTAGTTGGGTGTTGCAATTGGTGATGAGCACCGAATGTAAAAGATCAATCCTGTAATATTGCATTGATTTGCTTACTTACAATAATGAGATTGGGTTATGACTTACCAAGCCTTGAGATGAACGAAGATGACGAATGACGGCCAGAATGATAAAGGGTTTTGAGGGTCAATAAAATTATGCACGGGAAATTTTTGGTTACAATAGGGTATATATAGCTTGGTACAATTAGGGTTTAATTAGGAGACTAAATTTCAGAAAATTTATAAAATAAATCTGAAAATATATATTTGTAGTTACTTTTAGTTAAAACTTATATAAAAAAACCTGTATTTTAATTGTAAATAATGTAAAAATACCAAAATAGTTCATTAGAAAATACTCGAAAATTCGGGGTATTACATCTACTCTCCCTTAAAAACAAAATTTGTCCTCGAACTTAAAAGTTAGATTTCCCTCTTACATAAGATCCACTAATAGAGAACTTAAAAGTTAGATTCGGGAACGAAGCGACTTGAGTTTAATACAAACAAGATCCACTATATCAACTATAGCGACTTGAGTTTAGATTTCCCTCTTACATAAGATCCACTAAATTGTAAATAATGTTAAAATACCAAAATAGTTCATTAGAAAATACTCGAAATTTCGGGGTATTACATCTACTCTCCCTTAAAAACAAAGTTCGAACTCGAACTTAAAAGTTAGATTTCCCTCTTACATAAGATCCACTAATAGAGAACTTCGGGAAATTGAACTCACCTCTTAAAATAAAAGTTCGTCCTTGAACATTAATGTTGGCTCAGATAATAGATACTCTTGACAACAAAAAGTCGGGTATTACATCTACTCCTCCTAAAAACAAAGTTCGTCCTCGAACTTAAAAGTTAGCTCTCACATCACTTACAATGGAACTTCGGGGAATTAAATTCACCCCTCTAAAAACAAAGTTCACCCTCGAACTTTAATGTTAGCTCTCTTGATGGATAATAGGAACAACTAAACTTGAGATATTACACCTACTACTCCTTAAAATAAGGTCGGTCCCCTAACTAGAAATTCGTCCTAAGACTTTAAGGTTAGCTACATACGACTACTTTGTACAAAAGAAATGAATAAATTAGTATCACACTCTACCCCTCTTAAAAGGAGTTTCGTCCCCGAAACTCTAATCTTAAAGGTGCTACTCTTGCCATGCCCTTACTATCAAGACATACTATCACATGTGCCACGTCATATAAACCCAAAAATAGTTCACACACGTCAATATTCTAAGGATGAAGTAGACTTATAGACAATAAATCAAAACATATATTATCATCTTCGCATGAAATATATAAAAAAAATCATGAGTAACATAGCGCAAAACCCCAACCAAAACACTCTAAGGGATGCAACACCAACTTCTGGTCGCCTCTGTTGGGAATAACGTGTTCATTTTCAGACAATGGTTCCTTCATGAAAGTCGGAGATGTCGAAAAGTTAATGAAGTTAGGCTTAAGAATCGCTCGATTCGGACCTGTGAGTCAGGAGATACGCCATTTTGAACTCTGGTGCTGATGTAGTCTTGTATTCGCATGGGGGTTGGGTTGGGTGGGAAACTCTTTTATCGCCCTTTAATTAAGCAATACTATTTCTCAAGGTCACTTAGAGAACAATAGAAAGAAAGAAAATAACACATAGTAGTACTAGAACTAAGTACTTCACATAATGTGAAAATAATACCCATTTCGCGTCCCACGCTCACGACTTTATTAGAACCTAATTAATCATATTTTTATTTATCTTAAACAACCCAATTCATTTTATTATCCTAATTCTTAATTATTTCGTTTAGTCCTAATTAAAAACTCGACGCTAAGATATTAAGATCCTAGCATCAAATGAACCGAAACCTAAGCTCTGAATACCAATTTGTAACACCCCCAAAATTATGACCTTTTATATAATCGAAAACCCTGTTTTTGTTTCATTAAAACATCGTCCAAACCTTGGGAGTGTTACTGCTACATTTATTCTCCATAGAAAATAAATGCAAAGCAACAAAACAATTTAAAATCATTAACGTCAAAATTAACTAAGTGGTCTAAACGGTGGCCCATAAAAAGTTACAACCAAAGCCCATAAAATAAATAACAAAATCAAACTTAGACTGAAATAGAAATTGTCTCTTGACTAGGTGGTTATTCTAAGCGTCTCCTCACTCAAAGCCAAGTACCTTTACCAACCTGCAAAAATAAATAGAAAAAAGACAAGATAGACGAACTCCCAAAAATCAGATAAACTGAGTAATTCCAACTCCATCCCGTAAAATAAATAATTTTAGTTTGAAAACGTTTTGAGTACATAAAATAAATAATTAAACAACAAGTACAAATTTAATAACTCCATTATTAAACTCATCACATAAGATCAATATTAATTAAGTGAGGGAAAAAGAACGCTAAGGGTCGCGCGTAACCCTTGAGAATGGCCAAAATAAGACGAGTACAAAATGTCCCTAGTGTGCACACCCCTCACTAATTGACTATAGGTCTCCGCGACCGCGCACCAATAGAATTAGGAGGAAGACTAAGCAGAAAGTTTAATATATAATAATAGAAACCTACTAGAAGCCTACCGGGTCTCCACTAAAGTGCACCGATAGAACAACATCTAGAAGGGCAACCTGTTCCTAACCCTTACGGGCTTTTCCCTCGAAGATATATATTATACTTTAAGTCATTAATATTTTAATTGGGATCGACACATATAACATGTAGCAACAAGATTAACCAACGTATAGATTAACATCATTTTAGTCTTTCTTATATACACAAAATATACCCAAGAGTCATCAAATTATCTCTGTCATTCAAACCATTAGCGGCAACCCAAGTCTATGTCCCAGTTACACGAATACACGACATACAATACCAAGACTGTAATCCATAAGATATAAATCATCATCTCCATAAAATAAGTACGTAGAAAAATAATATCTTCATAGTATTACTAATATAAGACATGTCTATAAATTTAAATCATATAGCTCATATACACCACACTTAAACTTTCCTATAGCACAACATACCCATAATAAACATGTTCAAAATATTTTTTCTAACGGGACCTAAAGATGATGGACATCGAAAATTACCTTGAACACACGTAATCCCTTAAAGTACAAAGTCTTCAAAAGAGTCACCTAATAGTCACCGTCTACAATTAAAGAATAACAAGCCTAAATCAGAATATCGATCACGTATTTGATATGAACGTAAATCATTCTACTATCAGTTAGATAAAATACTACTTAACTTCAAAACCCCTTTATAATCGAATAACAACTACATAATAAATTATTACTACTACATGGACCAGTTATAAAAGATCGAGTTTTATATAAAAAGAAGCCAAAATACTTTTAATGTATAAATAATATAGCATAATAAATTCTTCAACCTTTGTACTGCTTTACCGTAATTGAATACAACTTGAAAAAGAAACAACTACTGTAAAAAAAATAGGGATCATTAAAAATATTTTCCACTATAAAACTAAAGTTAGGCAATAAATAATAAACTCATAAGAAAAGAAATGTAGTTGGGTGTTGCAATTGGTGATGAGCACCGAATGTAAAAGATCAATCCTGTAATATTGCATTGATTTGCTTACTTACAATAATGAGATTGGGTTATGACTTAACAAGCCTTGAGATGAACGAAGATGACGAATGACGGCCAGAATGATAAAGGGTTTTGAGGGTCAATAAAATTATGCACGGGAAATTTTTGGTTACAATAGGGTATATATAGCTTGGTACAATTAGGGTTTAATTAGGAGACTAAATTTCAGAAAATTTATAAAATAAATCTGAAAAAATATATTTGTAGTTACTTTTAGTTAAAACTTATATAAAAAAAACTGTATTTTAATTGTAAATAATGTTAAAATACCAAAATAGTTCATTAGAAAATACTCGAAAATTCGGGGTATTACATCTACTCTCCCTTAAAAACAAAGTTCGTCTTCAAACTTAAAAGTTAGATTTCCCTCTTACATAAGATCCACTAATAGAGAACTTAAAAGTTAGATTTGGGAACGAAGCGACTTGAGTTTAATACAAACAAGATCCACTATATCAACTATAGCGACTTGAGTTTAATAAAAGTTAGATTTCCCTCTTACATAAGATCCAATAAATTGTAAATAATGTTAAAATACCAAAATAGTTCATTATATTCGGGGTATTACATCTACTCTCCCTTAAAAACAAAGTTCGTCCTAGAACTTAAAAGTTAGATTTCCCTCTTACATAAGATCCACTATATCAACTATAGCGGCAAGATAGGGATCGTGTCAAGGGAACGAAGCGACTTGAGTTTAATACAAACAAGCTAGCTTAGAAGAATTGTTGAATTGGTTTGGACGAAACTAACGAATCTATGCTTATATGGCAAACAATTAATTATGGAAAAGCTAAGGGGAATGGGGATCCACTTGAGTTTCATTGGGGAAAACGAATCGAATAACATACATGATGATGCAAATATATACTTTCTAGGGAGCAACCAACTATTTTAGCAATACACCCCTCTCGGTTAGATCGCCTTACCAATTCTAGATCCTATGGCACGCTCTCGCGTCACCTAAGTCCTAAAATGGTTCAAGAAATCAACTAGCTACTCATATGCAATCAAACACTCTCAATCTCTTGACAAGCATATGACGAACACTCAAATTTCAATAACAATAATGGCATTTGCAACTACCAAACATGTTAAGTAAGGAAATCCTATCTAGCATATCACAATTTAATCACATTACCAATCAATAATTCAATTCTACATCCCCAACTACTTCACAAGCATCACCCCTAACCCTAGCTAGGAAACTACTCACTACACATTGAAAGAGAAATTAAGCTAAGGTTTATAATTATGCAATTGAACATGTTGATAGAATTGAAGGCAAAATTGAGAATCAAAAAAGAAATTTAAAATTGAAATCCTAAAATTCAATCACAATCACAACCAATAGAAAATGTATAAATCAAGAACTCAAGCAATTAATGAAAGCAATGAAATGGCAAAAGAGATTAAGGAAGAAAGAATTACTATGAAGCTTCAGAAATCTTGAATCAAACTTGAGAATTGAGGAACAAATTTTAATTTAATTAAGTTTCTCTCTCTAGAAATTTGGGAAATTACAAAGTGTTGGTAGCAAAAGCTGAAAAACTAATTCAAAACTAAAATGAAAACTAACTTCTGAAAATAAGAAGTGAAATCATATTTATATGCTTCCCCAAAATAGAAGTTTAAATTACGAAAAAGAGTAAGCCCGCGTCGTCGTGCGGGCGCACATGGGTATGTGCGGGCACACAGAGATATGTGTGTGGGCGCACAAAAATTTCGTGTGTCCACACAGAGCGAAGAATGAGAAATCGCGCACTGTGCGGGCGCACAGAAATTCTCTGTGGGCGCACAATTTAAATTAAGACCTAGGCGTGTTTCAGCACTTGTGTGGGCGCATGACATGGTGTGTGGGCGCACCATTGAAACTCGTTTGGGCGCACGATTTTGGCAGGAATTCTTGAATTTGGGACTTAAATCTGTGCGGGAGGACAGATTTTCTATGTGGGCGCCAAACTGGAAAATTCCTTCATAACTCTTTTTCTTCACCGTGCGCGCGCACAACTGACTTGTGCGCGCGCACAGGCCTGTTTCCTGCACTTTCTACCTTGAATTTCCACGTTTTCTCAAAAAGTTACCTATAAAAGATCAAAGTGGATAAAGCATATAAATGGCCAGTAAACTATACAAAAATCACACAAAATGTAATAAAAAAGGCAAGAAATCCTAACCTAAGAGCGACATAAATGCCGCTCATCAAACTCCCCCAAGCTAAGCGTTTGCTAGTCCCTAGAAAACCAAGCACTAAATAGGGAGAGAATGAGTTCATTATTGAGAATATGAAATTACAAAAACAAGATCTACAAGAATATACAAACTAACTCACTATCGTAGGAATCACGGTTGCATTTAAGCGCATGCAACAAGCTCTTTGAACCCCACAATCGTTCATGAGGGTGAGTGGGATCTCACAAGGGTTTCCTAAGAGTTTACCCCATAACTCTTCCACAAATTGACCAAGGCAAGACCTAAAAAGGAAAACAAACCAAAAACAAGCAAAGAAAAGAGAAAAAAGGAAAACAAAACAAAACTACAAAAAATCCAAGAACAGGGCTTTTATTATGGAACAAGTACAAGAGGATGCAAATATTCCTAAATCGACAAACGAGTGCACGTTAATCAATGTCCAAGGTCGAGTGAAAGATTCAAATGTAAAGCATAGAGAACTAAGGAGTTTACACTCGTCAATCCCTCTACAACCAAGCATACCGTGTCCACTCTCTAGATCAAATCCACCCTCAAATATAGCTTCTCGTGACGCCGCAAAGGTGCCGGAAAAGACAAGAATTTCAAGAGGGGAATGAAAGCTACTCGACAATATCGACACGAAAATCCCGCTCTATAAGCTTGACAATTTCCTCCCTCCACCGACAATGACTCAACTACCTAGGGTCAAAAGGTCTTTTATGGTTTAACATTTAGGCTAGGGGTAAGGTGTGGATAAATTTGGTATTTGGAGCTCAATCCTAAAGTGAAGCACAAAATGAACTCAACTCAAGCAATAAGATCAAAACCAAATCATACCACTTATTTGGGGCTTCCAAAGCTTATTCAATGAATAAAATCAAACTATACTTCTTTTTGGATTTTCCTTATTTCCTTATTTCATTTTCTCATTTTTTTGTGTTTTAAGTGCATCCTTTACATTTTCCTTGTTTTTCTCTGTTTTTGTCTTTTTCTAAATTTATGTGTTTGCCTCTTATTCATTATATACAACATACTTCTCCAAGCTTTCCTTTCAAACCAACATCCATCCTTTCTCACCATTTTGCATATTCAATCAAAACCACAAAGCACAATAACACTAAGCTTCACTATCACTTCTAAGGGTGAAAATAAAGCAAAGGCTAATGGCTTGTAATGAGCTAAAAGAAAAGAAGGGATAAGGCTCAAATGGCTAGCAAGGGGGCAAATGCAAATAAAATACAAGAGAAAAATAAAAAATGACGTCCTAATCTATAAAAAGAAAATAGTCACCCAAAGAAATGCCTCTATCGTCCCCTAAAGTAGCTCGGTTGCGGTCTCAGGAAGGAGAATTGTCAAGTTTTAGAAATAAGAGAGTCGATGCCAAAGATCCATGCCACTCATTTAATGTGTTTGTGAAATACGCTAGAAAGAACAAAATCCTCACACATAGGTAGCAAATACAATCCTCTCCGGTTCCAAATCACTAGAGAGAGCGACACCGTCTTACCACAACCAATAGTTCAAGAATTGTGCTCTCTAAAGTTCTACAGACTACCATACATGTGACGCGTGCCTTCCCAAGCTGCTCCCGAACCGAACAAGAACAAGTTTAGGACTCCAAGTGTCGTCCCTCCGTAGATAGTCCACAGCACGTTCGGATCAATGATAAGGCTATTTTCCGTCGTTGAAAAGAAAATCACCCGACCAAACGAAATTTATAAACCACTAACTAACCGGCTATATTGCTATAGCGACAAGTATAGGGATCGTCCCAAGAGAATGAATATGTTTGACGTTTCAATCTAATGCGTTCAAAAGCTAGTTCGAATCAAAATTGAGTTTTTGTATTAGTCTAACGAAAGCAAGAAAAGCAAACAAATAAAGAAATTCTAGAGATTTCAGGAATCGGCTATAGAAATCGAATCAAAGGAAGGACAAGGTCAAAACAATCAAGAATATGCAACGACTTGGCGCATAGGGGAATAGAATCGAATGACATGCCCACCACCTCTCGGATTGGGGCACGCAAAGCATCTAATCTATGGAAGAGCTTTCGCCTAATCCTAGACTAAACAACTTGCATATAATGGGAACTACTATTCACTTGCACAAATTAGGCTCACAATGTCTTGCCAAACCTAGCCTATGCAATCCAATCAAATCCAATCAAATAGCATTTGCAACTACCACTCAATTAGTCATGGATATCCTATCACCAAATCACATTTAATCACAACACCAATCATGAATTTCCCTAAAATTCCCCAAATTCAATCCCAAGGCTTCAACCCTAACCTCTAGACTAAACTACTCAATTAGAATGATTAACATCAACATTAAGCTAACATTAATCCTAATCATGAATCTAATTGAATAAGAGAAACTAATTAAAATAACAAAATTCAGAAAATTCAAATATCAAAATTGGGGGAAAATTCAAGAAAATTCAAAATATGAAACTAATTCTAGAATTTAA
Source organism: Spinacia oleracea (assembly GCF_020520425.1). Taxonomy (NCBI): domain Eukaryota; kingdom Viridiplantae; phylum Streptophyta; class Magnoliopsida; order Caryophyllales; family Amaranthaceae; genus Spinacia; species Spinacia oleracea. Next base: position 40,871,792 of record NC_079487.1, on the reverse strand, counting down.
GCATGAAATCAAAGCATAAACGAAATTAATAAAGCATTAAAGAATTGAAAGAAAAAAATCAAAAGAAGAATTAGAATTATACCTTGAATTGAAGAATTTGCATCAAACTTGAAGAACAAAATGAAGAACAAAGCTCAAAAGAAAGAGAAAAGAAATCTGAAAATTGATGATTGAATTCCACTAAGAATCAAGAATTTGAAGCTAAGAATCCTAATCCTAACCTCTAATCTAAGCCCTAAACTAATTCTCTCTCTAGAATTCTAAGCTAAGCCTAAAATATGAAAACTAAAAATGAATTACGTAATGAAAGCCTTTTTTTTAACTTTGTTGCGTTTTAAACTTTTATAACAGCACCCCCGCGCACTTGTGCGATCGAATAGGGGGTATGTGTGGTCGCACAAGGTGTGTTCGGTCACACAAGCGAGTGCATTCGGGCGTTTACCAAAATTGGGGCGTTCTGTTTGTAAACTCGCCAGCACAGCAGCTCATGTTCGACCGCACAACAGTCTTTTCGATCGCACAGCTTAGCTGTTCGATCGCACAGCATTGCAGCTGTGAGTTCCGCGCTATTCTACGTGTTGCTTTGGCTGCTTTGCTTCTACTGCTTGTATTGCGTTGTTGTGGCTGTGCTACATGGTTGCTATACTGCCTGGTCTGTGCTGTGGTGCTGCTGTGATGCTTGTGATGCCACAAGGCTTGCTGCTATGTGGCTATTCTGTTGCTCGTGCATAGTAGCTGTAGGTGATGCTTGTGATGCACTGTGCTACTCGAGTTGTTGCTGTGAGTGCACATCTATGGTTGTTCTGTTCGTGCACTTGTGGGAAGCGACGAGGATCAAACAACAGCAGCCAAGTGGATTGCTTCGCCTAGCACATTCAATAAAATTGCAACACATTTTATTAATAATCGAAGATCAAAATATTAATTCGTTTAACATTTCTACAAATCGTAAAACATATAACTCGTCTACAAGCATAATGACACAATATTAACACGTTAAAACTCAAAATCACTCTTATGCAATGAGAATGCGCACAAAAGGCATATTTAGAGCAAAAACGACTAAAATTTACGCAAGACGAGTAAATGTAACGATAAATGCAAAAATGCAATAAACGAACTAAAAACGATAAAACTAAGCAAAAATAATAATAAAATGCAAATAAAATGAACTAAAATCCTAAGATAAGAGCGACATAAATGTCGCTCATGAAACTCCCCCAAGCTAACCCTTTGCTTGTCCTCAAGCAAAACTAGAATGAGAAACGGGGAGGAGAATGAGCTTATTTATTGAAAATCAAAATTACGAAAATACGAACTACAAGAATGCACACTAACTCACTTTCGTAGGAATCACCGGTTGCATTTTAGCGCACGCAACAAGCTCTTTGAACCCCACAATCGCTCATGAGGGCGAGTGGGATCTCGCAAGGGTTTCCAAAGAGAAACACCGAAAACTCTTCCAAAAAAAATTTGAATCAAGGCAAGACCTAAAATGAAAAACAAACCAAGAAAAGAGAAGAAAAGAAAAAGAAAAGAAAATAAAGGAAAAGAAAAGAAAAGGAAAGAAGGTAAAATTAAACTACAAAATCCAAGAAAAGGGCCTTTATTATGGAACGAGCACAAAAAATGCTAATATTACTAACTAAATAGACGAATGCACGCTAACCAATTTCCTAAATCGAGTGAAAGATTCAAGTGCCAAGAAAAGAGAACTAAGGGCAAGGACTTATCAATTCCCCTTCAACCGAGCATACCACGTCAAATCTCTAGATCCCATTCACCCTTAAGAATAGTTTCTCAAGACGCCGCGAAGGCGCCGGAAAGCAAGATTTACAAGGGAGAAGAGAAGGTTACCCGACATCTTAGCACGACAATCCCATTCCATGAACTTGACCAAATCCTCCCTCCACCGACAAAGACTCAACTCAAAAGGGTCAAGAGGACTTTTTAGGGTGTAACGTAGGCTAGGGGTAAGGTGTGGAACAAATTTGGTAATTTGGTGCTCATACCTAAAGTGAAGCGCAATGAAAGAACTCAACTCAAGCAAATCGAACCAAAAACAAACTCATACCACTTATTTGGGGTACCCCCAAGCTTATTCAACAACAAAACTAAACTAAAACTCTTTTTGAACTTTTCTTGATTTGATTTTCTCTTTTTTTGTGTTTCAATTGAAACTTTTCTCATTGCCTTGTTTTTCTCTATTTTTGGCTTTTTCAAAACTTTTCTTTCTCTTTTTGCTTAGCATCATTTATTCACTATATACAACATATATAATTCCCAAACTTTGCCATTCATACCAATAACAATCATTCCTCAACTTTGCATAATCATTCAAAACCATCAAGCATCATAACTCAAAGCTTCACTATCACTTCTAAGGGTGAAAATAAAACAAAGGATATTAGGGTTGTAATGTGCTCATAAGAAATAAAAGGGAAAGGCTCAAATGGCTAGCAAGGGGGTAAATGCAAACAAAAACATATGAGAAAAATAGAAAATAAAGTCCTAAACTAAAAAGAAAAATAGTCACCGAAAGAAATGCCTCTATCGTCCCCTAAAGTAGTTCGGTCGCGGTCTTGGGAAGGAAAAAGTCAAATTCGGGATATAAGAAAGTCAATGCCAAGGATCCATGCCATTCAATATATGTAAACATGTGTTTGGGCTAATATGAACATGATCCTCACATGGGAGAAAGTACCACTCTCTCCGGTTTCAAGTCACTAGAGAGATCGACACCGTCTTACCACAAACCAAGGGTTCAAGACTCATGCTACCCAAAGTTCAACCAACTTTCTTAACACCAAAATCCTAGATTCGACCAAAGACATTGAAAATCGTGCAAACATCTACCAATTAGGAATAAAAGCATTCTAGCCTACAAGTTCCAATATTATTTGCCCAAATCAAGAATAATGCCTAAAAACTAGAAAAACTTGCCTTGACAAAGATCGAAAAGAAAAAAGAAAGAAAGAGAAAAGAGAAAGAAAATAAGGAAAAGAAAATGAAGTAAAAAGAAAAGGAAAATAAAGAAAATCAATGAAGCTAATCAAGAAATATGCACAAAATCCAAAATATTCACAAAATCAAGCAATCCATCACATGGAAATGAAAATAGCAAACAATAGAATCTCCCCCTAAGTTTGAATTAGGCCATGTCCTCAAGGCCTAAAACGAAACTAGGAGGGGCACAGCTACCCATCCAACCAATGCCCTGCATATATGATGCCCGACCCCAAAGAATGCAAGAGAGTTAGAATGATATTACCGGAAATGTCGTGGGAGCAAGTCCCGCAAAGAACCGTAATAACGAACGAACTCACCAAGAAGAATAGCCGGACATGGAAAGATGGATGCAAAGATTTCCACATCAAGAAAGCTTGAGGCACAAAAAACTTCAAAAATAAAGAAAAATTAGTATACATGGGCCAAATGGCCAACACCCACGGGTTGCCTCCCGAGAAGCGCTCTTTTTACGTCATTAGCTTGACGCCTTCTACCTCTAGTAAGTACCCCGACAACGATCGCAATAGTTTGTCATATGCAATGGCAAACATATCCAATAGTAACAAGTAGGCAAGAGTCAAATGAGATGCAAGCAGTAGAATGCAACTCTATGCCTACAAGGGTTGGGGAACCAAAAATAAGAAAAAACAAAAAGAAAAACAAAAGAAATACTCCCTTCTTCATGCTCCTTTGGGTAAGGAGAATCATTAGGATCAATAGAGGAAAAAGAATCCTCAAGCGGCGGGAGTTGGGATAAAAAGGGAAAAGAAATGGGAAATGAAGTATAAATGTTGAGTTTCTTCTTTCTGAATAGGGAATGAGGGAATGGAGTGGGAACAAGAGATTCACAAACAACTTCACTCACATCACAAAGAGCATAAGAAATCTCAACATAAGATCCTTCATTAACTTTTAAAAGTTTTTGGCTGGCACATTCACTCTTTTCCTCAATTTGAATCGATTTAAGCACATCAAGGCAAAATGGAACAAATAGATTTTCATCACCATCATCGAGGCATTCACTCAAAGAGGAACGAGTAGGAACAAACACTCCGATACTCAACTCCTCAATGTCATGCATCATAGGTGGCAATGTAGCCTAAAACTCATCTCTTCTCCACGAAACATCCTTAATAGATTCTTGCATTAGGTTAGAGATTCCCAAAAAGCCTTTTACAACTTGTTGGGACATGACCTCAAAAGAATTCAAACTAGAATCTATTCTTTGCTCTTCTTGAATTTCAAGATACTTTATGAAAAGGAGCCTCTCCAACAATGATTTTGGAGATTCAAAATTCAAAGAGCTTAGGAAATTATCATGAAGAAAGAGAAGATCATCAAGTGTAATCGATTCATCATTTTGAGAAACAAAAGAATTTGCCTTTTTTTTGGTTTTCAAAGAAAAAGAAAATGAAAAATGAACTAGACTAGAGAACTAGAATAAAAAATCAAACAATGATGTCATTCCCCGGCAACGGCGCCATTTTGATAAGGCTATTTTCCGTCGTTGAAAAGAAAATCACCCGACCAAACAAAATTTATAAACCACTAACTAACCGCCTATATTGCTATAGCGGCAAGTATAGGGATCGTCCCAAGAGAATGAATATGTTTGACGTTTCAATCTAATGCGTTCAAAAGCTAGTTCGAATCAAAATTTAGTTTTTGTATTAATTTAACAAAAGCAAGAAAAGCAAACAAATAAAGAAATTCTAGAGATTTCGGGAATCGGCTATGGAAATCGAATCAAAGGAAGGACAAGGTCAAAACAATCAAGAATATGCAACAACTTGGCGCATAGGGGAATAGAATCGAATGACATGCCCGCCACCTCTCGGATTGGGGCACGCGAAGCGTCTAATCTATGGAAGAGCTTTCGCCTAATCCTAGACTAAACAACTTGCATATAATGGGAACTACTATTCACTTGCACAAATTAGGCTCACAATGTCTTGCCAAACCTAGCCTATGCAATCCAATCAAATCCAATCAAATAGCATTTGCAACTACCACTCAATTAGTTATGGATATCCTATCACCAAATCACATTTAATCACAACATCAATCATGGATTTCCCTAAAATTCCCCAAATTCAATCCCAAGGTTTCAACCCTAAGCTCTAGACTAAACTACTGAATTAGCATGATTAACATCAACATTAAGCTAACATTAATCCTAATCATGAATCTAATTGAATAAGAGAAACTAATTGAAACAACAAAATTCAGAAAATTCAAATATCAAAATTGGGGGAAAATTCAAGAAAATTCAAAATATGAAACTAATTCTAGAATTCAAGCATGAAATCAAAGCATAAACGAAATTAATAAAGCATTAAAGAATTGAAAGAAAAAAATCAAAAGAAGAATTAGAATTATACCTTGAATTGAAGAATTTGCATCAAACTTGAAGAACAAAATGAAGAACAAAGCTCAAAAGAAAGAGAAAAGAAATCTGAAAATTGATGATTGAATTAAACTAAGAATCAAGAATTTGAAGCTAAGCATCCTAATCCTAACCTCTAATCTAACCCTAAACTAATTCTCTCTCTAGAATTCTAAGCTAAGCCTAAAATATGAAAACTAAAAATGAATTAGGTAATGAAAGCCTTTTTTTTAACTTTGCTGTGATTTTAAACTTTTAGAACAGCAGCCTCGCGCACTTGTGCGATCGAATAAGGGGTATGTGTGGTCGCACAAGGTGTGTTCGGTCGCACAGAAGAGTGCATTCGATTGTTTACCAAAATTGGGGCTTTCTGTTTGTAAACTCGCCCGCACAGCAACTCATGTTCGGCCGCGCAGCAGTCTGTTCGATCGCACAGCCTAGCTGTTCGATCGCACAACACTGCAACTGTGAGTTCTGAGCTATTGTGCGTGTTGTTGTGGCTGCTTTGCTTCTTCTGCTTGTATTGCGTTGTTGTGGCTGTGCTACATGGTTGCTACACTGCCTGGTCTGTGATGTTGTGCTGTTGTGATAACGTGCTGCTGTGATTCTTGTGATGCCACAAGGCTTGCTGCTGTGTGGCTATTCTGTTGCTCGTGCATAGTAGCTGTAGGTGATGCTTGTGATCCACTGTACTACTCGAGCTGTTGTTGTGAGTGCACAGCTATGGTTGTTCTGTTCGTCCACTTGTGGGCAGCGACGAGGCTCAAACAACAGCAGCCAAGTGGACTGCTTCGCCTAGCACATTCAATAAAATTACAACACATTTTATTAATAATCGAAAATCAAACTATTCATTCGTTTAACATTTCTACAAATCGTAAAACATATAACTCGTCTACAAGCATAATGACACAATATTAACACGTTAAAACTCAAAATGACTCTTATGCAATGAGAATGCGCACAAAAGGCATATTTAGAGCAAAAACGACTAAAATATACGCAAGACGAGAAAATGTAACGATAAATGCAAAAATGCAATAAACGAACAAAAAACGATAAAACTAAGCAAAAATAATAATAAAATGCAAATAAAATGAACTAAAATCCTAAGCTAAGAGCGACATAAATGTCGCTCATCAATCAGCCATAGATTCAATTAACTAGAATTTAGCCTAAAGTTTTATGTTATTCGTACTTAATTATTTGGCAAATTATTAAGCTTAGTTTAACCTTAAAACTATATGAATACTTGAGAATATGATGTATATAAATTGTGATATTCATCACCTATTTATAGGGCAGGAGTATCGGAACTAGAAACCTACTAGGATTAAATTTATCTAATTCAATTAGAATTAGACTTAAATTAAACCTTTTGTTTTTAGTGTTTAGCTTAACAACTAACTCTAGTAGTTTTAGGAAAATAATCTAATCGGACAAATCCTAAACTCCTAAGGATTCGAAGCTTGCACGAACATCGACCACACACGAACAGCCCACAAGGGGAAGTCCGCGCGCGGCCCAGCAGCGCTGGCGCGGCCAGCCTGCTGCCTCGCCTTGGCTAGGCCTGGCCTTGCCTTGTGCTCGGCTGGGCCTTGCCTTGGTGGGGCGGGTTGTTGTTGTTGCTTGCTTGCCTTGCGCGGGCTTCGCTAGGCGCGGGCCTAGGTTCGTGCTGGGTCTTGCGTCTAGCAAGCTCGTCCGATGTTTATTTCATACGTCGCACTTCCGATTTATTTTCCGATTCCGGAATTCATTTCCGATTCGAACAATATTTAATATTTCCGATTCCAGAATTAATTTCCGTTTCGAACAAATATTTAATATTTCCGATTTCGGAATTTATTTCCGATTCCGATAATTTTTCCGATTCCGGCAATATTTTCGTTTCCGGCAATATTTCCGATTCCGGCAATATTTGCATTTCCGATAATATTTTCCGTTACGTACCATGTTTCCGTTTTCGGCAACATCTACGACTTGGATAATATTTATATTTCCGATACGATCCATCCCTAGAGGAAAAAACATCATAAGTTGCCCTTAAAATATGCTTATAAGTTGCCAATTGCAAGGGCAACATATGAGGAGGTCACTTTTGTGAAATCATCAAAGGTTGCCCTTAACAAGGGCAACTTATAATCTTATAAGTTGCTCTTGTTTGCAACAAGGGCAACTTATGTGAAACTTATAAGTTGCCCTTGTCGCATACAAGGGCAACTTATAAGCTTCACACAAGTTGCTCTTGTTTGAAACAAGGGCAACTTATAAGCTTCACATAAGTTGCTTTTGTTGCACACAAGGACAACTTTTGAGTTTTTTTTTTTAAAAAAAAAAATCTGCAATATAATTCCTGATATTTTGCAATATAAAATTCTGCATTATAATTTATAGAATACTGTTTCACCAAACATCATCTTGACATTAAAAATGATATAAATTTCAAATTTCCAATAATATTTCTGAATTAATTCAAATGTAATTAATTAAATCGATAAATAACAAAATAATGTAAGAGTCACAGATAACTACAAGCCTGCTCTAATTATTACACTGAGGGTAATTCACAATCGTTGAAGTAAGTAGCCCACTTGTCTCGAACTTCATCCAACTCCTCTTTGGTGAAGGGCCCCTCCCTTGGAGTTGTGAAAACCTTTAAAAGAACAATAGACATGCAAACCAATAAATTACATTAAGTTTCATATGCGAAAACATAAATTATATTGGTCGCGAAAACAACATTCTGAGTGTACTAAGATTCATTTCAAGTTCTTTATGCACATCTAAGGCTCACTTAGCTCGATATAGATCATATTTGGCCAAAAATGGCATTTTCGATCCCAAATATCAAAAAATGAACCTAAGTACACTTTCTAAATCTTTTCCGTGATTTATATGATTATTTATATGTTTATAAGACTCATTTCAAGTTCGTTATGCACGCTTATGGGTCATTTGGGTCGATATAGGTCATTTATGGCCAAAAATGGCATTTTGAATCCCAACTACCAACAAACGAACCTATTTCCATATTCTAAACGTTTTTCATGATTCATATGATTAGTTATATGTTTATAAGACTCATTTTAAGTTCGTTATGCACATTTAAGGCTCATTTGGCTCGATATAGGTCATATTTGGCCAAAAATGGCATTTTCGATCCCAAATATCAACAAATGAACCTAAGGACACTTTCTAAATCGTTTTTATGTTTCATATGCTTAGTTAGAGGTTACTAATATTCATTTCAAGTTCGTTATGCACGCCTATGGGTCATTTGGGTCGATATAGGTCATTTATGGCCAAAAATGGCACTTTCGATCCCTATTTTGGCCAAAACTAACGAAAGTAGATGAGAATAAGGATCGGAAACTAAAGTAGATGAGAATAAGGATTGGAAACCTATTACTAAGTATTTTAAACATGTAAAGGGTTAATAATTCCTATTTTGGTTCTTTAGTTGAGAGTTGGGAGCGAAAACGGCTATTTTAGTCAAAATATGACACACAACGATCGAACGAGCCTCAAATGTGCATAAATTGACCAAAGTAGATTATAATGAGGATTGGTAACCTAATGCTAAATATTTTAAACATGTAAAAGGGGTTAAGAATTCCTATTTTGGTTCATTGGTTGATATTTGGGAGCGAAAACGGCTATTTTAGTCAAAATATGACATGTAAGGATCGGACGAGCCTTAAATGTGCATAAATTGACCAAAGTAGATGAGAATGAGGAGTGGCAACATAATAATAAGTATTTTAAACATGTAAAGGGTTAAGAATTCCTATTTTGGTTCATTAGTTGAGAGTTGGGAGCGAAAACGACTATTTTAGTCAAAATATGACACATAACGATCGAACGAGCCTCAAATGTGCATAAATTTACCAAAATAGATGAGAATGAGGATTGGAAACCTAATACTAAGTGTATTAAACATTCAAAAGGTTTAGTATTCCTATTTGGTTCATTATTTGAGAGTTGGGAGCGAAAACGGCTAATTTAGTCAAAATATGACATATAACGATCAAACGAGCCTTAAATGTGCATAAATTGACCAAAGTAGATGGGAATGAAGATTGGAAACCTAATATTAAGTATTTTAAACACTATCTACACAATTCACAACAATAATGAGTTTCTTTTTAATGATTTAGGATTAGTTTAGGTGTTCTTACATCATGATTTAGTGTTGGTTGTATTATATGAGACCTTAAGCTATACTTTTATCATGTTATGGCTGATGACTGCTATACTGATCTACTGATCTTCTGTGCAGCAGCAATAACAGTAGCAGTATACAACCCACTGCTGCAGCTACAACAGCAGCAGTATAGAGCCAACTGCAGCAGCAACTACAGCAGCAGTAAAGAGCAGTGTAGAAGCATTAGCAAAGTAGTACAAAGCCGAGAAAAGCAGAACAGAAGAGAAGAAAAGAGAAATACAGAGAAGAGAAGACCCACAACAACAACAGTATTGCAGATGCAATAGCAGAGCAACAACAACAGCAGTATATCAGCATGAAGGAAATAATGCCCTTGGTCCAAGTATGCATTTAATATTAAGTCTAATAAATGCGGTTCAGTATTAATTAACAAGTTAATAATTCAGTGAGATCAAGTGAGCTGAATTCCTAGCTAGAGGCCGTTCAGTTCAAGTGGAATTAATGATATTAATCCACAGCTTACTCTTGACTGAACCCGTAGGGTCACACAAATAGTACGTAAACGGATCAAGTATTTAATGGAATTAAATACTCCATCTATGGATATTCAGAATCGACGGATCTTGGTTTCAGTGGGAGCTAAGATCGTCAAAGGCAAGAAATGAATACTCCAGAAACGATGATATTGCCGGAAACGGAAATATGGATCGTATCGGAAATATAAATATTATACAAGTCGTAGATGTTGCCGGAAACGGAAACATGGTACGTATCGGAAAATATTATTGGAAATGGAAATATTGCCGGAATCGGAAATATTGCCGGAAACGGAAATATTGTCAGAATCGGAAATATTATCAGAATCGGAAAATAATTCCGGAAACGGAAATATTAAATATTTGTTCGAAACAGAAATTAATTTCGGAATCGGAAATATTAAATATTGTTCGTATCGGAAATGAATTCCGGAATCGGGAATTTAATCGGAAAGCGTATCGTACGAATTAGCATCGGACGAGGCTTGCTAGACGAAGGCCCAGCACAAGCCCAGGCCGACGCCCAGCAAGTCGTACGCATCCACGCCAAGTGCTCGACCAGGCCCAGCGCAAGGCCAGGCCCAACCAAGCCTTGGCGCGCGCGCACGACAAAGCAACATGGGCTGCGAAGCAAGGCCCATGCGCTGTGCGCTCGGCGTGGGCCGCAAGGCCTGCGTGCGGGCGTGCATGCGTGTGTGTGTGTGCTCGTGTTCGTGACGAATCCTAATGCTATCGGAATTCGTCATATGATTAAATCCTAATCCTAATAAAGATAGAATTTATTTAAATAGAGTTTTAATAAGATTCTAATTAATAAATTAGTATCCTAATAGGATTCCAAGTCCTTTTCCATAAACTCTATAAATAGGTTCCTAGGGTCACATATTTACATAGAGGATTGAAGTATTCAAAAGGTAAGATTTTTAAGCAAAAATCAGCCAAACACTTGCAACCCATATTAGCCGAAAATCCTAGAACCTTAAGGGCGATTCTAGTTGGTCAAGCTTAAGGCGGATTCGGACGTGCTGTGGACTATCTACGGAGGGACGACACTTGGAGTCCTAAAGATTTGTTCTTGTTCGGTTCGGGCGCAGCTAGGGAGGGCACGCTACAAAGTGTATGCATCTGAATTATGCTAAATGATTATGTGTAAATAATATGTTTCCTGGCTTTATGGTTTTTCCGCATGATTTATGTTTATTCATATGTATCATAACCTAACAGTGGTATCACGAGCCTCTTATTATTTTCATAATCTAAATTGCATGAACATGGTTAAATTTTACAAATTTGCAAAGAATTAAAGGGGTGATTAATTTTCGTAATTAATTGCAAATTGCGTTTATTTAATTATATGTACGCAGTTTTTCGGCAGTTTCTTCGTTACTCATCCAAATCGAGTGATTTTTGTGTCAATTCCGCATGTAAAAGGCATTCTAAAATTTTGACCAAAGTAGTATGTTTCGCCGAAACCCAGAATTCCCAAATTCGAAGCCTAACTATGACTTTTCGGAGGTTTTAGTTTTTCGAACGCAAAAGTTTGTAAATTTAAGATGTTAAATTGAATATTTGCGATTCTTGTTGATAAATCTTGAGTTTTTGATTGACCTACAGTATATGTTTAACAATTATGAATGCCTAGACTTGTTAATTATACAACCTAATTTGTAATTATGATTAATTTCTTGAAATTCGAATAATTTAGAATTGATTTGATTTCATAATTAATTAATAATTTAATTAGGTATCCATGATCAAAATCCACCATTAAAAATTGTTAATTTGTGTTAAATTTTTAAATTTTTATGACCTAGATTTGAATCCATGTTAATCGGAAATTAATTGATTAAAAAATTTTCGATTTTTAGCCCTAAAATAATGAAATTAATATGATTTATTAATTTGTCATTAATTTTAAATTAAAAATTTTAAATTTTTATGAAAATGCCCATAAATGTTGCACGCACAAAGCAATGGAAGCTACGTGTTACCCTTAAGGGGTGTTGTATAGTGCGGGCACGCGACGACGAGCAAGGGAGCTCGTCGCCCGTGCGGTACGAATGCAGCGAGCGACGAGCTATGCGGCACGCAAGGCCCTGCACCTAGGCGTGCGTGCAGGCTGATGGGCTAGGGCATGGGCACACGGCATAGCACGATGCGTGTGGGCAGCAGCACGCTGCGCCACAACGCACCATGCGCGGCAAGGAGCAGCAGCCACGACGCAGCAATGATGCGTGCCGCGTAGCCCGCAAGGGCTGCGTGTGTGCGTGGCTTGGGCGTGGGTGCGTACAGCTGTGCGGGGTATGTGCGATGATCAATAGGCACGGGGCATGGGCCTCGTAGCTCGATGGGGCTTGGGCGCAAGCCCAAGTGCCTCGTCTTGCAAAGAATTGATGCGTTTCGTTTTAATTTTAAATTTTCAGTTCGGAAATAATTTTAATTAAATTTAAAAATTAATTATTTAAATTGTTTTCTCGGATTTAATTTTGAATATTATAATTTTTATAAATTTTATTTATACTAATTATTTTACTAAAATTAAACCTTAAATTAATTTAAATTCATTTAATTCAACTGAAAAATAAATTAAATCAATGGATTCAATTATTATTTTATATGAGCTTTCAATTTTAATTTAATTTGTATGTTTCCGGTTAGACTAGAAATACATTTTTATGTTTAAAATTAGTAAAGCAAATAAAGTTATTGGTTTAAGTGGGAGTATTTTTAGTCATAAACTCTTGATTAGGTCTAAAAATCCTTTAAGGTTAAAACAACTTGATTAGAATTAATAAGGACTGAATAATTGGTAGATTATTGGTGCCCTTAATTAATTGCTGCAAATATTTATGTGATGCAAACAACGTGTTTTTACTAACCAGCTATGTGGGCCATTCATGATAATGAATGGGTGAATGGTATATATTGTATATGTACTGTTTTGCAGGTTATGAAATGACTAGTATGGCCCAAATAGGATAGAAAATATGGTCTGCGTACCATTAATTTGAATGTAATTGGTCTAAAGCACCAAATTTGTTTTTCAATTCAAATATGGTCTGCGTACCATCAAATAGTTGTAATTAGTTTAATTATAGCTTATCCTATTTGAAGAAAATGGCGCCTCCCACGGTGAAATTCAAGACGGAGTTTCCAATCCATTTTCAAGACGGACTTTGAAGTTGAAGCTTCAAGATGAAGTCGGGCCATACTAGATCACAATTATCTTATGCATTCTTTAAGTAATTTATTGCTTTTAAATATGTCTTAAATATGCATGAGATTGTGGCTTGATTATGTTGCATGATTAAGGATTTTAGTTCACTTAAAATCTAACCAACATAGTAAGAGCCTTAAGTTCCAAACTTAAAAATTGAGTTAAAAGGTGCCATGCCAAAATAACACTTACTTGAATATCCTTTACATCGATCTTAGTAATAGGTTTCCGCCATAGCGAGGTGTTACTTATCGATACTAAAGGGGTAAGGTACACAAATAATTGTGAGTACATGTTAGTTTTGGTGAAACTCAACGATATAAATAAGGAGTCCTTTTATGTCGTGGCAAAATCGATAGGTTTACCTAATAAGTTCTTAGACGTACCTATCAACCAAGAGTAGTTTCTAGACTATTAGCAAAAGGCTTTTGCTTACCTAAACTGTTTTAGAATTGAGTCAAAATACATAATGTGCTTAATTCTTCAATGGTTTTAGGGTCTTGGAATCATTTTATTCACACTTGCCGGAACAATAAAATCGAATAAAATGCTAATAACTTGTTTAAATTGCATGATTGCTTTAATTTTCAAGTTGTTACTCATGATAATGAAGGAAATATGTCCTTCACCCAAGGTGCATTAAGTCTAATACCAAGGTTCGGATTAATTGCGAACAATTAATTCAGTGAGATCAAGTGATCGGAACAGCTAGCTGGAGCAATGCTTCCGATCAGTGAGTTCTAATGGATATTGAACTCACAACTTACTCTTGACTGAACCTACAAGGTCACACCAATGACACGTAACAGATCACCGGATTAAATGAATCGGAAATTCATTTAATAACTTTTCGGGATTTAAGTTGGAAACGTATTATACGATACGACCTTGCATCGGAATCATATATCGTATCGCGAATATTAGTAAGCTAGACGAGACGAATAAATCGTATCGTATGACGGTGATTTGTCGTATACGAAACGATAAATAAATATATCGGAAATATATTTAATCGTGAATACGAGGAGCGGCCCACGAGCCGAGTGCACGAAGCACTCGAGGCCCATGGGCGCGCGCATAGGCGAGCAAGCAAAGCGCGGCAGCAGCGAGGCCCAGGAGGCGAGGGCTGTGCGCGTGCAAGCGGGCCGAGACCACGACACAAGCAGCAGCGCGGCCCACGGCCCTTCGCTGTGCGTGTCCGTGTGACTTGGCGTGCAAGCTTGCTAGCCGGCCTTGCCTCTTGGCTTGGTCGGTTAGTAAGGTTATGTAAATAACCTTACAACCTAATTTTCCAACTTAACACAATCACAATTCAGATTACACACAACCCTAGGAGAAAACAGAGAACCCTAATTCTCTCTCTGCCTCCATAGTGCATGTGTTCATCCCAAAAGGCAAAGTATCTTGATCAATTGTCTAAGCTACGAAAATCAAGACGGATCTGAACGTGTCGGTGAACCAAGTAGAGGAACGACAAGTGGAGTTCTTTGATCGTGTTCGTTGACATATTATTGTGGAAAACACGCTTCGAATGTAAGTTTGCTTAATCTGTGCTTTATACATGTTTCCTGGCTTTGGGGATTGTTCCGCACATGTTATTATGTTTAACTGTATTCCCCTACAGTGGTATCAAGAGCCTTATGTATTCAAAGCATGAATTAGCATGATTATTATTGTTTTTGCATCTGTCGAAATTTTGGATTTTTTGTTGATTTTTCGGAATTTTTTACGAATTATTGGATGAATTGCGTACAATCAGGTCCGAAATCAAAAATCATCAGTTTTTCGATATTTTAAAACCCTAATCTGATGGAAAACGATTTTCTAAGATCAACTCATGAGAATAGAATTGCGAAAACAGGCCTCGAAGTATCGTTTTTTGGGCGTTTTTGTTAATTTTTTATTAAAAATTAAAAGTGTCGGACAGTAATTCAATTAAAAGGTCTACCTAAACTACTCGGAATAGCTTGAAATTTTGACACAATATTTCTGGGTACATTATTGATCTATGGTTAAAATTTAAGATTTTTCCGATAAGTATAAACCCTAATTTTGCCTTTCCCCAATTCGTAAAATTTGCAACCCTAATTGAATTTGAATTAATTTTGGTTTAATAATTCGGTTAATTGGGGAAGGGGGTATAATTTCATGGGACAATGGCTAATTTTAAAAATTATTGGATTAAAATTTTGAATGGTTTCGTTAATTTTAACTGCACTTAAACCAAATTATTAATAATCTGAAATTTAATTGTTTATGAACGATTTAAAGCTTCGGATTTTATTAATTAAAAGTTTAAACTTTAATGTTGATTCGTTCGTTCATAAAAGTTTGAATATTGTTAGCCCTTGATTTAATAATTTTACGAAATTGGATTGTCGTTAAAGTTTATTAAATAGTTAAAAGTTGTTGTTTTTCGAAAATAAAAATCGTAACTTTTTGAAAAATAAATATAATGCAAGTTCGTGAATTAAATTTAATTTTAATTAAGTTGGTCCGTATTACGAACCAAAAACACGAACATGAGCATGATGGAAGTATGGCTCGTCGATCCATACGAGGCCATTGCGCTCAGGCCGAGCCACGCGACACGGGCAACAGCAGTTGTGCTGTGTGCCTCGTGCGCGCTAGGCGAGGAAAGGGGCAGGCGGCACGCTTGCGGGGGGCTGCGACGAAGCAAGGCTCAAGGCCATGCGACGTCCAGCGCACGAAGACACAACGACGCAGCGCATGGGCAGCGACAGCTGCGGGCACGCGCGCGCGCGGGGTGTGCGAGCTTGCTCGTGCGCCTCATGGGCCACATGCAAGGGTTTGGGCTGGGCGCAAGCCAAGTCCAAGTACGTTGAAAATTGTTTATTTCGTTGGGCTTCGTATATTTGCATTAATTTGGGCTAACGGGAGATTTAATTTAATATTTTATTTGCTTGGGCCGGGCCGGGCCGCGAGTTTTAATTTAATATTTCATAATTAATTATCCGGAATAATTATTGGTTTGAGTGGGAGCCACTAAATGAAATTAAAATGAAATGATTATTTTAATTATTTCGTAGGTCGCATTATTTTAATTAAATTCAATTTTAATTAGAATAAAGTCTAAGGATTAATAATTTGGAAATTGATTAATCTTTTAGGACGCGTTTATGTGAACGTGAATTTTAATTAATTCACGTAAATACTTGCATATTAACATGGGCCATTCGTTTTAGCATACGAATGGGTGAATGCATAGAATATATATTTTATGCAATGCAGGTACTCCAAGTGACTAGTATGGCCAATTTAGGATAGTTAAATACGGTCTGCGTACCGTTCTATCTTTGAATGTAAAGTTTTAAATGTGGTCTGCGTACCATGGAAATTTTGATGTAATTTTATTATTTTCAAGTATTTCTAAGTTTAGAACTTTAAGTTAGCATTTGAACGAAGATTCAAGACGATGCCAAGCTAACAAGGAGGTGATGAAGATTGGATGCTCCAAGACAAGATGTTTTGGGCCATACTAGATCACCATTTATTTATGCAATTTAATATATATATATATTATGCGTGAATGTATGAATGTATGTATGCTTTGCATGAACAGGTTGTTTCATATGACTCGATTAGATTGAGTTCACTAAATAATCGAACCAACGTAGAAACAACTAGGTCCAAGTAATATTGAGTTTAAAAATTGCCTTCCAAATCAAGCACTTACAAAAATCTAAGGATCTAAGATAGTAGGTTTATGCTAAAGCGAGGTGCTATTTTAGTTGACTTAGGTGGTAAGGCGTCCTAAAGGAGCACGTTGATTGTGGTTTCAACTCAAACAACAATGGCATTATGTTGTCGCAATGGAATAAATTATGGCATTAATTTATTAACCAAGAGTAATTTGGAGATTACTAGCAATAGGTTTTGCTTACCTAAAATCTTAAACTACTTAAGACATGCTAAAGCTGCTTAGGGATTTAGGACTTTTGGGGTCTTGGAATCGTTTCATTCATTTTGGACCATGTTTTGCTTTTTTGCATGAATGAAATGTTTTAATAGCTTTAATGATTGCGTGAATGCTTTTATTTTAAGTTATTAAAGTATGATAAATGTTTTTCTTTGCTAGTTCATTTTGTAGAATCGTAAATCTTCAACCTTATTGCGTTCGGACAATAGAACTGCGATATTTCCTCGATCGATTGGTAACTATCTTTGAGAGAGATTCTCAAAGAAAAGGAGAGTGAGAGCGTGTCTTGAATGCTATTTCCTTATAGTGATCTTCATGGTTGTTTTCAAACTGGAATTTGAATGGTAGACCAATTGGACCTCATATATTCAGAATACTGGGTAGTTTTGAAATAATGAAGTATTGAGTTAAAGACTCATGTATAACCAATGGTTAACAACCAATTTTCTTTTGTTTCGATAATGAATTAGACTCATTGGATGCTGTCATTCAAAGTGAACAAAAGAAAGGGACTTTGTAAGCATAACAAAGTAAGAAGATCAAGCAAAGAGTAAAATCTTTAGGACTATAAGAAAACGTGCTAGAAAGGATAGGAAAGGGGAACAAAAGAAATGAATTCAATATTCAATTTCTACCTTGAAGTTTGTGTTAAAGAGAAACGACTTAGCAAATAAACTCCTATGGTATTAGATTACCGCTTGAGGTTCTAACTCTTGTTAGGAACTCAAATTCTGGGAGCTAAGTCTGGTTATTGACCTACAAGTGGGAAATGAAGCAAAGTTGTGCTACATTAATTGTAGGGTCATCATGTTTGTTTTAAAGTCCTTCTAAAGGCTGGAACTTAATGGTATTATGTTCCATTAATCATCATAATCAATTTCTGTTTGGACAACGGAAAGACTCACATTCAAAGTAAACAAAACATTCGTTGAGTTTTTATTAGAATGAAATGGTCGTTTAAGGGTTGAGTCATATGATTGATTAATAAACAAACGAATCTCTTCACACTCAAACTTCAGAAGGTTCAAATCAAACATTTTGATTTGTGTTCCACATATCTTTGGCCATGTCATACGACCATATTAACAAATCAACATTTTAAGATTCCATGACATGGATTTCTGAAAGTTGGTTAACTTAAGACACGTGGGTCTTGCTTGCTGAACATGACATAGAAATGGACTATTGTTAGAAGTTTCTAGACAATGAAGTTCATGGGCCAAAGATGGATTTTATGACTTACCTATTTCACAAGAATTTGAGAAAATATGGCTATATTTACTCAAAGTGAAATGTGTGAAATGCTTCAATGTAATTCACAAAAGGGTATAAAATCAACTTGGCAAGAATTTTGGAACATCTAGGGTGGGTCAAGGTGATGTTTGCATGAGCCAAGAAAGATTATCTAGATTGTTTATATGGCATTATAACAATCGAAGCTCCATAAGAATATGGTATGTCCAAATGGAGAAATCGGAACCCATTCGATTAACGATAATCACGACTATTTTCCTATATAGTTTCTAAATGATACTCTCAAGTGACTATCACACTAAACAAGGTTGTCAAAGCTAAGGATAAGATGTCATAAGGATTGAACTTCGGTTCAGTACATCTTTTCATTACATATATATCTAGGGTTGTCGAACCCAGTGGGAGTTAGTGTTTACATCAAACAAACTCAAGGCTAGATATATGTTTCTTTATGAGCGACTCATAGAAACAAAAGGTATTAATTCTACCACAAATCTGAGAACATATGGTTGTTGCTTAAGATAATGTCTTTTAGGACACCATCATATTTCCAAAAAGGCAAGTGGGAGAAAAATGACCTCGAATGGACTTCGAGTCAAGCAACAAACAAATGTAGGATACTTAGGAGTCTTTGGAAAAGCTCCGCACTTAGAAGCCTTTGGAAGAGCTTCCGGAAGACTTTAGAAGTGCTTCAAGAGAATCCTAATACTCAAAGGACTTGAGTAATGTCTTTATAGACACTAACGTTTGATGTTCAATACCTAGGTAAATCGTATAAGGAATAGAATTCAACCAAGATAGATACATAGATATCTTGAGGAATGAAAACTATGAAGACTTTGGAAAGTGCTTCAAAAACATACGACTTACAGGTTAGCTACGACGAATTAAAAATTCCCAAGTATGGTTTGAGGCCATCAGAAACATAAGTATGGTTCGAGGCCATACAAAATGGTTTGAGGTCATTTCATCCAAAGTACCTTCATCTTAAAGAATCAAATCTATGATTTGGTTAATTTGCATAAAGGGTTCACTCCCATTAGTTGCAAACATGTTTTCTAAACATACAACGTTGATTTGCATAAGGGGTTCACTCCCATTGGTTGCAAAAATGTTTTCAAAACATAAAAGATGATATTGTATACACATACAAAAGAGAAGCTAGATTGGTGGTTAAAGATTGTAAACAACTTCACGTTGTTGATAATGTTGAAATCTTTTTCACCAAGTCGGAATGCTTGAACTATTTTGGATAAATCTAGCAATCATTGCATATGGCAATATGGCAATTGGAAAACGAAACACCTTACTCAATTGGACTTGTAGAAAGGAATTGTGTACATCACACAATGTAAAAGTTTTGGATGCTAGATAAAAGAGCAAGCTTAGGGAATCTATTCGTAGATTAAAGCATGCAAGTGGGAATTGGACCATATTTGTCTAAAAGGCTATTGAGCAATCATAGCTTTATGAAAATATGGATCATCTTATAGATGAGGAGTTTAGTGGGAGCTAGGTCAAGTTTATTGGTTCTATATATGAGATACATATCTTTCTATTAAAAAATGACATTCAAATGATTAGATTTGAAAGTATTTGTCAATATTAGAACCATGGCGAAACTTAGAACATACTGGGTTAAAGATCTATTGGATAGGATCTAAAGCGTTGTTTGGATTTTGTAAAAGTAATTACTAAATCAAACACAATGGAGAGACTCAAAAGAGACTCTCATCCCATATGATTAAGTCTAAGTTATGAATGCTTTAACTAAGTATAAAGCTAGGCTGTTATCACTAAAGTTAAGCATGAAGGACCTTGAAGAGGTGCCTTCACCTTATATCACATGGCAATGCCAAGATTTTAGCAAGATTCAGTGTCTCTTGAAACAGAATGAAGCTAAAAGTTACATGGATGGATTTTAAAATGCGAATGGTTTTTGCATTACAATCAATCATGTATAATGTGATATATAGATCGCCAAGATAACTCGTGAACATTGGATCGTGACGAGTTTATACCAATCTCTATTGATCTAGATCAAAGATCATTGGAACAGTATCAAGAACATCCAATACATTTGGATATCTAGGATGAGCACTTGATAAGAAGAAGTGAAGATAACTAAAGTTTTGATGCTACATGCATTTGCCTAAGCAAAAGTTGAATCCTGTTGTTAGGCAAACCACAAACATACACGGGCAATTAGGCGTCGTGATTAAAAGGTGGTAACATAGGTTCTAAACCATATGTGATGCATGGGAAACTGAATCAATGATTAGTTTCCAAGTTCTCAGTTGAAACATGTATCTCCCACATCTATGTGAACTGGTTGGAGCATTCCAAAAGGAAGCGTCATTTAAAATTCTACATAATTGAAATGAATTCATTGTTTCCTAAGAAGCAATGAAAGGGAATTGTTTTTAGTGGGAGTTCTTCAATGAACTCAGGTTGATCACAAGTCTGCTACCTGGATGATTTTCTATTTTAGATATGATTATCATTCTAAACAGCAACGAAAGACTAGATCATACTAGAAACATATTCAAAGATCTTTTCATCTTACATCGAAAGGCTTTCGATAGAAAATATGCTAAGGATAGCAAAGTATGATAAACTAAACCTCTGCATTGAATGAGACACAACATTCATATGCAGAAATGGAATCAAGTTTGAGTTCCATGAATGTTTTAAGTATTGGGTGAAAGGCCTATATCTGTAAGACATTAAATGCTTGATTTTGGGTTTGAGGCCCACAAATTGGTAAGCATTTGGTTTAAACATTTATCATTTATGAAATTATATTTCATAGTTCATTTAATCTTGGTTTAGTATTAGATGATAAGTCCATGTGATTCAAATCATTCAAATGGGATGTCAAGAAGGATTCTTCGACAGAGAAACACCCATAAATGAACTTGAATATGTAAGGTTATGATACATATGACAATTCATAAATCATGCGGAAAAACCATAAAGCCAGGAAAACATATTATTTACACATAATCATTTAGCATAGTTTAGATGCATACTCTTTGTTGCGTGCCCTCCCTAGCTGCGCCCGAACCGAACAAGAACAAGTCTTTAGGACTCCAAGTGTCGTCCCTCCGTAGATAGTCCACAGCAAGTCCGGATCCGCCTTAAGATTGACCAACTAGAATCGCCCTTAAGGTACTACTTATTTTCGGCTAAATGGGCAAGAGTTATGGCTGATTTTTCTGATTAAAAATCCTAGCTTTGAATACTTGAAAACTTGTGTATAAATTTATGACCCTAGGCATATATTTATAGAACCTTGGAAAGGATTTCGAATCCTGTTAGAATACTAATTAATTAATTAGAATCCTATTAGAACTCTAAATAATTAATTTAATCTTTTAGGATTAGGATTTAACCTATGCACGAATTCCGATAGCTTTAGGATTCGTATAGCACGTACACACGCACCGCACGAGCATCGCACGCCCAAGCGCAAGCCTTGCGGCCCACGCTGTGCGCACGGCGCACAGGCCCACTGCCCGCAGCCCATTTGTGCGCGCGCGCCAGCCTTGGTTGGGACTGGCCTTGCGCTGGGCCTGGTCGAGGCATTGTCGTGTTGTTGGATGCGTGTGGCTTGCTGGGCGATGGCCTGGCTTCGTGCTGGGCCCTCGTCCGGCAGGCCTCGTCCGATGCTTATTCGTACGATACGCTTCCGATTAAATTCCCGGTTCCGGAATTCATTTCCGATACGAACAATATTTAATATTTCCGATTCCGGAATCAATTTCCGTTTCGAACAAATATTTAATATTTCCGTTTCCGGAATTATTTTCCGATTCCGATAATATTTCCGATTCTGATAATATTTCCGTTTCCGGCAATATTTACGATTCCGGCAATATTTCCATTTCCGATAATATTTTCCGATACGTACCATGTTTCCGTTTCCGGAAACATCTACGACTTGGATAATATTTATATTTCCGATACGATCCATATTTCCGTTTCCGGCAATATTATCGTTTCCGGAGTATTCATTTCTTGCCTGTGACGATCTCAGCTCCCACTGAAACCAAGATCCGTCGATTCCGAATATCCATAGATGGAGTATTTAATGCCATAAAATACTTGATCCGTTTACGTACTATTTGTGTGACCCTACGGGTTCAGTCAAGAGTAAGCTGTGGATTAATATCATTAATTCCACTTGAACTGAAGCAGCCTCTAGCTAGGCATTCAGCTCACTTGATCTCACTGAATAATTCACTTGTTAATTAATACTGAACCGCATTTATTAGACTTAACATTGAATGCATACTTGGACCAAGGGCATTATTTCCTTCAGTCTCCCACTTGTCCTTAGGGACAAGTGTGCATTTCCTAATTCCTTTGTCGCTCGATGCTTGCTCTTGAACATAAGGTAAGAGTTGTCATCCCTATTACGTCCAGAGGTGTTCCTCGGTTTCAGAGTTCAACTGATCAAATAAATTGATAATCATAGCCTATGATTCATCCGAGCACGGCCATGCATTTCACAGTTTCTAGCTCTCCGAGTGGCCTTGTACAACTTTTAAGCATCTCATCCCAATTTATGGGAGGACAATCCCAATCTTGCGATCTTGAGATTAGACTTCGTTTGATAGGTGATTACCTGAGCGTTGCCTTTATAGCCTCCTTTTACGGTGCGACGGTTGGTCAACGTCAAAGTAACCAGTTCTCAAACAAGTAATCTCAAATCACTCAGGTATTGAGGATTTAGTGTCTAATAATTTTAATGAAATTTACTTATGACAGACTTTCATCTCTTACAGTAAAGTTTCATAGGTCTTGTCCGATACTAGTCTTCCCAAAGTAAGTATCTATGCAAATGATTATGACATTGCCATGTCCACATAGTTCAAGAAACAGAACTACTAGTCATCTTGCATTCTAATCGTCTAACGTTTTCTATGCGTCCAATTTTATAGAAAACTCCGACTAGGGACCATTTTCAACCTTTGACATTCAAGTTCACTTGATATACATTTCTTAGTCACAGGACTGGTCCTGACAGTCTATCTTGAATATATCATCAAATTGAAGGGACTCATCATTTAATACTAAACCAAGATTAAATGGAATATGAAAATACATTTCATATATGATAAATGTTCAACCCCATTGTTTTACAACCATGGGCCTCTTACCCATCTTTAAAACATTTCATGGAATTCAAAGCTATGCTTGATTTCCAGTGCTACAACGTGAGTGTTGCTTCTCACTTGTTGCATAGGTTTAGTTATCATGCTTTGGCAATCTTAACATCCTTTTCATCGAATGTTCTTCGAGATATGATGATAAGAACTTTTGAGTATGTTTATTTTGTGATCTAGTCTTTCTTGCTACATTAGTGGTACTACGCATTTTGCAATGAAGAACCATTAAGTCAACAGACATGTGATCTTCCCAAGTTCAATGAAGAACCTTTTAATGTAAACAACTCAGTTTTATTGCTTCTTAGGCAATAAGTACTTCTACTTCAACTGTATATGTTGCTAGTGATGCTTTGGTTTGGATTTACTTATCCAAGCAGTTCACGGATATGTGGAAGACTTTCCAGCTGTATCTTAGAACATAGAAATTATTATTTTAATTTCCCACGCAACAACTCATGGTCTCCAATCCATGTTTCCATTTCAAAACACGATGCTCTATAGCTCGTCCTTATCAATGGTTAACTCCAAAGGGTCTTGCTTGATCCTTTGCCAGTGTTTATGCGTGTAGCATCAATATTTAGCACATCTTTATTTCCTTGAATCAAGAACTATTCCTATGTACCCTTTTAAGTACCATAAGTATTCTTGATCTCAATCTAGTTGATCTTTACTTAGATCAATAGAGATTGGTATATGTTCGTCATGCCTAAAGTCATACGATAAATTCTTTTGCAGAATAATTCTCAATTGAATTGTATTCATGTAACTTTAGCTCATTAAATTTCAGTAGATACTGAATCCAGCTAAATTCTTTGACATATAATATAGGTTAAGAATCTCACTTAGATCCTTTGATGTTTTAACTTAGTAAATGCTTATACATAGTTCAAACATTCATTACTTAGATTTATTCATATGGATCGAATATCTCCAATGGAGTCTTTCGTGTTTGATTTAGTAAATGCCATTACTAAACAATATCATAAGATCTTTGTACATAGATCTTAATACCCAGTATGTACTAAGTTTCGCCTTGGTCCATCATTGATGAATAATTTCAAACCTAAGTCATTAGCATTTGAATGTTATTTCACAATGGAGAGATATGTGTGATACACATAGGACCAAATAAGTTTTACGTACTCCCACTAAACTTCTTATATATCTATAAGAATCATGTATATTTTATGAAACTAAAATGCTTATTAGCTTCACTAAAATACAGTTCCAATTCCCAATTGCTTGCTTAAATCTGTACTTAGATTTCATAAGTTAGCATTCCTTTTCAAGCATTTATTTGGATCCACAAATCCTATGACATGCCATGTACATAGTTTTCTTCCAACATTTGATTGAGGAATACGTTTTGTCATCCAATTGTCATATGTACCAATATGCAATCATTGCTTGAATTATAGACTTGAGCATGACGATTATGCATGAGGTTTCAACATAATCCATGTCATGAATTTGCTTGTAACCTTTAGCAACTAATCTAGCTTTGTGTGTGAACACAATTCCATGTTTGATGGTTTTTATCCTTAAAACAAACTTGCAACCAATAGGTGTGAAACTATTCTTGCAAATCAACAAAATTTCAATTTTGTCATCAAAACATTGGTTATATTTTATGGCCTTTAACCATCTAAAACATTTGAGTCTATATATGGCCTCTAACCATTTTAGGGAATCTGGGTTTCGTCATAGCTTTCTTACAGGTCACAAACTCATTAATAGTTTGATCATTAATAGTTTGATCATTAATAGTTTGACTGCAAGTTGTAGGTTTCTTCACTATTAATAGAAGAATCTCATAGTTTCATTGACTTGAACTCTATGCCTACTTGGGTATAGAACATCAAACAATAGAATATCAATAGCCACTTAAAAGTCCTTTGAATATTCTGTTCTCCTTGAAGCACTTGTAAAGTCTTCTAAGAGATGTCTATTCTTTAAAGCCACTTCTAAAGTCCTTAAAGAATACGTGTTCGGATTTTCTAAAGAACTTCGAAAAGCCTCCGGAATGTCCGTTTATGTTTGTTGTTCGCCTCGAAGACTTTCGAGGTCTATTTTCTCCCACTTGTCATTTTGGAAACGAATCTCCAAAAGGATATTATTTCGAGCAAACAAACATTATGTTCTCAAATATTCGTGGTAGAAACAATACCCTTGTGTCTCATTTGAATAAATCACAATGAAACATATATCTATACTTGGGCCTTAGTTTGTTGAATAACAAACACTAAGCTCCCACTGAGTTTAGGAACTCTTTAGATATATTATGAAAAGATATTTTGAAATTACTTTTCAATAGCTTTGACGAATTTGGTTTAGTTTGGTGGTAGTTGAGCATTTTGTTTTAGAAATTATAGGAAAAGTCTTTATGATCCATCATTGATCGAATCAAGTACTAATTGACTTCGATTATTCCAACTAAGATATGCCATATCTTATGGACCTAGATTGTGAAATTATAACACACAATCATTGATGATCATATTTGGTCTCAAGTAATCATCAACATGATCTAACCTAGATCTTTATGATTTCTTGCCAAGTGGATTTTATATTTCTGAATCTTTGAACTAGCCAAACAGATTCAACTTATATCACATTTGAGTAAATAAACCTATATTCACTCAAATCCATGTGAAATAATAAAGTCATAAAATCTTTCTTTAGCTTTGAACTCTATTGTCTAGGCGTTCTAACAATAGTTCATATCTTTTGTTACTTTCAACAAGTAAGACTAGTCGTCTTAAATTGATCTAGAAATCAATGAACTTTCAAAAGTCCATCAAAATAGAGCTTTTGAATGTTAACTTGTTGATATGGTCTAAGCAACAATGCCAAAGATTAGTGGAACTCAAATCAAGGGGTTGATTTGAACCTAGTAAAGTTTTTATTGTTAAAGAGTTGTTTGTTTTAATCAAGCATATTGACTCAACCCGTAATTGACCATTTCACTCAAATAAACAAACAAACATTGTTTTTGTTTTTCTTGAATGTGAGTCTTTCTGTGTTTGAAAAACAGAAATTTAGGTATGCTGATTATGGAACAAAATAGCCATTAAGTTCCAGCCTTTGAAAGGACTTAAAACAAACTAGATGACCCTACAACTAATGTAGCATTGCCATGCTTCATTTCCCACTTGTAGGCCATTAGTGTAGCCTAGCTTCCATTGTTTGAGTTATTACCGAAGTAAGAACCTCAAGCGGTATATGATACCAAGGAAGTTTGATTGCTAGGTCACTTTTCTTTAAACATAAACTTACAGGTAGACACGGAATTGTAAATTCCTTTCATCTGTTCCTTTGTTTTCCTATTTCTTGTACCCTTTCTTATAGCCTTAAGAATTGAATTCTCTAGTGTTGACTTTTATATTTTGTTAGACATGTCCAATGTCACTCCAACAAGGTTCTTTCCATTTAATTTATGTTGAATATTCTGTTTCAACTAGATGATCTTACCAGAAGCTTCTAAAGTTCTCTAAGTATCGATCTATTCGAATGTCTAGGGACTAGACTCATTCGAGAAATAAATGGACAAAGATATTAGGTTGTTAACCATTGGTAAGGCTGACGTTTAAACTCAATAATTTATGATCTCAACTACATTGTATTTTGAATTCACAAGTACCAATTGGTTTGCCATTCGATTTTGATATTCGAAAACAACCATAAAAGTCGATATAAGAAATGTACATCTTAAATTGCTCACTTTCTCTCATTTCCGTGAATCGTTCTTGGATTCACTACCAATCGAGGAAATTTACTGTTACCTTTCTAAAAGGTTTTATTGCAGTGCAAGATATTTAATTATAAACAATAATTAAAACATACATTGAAGCATGCAAAGTCTAAACATTTATCATGAATAATAACTTGAAAATTAAAGCAATCACGCAATTCAAACAAGTTATTACATTTTATTCGAATTTATTGTTCCGGCAGGTGTGAATAAAATGATTCCAAGATCCTAAAATCATTGAAGAATTAAGCACAGTTTGTCGACTTAATCCTAAAACATCTTAGGTAAGCAAAAACCTTTTGCTAATAGTCTAGAAACTATTCTTGGTTGATAGGCACGTCTAAGAACTTATTAGGTAAACCTATCGATTTTGCCACGACATAAAAGGACTCCTTACTTATATCGTTGAGTTTCACCAAAACTAACATGTACTCACAATTATTTGTGTACCTTGCCCCTTTAGGACCAATAAGTAACACCTCGCTGAGCGAAAACTATTACTAGATTGATGTAAAGGATATCCAAGCAAGTGTATATTTTGGCATGACACCTTTTAACTCAATTTTTAAGTTTGGAACTTAAGGCTCTTACTATGTTGGTTAGATTTTAAGTGAACTAAAATCCTTAATCATGCAACATAATCAAGCCACAATCTCATGCATAATTAAGACATATTTAAAGCAATAAATAACTTAAAGCATGCATAAGATAAATGTGATCTAGTATGGCCCGACTTCATCTTGAAGCTTTAACTTCAAAGTCCGTCTTGAAAATCTCCGTGGGAGGCACCATTTTCTTCAAATAGGATAAGCTGTAATTAAAACTAATTACAACTATTTGATGGTACGGAGACCATATTTGAATTGAAAAACAACTTTGGTACTTTAGGCCAATTACATTCAAATTAATGGTACGCAGACCATATTTTCTATCCTATTTGGGCCATACTAGTCACTTCATAACCTGCAAAACAGTACATATACAATATATACCATTCACCCATTCATTATCATGAATGGCCCACATAGCTGGTTAGTAAAACACATTATGCATCACATAAACATTTGCAGCAATTAATCAAGGGCACCAATAATCTACAAATTATTCAGTCCTTATTAATTCTAATCAAGTTGTTTTAACCTTAAGGATTTGTAGACCTAATCAAGAGTTTATGACTAAAAGGGGCACCCACTTAAACCAATAAATTCATATGCTTTACTAATTTTAAACATAAAAATGTATTTCTAGTCTAACCGGAAACATACAAATTTAATTAAAATTTAAAGCTCATATAAATTTATAATTGAATCCATAAAGTTTAATTTAATTTCAGTCGTATTTAAATTAATTCATGATTTTAATTTTAGTAAAATAATTAGAATAAATAAAATTTATTATAATTACAATATTCAAAATTAAAATCCAAGAAAATAATTTAAATTATTAATTTTAAAATTAATTAAAATTACGTAAACTGAAAATTTCAAATTAAAATTTCAATACGATCTAATCGCAACGCAACAATCCCACGCAACGCACGCCCATGGGCCACACGCACACAGCCATCGCTGGCCATGTGCGCGCAGCCCATGCGCTGCGTCGCATCGCTGCTGCTCACCTTCGCAAGGCATCACGCGAGCTGGTGCTCGCTGCGCGCGCCAGCGCTCGACGCACGAGCATGCTGCCGCAGCCCATCGCTGGGCGCAGCGCTCGTCGCACGTCGCAATAGCGAGCTGCTTGCCATCGCTGGGCGCAGCGCTCGTCGCACGTCGCAACAAGCACTCGCACGCCATCGCTGGGTGCAGCGCTCGTCGCACGCACAATAGCGCTCACTGCGCGCGAGCGATCGATGCTTGGCGCAGCACTCGTGGCACGCGAGCTTGCGCTCGCTGCGCGCGAGGCTCTGCACGCTTGCGCGAGGCAGTGCGCGCTGTGGCGCAGCTCGCTTGCTGCCCACACGCGACTGCTCGTGCCTTGCTCTCGCCCTCGCCCATTCGCCCATCGCACATAGCCCACGACACAAGGCAGGGCTGCTGCCTTGTGCTCGTGCACCATGGCCTTGCTCATTGCATTCGTACCGCATGGGCGACGAGCTCCCTTGCTCGTCGTCACATGCCCGCACTATACAACACCCCTTAAGGGTAACACGTAGCGTCCATTGCTTTGTGCGTGCAAGTTATGTGAGCGAATCGCATAAAAATTTAAAATTTATATTCAAAATTAATGACAAATTAATAAATAATATTAATTTCATAATTTTAGGGCGAAAAATCGAAAATTTATTATTCAATTGATTTCCGATTTACATGGATTCAAGTCTAGGTCATAAAAATTAATAATTTAACATAAATTTACAATTTTTATGGTGGTTTTTAATCATAGGTATCTAATTAAATTATAACTAATTATGAAAATCAAATTAATTCTAAATTATTCCAATTTTCAACAAATTAATCATAATTACAAATTAGATTGCATAATTAACAAGGCTAGGCATTCAAACTTGTTAAACATATACAGTAGGTCAATCAAAAATTCAAGATTTATCAACAAGAATCGCAAATATTTAATTTAACATCTTAAATTTACGAAATTTTGCATTCGAAAAACTAAAACCTCCGAAAAGTCATAGTTAGGCTTCGAATTTGAGAATTCTGGGTTCGGCCGAAAATTACTATTTTTGTCAAAATTTTAGAATGCCTTTTACATGCGGAATTGACACAAAAATCACTCAATTTGGATGAGTAACGAAGAAACTGCCGAAAAACTGCGTACGTATAATTAAATAAACGCAATTTGCAATTAATTAACAATTACGAAAATTAATCACCCCTTTTAATTCTTGCAAATTTGTAATATTTAACCATGTTCATGCAATTTAGATTATGAAAATAATAAGAGGCTCGTGATACCAC